>NC_083356.1:70412291-71040833 GCF_030254825.1 Meriones unguiculatus | reverse complement strand
CTTTCTCAGAGGTGCTGGCTCTGTCTCCCTCATTAGTAGTGAAATATGGTGTTTAAACATTTCATGGCCTCAAGGTAAATTTTTTATCAAGGAGTTCTATGGATTGCAGGTTGGTGGCTTGTCTCTTTTGGGACTCATGGTCACTGAGGAGACTATGAGAAGCAGGCTGGGGAGAAGTGGCCAGGTCCTGTGTCCACAATAGCTACTATGGTACCCTGGTGGCACAGTCTGCTGGGGAGGTGGGAGAGACTGACATGGGCTTCTCTTTCTTCCATCTCCAATATCAGCCACCATGGCAGCAGGACAGAAGGTATAACAGTATTAAGAGCCCATGCTTATTGAGAAGTGGCTCTCCTTCCCACTCTTCATTCTTCTCTCTGGGACACTTGTCCTCCTCCCTGCCCTGGCCTGGCAAGACTGCTGGGGCATAGGATGGACTGCCAGTTCCCTGGGGGTTCTGGTTTCCTCACAGATTCATATCCTCAGCTCAGGACCTGTCTGACTGTCACACCCTCTCTGGTCCATCTGGGAGTGATTTACCTGAAGTCTGGGTTACAGAGAACTTTCTCTAGCTGGTGCACCTACCCTTTCAGGAACTCCAGGATGTAGGGACCATAGAGAAAGAGATAAAAGCCAGAAGGCAGAACAGTGGTGTGGACCTCAAAAGCTTCTCCTCTGGCGATGTGAGGTGTCTCCTTTCCAAGCAGTGTGGACTCAGACACCCATCACTGTCTACTGCGAGGACAAACTCAACCTTCAGAACACATTAGAGGGAACGGCTCAGTGTTAGCACTATCAGGCCAGGATGCCCCAGGATGCTCCTGACTCCAGTGTCCATGTCAGGCCTTTGCTTCTGTTGTGAGGATAACTCAGTTTAAAAGTGAGGTCCAAAGGAACCAGCTGTTTCAAAACTATCTTACTCCCAAACAGAGTTCCAGCAAATTTATGTGAATAAAAACAACACCCAGCAACATTGGACATTCAATAGAAGATTTATCAACCAGTGAGAAAATCTGACCCAGAAGGAGAAGAAAAGCAACTGGTTTACTCAGACTGACTGAGGATGGCACAGGTGCTCAGGCAAGCATACAGCGATGTCAAGACGCTGCTGTGACCACTTGCCATGCATTAGGAAAGCTTGAGGGACCATGTTTGGTGGAATGTGGGAATGAAAGGAGAGTCAAAGCAAAGTTCTGGGGTGAGTTTCAGTGTCTGAGATGAGACGTGCAACAGATGGGATTAAACCCTGAATTAAAACAAAGGTTAATAGAGGTAAAGACACAGGATAGAAGACCTGCCAGTGAACTACAGGAGCATGAGCCTCAGACCCTGAACAAGCCTCAAGAGCCCTGGAATAACGTGCTTAGTTAAGTCTGTACTAGGGGGAGGCTGGGAGAAGGAGTGAGGAAGGGAGGAAGAGGAAGGAGGGAGGAGGGAACAGGAAGGAGAAAAAAAGGAGGAGGTAAGAGAAGGTAGGGAGAAGGGTGAAGGCAGCAGAAATAAGAGTCAATAAATGTCCACATTGGATGAAACCCACAAGCTTCCAGAAGCAGGAAGAGGAACACAGAAAGACCCACAACATCCCAAAGCTCAGAACCTCCAGGACAGAGGCAGCTGGCTCCCTATGGCTTCCTCAGTCTGCTTCCTTATACAGCCCAGGGCCTTATGCAACACCACCTGCCCAGCGGTGGAACTGCCCACAGTGGGCTGGACCCTCCCATTTATCAAGAAAATGCCCACAGGCTTGCCTTCAGGCCAATCTGACGGAGGCATTTTCTTAATTGAGGTTTTCTTTTCCCAGATGAACCCAGATTGTGTCAAATTGATAAAAAAAAAAAAAAAAAAAAAAAAAAAAACCAGCATACTCTGGGACCCACATGGTAGAAGGAGGGAACTGATTCCCACAAGTTGTCCTCTGACTTCCTCATATGTGGTGTGCATGTGTCAACACACACACTCACATGCATGCAATCAATTAATAAATGAATGTAACCCTGATTCTTTCAAAAGACTGCTGTGGTACAGTTTCCCCCTCTGTATTACAGGTGATGGAAGTGCAGTCTGGGCACAGAGCCTGGCAGAAGCTCCTAGTGGAACACCTGTACCTAAAGGCCTGGAGCCTCCGAGGCTGTGCCGGGAGAAGGGAGGGGACCAGGTGACCTGGACAACAGAGCACACTTGAAGAAGCCAAAGCCCGAGCTTGAATTCAGTTACTTTTACTCCCCAAACTGTGCTCTTGTTCCAGATCTGTCCCTCTGTTCCCTCCTGACTCAAGACTCACCAGAACCATGTCAGTCCCACACTCTGAGCCCTGAGGGTCTCTCCAGTACCAGGCATGAGGCTGATGCCCCTTCCCTTCCAGCTTGGTGTTTTATAGTCTTGCTAGAGCTTGTCTGAATCTCCAAGAGATGAAATCTGGGCCGGGGCTGTTGCTGTGGCAACCGTTCATCATTTATTGATGGCCAGAGAGCCCACTTGCTCATACAACCAAGAGTGATTTGCTGGTTCCACTCTGCTACCCACAGGCTGCAGGGTGTGGAAGGTCAGGGGCCAGCAGAGGTCCTGTGACCCTGCATGGCCACATTTACTGTCCTTTCAGACAGCAGAAGTCATCTTCTCTGCTTCCCTTCCAAGTGTTTAGTGACATGCTCAAAGCAGCCTTGATGCTGACCAGCAGCTGACCTCCTGACCTCCACTTCCCAGGCCCTGCACACCCCATTCCACCATGCAGGCTGTCCCATAAGCCTTCCTGTGTTCCTGACTTGTGCGGTGAGTGTCTGTGCGGAAAACTCATCAGCAAACACCGGCAACAGTTGCCGTAGCAGGTAGGGTGTCGGACAGGACAGCACTGCCTTGTTAGAGTGAACTTTGCCGGGCAATCCTCATAGCCAACACATGCTCTTACAGTAAATCAGTTCTTTCTTGAATTCAGTTACTTTTACTCCCCCAACTGTGCTCTTGTTCCAGATCTGTCCCTAGAAGACTTGAGGCCTAGCATCCTAACCCCCTTTTTATGATGTGCTGGGGATGGGACCCAGGGCCCTGTGCTTGCTAGGGAGGCACTCTACCACTGAGCTACACTCCCAACCCCGTCCTAACCTTTTTTAATCTCAGAGTCCAATGCATTTAGCTCTAGTTGCAGCATTGCGTAGCCACGACCTTATCCACCCACGGAACTCCTCCATCTCCCAAAGGGAAACTGCTCCCCATTGAACCCTGATGCTCCAGCTTTCCCCACTCTCTGGACTTCCCATTTCAGTCTTCTGCCTGCATGGGGCTTATGACACTGGGCACCATAAGTGAGTGCTGTGGGTCCATTGTTTGGAGACCGGCCTCCATAGCCTCAGTTTTGACCATACTGTAAGTCATGTGGGGACCTCCTTTCTAGCTTTGTCAGTGTTTCATCCACTGTGTGGTGGGATATTCTTTCTTTCTTTCTTTCTTCCTTCCTTCCTTCCTTCCTTCCTTCCTTCCTTCCTTCCTTTCTTTCTTTCTTTCTTTCTTTCTTTCTTTTCTGAGATAGGTGTAGCATTGGATGTCCTGGACTTGCTTTGTAGACTGGGCTAGGCTTGAATTCACAGCAATTTGCGTGCCTCTGCCTCCCTGAGTGCTGAGATTAAAGGTGCATTCCACCATACCTGGCTGTGATGGGCTGTTTTATTTACCCATCATTAATGGACATGTGAGTGGGCAGTGGACCCAGTGCAGGAACTGGGGCTCCTTCATGGGTCCTAGATGAACCAAGACGAATGCCACAGCATTCACTCATGATCCCCAGAGTCTTAAGCCCCATGGAGAGAGAAGGCTTTGGGATGGGAATTCCAGAGAGTGGGGAAGGATGGAGCATCGGGGTTCAGTGGGGGACAGTTTTCCTTTGGGAGATGGAGGAGTTCTGTGGGTGGATATGGTGCTGGCCAGGAAATGCTGTAACGAGAGTTCCGAGTTCCATGAAGGCTTGGCTCCCCTAGTGTGAGGAACCAAGATTGCTGCTCCATAATAAGAGCACTGGAGACTCAGAGCAGCGAATGTGAGGCAGTTTGTTTCACGACTTTGCAAAGCCTCCTGCCACCCCAGAATGATGGGCTGACTGAGCACAGAGAGCAGTTTCATACCCCTGAATGCAGGCCTCTTTCTCCCTTTCTTATGACTGAGTAATCAAGAGGGCACAGTCTTACATGTAACCCGTGTCTCACCTTTCCTTCTGTTATTTACAGTTGTATCTCAACAAAAACAGAGTGTAAATTCATCTTTGCATTTTACTTTTTAATTAAAAAAAACCCCAAAAGTGTGTTTTTTTGCCTGTATGAATGTCTGTGCCCCATGTGCAAGCAGTGCCCAAAGGGCTGGAAGAGGGCATTGGATGCCCTGGAACTGAGTTGTAGATGGTTGTCAGCCCCTGTGAGCGTGCTGGGAACTGAACACAGGTCCTCTGCAAGAGCAACATGTGCTCTTAACAGATGAGCCACTCTCCAGTCCTCATCTCTAAATTTTATATCCTCTTTATTTTAATTAAATTTTTTTATTTGTCATTTCAGACAGGGCCTCACTATGCAGCTCTGGCTGGCCTGAAGTTATGTAATGCAAACAGGCCTTGAACTCACAGAGATCGGCCTGCCTCTGCCTCCCAAGTGGCCCTTCTGCTTACTTTAAAGTTTATCAGATGTGTGACCTTTTTGTCATGCCTGCAGATGTCTCACCAAGTGTGGCTGTTCCTAATTTTCTGCTCTAAATGTATAGCCTTGTGGGTGGGGTGGGGTGGCCTAACAGTATTTGAGTGGGAGCAGCTTACTCAGGCTTCCAATGTTTCCTGCTTATCTAGAACAGGACCTGAGCTGACTCAAGGGACTTGTAGTTTGAAAATAAACCACTCCCGATTTGTTTCTTGCATCTAGAAAGCACGAGCTCTGGGTTCCATGCCTAACACTGCAAAACAAATCAGAAACAAAAATCTCAAACCCAAACAACCATGGCTTTGCTCTGTTCCTTGTTCTTTTTCCTTCTCTTCACTTCCCTTCCTATGCCCTCTCTTCTCTTTCCTCTCCTCTCCCCTCCCCTCTGCTTCCCTCTTTATTCCCTTCTCCACATGAGTTTGCACAGACAGACAGACAGACAGACACAGACACAAAGACACACACACACACACACACACACACACACACACACACACACACCATGAAGCCTAGCATCCTTATGAAAGATATTCAACATATGTTGAGATCGCCTCCTCTACTGCCCTTTGCCTTGTAGTTTTCCCTTCTGGAGGGCTAAGCAACAGAGTGGCCCCCTGGGAGAAGAGTGAAGCTCCTGCAAGACTCCCAACCTGCAGGCACCTTAGTTGTGCCCTGAAGTTGGTGTTTGGCGAACTGCCCAGCCTTGGGTGTTTTGTTAGAGCAGCATGTGCGGATGAGTTCTTCTTCATGACTGCCTTGACTGACAGCATGGCTAGCCTGGAAGCAGCCATGAGCTTTTGGATCCTCTTGGAAGGCTGGCTCTGCAGGAAATTGCAGCAGAAGCTCATGGAGGGAGTTGAGGCTTACAGTACATGAGCGGGTAACAGACTTCTACCTTCCCTAGGGCTGTGTTAGCTCTTCAGCCTCTGTTTGTGATGGGCTATGAAGTTGTTGGGGCCACCTGGTCACCTCCAGAGTGTCATAGAATCTGGGATGCGGCTAGCAGCATCCTGGCTGGGTCACATGGAGGGGTGGCAGGCACCATGAGGCCTCGGAAGATGCATGGCCTCTAGAGGGAGGGAAAGACGTCTTTGAAGAGGGCTCTGTGTGGAGCTGTCTGGGCTGGGATGTGTGCATCCTGCCTCTGAGCTGGGAGGGCCTCTTCAGCAGGACTGTCCTAGTTTCCTTCCCTGCTGTATTGGTGAAACACCCTGACAGAAGCGTCTTTAAAAGAGAAAGGTTTTATTAGTCTCACAATTCTAGGGTTCAGTCCACCATCAAGGGGAAGTGAAGACTAGAACCTGACACAGGCAGTCACACACACAGTTCAGAACACATAGAATGCTTGTTAGTGGTCAGCCCCCTCTCTTACACTTTCATGTCTAGAAACCCCTGCCTAGGGAATGGCACTGCCCACAGTGGGCTGGGTCTTCCCACATTAATTAACATAATCAAGACAGTCACCCACAGACCTTCCCGTGGGACAACTTGATCTAGATAATCCTGTATTGACATTCTTTTCCCAGGTGGCTCCAGATTGTGGCAAATTGACATTAAATCTAAACATCACACATTGCTCATGATCTTGTAAGGAAAGGAGCATGGGAACTTAACCCTGCTACAGACTGCAGAGGAGGTTCTCTGTGAGAAGGTTAGGATTAGGTTGAAGTCATCACAATACAGTCCCAGTGGATTTATAGGTAGGGGGGGGGAACAAAACAGACATTCACAGCTTTCCTACTCCTTGCCATGAGATACTGGTGAGGCCTGAATACTCTACCAAGCAAGAGACCATTACTAGAAGGACCTCAAGATCCAGGTTAGTTCTTATACCAACAGAAAGTCGGCTGACTACAGTTGAGTCTCAGAAAGGCTGGGTTGAGGCCCTCTGGACCTATGCACCTTCCTCTGTACCTGCCATTCTCAAGGAAAGGGGACCCATGGCAGGGGAGGATGGCATGGGTCACGCGTCTGTCCCAGCAAGGAGGGTCTTTGTCTGTGGTGACAGTGAGCAGCAGCTATTCTGTGTGTCATTTGCTGTTCAGTCGCAGGTCTCACAGAGCTTGCCTGGATAACCCTCTGTAGCCAGTTACCTACCACAGCTGGGAAATCTTACAAGGAGTCTTTCACGGTCCCCTCTAGGGACCAAAAAGCCTGGGCCTGGGTAATGACTGTGGGTCTCCAGTTCTCCAGCACCTGACCCACCGTCGTGCAGAGCATTAACTTTGGAGACCTCCCTGCACTGCAGTAATGACTCCAGTTAAGCTCCATTAGAGCCTCCTGTTTGCATTATTAGAATGAAATCTCTGCAGACATCAAAAATGCATCAAATTACTCAACAGCTCACATTTGGTCATAATTAAAAGTAGAAGTGATGGGCGAGAAGAGGCCAGCTATGTCAGTTCTAAAGCTGGCGCTGGTGACAGTAACAGGAGGAGACGCTGGAGACCTGGCCCCACTGTGGGACCCCCCCTCTCTGTGACAACCAAGAAAGGGTATCCCTGAATTGGTGATCTGGAAGTGATGGAGGAAGAGGGCTCAGAGGTAAAAGTGGGTTGATGGCTTGAAACCAAACTTGTCAGCACGAGGGCATGGATGGCAGGTGCTAGGTCTACTGCCTGTGTTTTCATCCAAGAGCAGCCTGGATCCAGAACACTGGCACCAATAGTGTGGGCAGCCTTCACCCTTGGACCCATGTGCAAAGAGGTGCTGAGGGACAGAGGTTTGGCACCATGGTTCTAGATAGAGTCCCTGAGTTTGAGTCACACTTAGCAGACATGCCATGCTTGTGGCCAAGTGACTTGCTTTGCTGTCTTGGTTTTCCAGGTTGAAGTGATGGCGTGGTTCCTGTGACTGGTAGAGCAAAGGTTAAAAAGACAAGACAACTCAGGGCGTGTAGGTGCATACACATGTGGAGAATGGGGCAGGCACAGGTAAGTTTGCCATCCAGGTGGCTGCAGCGTTGCTGCTTGTGAGCTCCGGCTCTAGTCTTTCTCTACTGGGAGGCACCCCCTTCCCCCAAGGCAGGGGAGCTGAAGACGGCCTCTAGACTAGACTATACCAAACCCAGGGTCTTGTCACAGTGCACATTCAGATTCAGCAGCTAAGGTCCAAAATCCAGGTAGAGGTTGGCCTGGGCGTTGGGCAGCAGTTGGGGTGAGGTTGGTGTCTTTGCTGCCTTTTCTGGCTCCTGCTGGCTCTACTGCCCCTTCCTCCTGGCTCCATCTTTGTATGACTTTCTTTTCTTTGGTGTTGAATGTCCCCCTGGGTGACTCCTAAGTATATCAGTAACTACACAATTCCTACTGTCTAGCCCGAAATGATCCATCCTAGCTCAATTCCCCCCAGTAAAGAGGTCTGAGGTCACATTCATAGGTGCTAGGGGATTGGGATATGACGGCCTGTCTTACAGTTGATCACAGAAACCCTGGTTTAAATTAGCACCTCCACCTCAAATAAGATGAGGACACAAGACTAGTCTGCAGATCATGTTTGATCTGTTCAGAGGCCCACTCTCCTGGACATACAACTCTGGAAGCTTCCTGCAGGGCTGTAGGCTTGCAGGCCCTGAGTGTCCTTACTGATGGGGATGGGCACAAAGCTGCAGCCCCTGTTACCCAGAATAGAAGAAAGCTAGTCACCTGCCTAAGAGTGGTAGGTAGGCCTTGGTTGGATATAGGGTGGCACATCCCAGAACCTTCAAAACTCGTGCCCCCTTTTCTTCTGAGAGGTCTGTGTCTCCAGAGACATCAGTCTCCCAAGCAGACACTAAGGGCCACTTGCATCTGCTGGCCTCTGGCCCACTCCACTCACAGGGTCCTCCGTGAAAATGGGAGCTGCCAAGAAAGCTGCTGCAATAAATCCTCATGGGGTAATTTTCAGAGGTTGCAGTTCCACATGGCAAACTCACTTCCTGTCCCCCACCCCATCCCAATGCAGGCTGGATCTCCATGGCTGTGGCGAACGCAGGGAGAGTTTGCCCAAGGCAAAGGCCCAGCCTTCTAGAGACAAGCTGGTCCCCCTGACAGACCAAAGCCCTGGTGTTCCGTGCACGGGAGAAGGAGCCTGGCATTCTGAAGTAAAATAAGAGAAGAGGCGCTTCAGACCCACAGAGAGGCCCCAGGCTTCCCTGGGGGTTCATGCGGACTGAGCATACCATTTGGGGGTCTATTTACAGCTGGCTATCCATCACCTGTCTCGTGCTAAGGCAAACTCCAACACCTTAGAAAGAAACCTGTGCTAGCCAGAAGTCCTGCTGCACAGTGTTCTCCTAACCTGCCTTCTCCACTTTTGGCTGTGGCTTGTCTCTGTGGCAGTGGCCCCGTGGCCTTGATCAAACAGTGTGATGTCCTACCCTGAGCTTGCTTATCTGGAGGGCTGTGTGGCAGCAAAGGTGTCACTTCCTTTGTTGGTGGGTGGAGGGCAAGTGGCAGGGTTTAGGGATTTCAATTCCTTCTTGACTGCAGGCACAGGAACTGGCTTAGAAAGTTCAGTCTGGGCTGGAAAGACAGCTCAGCAGTTAAGAGCACTGTCTGCCCTTCCAGAGGTCCTGAGTTCAATTCCCAGCAACCACATGGTGGCTCACAACCATCTAGAATGTGATCTGATGCTCTCTTCTGACATGCAAATAAAGCATTTACACACATAAAATAAATAAATCTTAAAACAAAAAGAAAAAAGTTCAGAGTCTTCAGGGGCCTGGGGCTGACAGCCATAGCCATCTTCACATCTTCACATCACTGCACCGCTTCCCACCTCTGCCCATCCTTAGACTCCTGCTCCTTGGTGAACATTACTGCATGCCAGTTACCACAGTCAGCATCTTTCTTCCTTCCCAGGATTGCCCAAGACAGAATTCTAGGTTCCTCTAGGAACCAAGAGACAGGAGTGTGGAGAGATGTTATTTCCCCAAGGTCACAGGGCCTGGGTATGTCTCTCTAGGCAGCAGAGGGCTGAGCCTTACCACGGGCAAAGCCTCCCTGCATGCATCCTAGCCATGGAGATCCAGCCTGCAGTTAGATGTGTGTGAGGAAACGCCGACAATGGGAATGGGAAGTGAGTTTGCCACGTGGAATTGCAACCTCTCAAAATTACCCCGTGATGATTTATTACGGTGACTCTCCCGGCAGCTCCCATCTTTGCAGAGGATCCTGTAAGTGGGTAAACAGGAAGGAGATTTAATTAGGACCGTGGAGCGGGGGAGCAATGATTAGCGGGTGGATCCTCTGATGTCCTGTGCAACATGCAGTTAATTACACAGACTGCAGGGGAATTAATGTCGGGCAATGCTAATGGTTTTTTGGGGGAGAAGAATAATTTTATTTACACAACATAGATGCAAGAATTATTGAAACGAGAAAAATGGAAGCAGCATAGGACTTCGGACTGGCAATTCCTAGGCCAGGAGGATATTGCTGTCTTTGGATGCTGGTGACAAAGAGAAGCCAGGTGGCCTCTCAGCCCTGTCATGCCTGGCTGGCAGGGACCTGGGGAGTCTAGCCCAGGGACTCAGGATCTGCCTGGTTTGCTTTTCCACGAGAGTCCCTCCACTGCCAGGATGTGTGGGTATCTGAAGAACCGCACCCTGCAGGATCCTGCAGAGATATGACCCTTTTTCTGTCAGGCACAGTCTGTCCATAGGTCCTGTGGTGGTTCATATAAACTGTCAACTTGCCTGCATTTAGAATCACCTGGGAGAAGGGCCTCTGGACATCCTTGTGGGGTATTACTGGGACTTTGTTGAGCTTGGGAGAGTTGCCTGCTGCGGGTGGCCTCATTCCCTACTCAGGGGATCTGGGACAGTACTGGAGTGGAGAAATGGAGCTGAGTGCTCACATGCATCCATTCATTGGTCTCTTCTGACTGTGTGAACAACTTCCACAAGCTTCTGCTTGCCTTGGTGTCTCCTCTGTGATGGGCTGTGCCCTGAAACTGTAAGTGGTAAAAAAAACCCTTTTCTCCTTTAAGTTGTCTCTGCTGGAGTGTTTTATCACAGCAACAGGAAAAGAAAGCAAGGCAGCTCCAGAGACACAGACCCCAAATGGTGTAGGTGGAGGCCAAACCTGGAGTTTATAACAGCAAGCCCCAGGGAGTGGGTTCAAGGGTGTGCAGCTGGGCACGAAAAGGAACCCCAGGGGCCCTACCCCTGCAGGCCCTGTGAGCCTCTCCAGTGGAAGCTCAGTTGACTTTGCCCTTTTCTGGTAGAGACAGCTGGTTGAAAAGGCCACTGCTGTCGTCATCTGTCTCTAGTCCTGGTCTCTGTTACAGAGCTGTCCCACTGTCTCCTGATATTTGGGACAGGGAGGAATCTTGCCTAGCAATGGAGAGTGTGTGTCCAGAATGAGGGGCTCAATCGGATTCAATGTGAGTGGAGTTTTTCAGAGGTGGGTAGGTCAGGGGAAAGAGAGGAAAGGCCTTCACTTACAAAGTCTGAGGTGCAGTGTGCACATGGCTGTTAGGCTATACGGGGAAAGTATTACTTATACTCTCAAACTTCCACACTCCCTGACATGGCCCCCATCCTTGGAGTGAGGGGAGGACTTGTGGGCAGACCATGCTGGACCTGAAGGATTGGCTAAGATGTCCTAGAAGGGAGGCAAGTTTCAGGAAGTCAGTACTGGTCCACTGCTGCTCTGGGAAGGCCTTTCTCCAAGATCCTTCTGACCTCTCACTCTCCACTGTAGCTGATGTCGGAAATGCTGCCCTTCCTGGCCTTTTCTGTCCCTCATGCTTTTCCCTTCCTGCCTCTGTGTCCTTTCTCTCTTCTTCTGGGTACTTTTTGGCAGGCTGTGTGTGTGTAAATTCCATCCTGATGAGGCAGGCTCAGATCTTAGACAGTTCTGCTGTCCCCAAAGACCACTATGATCATCACACTCAGAATTCATGGCCAGGGTTCTCAGATTGCTCCCCACTCCCACTGGGTGCAGGGAGCCATGAGGCCTAGACTGGATGTGTAGCATAGTAGGTATGCAATAGATAACTAGATGAATGTTGTGTCACACACCTTTAATTTCAGCACTCTGGAGGCAGAGACCCTGTCTTGAAAAAACAACCACCAACCAACAAACCACTAACCAACCACCAACTAACCAACCAACTAACCAACCAACCACCAACTAACCAACCAAGCACCACCACCACGACCACAACAAAACCCTCAGCCCAACCCAACCCACCAACCAAACAAACAAAAAAAATAGATACTTGATAAAGGAAAGTCCATGGACTCAGCTCTTGTCCCCAAAGGCTCCAACCTCAATTATGTCCTAGCCATGTTCAGTCCTGCCTAAGAATTTAGGACTGAGTGTACAGAAGGATCAAGCTTTGGGGGACACAAGGCTGCCTCAGGGGACATGATGCTCTCCACTTCCTCTGTTTGTTTTACTCTTTTGCATCTTCTCCCCTTCTTGTCTAATCAAGTCCTACTCTGTTGTGCCTTTACCTATATTGTCTCTTCAGAAACCCTGGGAGCAGCAACAGGTACACCTGCCAAAGGGAACGTGAAGGCGGGAGTGGGGTTCTCTGAGGGGTCACAGTACCTCCCTCGGATCTGGCCCCTCACCAGGTTCTTCACCACCCTCAACATGGCTCCTTTTAGTGGACTCTCTTGGGATGGGTAGGACCTTCTAGGCTCCAGCAGTCCCCACTCTCACCTGGGCATGAGTGTAAACAGGGTTGCATCTCTCATTCCTCCATGGGGGCAGAAAGGGGGAAAGGCTCCATGGGTTCCATGGTAGAGGGTGAACCTCCACATAGAGAGGAGGGGCCCTTGGGGAAGGAGAAGCTGGATGCTCCTAGGTTACAGCCCAGTAAACATCCCTCCTGCAGACTGGTCTCTTTCAAGGTGGAACGAACCCTTCATCTCTCCCCTCTCATTGTCTCCACATCCAGTGGTGCAGGAAGCTTGGAAATGGTGTGGCCTGGGCTCTACAGGCTCAGAGCTGACTCCTGCTCTGTAACTCTCCATGGTCCATCCCCCATGTGGCCATCAAGATCTTAGATGTATGATCTTTGGGGACATCTCCCACAGTGACAGGCTCTTTGCTCATAGGAAGCCCCCATGCCCTTGCTGCTCTTCGTGGCCTCCAGAAACCTTACAGTTTATGATGGATAAGACTCCTTTGGTCCCATGTGCACAGAATTCCCAGAGAGGGCCACCTGACAGCTCTGGAGGGGACCTGGAACCTGACCACTTTACTCTTTCATTGTGCTGCTGAAGAGGGTGAGACCTCTCTCTAGGGGTGTCCAGTCTTGCTGCAGCCCTCCCTCCCCGCCACTGGCAGCTTGGAGATGTTAAGGAGCACATATTCAGGGGTGCTACTGTGTGACTCAGAAAGAGCCTTCACTCCAAGCCTCAATTTCCCTTCTGAGGAATGGGGACAATCCTCATGCTAGTGCCCTGAGATCTCTTTGGGTGGGATACTTCTGGCTGCACTGGATGCCCCCACCCTGGGGGGTGTGGGCTTCTCTAAAGGACAGACCAGCAATTAGTGTGCCCTGTGAGAATGCTGTGTATGACAGCTGATGGCCGCTGGCCGGGAACTGCTTGTGGCTTTTTAAAGGTCCCGGTGATCCTGTCTGGCTGCTCATTTGCAGTGTCTATAGAGAAAGCAAATGTCAGCCTCTGCCGGCTTAGGCAGGCTGATCACAAAGCCCTAATTAGCAGTGTCTGAAATAATGAGGTTTTGCTGTGTTCTCATTACATGGAAATTACTTCTGGAAAGCAACTTGGAAGGGCACGGAGGTGTGAGACAGTCTTTTCTGGAGGGCACTGGCCACCAGGCCAGTGGCCAAGCACTTTACCTTGAAGGCCACCCGTGGAGGAGCCCTGAGCTGGGGAAGACCGCAGTGGGAGGAGACTGAAGGCTGGATATGGGTAAAGGAGGCCTGAGAAGGAGTTTGGGGGACCCCCTGGCATCTTCTCACTTTGGAGGGGAGTGGCCGGAGTGCCCAGTCTCGGAGAAGGGAGGTTAGAAGAATAGCAGTCCCTGTAACACAGCCTAGCTCCAGTCCAGCAGCAGTACTGCTTGCCTGCCAGTTAAAATGACACTCTTTGGCAGACAGCAGGACACCTTTAAAATTTCATGGGCTCTCCTTGGTGGAGGCCTGTTGTCCACAGCCTTGAGCCAGGGCTATGCTGTGTTCACATGTGCCACCCCTTGGCAAGCCTGTCTCCTTGAGTCATGAGCTGAATGATGGCTCTATGGCCAGTGGGCCATTGGCGGGGCCCTGCCTCTTGCTGGCTGGGATGCTGTCAGAGTGAATTTACTTTCCAGTAATGCATTGTTAACATGACTATTAAATGTCTGGGACTCTTTTTTGTCTCTAAATGGTGTTTCAGGGCCAGCCGTTGCCAGTGGCTGTATGTATTCCATCAGGAAGTGAGCTTTTACTGCACCTGTAGATTTTTAGTTGCTGAAGCCACGCTGGGTGAAGGCACGACTAACTGATGGAATCCAGGGATCCAAGCAGGCATGGTCTAACCGTGGCCAGGAGCTTCCAGTAGGCCTGCTGGATTGCAGATGTCAGCGAGACCTCAGCCACTGTGAAGACTAGTGTGTTTGCATCCTGAAGCAGAGGATGCTGTCTACTCGGCCTAGAGCAGTTCTGAGCTGTACACACAGACAGACAGACAGCCACATGTATGCAGGGAACAAGACTCTTCCCCACAGGAAGTATGTCCAGTCATCCCAGAGGCTCCCAGCTCCACTGGAAGTTCCGTCCCTACAAATTAGGAACAACCTCCAGGGTTAAGTGTGTGTGGGGATCCCTGCAGTCTGCAGAGGCTGGAATCCAGCAGCACATGCGGGCTCTCTTGGAGTGCTGTGTGTGGTCCCCTGAACACAGGAAAATATGCATGGATGGCTGAAAAGAACCGGTGGACAGATATGAATTAGTGAGTTAAACTGCACAGACCTGCAGTGGGATGTCCACATCCTTTGAGGAGAGCTGGCACTGGTGAACACATGTTAAAGTTCCTGCCACATACTGATGTCCAGGCCTTGCTGCTGGGACACCTATGTCTCTCTTGGTCAAGCTGTTACCAGCAATAAGGTGTGCCTTGGCTTCTCAGTGTGGTGTTCCTGCCCGCATGGGAGCCACCGTGGAGGTGGGTGTTGTGCTGAGGGGAGTGAAGAGAGTGCTCTTCCACAGGCCGCTTGCTTGATAGCTCTCTTCTGACTCCCAATTTTATTGCCTCTCTTTTTCCTGAATAAAAAGCTTTATCCTTACTTGGTCAGGGGCTTGGGAGTGGCTGTGGGGCAGTTCCAAAGCTTCCTAGTGGCTAGAGAGGTTCAGGTGGAGGTCCTGATGCTGGCCGTTGCAGAGTAGAGGAGGGAGCCTCTTGAAAAGCCAGGAGACCTCCTAGTCACACTTGAGAACGAGTCCCTCAGATACTAGCTCAGACATGGCTGGAGCATGCCAGTGTGCATTGGCTGTGGCCCAGCCAGTCAGCAGAGGTTGGCCAGGTGGTCATCCATCTTCTAGAAGAGCTTCACCTCTTCCTCCAGGTTGTAACAGAGATGTGGGTCTGTATGGGCAGAACTCAGTGCATGAAGCTCCAAGATGACCTGGCTCAGGTTTTTCTCCAGGGCCAAGCCAACTTCTTCCATGCCCTCCAGGGGTTTTACACTACTCATCCAAAGATGACATCTGCTCATCTTAGAAGAGCCCCAGCCCTGGCTTTGCTACTTGAAGAGAGGCGTGGCCTTTTCTCTCTAGGAAAAACTGGCCTATGCCCTCCAGAGAGTGTTGAAACAGTATTCCAGAGAGAGGTGGCTATAGGAGGCCAGAGCGTGCATCTTGATCAGGCAGTTGATGGCAGCTTACACTTCAGTTAGAGTCACTCAGAGGAATCTGGGAGGTTGTGGCTGATCTGCACTATGGATTAACCACAAAATATAGTGTTGGCTGGCCCTTGGAGCTGAAGGTAGAGAGGAGATGGTCCAGGGGGCTGCACATGCAGAGACTGGAAGGTGGTTAGAAGCCAAGAAAGAGGGAGTCCCTGGGTCTGCTCCAGCCAAATGTTGTTGACACAAGGCCCAGGTCCATAGCACCCCTGGGGCTCTGCTCTCTACTGCTTCTAGGTTCCTTCTTGCTTGAGGACACTGACTGGGAAAGGTCTCATTTGCATATATGTCTGTGTGTATGGCATATGCCATAACACACATGTGGAGGCCAGAGGACAACTTGCAAGAATTGGTTCTCTCCTTCCATGACATGGGTCCCAGAGATCATCAGGCTTGTTGGTAAGCGTCTTTATCTGCTGGCCCTTGCCCCCTCCCCCTGGTTATTTTTATTTTATTTTTATTTTATGTGTAGGGGTATTCTGCCTGAATGGATGTCTGTGGACCAAGTGCATGCCTGGTGGGCATAGAAGCCAGAAAAGAGTATTGGCTCCCCTGCAACTGGAGTTACAGACAGTTGTGAGCCACCATGTAGGTGTTGAGAATTGGACCTGGATTCTCTGGAGGAGCAGCCAATGTTCTTGACCCTTGAGCCATCTCTCCAACCCTCCTCACCACAAAACCAAACCAAACCAAACCAAACCAAACCAAACCAAACCAAACCAAACCAAACCAAACCAAACCAAACCAAACCAGCTTCAGAAGATATTCATTGTAGGGCTGGAGAGATGGGTTAAGGGTCCGTACTGCTTTTGCAGAGGATCCAAGTTTGGTTGCCAGCATTGACAACTGATTGTAACTCAAGTTCCAGGGAGTCCAATGCTCTCTCTTGGCTTCCAGTGGCACCACATGTACATACCCTCCTCTTGCACGTGCTCATGCACAGGCATGCGTGCGCGCACGCGCGCGCACACACACACACACACACACACACACACACACACACACACACACACGCCTGGGCATTTAGCTCAGTGGTAGAACATGAACTTAGCATGCATGAAGCCTTGGGTTTTATCCCCAGCACCACAATAAACTATCAAACTCACAATCAAGTGGATCTGAATCTACTCTCTCCTTTCCAGAGTGTTTGAGGTTCAGGTCCCTGCATGATGGTGCTTGGTCTCAGCCCCTCAAGAGGCTGCTGGCTCCTAAGAGGTTGGAAGGAGGAAGTTAGCTTCTTACTCCTCAGCAGGGCTGGGGTTGGGGTCTCCACAAGTGACATTACCCACAGGGCAGGTCACTCAGTGGGGGTGGACAGGCCCCCATCCTGATCTTGTAGACTCAAGGAGTCAAGTCTAGCCTCTCCCTGTTAGGGGAGTGGTCGACCCTGGGCATTGGGGAAGGAAGGGACTTTATGTGGGCTGTGAGCCTCTCTGGAGGGCTGGGGGGATTCCTAGAGGAGGAGCTACCTCAATGAAAATTGTGGCTAGATGAATTGACAGGGTGCCGCTGAAGGAAGGGGCGAGACTGTACTGGAGAGCTTTCTTGGGAGACAGACCAGTAGGAACTCACTGGGGATTCTCCATGTTCTGAAAAGTCAGGCGTATTGTTCACGAACCCAGGCTGGGCACAGTGGAACCACTGGATAGCTCTCAAAGTTTTCTGGGGCATATCTGCCATGGGCTCGGCCTGCTGGTAAGGGGTGTTCAGGCAGCCCAGGTTTGCTATGGGTGGTACTGTTGAGTAGTGGCTGGAGCTGTTGATAGCATTAGCCCACAGGGGAGGCTGGCTGGGCTCTGGCGTTAAGTGGTCAGGACCAGGATGCCCCAGGTGTTCTCAGAAGCCAGTTGGATGGGGAGCATCTTGACACATTCAGCAGCCCTGTTTCAATTGTGCTTATGAGATCTGGGGGCATTGCGGGGTCAGTGACAGAGCTCAGCAGGTAAAAATGCTTATCGTCAAGCCTGACAACCCAAGTCTGATCTTTGGAAACCCCTTGGTGAAAGGAAGGATGCAGGGGCACTGGGCCACCAGCCAGTGAACTGTAGGAAGGGAAGCCTTGAGGGCCAGAGCAGGATGAAGCCCCACAGGATCAAGCGCCAGCGTGGAGGGAGACTCCACTCCAGCAGGCACTGGAGTCAGTGGCATGCCAAGGCCTAGGCTGCGGTGGCTAGAGTGGGAAGGAGGTGGGCACCTGAGGGCTTTGGAGCCTGTACACCCATAGCCACCTGGGACCCTCAGCCCAGCCTAGGCTCTTAGGTTCTACCTGTGTCTTTCAGACCTTAATTCACATACCTTTTAATTTATTCTTTTTTATGTTAAAAGTTATGGTCTAAAATTGGCTGCAGTTAGCTGGTGTAAGCAGTGTGGTTGTCAGTTCTGCTAGCTGCTGAGCGCCGGGCTCCACCTCTTCTGAGTGCAGCTGTGCTGGAGTCCGGGGAGGCCAGTTTCACTGAAGCCAGCTATCAGAGTCTGTGGATGCTCCTCCAGCAGGGACCCGGCAACAGAGAGGATCCAGACCCCAAATCCCTCCTCCTTCCATTCCCACTCTCCTCTTTTCTTGGGAACCCTGAGGAGACTGGAATGGCGGAGACCGTGTTGCTTAATGCCACTCTCTGTGGCCTCATCTTCTCCCCTAAGGTTCTTAGAGAGGCAGGTCAGGGCTGCCTCACTTTATGACGAAACCCCACGGGTCCAGTCCTCCATACTGGACAAAGGGTGCACTGCTCCCTGTTCACTACCTACTGTGCAAACAGCACAGGCAGCATCTCATCTGTTAGGTGCACCATTCTGCCCATGTGGAGGGCATTTTAGGGAGTTACCGCATCTCTTCAAAAAGGCACCCAGTGGAGGAAGCAGGGGGCAAGGGTGGGTCCAGGACTGCCTCCTCCCCCTCTCCAGCAGTCCTAACTTCTTGTGCTTGGTGGCACCTTTCTCCAGCTAGCAGAAGCCAGCAGTCTGCCTAGGGGAGCCCAGGTGATTAGAAGGTCACTTCTGAGCTCCTTTTCATTACACTCGGTTGGTGGCTGTGCAGCTATACCCAGGGAATATCTCTGGCCCTAGGGAATACATCCATGCAATCAAGAGAGAGTTTGTGTGCAGATGGCTCTGCCCACTCTCCTGCCACATGGCTCTATGCTAGAAGCTGCCCAAGGAAGGGTGCCTCCTTGGCTGTGTAGCCCCTGAAGCTGCTTCCGTGATTTAGAGTTACTGTTGATCCAGGCCCTGTTTGAATATAGGGAGCCTATTCCCAAGCTGTGGGGAGAATGGGGGGGGGGATTCTTCCTGAAGAGAACAATGGTTCATGAGCCAGCATTGCACTAACTAGGTATTACCATGGTGAAAAAGCTTGCTGGCATGGTTGCTTGCTTCTCTCACTTTCCAAAGACTTGAAAGTTGGCGTCTTGGAGGCAGGCATGGTAGCACACACCTTTAATCCCAGCACTCAGGGGGCAGAGGCAGGCAGGTCTCTGAGTTCTGGGCCAGCCTAGTCTACAGAGCAAGTTCTGGGACAGCCAGGGCTATACAGAAAAACTTTGTCGAGAAAAGTAACAAACAGAAAGTTAGCCTCTTGGTTTGATTCCTAGGGGTCTGCTTATCCGTGGATGCCTAGCTGGTGACTGAAAAGGGAGAGCGTGGAACCCATATTTCAGAAACTGTGCAGCTTCCAGTGTGGCTGTGGCATGCAGAAAGAACCTGCCCTTGAGAATGTGGAGGCTGTGTAATTTCAAGGCCTGCAGTATACCGTACTCTTCATGGATCTTGGGCAAGGAGGCCCCTCCCCTTTCTGATGAACCAAGGAGAGCTGGTGGGTTCCAGACTTGAATAAGCTTTTTCGTGGAAAAGAACTCATCAAACACTCTGCAAGTTGAGATATGTGGGTGGCTGTGTGTATGTGGAAAGAAACTAGAACTTGAGCCTATGGTTACAGACTTAGTGTCAGAACATAGGGGACACAAGGAAGTAGAATAGGGGCCCAACAGCTCACTCAGATAGGGTGACTGGGCTTGGCAGGTCCCAGGCTTCAAACTCCAAATCTAACTCTATTCCCCCTGACATAGTATGTGACTTGATAATTTAGTACCTTCCATTGTTGGCCTGATCCTCCAGTCATCTACTGCTCATCACTGTTCCCTCATGCACTGTCTGTCCATCCATTCATCCGTCCATCCATCCATCATCCATCTATCAACGCACTTGTTCATCTACTTATCTATTCACTCATTGACCAATCTACCCATCTACCTACTTGCTCATCTTTTCATTCACTTATATATCTACTAACCCATCTAACCTAAAAATCTACCTATCTAGCCATTACTTCATAACCTATTCATCTACCCATTTATTCATTTATCATCTATTCATCCACCTACTTATCCATTCACCTATCCACCAATCCATGTATTTAATACACTCTGTATCCACCTACCCACCTATCCATTAATCTATAACTCATCCATTTACCCACTTATTCATCCATCTACCAACCCATTCATTTACTCATTTACCCATCCATTTATATGTCTACCAAACTATCCACCTATTCATATTCCATCTATATAGCTATCCATGTATTCATTCATGAATAATCCATTACCCATCCATCCATCCATCCATCCATCCATCCATCCATCCATTTACTTATTCACTTGTTCACTCTTCTAACACTAGTCAAACAGCCATTTTTATCAAGAGACAAGGAAGCCAGCACAATGAGAGAGGTCTTTGCTAAGATTTGCAGGATGAGAGGCAGAGTTAGACCACTTCATGAATCCAGTTGACACTGATTAAGAGAAGTGTTCACTTGATAAAGACCCAGATGACCTGCTGGGCACTCTGAGCAAGTACCTCAGTTTACTCACCTGAAAAGCAGGAACAGCAAATGACAGTGTCAACCTTATTTGCTTATTTGAGACATCAATACATTTGTGAGTGTGACATCCTCAGAAGTGATGTCTCTGTGGCTGTCATCACTGCTCTTGTTATGGGGTCCACAAAATGATGCCCTGGAGCTGTAGGAGAGGCAGTGAGAGGCTGGCTTGACTAGGGGGAGAGTGGGAAGCTTCGCTTAGCCAGGGATGCAGGGTGTGAGGGAGTGGGATCAGAAGGTACGGGTTGGGACGGGAAGGGTGGCTTGGAAAGAGCCACTGGGAGCTGGACCAGTGTGTAGGAAGAACACTTGCTAGTGGCATGACCTGCCAGTGGCATAATGAACTGCAGAGCTCACATGGGATAATTCAGGCTGCCCCTCCTGAGCTGTTCTTCTGGTATCTACGGGACTGGTGCTCAGCTTGGTGAAGGGAAGCCAAGCTCAAGGGTAGAACACCCTGCATCTTTGTCAGTCGCATCTTCAACATTCACCTTTTCAAGTTCAGAGAACAAAGTTAACATTTGTAAGCCCAAAAGGTCCCCCCTCCCTTCTAAGCTGAGTGGTGGTAGAGCTTCTCTCTCTCTCTTTCTCTCTCTCTGTCTCTTTCTCTTTCTTTCTTTCTTTCTTTCTTTCTTTCTTTCTTTCTTTCTTTCTTTCTTTCTTTCTTTCTTTCTTTCTTTCTTTCTTTCTTTCTTTGAGACAGGGTTTCTTTGTGTAGCCTTGGCTGTCTTGGACTTGCTTTGTATACCAGGCTGGCTTCAAACTCACAGAGATCCACCTGTGTCTGCCTTCCCGAGTGCTGGGAATACAGGCTTGTGCCACCACACCCGGCCTCCCTCTCTCTTCCTGAGCCGAGTGGAAGTAGGGCTCACCAGGCCAGGCTGTACCTACTCCTCCTGTGCCTGCGGCCTACTCTGAGGGTACTTCTCTTCTTGTCCTTCCACACTAAAGGACTTCCACGGGACAGGTTATCACTGTTTTCTCCTCATCTTCAAACTCCCCTCGAAGGCCTGGAAGGTGGTTGGAGGTTAGGCATGGTCCCAGACTGCTCTGCTTCTCTTTTGACATGGGTGGCAGTGGTGCTCACTCACTGAGAGCCTCAGAATTCCCTGCAAGGTTCTCTGGTAGCCTTTGGTGGAATAGGTGGAGGTTATGTCCTTGAGCATGGATGACATGGGCAGGTTCTGTGTGGAATGGGGTGCACGGACAGCAACTCTTTCACCAGTGTGTCACTTCATACCCTCATGCTGACCTCCTGGAACCTGTGGCACCTGTGTCCTCATTTTAAGATATAAAGACAGGCAAAAAGAGGTGATATCACAGCCCCCAAGACACAGCTGGGAACATGTAGGACCAAGAGCAAACCCAGGTCCCAGGAGGAGACATGCCCATTATTGCTGCCCTGCTTCCCCATAGGCAGTGAAGTAGAGTCCTGGACTTCTGGAAACAAACACTCCAGACTGGAGATCCCAGAGGCAGGAGGTAATTTCCTTCTGGCTCTGGAGATCAGAGGTCCAAAGATCAGCCCTGGGCTGAGTGATGTGTCCTCTGAGAGCCCTGGGGAGAATGTTCCCTCTGCCTGAGGATTCATCTCTCTCACTTCCTCCTCATCCTCAGCATCCCCTGCTCCATCCTCTCTGTCCTTTGCTCCCTATCCTCCATTCTCCTGTCTCCCATTCTCTCCTCCTTGTGCCACAGGTTGGGGCAGTCTTTTCCCAAGTCAGCATTCCAGTCTTAGGTTCTGGAGGGGCAGTGCAGGGACAAACTTTTTCAGGGGCATAATTGCACCCACAACAACTGGCAACAAGTGGGATGTGCTCTCTTCAAAGGAAATCTCCCTTGAGACTCTCCTGCACTTGCTCCAGGGACAGCCATCCTCCACAGTCCTAGGGCAGCCTCCATTATGGGCTTGTGGGCACACTACCTCCCAGCTTTCCTTGTGGGTTCTTGTCCTTGTCTCCGAGTATGGTTGCTCATCCCTCTCTTCTAAAGACTTGTCCCCAGAGAATACCCTAGAACATGGTTGGACCTAAGTCAAGGCCAGGAGGAAAAGATCACAGTCAATGAGCCTGGCCCTACTTCCTTAGTGCTGTTGTGGCTTCCTGGGACCTGCGGCTTCACACCTGCTGTGGACGCCCCATGGTTCATTAGCTTTCTTCTCTGCTTGTCTTCTCTCTGCCTGTTGCCATTGCTGCAGATTACTGAGCAAACAGCAGACAGCCCAACCCTCCTGCGTCTGGAAATTCCAACAGCACTTTTGTCATAGCTGATAGGTGGCAGGTACCTCTGATGGCTGCTGGGGAAAAGTAAGTAATTTAGAATAGAGAAATAACTATTGATCGAGGCAAGATGTTACTGCAATGTCCATCTCCGGATCTTGGTCTCTGTCTGCAGGCTCCCTCCCACCATGTGGAAGCTCTTGGGAGCTTCCCACTTAGACACTTCTCAGCTGCGAATCGGCAGAGCTTGTGCCAATTCTGCTTTCCAGCCATAGAAACAAGGTCAGGTGCTCTTATGTCGCCTTGCCCACTGCCCAGATCTTTGGTCTTCCGGCTTCTGGGGGTTAAGGTGACTGATATACACAGACGTTAGCTTCAGGTAGTTTCACTGAGACTTTGACCATGATGGTTGACAAGAAAGGTTGGACTCACACCTAAATGTGTTGAGGGAAACCAATGCATGGTGGGCAGACACTTATCGCATGGGTCAGAGCATGTTTGTAGATCTGTAGCCTTGTATTTCCCAGGCTGTTACGGAGCTCAGTGGCTTCTTAGTCGAGGGGCGTGGGGGAGAAGCTTGCTCTCTGCCCCAGCAAGAGAGTTAACACACCCCAGAGAGGAAAACACTTTTAAGGGTGCAGTGTGCTGGCCCAGCAGGAGGGGCTGTGAAAGAAGTTACCGGTTAGGACTTGGTGGCCCATCACAGTGTGCTGCCAGAATCCCCTCCCCAAGGAGATGTAAACAGTTTTTATCTACCCCCTCCTCCTAAGGTTCCAGCGACAACCCAAGGCACGGGTCCACCAAAGCTTGTCCTGGAGTTTATTGGGCTTACTCATTGTCAGTGAAGGGGCTACCTGCAGTAGTGCAGGTGATTCCACAGCAGCCACACTGGAGTTTTCACCCAGAACCGACAACATTTCCCCAGAGCCACACGGAGGAGGGCCCTCTTCAAGATTAACTGCTCCAGTTCATAACACAGTGGGTCTCAACCTTCCCAATGCTGTGACCCTTAAATGCAGTTCCTCATGTTGCAGTGACCCCACCATAAAATTATTTCATTGCAACTTCATAACTGTAATTTGACTACTGTTATAAACTGTAATGTGCAGGATACGAATCTGGTATGCAGGATGTCTGATATGTGACCCCTGTGAAAAGGTCATTTGACTCCCCCAAAGGGTCATGATCCACAGGTGGAGAAGCATTCATCTACTACCTCCCAAAGGTCTAGGTCATGTGTACTTAGGGCAAAACTGCATACAAATGTCTGGGAGGATGTGCTGGGATCTCAAGTGCGGATCCAGTGGCCCTCCCCACCCCTCCTCTTATGAGGCCTGATAATGGTGGACATTTGCATGGAGGCCCAGATGGTCTGAAGAGGACGGCATCTGTTCTGTTCAAAGGGTCGCATTCTACAACATCATGGATGCCACTGAGGGTATCTCAGCCCTTCAGTTCCACCAGGGGAGAGTGGTGGAGAGTGGTGCTCTGAGGCCTGGAGTCCCTCTGCCATACTGGCTTTCTCTTACTCATGGGCCTCAGCTCTACCCAGGCCTGAGCACTGGGCAGTTTTCCCAAGATTGTGACCATCATCACCAAAGACAGCCCGGATGCTTTGATGCTTTGAGACTTTGCCTCAAAAGTCTCATTTTCAGGAATCGCTTTCCAGGGACTCCAGACCGGCAGGTGACCTCTGTTCCCTTCCAGGCTTGCCCAGGCCTCGCCCACCTGCCACACAGGCTTGCCTGCCACCTGGGCTTTCCTGCGCTGGGTGGTGGGGCACTGCTGACAGCCTTCTCCTTGTCTGCCTGGTGGGAAGGAGTGCCCGAGGCTTGACTCCCTTGCTATCCCTGTGGCCCATGAAGGGAAGCTTTGGACCTCTGCCACAGGAGGAGTCAGTCCACTAGCTCTGAACTCAGGACCTTGACAGACCCCCCCAGAGCCCAGGTTCTAGATTGACATCTTTGTGCCCTGTTCATGACTTAGCTGCCATCCTGAGCCCCAGATCACCTCCATAGAGAACATGCCTGGGCTTCAGGTAAAGGGTGTGTCAGGTTCTCACCATCAATGTGGCCACTGTCACTTCACAGCCTGTAATCCATCCTGGAGGTGTTTGGGTGGCAGGCGTGATTTTCAGACTTACCACCACCATCCCAGGCTGGTCCAGCATAGGGAGGCGGGGGTGGGGTGGGAGCTACTGGCTGGGCTGGGGCGTTGCTAGCCTTGAGCATTCGCAGAGATCTGTGCCAGGCTTGGAGCAGTTCTTGCTGCTAGGAAGGAAACAGATGGGGCTGTCAGCTCTGCTTACGCCCTGTCTTCCCAAACTCAGTCAAGCATGCTCAGAACAGGGGAGAGGCTCCTCCGAGCAGCTGGTGGCATTCAGGGCCAGCATCCCTCGGGGTGTGTGACACTGATTAGCAGGAAATAATGAGAAAGCCAAGGGAGCGAGCCCTCAGGCCACCTCCTGGCCACTGCTGTGTCCCTAAGAGACTGTGCAATGAGCATCCAAGGCAACTTTCATACCCACCCTCAGCTGCCTCAGCCTCAGCCCCCGCCGGGAGCTGGGACTGTGAGGGGACTGTTTGATTGCGTCTTTTGTAGGAAAGAGGCTCAAGGAGGACCATTCCCTCCCCACTCTGGCACCGAGAGGCTTCTGATATGTGCTGGGGTGCGGGGGACACACTGGTTTCCTCTTAAAAAAACAACCAAAAACCCTGGGGTTAGAGGTGTGCACCACTGCACCTAACAAAACTGTAGCATTCATTTGGTTAAACAAATAATTCAGGCCATATAAGAAAGACCAGAGAATCCTCAGAACGGAGAAAAGAGAGAGGGAGTATTTGTTATTCCTGGATTGGGAAGTGGCCCCGGTGATAGCTTAGTGACTACTCCTCCACACACGCAAGACATGTGTCACTGTGTAACATTCATTCTTCCTGTGGGTGACCTTAATTTCACTGAACAAGGTATTGTGAGCACTTGGATATGTCAGCAAATGCACCTCTACCCCAGCGTCATATGTCACTGTCTAGAGTGTTCTACTGCACAAAGGCAACAGGATTTACACCCGTAGTTATGTCTTTAAGCTAACCCCCTGGAAATAGAGTTGCTGAGGCAGTGCGTCTGTGTGCGTGCGTGCGTGCGTGTGTGTGTTCATGTGTGTGTGTTCATACAGAGGTCAGAGGACAACCTGTAGGAGTCAGTTCTTTCTTACCATGTGAGTCCCAAAGATTGAACTCAGGTTTGGTGTCAAGTACCTTTAAGTGCTGGGCAGTCTTGCCAGCCCTAGTCTATGTGTTTTGAAGGCAATCAACACTTGTCACCACACAGGTGCCCCGTAGGCCTTCCACGAGGCCTGTCCACTCTCTTACAAGCCGAGAGAGGCCACCGTGATGGGCTGAGTGAGTCTTCAGTGGGGTTGTGACAGTACTCTTGTCTCCGAGAGGCATCAGCACTGGGGAGGGATGGGCGGATGCAGAGGATGCCACAGGTGGTGATGGCCGTGGCCCCTGGAGGGAGATGATGATGATGGCCAGGCTGCCGAGGAAGTCTTGAAGGAATCTTCAAACCAGAGGAATTTTAATTTATCTTAACAGAAAAAAGCAGCAGCACTGAGCCTTTTTAAAAATTGTTGTCAGAAAAAGTTGACGTCAATCTTACAAAATCTAACACACGATACAGGGCTGATACATTTACAAAGGTGTGGTTGCTATAACAACATGAGAAGAGGCTATTAATATTTATCACATGGGGAGGAGGACTCAGAATCTGGCTCCTCTTCTTAGGGGCCCCTTGTGTCCAGCTGGCTCAAGGAAGCTGGCGCTGTCTCCCACAGGCTTACAGTAGCCTCACCTCTTGGCCCCAGACCCTCTGCAACAGGGTCAACATCATCAGAGACAGACTTCTTCTTGTCTAGGAGCCTTAGTTTTCCCTGTACAGCTCAGCTCCAGCCCAGCCTCTGGAAGGATGCTATAGATTTAGCAGCTCTGACCTGGCACTCTATGTTGGGTTCTGCTGAAGATTTAAGTACTGAGATCCAAACCACAGCTCCAGCACAGGCTGTGAGCTGGTTTCCACACATTCTGCCCACCTTGTTCCAGGCAGGAAGCAATGCCTGAGGAAGGACAGCAGCATCTCCAGCCTAGGCTATAGGTCTCAGCTGAGTCCATCCTCCCCTAGGTCACCATCATCCAGGGAAGACAGGCTCTGGTCTCTGTGGACTTGAGAATTGCTAAAGAGGAACTGAAAAACTGGGGAGGCCAGTCCATGATGGAAGATTGGAGCTTCCCAAAGACATCCCCTCCAAACTAGAGAGGACACTCACACTGGACCAGGGATGGGGGAGAAGAGGCAGGTGGCCCAGTGTTATTTTTGACAATGTGGAGGACATCGTCCAGTCCTGATGGATGCCAGATGAGCGCCCACAAAAAGGGAGCCTTGAAGTCTCCCAGCAGGCTTGAGATATCACAAAAGCTGAGACCCCAGAAGGGCAGGGGCTGAACTCCTTGCACACAGGAATGTCTTTCTTGACATTCAGCAAGAGAAGGGTCATACATATCACCAAACACCACTCCTGTCCTCATGGTACACAGCATAACACTATGATGGAGCTGGCCCATGGAGGATTTGTTCTGAGTTTGTGGCTCTGGCCTTGTCCCTGGAGAAGGTCCCCATCTGACATTTGGTCACACAAGAAGCGGTCAGAAACAACCCCTGCCTTCCAGTTCAAGCTCGGGTGCCATTAATATTTCATATCCAAAGACAGCATTGACATTTTGCTGGATAGCTTCAATTAGCTAAGAGCCTCCTTCTCAGGCTAATAACCAGCCTGCTTATCCTAATGGTTTATTAATCTACTTCGCAGCGTGAAGGCAGCCGGCACACGCAGATACCGCCTGCTGCTGCCTTGATTGGGTAGAAATGACTCAGGCCCATGATTGTGTTGGTTAAAGGGGTGGAGTCCTTGCAGGACCCAAAAGTGGGGAGTGGAGAGGAGGCTTTCAGTTCTGGTTCCTGGGAAGCTGAGAGCCCTTCTACTGAAGAGTCCAGGTCCCTGAGGGCCACGGGTGGTGTTTGAGATGTTTCCTCTTGACGTCATTCCTTTGCTGAATTTCCTGGAGGTGGTGGAGGCATTATTGCATATCTCAAAATGAATTTCAAATGAGATTTTGATTGGAGTTGGGCAGCAAGGCAGGTGATGGATGGAAGGTTATTAGAGCAGGGGGTATTTTTAATTTTTTTGTGAAGATTTTTTATTTTAATGCATAGGTGGGCATCTCTGTATTCTACAGCCTTCCATCTGAAAGAAGAGTGACAACCACTAAGAGATTTGCCAATGGCTATGAGTCGGCCTAGTGCTACAGCACAAGCTGACAGGGCCCACTGGCCTACCACAGTTATGTGGTACATGGAGCTGGGAACTGGTGCTGGGTACGGTAAGGGAAGAAGTCAGATGTTAGGAGAGGTGGCCTCATCACCAGAGGTGATGGACAACCTGCTGTTTTGTGTCACGTGACTGTGGGTTCTGAACAGCAGCTTCTCCGGAGGCCACTCCGGGCAGCTGTCCTCAGCTTCACATCCCTATCCTGTCGTTGTCAGAGGTCCCTAGAGGCAGCAGTTTTGCCGTGCCACCTGGACCTCTCTAAGTATATTCTGCCATCTCTGCAGTGCACGTCCCTGGGTGCTGGCTGGCCTCCCTGGATGCCCCGACCAGGTTCTCTTGTTTGCCACCCCTCTCGCTCCCTGGAGGTCTCTCTCTGATTGAGAGGCCCCATCCATCCTTCAATTTTCACAGCACCCCCAGGCAACAGGGTTGGGGAGTCTGAAGCCCCACCTGCTTTTGCTGAAAGATGTTGTGGGCTCTGAAAGTCCAACTGTCGCTGTGTCCCACTTAGAGTGGTGGGCAGAAGCTCCCTGTGGGAGCCTCTTGGCAAGCTGTAGGTGTACAGAGGGTTTTGTTTGCTGTGGGTGACAGAGCTCTTTCCTGCTTCCTCTTGGTGCCACTCGTGGGGAGGAAGGCCATCAGGGCCGCCTGGAGATGTCTGTGTGTGCAGTGGCAAAGCTGAACAACGTTGGGGCTGGCAGAACCTGGTCTGCAAATGTATCACATAAATTTGGTGTAGTTTCAAAACAGACAGGAAAACGTCAAAATAGTTGAGAAATTTTGTGTGTATCTTCTACCCAATGTCTCCTACGCAGCCAATCACAGCACAAATATGCAAAGTGAGCTGTTCAGAGTGTTAGTAACTCGGCGGTGCACTTTGCTGGCATTTCAGCATCCACCTGTGGTCTCTCCTGTCCCAGGGTCTTATCCAGATGCCAGGCTGCATTGGTGGCCGAGTCCTCCCAGCTCCAACCCTGTGATGCCTTCTTCTCTGGCTCTGGGACACTACAGGTCACTCTGTGGAGTATCTCTCACTTTGGGTATAAAACTGTTTTTCTTCTTGGTGTGTGTATGTGTAGGCCCTCAGGTGCCTTCCATCTTATTCTTATTTATTTTATATATAAGAGTGGAGGCCAGAAAGAGGTGTCAGATCTTCTAGAACTGAAATTACAGATGACTGGTAGCTTCCATATGGTGCTTGGAACTGAACACCAGTCTTTTGCAAGAACAGTAAGTGCTCTTAACTACTGAGCCATCTCTCCAACCTCTTCCACCTTGCTTTTTGAAGCGAGGTCTCTCACTGGGACCTGGGGCTCGCAGATTGAGCCAGGCTGGCCTGGTCAGTCTATGTCTATGTCTCCCCAGTGCTGGGATTACAAGCACATGCCACTAAATCTAGCCTTTTTTCCTCCTTAAAGCTTTATTTTATGTGTATTGATGTTTTGCTTGCATGTATGTCTGTGCACCACATGTATGTCTGCTGTGCCTGGAGGCCAGAAGAGGGTGTCAGGTCCTCTAGAACTGGAGTTATGGGTGGTTGAGTCACCCTGTGGCTGCTGGAAATCAAACCTGGGTCCTCTGGAAGAGCTGTAGGTGCTCTTAACCACTGAGCCATCTCTTCAGACCCTGCCACTCAGCTGGTTTTTTTTTTTTTTTTTTTTTTTTTTCTTCACGAATTCTGGGGCTCAAACTTGGCAAGCAGTTTACTGTCTGAACGACTTCCCCAGTCCCAGGCATGCTTCATAATGAGGCTGAGTGTAGAGGATTTGAGGAGGGCTTCCGAGAGGCCCGCGGGTGTTCATGATGAGGGCAGTCTTGGAGAAGTTAACCTTGATGGTTGACCATAACTGGTGCCTACAAAGCTGCTTCTCCGTACAGTTACTGTTTTGTCTTTGGAATTAATAAATATCTTGAGGGAGATACTTTGTGACTATGCAAATACGTTGTTCCTCCTCAAGCTTGCTCTCATTAATTCGTGCCTCCTCCGTGGCTGTCGCTGGCAGCAATGACTTCTGTGGCATTCTAATGGCGACATTTTATTTCCCTCAATCCTTCTACACTCATTAATTAGGATTCTTCTCCAAGACATCCTTTCTCTCCTATTTAATGATTTGTTCACTTATTTATACAGTGTGGGCTCGCAGTGCTTATGTGGTATTTATTAGTGCCTCTTGCTTTGGCCGTGGGAACCTCTAGGTTGGTTCCCATGCCTCTGACCTGCCAGCTACATTTTGAACCTTTATTGTTGTCTGATACAGCTAGAGGTTTGGCTGTGTACTGCTAGCACTACCCTTCAGGGACATGCTTCTCCAAGAGACAGGCTTGCCTCTCTCCTTGGTGGCTGCGTCATGGGACAGGACTAAGGCTTTGCTGCTCAGGAGGTTGGAAGCATTAAGGGGTGGCAGGGTGGCAGTCTAAGCTTGTCCCTGAATGGCCCCAGATATAAAGGAGGACACAAAGACTGTCCCTTGGGGCTAAGAAGAATTCTTCAATATCAGGAAGGATGTGGAGGACTTGAACCTGACAAAGCCTAGCTAGGACTGAAGGCACCAGGATCTGGGGCACAAGTCTGGGTCTCACTTGAGGCTGGGTCACTCCAGCCTCAGGGGCAAAGGGAGGAGTCGGGGAGCATGGAAGGGGGTATAGGCAGGGTTCAAGGGGCTGTGGCTTCCTCAGCCTAGGAAATGGCTTTGTCACTTCCTCCTACCTGTGGAGCTTCCTATCCTCCAGCTGCCTTAGCGAAGCAGTGAGGGTCCACTTGGGGAACCATTGGCCCTATAGTGTGGGCACCTATTATTAGGAGTGTCGCCCTCATACTCAGCGCATGATTCCAGCGCTTACAAGTGTGGAATCCAAGCAAGGCGAGAGGCAACCTTGACGAGTCCCAAGGATGGAGCCCGAGGAGAGCTAGCACAAGTGTCGTAGCCCTTGCTTGAACTCAGGGACCTCTGAGATGTCTTCTTGCCTCTACTCCTACCCAATGTTCTTATAAGACACACAGCCCTGCGCGTCTCACTGAGAGACCCAGCCCTGGCAGCAGCAGTGGCTCTGGAGGATTTGCTAGAGATGCTAGAGTTAGAACCGTGATGGACTCAGTGTCTGCCCACGCTGAACCCTAAGCTCTTCTGAGCACCCCACTGCTGCTGGGTTCCAACAAACAAAGACCAGGTAACTCACGGGATCTAGCTGCCCATCCTCTCCCTGCTGGGAAGGGCAGCAGGGGCATTTACGAGAGCTTATGGAGTTGGGAGTGTGTGGCATCTGCTCAGGGGCTTGTAAATGTTCCTGAGGGTGACAAACGGATTCTATATATTCCTGCTTCCCCAGAGACAGAGCCGATAGTGAAGGTGCCTCTACTTTGCATACCTCAGGGCATCCTGGGAGCACCCCACCCCAGGGCTCTGAGGAGGGAATGAGCTTCCACAGTATCCTCTTCTGAAAAGATCTGGTGTCCCCTTTTGCCCTGCACCAACTCTCACCCGTGTGTCGCAGGATGACGGGTTTAGAGCTGAGTTCTGTCTCCCCACAAAGCCTGCAGAGACAGCCCCACGCCGCCTCCTTGGTGTTGCAGGCATTTAAATTGCCATTTTATTTAAATTTATGTCCGGAGATACAGGCGGAGAAAGGGCCATTTCAAAGTCAGTTTCTGCTTTATGGCTTTACAGGGATTGTGGCCGGCAGCTGTTGGAAATATCTTCTGCTCCCACATGGCAGAGGGGCACGTAGGCGCGTGGCTGGCTGTTCCAAGAAGGGATTTGCTGCTTGACTGGCTAGGAATTCTTGCTTAGTACCCCAGTGCTAGGCTGAGCCCTGATCCTAGCCATAGGCTGAGTCTTGTCTTGGCTTTAGGTGGAGCCTTGAGCAGTCCTGACCTGGGCCACCGTTGTTCACAAGGATATCGGGTTCATCTGGACTTATATAGTCTCAAAGCATCTTCGGGCAAATCTGTCCAATATGTAAAAAAATGCACCATGGCTCTGGGCAGCTGGTCTTCACAGCTGGAGGAGTTTCTGTCCACCTGCCCTGAGCTGATGGGAGGGGGGAGGTGTCGCCCAACATCCTCATCAGAGAGCAACAGCTTCAACCCAGAGCACCCCAGTGTAGCTCCCGCAACCCCAAATAGCCCAGCTTGTGACCTCCATAGCCGTGACCACAGCTGAGACTCTTCATTTGGTTGAGGTATCTCTTTAACATGAGGCTGGGATGCTCTAGCCTTGCAACATGGTTTGTAGGCTGGCTGAAACACTGAGTGGAAGGAAGGGCGCTTTGCAAAGTGTGTCACTGGGGCACCCAAGGTGGGGAACCCATGTTAGGGGGGCTGTTGTACAGGACTGCCCTCTGAGCCAAACAGCTGGCATCTTCATGAGGTAAGCTGTGCCTGTTTGCAAATGGTCCCAGCTGGCCTAGTTGACGGTTGACATTCCCTCTGACTCTTTCCAACCAGTTGCATACAATTCAGCACATGGCCTTTCGGCCTCAGAGTCTGGGGAGGGGGTAGAGCACATAGGCTGGGGAAGCCTGGGGGAAGGGGGCTCCTTCTACAGGCCTATGGGAGTGCCATCATCCATCCTGGGTGAAGACTGTCCAGCATGTCTGCCTGGGGGACCCCAAGCTACTGTCAGTAAGCCACACCCATGCTTTGCAAGCAAGTCCAGTGGACTTATTGGCTACTCATGAGAACTTTGGTAGACTCCAATTTTAACTTGTTACTGGGACCTTAGAAGGAGGGGGAATTATTGGGACCAATATGGTAGGATGTGGCCAGGATCCGTGTAGCTAGTCACATGCTGAAGCTTAGCAGGGTATGGTCATTCCTGCAGAAATCATAGTGATTCAAGGGTTCACCTTACAGCCCTGTCTTAAACTGAGCAAGCCCAGGGAAGATTTATCATTGGCTTCTGTGATCCCCATAGACATGCAGTCTTTTCCTTTAGTCGTTGATATACTGAGTACCTCCTTAGAGCATGGCCACAATGAGGAGAGATTTCAGGATAAGAAACAGGGAGAGAGAGAGAGAATCAATAAAGGAGACTGCTCGAGGCTGTGAAGGACAAGACAGGGTGATATGCAAAAGGCATATCTCATCTATGAATGCTGTTTCCCAGGGTTGGGTCCTGAGTCCCTTTGCCATGAATGGTGCTAGAGTCAAGACCTGAGCAGCAAGAAGTTGCCTGCAGCGAGTATCCCAGGAAAAGGGAAGAAAGAGGCTGGAGGCGATCAAGGCCCCCCTCCCCTGCCTGACCCCTCCTATATGAGGAATTAAGGGCCTCAGAGGCTTAGGTGCTGGGGAGGAACGTCCTGGAGGCTGGCAGCAAAACCAGTGAGAGCCTCCTGAGCAGCCAGCACACCTGACAGCACAGGCGTCCATTACTCCGGAGGCCTGCTTTGACTCTCCCACCCCAGACCTTTCCCTCACTATTGCTCACCCTTGAACAATCGGGGGCTTCTCCCTGGTCTGTTTATCTGGGAGTCTGGCCTTTTGGGGGACATGTGCCTGTTTAATCCTTTGCTCTAAGAACATTGGACTGGTGGCCATGTCAGGAGGCCTCTTGAGGGAGGGGACTGTGGCTGAGGTCTCAAGGATGAGATGGGGGGCCTCATAGCAGGGACATGATGAGTTAGTTGGGCTTGATGAGTTGCAAACACAGAAAACAAAGGCCCTGGGGGCTGTGACACTAGGAACCTGAAACAGGTAGGAAGCCAGGCTAGGTGTGTGTGTGTGTGTGTGTGTGTGTGTGTGTGTGTGTGTATGTGTGCGCGTGCGTGCACTGTAGGAGACTGTGCCCTCAAGGGGGTGGGCCCATGCTGGGGACTTCCAGCAAATCTGTGTGGTGACAATATAAGTGGAGCGGTGGGGGTGGAGGGGAAAGAGGCTTATGGTGGCTACGGTGGGGGAGAGGCTCAGCTAGCTCAGATGGGCACCTGGGGGAGCCAGTGGCTACAGGACTGGGTGAGAGTTGGGATCCGGAGTTGGCAGGCCTTACGTCACTCTGCACAGTGCACCGGCTGGGGCTGGAGTCAGGAGAGGTGGCTGATGAGGAGGTGGGGCCAGAGGGGGGCAGGATCAGCAAGCATGTTGTCCAAGCACAGGTGGGCACTGCTTCTAGAAGGGAGTGGCCAGCGGCTATCTTGGGCTGCAGAGGCGGGCAGTGAGCTGCATGCCAGGCTGTGGTGGTCCCAGGGAGCTGCGGGTGGAAACGCTTCGGGTCTGGGCGCCAGATTGGAGTGGGCTGTGGAGCTTGTGGGAGGTGAGAAATGGAGACAGTGGGTGCCACTGATGCTTCCAGACTTCGCTCTCGCTCTCTCTCTGCCATCCCATTGTTTTATTTACACAGCCAGTACAGAGGATGCTGTTCTAGAATGCCATCTTAAATGTGAGAGACCAAATGCACATATGGATCATAGGTTCATAGGGTCATCACAGGCAGTTAGGGCCATGGGGCACACTGACTGCAGGCAACTCCCAAACCCAGGGCAGTGGCCCCAAAATGCAAGTGACTATTTATAGGGGATTGATCCCACTCCAGACATGGCCAAGGCCACCTTCTGAGAGCACTCAACAAGGAACACTGTGCTCATAATGCACAAGCTGTGAATGGGAGCTTTTCAAGGGCGGGGTTTGTTGTCCCAAGGTGTTGTTTGATCATCCTGGGGGGGCAGAGTGGTGTGGGGTGCATATCATTATCCTTAGGGCAGAAATATGATAACATTTAAAGCCTGGTGGGAAGGGCTGTGTTGAGCAGGAGGTACTGGCTGAGAGCGGAGGGCCAAGCTGGGTACCAGTCCCTGCAGGAGATCCTATTGGCCCCCCCACAGGCCCGGATGCCTGCGCGTCACCATACCCACAGATGCCTGATGTGCAGCTCAGAGCAGGCTCCCTCACACAGGGATTAGGTCTGTAGTGCCCAAGGCTGCAGTGTCCAAGGAAGCTGGATTTGCAGGTCTGAGGTCTCACCTGCCCCAGAGCAGGGTTAGATTGTGGGCAGAGCAGTGGATGGGGGAATTTTGGTTCTCATAGGTATAAACATCCAGCCCTCCAATCTGAAGCTGTTCAGGCATTTACATGTATGTATACATACATATCTGTACTTATGGAATGTACACACGTGTTCATCTATGCAGGCACAACCACCTTACACAAATGTACATCGACTGTGCATACGTGCGCGTCTGCCAAACACGCCCACACAATACATGAAAATATCAACACTGACCAAGCGTATGCTCACACCCACCACACACGCATGCCTCCCCACCAAGCCCATAGGCAGTGCACACAGGCACACACACAGCCACTGTGCACACTCACACACATAAATTCACACAAGCGCACCCCTCTCACTCACGCACACCCGTGGGCATGGACGCTCACATGCACACCCATCAGGCACCTTGCACGTGCATGCTGCCCACCGTGTGTATACTCAGACCCACTAAGCGCACAGGCATGCCTGCCATGCGTACAGGCACACCCACCAGGCACACCTGTTACGTGTTCATAGACACACTCACCACACCACATGCTGAGAAAAGAACAGTGTTGGGTGGCACCTAGCTGCCGGTAGCAGGGCGGCCACCTGGGCCAGAGCTTCGGAGGCAGGCTGGGCCTCTGTGGAGGTTCTGGTTGTGCCCAATAGGTGGGTGGTTTAGCGCCCCACCCCCAACCTTGTCCACAGGCTTCCATCTGTGCTGAGCCAATGGGAGCTCTTCCTTCACCTACCAAACGGCCAGGAGTTGTGTCAGGCTACAGTCGAGGAGGTAGACACAGAGTGTCTTTTAATCAGTGTTGGAGCCAGGGAGAAGACTAAGGGTGGGGAAAGGTCTTCACACATTGGAGAAAGGTCTCAGTCTACCCCTGACAGGAAAACCTCTCTGTGGCCCAATAGGACAGACTTCCAGCCTTGGGCTCCACTGCTGGCCTGGAGGTCCTTAGGTTGGCTTGCTAGGTCCAGGCCACACTGTAGTCCACCCGGCCCACTAGATGGCGCTGCCTCCTATCTGTGTGCTGCTGGTCCCAGGGACAGCTGGGGAGTTCAAGGAGTGTCAAAGGCCCTTGTGTCAGCCAGGGCTGGGGTCAGAGGCCTAGGGGTGGGGATTCTTTCATCTCTGGGTTTGGCATGCAGAATGTGGGCTGTTCACTTACTGCAGGAGAAGGGTCTTTCGACAAGAAGTGACTTCTCTGTGGAGCCAATGCATGTGAGCCGAGATCCAATGTCACTGTAAGGGGACACGAGGTGACAATGTGCAGTGGTCAGGTGCCTCTAGCAGCCATATTAGAATGACCTGGAGACTGAACCCTGCTAGGAGTGCTTGGTACCCAGCTTGTTCCAGGTGCTGAATTCTGTGCCCAGAGCAGAACGCTGAGGCTGCACTTCTCCACACCTTTGGCTGTGCTGCTGGGGGACTTGGGTATCCCATGCTTCACATACGGCCTCCATGCAAGACACAGCCAGGTTTGGTGTAGGGACAACCAGCAATGCAATGGTCCCCGATCCGGCCTGGCCTCAGCAAGCATCATCTCGGGGGTCCTTGTCGCCAGATGTTTTTATAAGGCTGGGTCAGCCCCTCATATCATTCAGAGGCTGAAGGGAGCCTGGATCGGTGTGCATGCTTCTTGGGCCTTCACGGCTCAGGAGCAACAAAGCCTAAGGCCCATCCCTGGGCAAGAACCCCTTCGTGGCTGGTCACTAGGTTCTTAAGAGGATGCCTCTGAGTGGGAAACCTGTGGCTGGAGCTTGAAACATCTGTCTAGTAGGACAATGTGGCACTTCACCCTTGGGGCAGATATGACCTTTGATGCTGAGACTCGGTAGATGCCTGGAGTCATCCTGTGGTGCCCAGTCATCCTGGGGAGAAGACACAGGTGACTTCTTAGAAAGGGGTGGGGCTGGCCCTGCTGTCTCTGGGCTCCTTTCTGACTTCAAGCCTTCTGTCTTAGAAGGAAGGCCCTGGAGGCACATGTGAGCCTGGTTCCTCATTGTATGTCTGTTCTACCCTGTTGCCTAGACCTGCTGGGAAGGGAGTGGGGGTCTGGGAAAATGCTTACCCCTTGAGGATGGCTGGGGAAGGTCAACTTTACAGAGGCCGGGTCAGCACCAGTTTGTTCTAGGTGGTTGTGGTCTTCCTCAGTGTAGACTGGGAGCACTCCACAGGCACAACTCCCTGCACAAGAACTCAGAGGGCAGATGAACTTGGTGCCGCACAGGGAGAAACAGCCCGCCGCCAGGCTTGCACCGTCAGGCTTAGTCCTCAGACCTCCGCTAGGGTCAGACTCCTACTGTCCTTCACGGCATTAAGAATATACTCTCTTCCCCCCCCCCCGTGCGCCATGGTAGCTTCCTGTTTTCTCCCCAGTCTTCTCTGTCTTTTCCAACCCAGTGACTCAAAGCCAGCTAACATGGCTGTGATGCTTCAAGGAGTTGCATTTTTAGTATCCATTAAAGCTTCAATGCATCCAGGCACCACCAGATCTGCAAAAACCATCACTTCCCTTCCAGTTAAAAAAAAAAATTAAATAAAAACCTACAAGGCCGTCTCCTGTGGCTCTATAATCCAAACACTGTAAATTTCAAAGATTAAAGGGATCTGTGCCCCCCAGCGAGATGCCCCTTTCCCTGGTGCTAAGAATCAGGGCTTCTAATTGCATTTCCTGTTTGCAACTGGTGAATAAAATATTTAGAGAGCCTCTGTTGAAGTTTCCAGGGACAACTATGCTGGCAGCTACACTGTGCTCCAAAAGGAAGGCATGCAGACAAAAAAAAAAAAAATTAAAATTAAATAAATGCCAGATATATGCAGATGTAGCTTTTTAAGAATTCATAAGCACTTTATACAATTATTTTGGATGCAATTTATTTTGGTTAACTAGTGAAACCATTAACTCATCTAGCTAACTAGAGAGAGTAGATTGAAGTAGGATTTTTCTAGAAATCTCACAGGGTACTTTCCCAGGGAGTGTGGTAGCTCAGCAGATTCCCGGAATGGAGGTCCCCAAAGTCCTATGAAAGTCAAGCAAAGTAAGGAAGCACTAATGTCAGCATGAGCCTTGGGCCAGAGACCCTGAACCTGAACCTGGGCAGCACCTCTGCCTATGACCAGCTGGAAAAGCCTTGCAAACATCTGGGGCACCAGGTCTCCATCTGTACTGAAAGGCAGTCTGTAGGAAGCTCCTACATGACAGCGGGGGGCAGATGGCGCCCATGTGGGACACACACACACACATTAGCCTGGCACCTCGGTGTACCCCGGGAGATTGGGCCTCCATAACTCCTGACCACCTCCAGGGAGGGGAAGGGACTTTGGAATAAGTGCCTCTCTGGCAGTCCCAGCTAGGGTGCTGTTTGCCAAGATACTAGGATCTCTCCTTATTTTGCAAAAAGGAGCAGTATATCAGCCCCAGGAGGCAGCCAGGGGACCTTGGTGCCACCCTCCACATCACTCGATGGGTGGAGGGTCAACCTCCCAATGGGTGAGATCACCCAGTCTATAAACCGTCAGAGCAGGAGTGTGTTTCAGGAGACTTTGATCTGTCAGCGCAAGAATGTTGTCTCCATATTAAATGATGGAGGCCTATCTGTGTAGGAAGCTGTTGACAGAGAAGTAGTTATGAAACATAATCTGGCATAGAAAGGCTCCATTGCTGTGGCAGGATCTGGAGATGGGATGCCAGCCTAAGGGAGCTGACAGGGGAGGAAGTGAGAAGTCTGGAACCCCAAGAGGGCATCCTGTGGACCCTTGTGAGACGAGCAACGGGATGGTCCCTTGTGGTACCTCACTCTGCCCACGCCCATCCGACCCTCTTCCCCAGGCCCTCTGGTTGAGGCAGTGAAAGTGTGAGGAGAGCCTGGGTGTTAGGAACTGTGCCACCTCTTCTCCCTTCCACCTCAGAAAGGAAGTCCTTGGGCGGCAGTGTAAGAAATGAAATCCGATGATACAATTTCAAAAACTCCGTGGGCCAGCTTATGCCCAACCATCAGACTCCTGCGAATGCCTGCTGGTCTTGCTATTCCCTGCCACCCAAACTCTGCCAAGCTACCTGCCTTCCGCCTCTCCCTAAACTGTAAGGTTAAAGTAGAGCCAAGCCTGCCTGCCAGGTCATACATCTGATGAGCTTTAACATAAACAGTCTGTAAAACGTAGGGACAAAGCCACACAAGGTTCTTGTTGAAAGACAGATGAGAGCAGCAGAGGCCACAATAAGGCCATGATGACCTCAAGGGTGTGCCCTCCTGATTACTCAGCAGAAGAGGAAAGGGAGGAAGGGTCATGCATTAGGGTTCATCAACTGTTCCCTGCGCTCAGTCACTGCATCTGCTGCCATTCTAGGCTAATGCTGGGCCTCATAAAGTCACGAGATAAACTGTCTTGTTTTCCCCTCCGAGTCTCCAGTGCTTCAGGCAAGCAAATCCTGGACTCTTGTTTCACTCCAGTGTACCTAGACTTTCCTGAGGCCCCCCAGAACCACCTCAGTAGATGGGGTGGTTCTGGGTGGATCCCCTTCTGTTTCTCACTGGCTTGAGGGCGTGGGTAGTATGGGGTTTTGTCCTTGTGGGTGAAGTGTAGGGGACTTTCTCCACCTTGGAGTGGCTGGGAGTAGAAAGAACAGAGCAAAAGGCCTTTGTGCCAGCCAGGTTCTGGCAACAATGAAGGTCTTGGCTGCCCAGTGCTTCCAGGCAGCTCTTCTGAAGTGAAATGTTCCTTTGGTGGTCTTGTCTTGAAGAATAGCCTTCACGTCCATGCCCACCGTGGAATCCTGGGAAACACATTTGTCAAGACAGGAAGGAAGAACTGCCTCCGAGCTCCCTGTAACTTCAGGGTAGGGTTGGTGAGGGTCTCTCTGGGCTTTTCCATTCACTCTGTAAGAACCGCCTTGCACATTTCCACAGCCCTGCATTGCTGGGTGTCCAAATTGACTGACACCGCTCACTGGCAGCACGATGCCCCTGTGTTGCAGGATGGCCCTGTCCCTCACAACTCTCTCCCACATAGACCTTTAAATCAGAGGATTGACTGTACTGATGGGGGCATTTGAACCTGCAAATCACCTGGGGAGGTTGGGGAGATGCCTGGAGCTGTTTGGACGTGGGGTGGTGGAGGCAGGCAGGGCTCCTCACAGTCAAGCAGACTGCAGGGGCCAGGTTGCATCTGTCCCTCTGTTTCTCTGGTCAGCTGGTGAGGTTGTTCATTGTATCCCTCCAGAGGGCGCCATCTGCTGAGACATGCTGTCAAAAGTGTCCTTTGGAATTGGGCACCGAGGTGGTCCACTGGGGGGAGACTGGGGGAGGGGGTCCAGGACTGTGAGCCTGGGAGAGGCGAGGTGCTACTGCACCTCTGTGCCAGAGTCTGGCTGCTCGGTTTTGCTTCTCCCTTCTCTGGAGGGTGTTGGTGGGTCTAACTGGAGCTGGTTTTGGTGAAGTGCACTGTGTACAAACCCTGCCTCATCTAAGACCTGGAAGCCTCTGGGCTTTTTTGCACAGTCCTGGATTCTTTGGGGGTGCCAATGCCCACCGGATGAAGTTACTTTGTATTGTCCTTGGGACAGGAGCTCCTGGAGGCCCCGCCCCCTCTGCTGGGTCCCCACTGACACTGGACACTGCAGGGTGGGCTTCGGAGTGCGGCAAGTCGCCAGAAGCGCTGCCAGCATGCACTCACTGCTGAAGCCTTTTCAACCTTGCAGGAATGTGACTCCCGAGGCGCATGAAGATGAAGTTACAAGGTCCTGCTGAGCCCAAAGGCTTTTCCTCCCTAGACTGTGGCCCTTCCAGAATGTGAAGTCACCCTGACTATGCTCCATTCCGGGGGGCGGGGAGGCGCTGCCGAAACTGAGCACACTTCCCAGATTCAGGAAGCCAGAGATAGATGCCAAAGTCACACAATTTTAAATTAAACCTGAGCACATGGGGGAACGCTGCATCTGGCTGTCTCAGTCATGAGTTATGAAACCCTCCCTCCAGATGTTCCCTGAGCAGCTTCCCCGGGCTCCAGTTGGTTTGTTTTCCTCTAAGTTTTTTTTTTTTTCATACACAAGCAGTATTTCCTTGCTTCCTTTAGGAGGCTGGCCAGTTGAGTTTAAATCAAACCCCGAATCTTATCATAAACTGAGGGCCAAGTACTATATCGCATGCTGGTGGAGCTGGCACAGAAAGTACCTGCTTTTGTCCTTATGGCTCTTGCAAGTCACGACAACAAATTTCTCAAAGGTTCCCTCATTTTCTCATGGTGGCTAGGGGTGTGAACGTGTTGGGTACCAGGATCTGTGCCCATTGCTGGGGTGGAGGCAGAAAGACCCCCAGGGTCTTTTCGGCTCATCAGAAGACAGAACTCACAAAGCCCTGCACAGCTGACAAGTGGGAACTCCCTGAAGGAAAAGCTTAGTATCCTGGGAGTACGTTTTTATTCCACTCTTTATTGATGGATGTCTCTGTTCATAGGTACATTATTGGAGACAGGGAGGGAGGTACATAGCTTAGGAAGGAAACCAATACCATATCACACTCACTCAGTGGCCCTGCTCCACCCAAGACCCCATGCCAGCTCAGTAACTGTCCATTTCCTTCTTCCTTCCTTCCTTCCTTCCTTCCTTCCTTCCTTCCTTCCTTCCTTCCTTCCTTCTTTCTTTCCTTCCTTCCTTTCTCTCTCTCTCTCTCTCTCTCTCTCTCTCTCTCTCTCTCTCTTCTCTTTTGAGACAGGGTCTCACTATGAAGACCAGATTTGCCTGTCTCTGATTCCCAAGTGCTGGGATTAAAGGTGTGAGTCACAATGCCCAGTCTATAACTACACATTTCCTGTCTTCCATCAGGCTGTTGATGACTTTGTGTGGAAGAGGCTTAACTGGGCATGTGGCAGGGAGAGATGGTCACATGATTGCAGAGTATTCTACGTCTTTTACTAGTTCACTCTTCCATCCATTTGTTTATTATCTGTCTACCCTTCAATCTGTCCATCTATCCATCTGTCTGTCCATCTGTCCATCCATCCACCTATCTCTTATCTGTTGTTAGTTTCCCTCGCCATCCTCCTTTCTTTCTCCTTTTTTCCTTCCTTCCTTCCTTCCTTCCTTCCTTCCTTCCTTCCTTCCTTCCTTCCATCAATGCTGTATAGATATCTATTAATCCATTCATCTATTCATCCATATTTTTAAGAGGTCTGTTGAATTGCTTACTCTCTTTAGTGCTAATTTTCTCATCTGTTAAAATGAAATATGGTGTCCTATTCCACTCTCACAAATGTTATGGGGATTTTTAACCAATGTAAAGGGTCGAAAGGGTCACAGCAGTGGCTGACAGTGGCTTTGTGTCCTACTCTTGGAGGTGTCCGGATGGTGCTAAGACTGGAGGAGATGGACTGGGTCTGCTCAAAAGCTCTGTCTCCTGATGACTGCTCTCTATTACACTCTTGATCCTCAGGGGTCTCAGTACCTTCATGTAGAAGGAGAACTCATACTTCACATTCCACAGTAGCTGAGACCATTAAACTCAGGAGCCCTGGAGTCAGGAACACTGGGTGTCCATGGAGGACAGTGGGTCGTCTCGCTCTCACCTCTACCGTCATTATAACTCACTGTCAGACACTTGTGGGACATTCTGTACTGAACTATGTGCCTCCCTCCCCACTTATCAAGGACACCCAGGACTTAGGTGGGTGTTAGGGAAATTCTTCAGGGACCTCTGAAACAGGTAACCTTTTTGGAATCTGTGATTGACAGTATTTTCTGCTGAGCTGCTGCTGACCCTGGGTGAAGACTCACATGGACACCCTCCACAGGGCATCTCCAGATGACACTCGATGAAGACCCATGTGGACGTCCTTTGAGGGCCATCTCCAGCTGACTCCAGGTGGGGATCTGTACGCGTACCTCTGGGTGTCTCCTGAGCCCCCTCTGCAGAACTGTAGGCTGGTTTCCAGGATGAGCATTACAGGTGTGCACTGAGGAGCTGCGAGGTTTGCTCTTGGCTTTTGGGAGGGCCCCGTGAGTGGCCCTGGACAGTCTCACAGCCACCGAGGCACAGTGAGCAGCCTCTGGTTTCCCTCTTAGAAGGACTTTGGTGATTTGCTGTCCTACTTGTGAGTTTGGGAACACTTTCTGTGTTGTGCAGCCTCCTGTTACTAATAATAATTCCCTCTTATTCTTAGAGGGAACAAGGGGACCCCCAGGAGGCAGGGTCAAACCTTGAACAGCACACATCTCATGGCTCCCCAGGGAGGCACTTCAATAACCCGTCGTGTGCCCAGCAGTGCAAACATTTGCCAGCAGATACACTGAGTACCTACAGAGTGTCTCTCTCCCTTCTGTGTACATAAACCAGGTTACTGTCTTGGTTCCCTCCCTCTGTGGTGGGTAGATGGCTAGGCAGGCAGCAGGAGCTTTTCCGAAACTGGAGAAGCCCAGGCCTAGGCTCAACAGCAGAAGATGCAGGGCTGATGCTCTTTGGAGGGACCAGGGAGTGAGGCATCATGGGACAGCAAGAAGCCCCTCCCATGCCTGGTATTTGAGGTATTAGGCTGTTGTGCCTTGACAGTGAGCTTTTGCAGGCAAGAACCCAGACTAGAACAGTGGAAAGCCACCACCGAACCACACCCATCTGGAAGACTGGAACTGGGGACGGGGCTGAGGCGGACATGATCCGTCCGAGTATCTGAGGCACAGTAGAGACTGGGTTGTCAGGTTCCTCGTGGCTTCAGTAGCACATATTTAGCCCTAATTGGCTTGGCCATCTTGGTCCAGCTCTTACTAGGCCAAGGACAGCTAATGGAGTGACAGAGGAGGCCCTTTGGGCTCATGGACCTGGCTGAGACCTCCATCGTGGTGTGTAGGCAGGAACCTCTGAGTGCTTCGTGGTCTTCCACTTTCAGAGGGGACTGATGGTGATCACCCCAAAGAACAGCCAAATTGCAGGTGAGCAGATGACCTGGAACAGGAGACTTGCTCTGATAGAGGCAGGCGAACATGGCTGGTGGCCAATGCAGGGGCAAAGAGACCAGAGACCTGACCAGGCAGTGGCCCAGTGGCCACTCAGACTGGAAACCTGTTCCCTGGGAACATATGGAAGCCTTAGGAAATGCATGTCTCTGTCTAAGAACAGATTTTAACCACTTCCCAAATGACCTAGGATAGACAAGGAAACCGGTCTTTAGTCCCTACTCATCCAGGGGGGAAACTAGGCCTGCAGCGCCCAGAGGGAGGGGCCTGCCCAAGGTCAGGCTGGCGTCGTGTCCCAACCGCAGCCCTTGGAGCCTGTGGTCAGGTGCGAGATAGTGGGGTCAGGGATTCTCACAGCAAACCAGTCAGGGTCTTGGTGTGAAGCTGGGCCAGGAGTTGAGGCAGTCACCAAGAGAACCCACGGAAGCTAAGGGTTCAATTCCAGGGACTTCTGGTCTACACTGCACTTTTGCCCTCAGGGTGCTTTCCGGTGACTCTGGCAGGAGGTTCTACCGTCTTGGAGAACATTCCAGAACGCAGCCCATAATGGAAAACTACCCTCTTCCATGCCAAGATCCTGGTTGGCACTGTTCTCAAAAATGAATCTTTTTTCCCCTTTTGTATTAAAAATATGAACAACTGGTTCAAAATGATAGTGGATGAATCACAGGCACCAAGAGTCTTGTAATTAGCTGGGGTGTGCTACGTTTGTAAGGGCAGTACATAATTTATCCCAGATCAGGTCAGAAAAGCAATTCACATGTACACACACACACACACACACACACACACACACACACACACACACGAACACGCACACACGAACACGCACACAGCAGGCCCCATGCACGGCTATTTATATTTCCTCCTGCTTGCTCATGAATGTACACTAAATTATTCAGCCAGAGCCTGCCGGAAGTCCCTGCAGCAGGCCGGCTGGTGAGCAGGTGGCGGGAAGGCTGGCGGAGCCTGCAGGAGCCAGTGGGAGCAGAAAGGCAGAGCTCAGGGGTGTGTGGAGAGGTGGTGCCAACTGGGCCTGGGGAAGTCCCCACTGGGCTGGACCTCAGTCATGCCCACACCAGGCGTCCTGTGCTCAGGCATTCTCATTAGCCCAGAGAGGAATGCCAGCTATTGGGGTCTTTCACGGCAGATAGGTGAAAAGAGCTGCCAGAGGGGTGCCTGGCAACCACGTGTGTCTCAAAGGGCTTGGGGGCTTTCAGCGCCTTACAGCAGGAGGCTGGGGAAGGCAGACTTCAGACAACAGCAGTGATGGTTTTCAGGCCCTGAAGCTTGAGTTTGAATTCTGACCCAGCACTTAATGGCAATGTAGTCAGTGTAGTCATGGAGAATTGTAATGGACATTTTGGTTTCTTTAAAACCTTGGTTATGTTATGTAAATATGTTTTTGTTTAATCCCAAGTGTGGGATTTTAGTTTGGGGTTTAGTTTGTCCACAGCTGATAATTGCCTCCTGCGGGGCGTGGTCCAGGACTCTGAGCCCAGAGAGAAAGGCATGTGACGTGTGGCGTGTGGTAGTTTGGAGAGATGCTTCGCGGCGCAGCAGCTTGGAGGAGACAGCTGGCTGTGTTTGCTGTTGATGGAGTTTGGTATGGCCCCGAAAGAACCGTCAACCCTAAACAGCTGGGAGAAGTAAAGAGGTCTGCGGCCCCTCTCTCCTGTCTAGAGCTGGAAGGTTGGAAGGGAGAGGCTTTAGGAGCCCCAAATAAAAGGTTTAAAAACAAGCGCTGCAGAGAAGTGCCTCAGCCTCCCTAGATTTCATTTTTTCATCTTCAAAGCAGGGTTATGATAACGCCCGTCTAGTTTTTAACATTCCTATGGCAACCAAGAAGCCCGAGGGCCCAGCTTGCTGAGGGGCGCCTGTGGTCCACAGCTCTGGAAGCTCAGGCCTGCCCAACCCAGCTTTTGCATGGCTGCTCTTCTTTCCAGGGCTCACCTGCACCCACACTCCAGAGCACCTGCTCAGGTCTGTCCAGAGCCTCAGGTGTCAGGCTCTGCCATATTGTCAGACACTGTGAGGCCTCTGAGCCTGTCCTATGTGTGGCCTGAAGTTGCAGGTGCCCAGAGACTAGTGCTTTGGACACTGTCACTGGACATCAGAGTCCTGGGGTGGGCCATCTGAGACTATTCGTACACCCCCCCATACATATATACACACATATATACACACACTCACACATGTATACATACACACATATATACACATCACATACACATGCACACACACCACACATATATACACCACAGACATACACACTTACACATATACATCACATAATATACACACCACACACACATACACACACACACACCCCACACTATACACATCTCACATGCACACACACTCACACACTCATATATACACAAACACACATGTCCACAAACATACACATAAGCACACACCCATGCTCACACACATATATACACAAACATTCACACACATACACCACAAGCGCACACACACACACACACACACACACACACACACACAAACGATTTCTCCTTCTTGGCTGTTCCTGGACCAGTCAGGTGTGAGGCTCGGTCCCTGACCTGAGGCAGGCTATGCCCTGGTCTCCTGATCTGCACTCATGCTGCCCACGAGGCAGGAGTGTTAGTGCACACTTGTGATCCCAGTTCTTGTGAAGCTGAGGCAGAAAGATTGACAAAGCGTGGGCTTCACAGTGAATTCCAGGGCAACCAGAGTGACGTGGACAGATGCTGTGAGAGACAGAAACACACACACAGCTTCCATGCCTCTTAGCGATCACCATCCGAGTCCCTAAGAAGCCACTAACATACTCGCTCCCGTGGCTTTCCTCTTTCGAAGCATTTTGCCCACACCGAGTGAATGGCCTTTGAGGTCTGATTTCTTTGGCTCAGCACAACTGGGGAAGGCAGGAGCCTTCCTGTGTGTGTGTTTGTGTGTGTGTGTGTCTGTATGTCTATGTGCATGAGTGTGTGTGTATGTGAGTGTAGGTATTTGTCTGTGTGTCTGTGTGCATGAGTGTGTGTGTGCGTGTGTGTGGTGCCGCCTGCACGTTACCCTCCTGGGTATGGAGGCTGCCTTTGCTTAAGTCTCCTCCTGTGGGAAGACATGGCTGTGTTCCTTCGCCTGGAAATTATGGTTACTTGAAATTGTGTTCATGTGTGTGTTTGCCTGCCTGTCTGAAGTGCACTACGTGCGGGCAGGTGCCCACAGAGACAAAAGAGGGCATCTGTGCACCTGGTGCCAAGTGGTGGATGGTTGTGAGCCACCTAATGTGGGTGCTGGGAACTGACCCAGCCCTCTGCAGGAGGGGCAAAGGTGCCTGGGCCACCTCCCCGCTCCCGTGGGCTCCGGTGAAGGTGGCCTCTGTGGACACTGGGCTGTAGTGTGGACACATGCTCCTTTTCCTGGACCACATGGGAATCCTGCGCTGTTTTTTGAGGGGCTGCAGAGCATTGCTGAAGCTGCAGCGCTGTCTTCTGTCTCCCAGCTCTGCAACAGGCTCTGAACTTTCCCAGTGGACCTAGCAGACCCTACAGCTCATGTGTGGAAATACCCAGTGCACAGGCAGCACAGGACCTAACTTCAGCCATTGCCACCTCCCTCCAGCCAGCACGATTCCACATGGTCGCCCTTCTTGCAGATAAGAAGTGGCCTGTGCTTGGCCTCTCAAAGTCGCTGCAACCGCAGCCTTCCCAGCCCTTCTCACCCTTTAGTCGCTAGCATTGGGAATGTGCAGAGTCCCTCCCCACACTTCGAGGAGGCAGGGTGTGTCAGGCCAGCTGGAAAGGAAGCGAGCCGAATCACAGTCAAGCTGACCCCACCCGGAAGCTTGCTCTTCTTCCTGCCTCAGGCAGCCCCAGAGAGCATTTAACTCCATCGGCAAGAAAAGGCCAGGCCAGGCGCTCATTTTCTCTCTCTGCCCGAACGGCTCTGTGTCTGTCACAGCCACGAAAATTTATATTAGCAATGAAACTGACAGAACACACACACACACACACACACACACACACGCAGGGCCCCGGCGCTTTCATAACCACCCTCCCTGCTTTCAGTGATGCTTCTATCGCAAGAGCAGTAACCGCATGCGGCTCCTGCCTCCCCTCGCTGCAGGAACCACACGGGGCTGGGCACGGAGGCTGTGGTGCTGGAGGCCGCCGGGGTAGATGACGTCCATCAATTTAGATCTGTGTGTAGCTAGAAGGAATGATCAGAGATCCGTGCACTGTGTCAGCGGGGGCTAGTTCTAGAACTGGAATGGATACCACAGCCACGGTGCCGATATCTGTAACATCTTGCAGGGCATCTGTCTACACGTGACCTCTGGTGCAGGAACCTTTCTGGCCACCACATCCATTTCTCTCCAGTCCCAGCTCTGCTTGGCTCTGGCCTCCTCTTCTCCACCGGCTCTCTGTGGCTTGTACTTCTGGGGTGGTCTATAAAAGGAAACTTGCAGCCATGCCCTTCAGAATCCCGTGCCACGCCGTCCTGTTCCTGTGGGATTCGTGCCGCGTGCTCATCTGTGGTTCCTTCCGGTGCTGCAGTTTTCCAGCGTGGGGCTGTTCTTTGCTTGTCTGGTGAAGGGCGCTTGGTTCCTGTTTGGAGACGTGACACCTGAAGCTGCTGGGAACATTTTTGTTTAAGTTTTGAGTGAACATGTTTTCGTGTCTCTGGGATAAATGCCCAAGAGTCCAATTGCCGAGAAATATTGTTGTGGGTTTTGTTTTACAAAAAGCTGCCAGCCTGCTTCTCAGAGTGGTTATAGCCTTCACCTTCTTTCAGCCGGCTCCGAGTGTGCAATTTCTCTGCACCCTCGACAGCATTCTGTTAGGTCTTTAATTTTCATTTTATTTGCTTTGAGGGGCACTCTGGGCTAGCTCACTGTGGTTTAATCTGTGCTTCCCTGACGGCATTGGTCATTGCCATTGGCACTGGTGATCTTTTCACGGGTCTACAGATCATCTGCCCATCTCCTTTGCAACTGCCTCTTGCCCGTTTTATAATTACATTGATTTTTAATTTGAGGTTTGAGAATTCTTTCTGTATTATAGGTACTTGTCCTTTGTCAAATATGTGGTTTGTCAGGCTGGGAGGATGGCTTAGCTGGCTGTCTTAGAGTTTCCATTGCTGTGAAGAGACCCCACGGACATGACAGTTCTTATAAGGGAAACATTTGATTGGGGCTGTTTAAAGTTTCAGAGGTTTAGTCCATTGCCATCACGGTGGGGGGCATGGCAGCATGCAGGTTGTTGACATGGTGTTGGAGAAGTAGCTGAGAGTTCTGCACCTTGATCCTCAGGCAGCAGAAGGAGAGTGTGCACTGCACTGGGTGTAGCTTGAGTATAGGAGACCTCCAAGCCCACCCCCACGGTGACACACTTCCTCCAACAAGGCCACACCTACTTCAACAAGGCCACATTTTCTAACAGTGCCACTCCCTATGGGCCAAGCTTTCAACCCTCCATGGGGGCCATTCCTATTCAGACCACCACACTGGTGGGCTGTTTGTTGTGCAAGGACCTGAGTTTCAATCCCTATGCAAAAAGTCAGCTGGAGTGGCCCATGCCTGAAATTCCAGACCTGGAGAAGCAGAGGCAGGAGGAAGCCTGGGGTTCGCTGGCAGCCAGTATAGCTGAATCAGTGACCTCCTGCTCTATCGAGAGACCCTGTCTCAGCAAATAAGATAAAGGATGACTGAAGAAGGGTCAAATGACAATTTTTTTCCTATGAAAAATGAATCTAAAAGCTCTGAACTAGGACCTGAAAATTTCTCTTAGTTTTTTATTCTTCTAAAAGTCTTATAATTTACATTTTATACTTAACATGGTCACTGTGGTGCCTGTGGGAGACCAGTTTCTCCCACAGTAATTATTACAATGTGCTTTCTGCTTTGAACTGTTCTCTTTCTGTCTCTCTTCTCTCTGTCTTTGTCTCTTTATTCTCCCTGTTGCTCTCTCTTTCTTGCTCTGTCTCTGTTTCTGTCTGTCTGTCCACCTGTCTCTCTCTCCCTCTGTCTGTCTCTCTTTCTGTGTGACTTGGCCGACTGCTGTCGTCACATGGCTCCCTTTAATGATTGCCTACCTTACTTTTTTGAGGCAAGGTCTCTCACTGAACCTGCCACTCACAGGTTTGTCAAGACTGTGGTCCAGCAAGCTCTGGGGATCCTGGGTCTGCCTCCCTAGTCATGGAGTACAGGTGTTGACAGCCACATCTTGCTTTTTAGGTTGTCCTAGGGATCAGACGTGGGTCCTCACACTTTTAAAGCAAGCACTTCCCTAACAGAGCTGTAGGGCTCATTTTTAAATGCTATTTTATTGGGGTTCCTTAAAGCCTAGATAGGAGAGAGGTTACTGGGGAGAGGAGATGCAGACCCCTTTACTTCTCCAGACTGTTTAGGGTTGAAGGGTTCTTTTTGGGGTCTCTGTCTTTCTCCAAGCCACCACACTGTCCATCTCTGGTCTCTCTCTTTCTGGGCTCTCTCCCTGGACCACTCCCTTCTCTGTCTCACAGGAGGCAGGCTGTTACCAGCTGTCAATGATCACACCCTGCATAGACAATTATCATATTTACATAACATAACTGAGTTTTTAAAGAACCCCCAACTTTCCTTATGCAGAGCCACCTCCTCATCCCCTCAAATTGCTTTTGAAGTATTGTTTATGCAGCTCACATTCTGGGCTCTGTTCTGTCCCAGTGACCTGTGCATCTCTCTGTTTGTTTATTGCCGAGACCTGCACTACTTTGGGGTTGACATGACTGGTACAATAGAGAATGAAGAAAGGACAGACACACAGAGAGGGCTCTGACAGAAACACACCCACAGTCCAGGAACACGGCCCTTTATTATGTATAGCTGAAGGAGGAGGGTTGGATAATCTCACTAGGGGTCTATGGACAGTCTCAGACTGCAGTCATCCTGCAGGAGGAAGCTGTGGTTGCTATTTTCTGCACACACTGTCAATATCAGTATCAGATCAGGGGAAGGCCTTGCTAGTCCCTTAGGCCTGAGGTTTTGGGGCCCTTGACACAGCCATAATCATGCCATAAATGCTCATTCATACAGAGGTACACTTATTCCCCACAGGCCACACCATGCTCTCTTGATGACTATAGCTCTGAGTGAATCTTAGTGGAGAAAATGATTCCTTTTATTTTACTCTTTTTCAGAATCACTTGAGCTTATTATGGTTCTTTGTAGTTTTTAAAAAAGTCTTTTTCAGCCAGGTGCAGTGTCGCATACCTTTAATCCCAGCCCTCAGGAGGCAGAGGCAGAGGCAGAGGCAGAGGCAGGTGGATCTCTGTGAGTTTGAGGCCAGCCTGGTCTACAAAGAGAGTTCTAAGACAGCCAGGACTACACAGAGAAACCCTGACTCAAAAAAAAGTCATTTTCTTTTTTATATACATGTTAGAATGAGCTTGGCTGTCAACCACACCTAGCAGGTGTTTGGACAGAAAGGATGGTCTACAGGTAAGCTGGGTGGAGTATCATGTTTCATAGTCTCCCCATCCATGGCTCACAGTTTCTCCATCCAGGAAGAGTTACTTCTGTTGCATGCATACTTGTTCACTAGGCCCTGCAAGGACCCTGCCTAGTCTGGGCTGAGTGAGTGGGGTTCAGACACAGGAGTGAGAACAGGCTGGCTTAGGTCAGTTTCCCAAACTTCCCTAATGCTAGGAAGTATCTGGGAACTTTGTTGAAGTCTCTTTCCCGTTAGTGTCCAGGTAAGCCGATGGATGAAATTCACCATGTGTATTTTCTGTTTTGTCTTACTGCTGTATCTAAAACTGAGCAGAAGCAGCTTGAGGAAGGAAGGAAGGGTATATTTTGTCTTACAGCTGGATTGTTCAGCCTGTCACAGAGGGGAAGGCACGGCAGCAGGAGGGCGAGGCCTTCAATCACATTGCAGAGAAGTGAGGAAGCAGAGAAGGATGAAGGCTTGCTCAAGCGTGCTTCCTCCTTATTCCAGTGCATTGCCCACAGCTATGGTGGATCTTCCTATCTCAGTTAACACGATTCAGAAAATCCCCTGCAGACATGCTCAGGGACATGTTTCCACAGTGGTTTAAAACACTGCCATGTGGACAGTCAGGATTGATCACATCAAGGCAGCTGGCCCCAGAATGAACACAGTGATATTTGCACACTTGTGTTGTTTTCTGGAAGAGCATGTGGAGGGCTGGTGCAATATTTTCTTTCTATGTTTGGAAGGATTCACCAGAAAACCCCTCAGGGCCTAATGCCTTTTTTTCCCCCCTCAGAGAATTGTTACTGACTCCAGGTTTTACTAGACACAGTCCTGTTTAGATTGTCTTTTCTTTGTGTGGGAGTTTGGCTAGCTTGTGTCTTTTAAGGGATGGTTCTGTCCAAGCTGAACTGTCAGGTGACAACAGATTTATAAGTTTTATGTAAGTAGAAGCATACAGTCATGTACACTGCTGCTCAACATCACATTATGAGATTTTTTATAGGTATTTTTCACAAATGTGTAGTTTTCTGTTGTCTGATCAAATGCTATACTTTGTTTGCTTTGCAGGTTGTTGGTACGTTTCATACATATAGTATGCATTTGTATGCATATGGTTTCCTGCTCATCTTCCTGTGGCCCCACTATTCTGCTGGGTAAGTAGAATTGCTGGATTCTGGAGCGTGTCGAAGAGTTCTCCAGAATTTTTCTCTGTGTCATTATTATTATTGCTACTGTTATTTCACTCTAGCAGCAGAACATGAAAGTTGAGGTGTGTCCACTTCATGGCTTGTGGGCCACATATGGATGAAATCCAACACAACATCATTAATTTACATTTAATCATTATAAAGATTTTTTGTGAAAAATTTTTTTTTTTGGTAACTTGATGTGTGATTCTCAAGTGTGAACTTTATTGATGGCAGTGTGATTCAGAGAATCCCTAAAGTTAGACACCCTGATAAGTGGCTTCCGAACTTTTGTAGCATTTACTGTTATTTGCTTAGTTTCAGCCTTTCTGGTCGCTGGGTAGGGATACCTCCCTGGCCTTGAGCTTGCATTTCCTAGACTGATATGCTGAGCACCCTTGTATGTGCACGGACCACAGGTATGTTTCCTGTTGATGAGTGTCTGTTTGGTCTCCTACCCACTAAAGTCTTCAGCTACTGACACTTTTCTTATTGACTTATGGGATTCATTATGTGCTATAAAGCCAGTCCTTCAGGGTTTGTGTTAAGAAATGTCTTCCTCTATCAAATGAAAGTTCTTAATATGACCAAAGTCCCATATATCAAGCTTTGACCTTGTGGCTTTTGCTTTTGTGTGTGTGTGTGTGTGTGTGTGTGTGTGTGTGTGTGTGTGTGTCATAGCCTAAGCTAGAGAAAGGCCGTGATGCCATTTTTACTTTCTTCTAGAAATTTTTGTGTTTTTAATCTCTGTGTATGGGTATGAAGAAGGGGCGGTCAGCCAACATGGTGTCATTGTATTGAAAAAGACTTTTCCTCTACTGAGTGGTAGAATGTTGTTGCAAATTTGACTACTTTGTGTGTGTGTGTGTGTGAGAGAGAGAGAGACTTGCTGTGTGTGCAGGTGTGTGCTGTGTGTGTGCATTGTGAAACACCTCCTCAGGTCCATATGTTTGAACACCTGGTCCCCAGAAACTGGCACTATTTTGGAATGCCGAGGAACCTTTAGGAGGTGGAGCCTCACTGGAGGAAGTGGGCCACGGTGGTGGGGAGCAGGCATCTTGAAGGGGTGGAGCCCTCTTCCATTTCCCATCTGCTCTGCATTTCCTGACTGCAGATGTGCTGTGGCCAACTGCTTCACGCTCCAGCCACTGTGCGTCCCAGCGCGGTGGACTGTGTCTCTCAAACTGTGAGCACGATCGGCCCTTCTGCTCTGAAGCTGCTTCTTCGGCATTTCGTGATAGTAACAAGGAAAATGATGAATACAGTGCCTGTGTGAAAATGTGTGTGCATCCGAGCTTAAGTGTGCGTGTGTACATATGCATGTGTGGGTGAGTATCTCAAAGAAGATGAACGTGTGCGTGCATGCGTAAAAGTGTGAGTGTGAGTGTGTGTGTGTGTCTGAGAGCATGAGTGTGTGTGTGCATGTGCTTTCTGGGATCCCTGGGCTGGCCTATCTGCTCCTGAGCCTAGGCCCCATCAGCTCATCATGACCCCTAACACATTTCTATTTCAGGTAGCAGAATCCCAGCTCTGTTCACATCTGTAGGATCCTGGTGTCTTTTTGACTCTTTCCATCTCCTTATGTAATTCAGAATCTGTTAGTTAAATTTTATGAAGCATGTTGTGACAGGAAGCAGATCAGTTTGGGGAAAAATATATAGATTTATTTCATTTTTGTGGCACTGGGGACTCCAACCCTTAAGCACGGATATATTTGCAATGCCAGGTCTTCCCATCTACCGATGGTGACTGACCCCCGCCTATCCAGGTCCTCAGTTTCCCTCAGCAATGCTCTGTGGCATTGAGTGAAGTGCTCCAAGGCATTCTTGTAGTGACTTTTTTCTTAAGTAGTTGGTGCTATTTAAATGGTATTTAAAAGGCTTCCCGAGTATTTGTTGCTACTATATAGAAAACCAATTAGCTTTGCTTGTTGCCTTTGGCCGCTACTCGGCAATCTCTTAGAATGCAAGCAGTTTAGAATTTCTCCTTTTCTACATACCCAGTCGCACTGACTGAGTAGCGACCGTTACGTTCCTCTTTCTCTCACCCTGTTTGCTGGCTAGAATTTTCAGGTGTGGAGCCGACCAGGGTATCCTCTGGGTCTCCAGTAACTGTGAAGGCCCCGGGGTGCTTTTTAGAGATTCTTAGACAATCCTCGCACTTCTTGGTCTTTGCTGAGATTGTCAGGCTCCAATCATACCTAAAGTACCGAAGTGCTATTACTGAGTTTATGAGGAAACTACACAGGCCTCGATGTGAGTGGGGAGCCTGAGACATCTGCTGAGTGTGGCTTGCATGTTGCGAACAATCTCTCCATTTCTCCACACAGCAGCAAATACCCTTTATTACTGTCTTCATAAATACTCAGGGCATAATTTTCCTGTATTTCCCCCTGTATACACTCTCTGTTCTATTCTTAGCCATATTCATTAAAAATTTCATTTTCTGTCTTTATTTAATTTCGGTTAGTGTATTAAAAAGCAATTGCTTCTCTTTGTTGTTTATTAGTTTTTGAGACAAGCCCTCACCGCGTGGCCCTGGCTGTCTTGGAACTCACTATGTAGACCAGGATGGCCTTGAACTCACAAAAATCCACCTGCCTCTGCCTCCCGAGTGCTGGGATTAAAGACATGAACCACTACACTTCTCAAGAAATTGCTTTCTGTTTATGTGTTTTGTGTGTAACAACTATCCTACAATTTCTTGTGAAATCTAGTAATTTCCTTGAATGTTCTTTGTTGTTTTTGTTTGTTTGTTTGTTTGTTTTTAATGTATGTGTACCATGTCCATGCTTGGTGCCCACCAGGGCTAGAAGAGGGTATCAGATCTCCTGGAACTGGAGACACGAATGGTTATGAACTACCATGTGGATGCTAGCAACTGAACCATGGCCCTCTGCAGGATCAGCCAGTGCTTTTAACCACTGAGCCATCTCTAGCCCCCATGGAAAGCCAGTTAGACCATCTGCACATCATGGTGAGCCTACAGCATCTTTCTCTGATGTCCACAGTGAGTGGACGTGGTAAAAAAGACCTGAGTACATCTCTGAGCTTGAGAGACGCTTTTGATACCCCCAGGTTAATTATCGGCCCTTTTCTTTGTAATGCTTTGAAGCCTGTCTCCCACAAATTCATTAAGTTTCTCTCTGTGTTTACTTTGTAAATGGCTTTTTAAAATAATCATACATAAAAATTGAAAAAAACATCATTGGCATTTTTTTTTTTTTTTATCTAAGTGAGATGGAGCATTAGTTCTGTTTTTTCAAGAACAACAGATTTATTTTTATTCATTTAGCCTCATGGAATGTGCCAGGTGTCTGACCAAATGCTGATTGGATAAAATATTGTTCAGAGTGTAACCATTTTAATTGCGATTAAGGCTGTTTTATCAGTTTTCCTTTTCCCATGCTCTTAGCATCAGCTGGGAAATTGCCCAAGGGCTAGAGGATAACCTCATACATTATTTTTTTCCCTGAATGTTTTATAATTTCATGCTTTACACTTAAGTGCATGATCTTTTTGGTGAGTTCACTTTTGGGGACAAAGATGTGAATTCAAGATCAAAGTCAGACCTTTAAAACGTTACATGCATTAAAAAAAAAACTTATGTGTATATGTGTGTGTGTGTGCTCACGAATGCGCCTGTGCGCACAGGGCACAGCATGCATACAGAATGAAGGTGTGCGGCTTCCTCTATGAGGAGTAGCCTTCTTCCGTACAGAAGTCGCTCCTGTGGGCTCCTTAGTTGCCAGCTGGGCGTGATGGTTTGGCGGGCCCCAGTTCTCGCTCCGGCTGTCAATCTGTGTCATGCTCTTCACTTTAGTCTTCAACATGGTAGGGTAGGGTTCAATATCTGTATTTCCATTACCCATGCCCTTCTATATGCACCATGGAATAAACCTGTCATATTCACCAAATCTGGCTGGAGTTCTGGAGAGATGGCTCAGTGGTTAAGAGCACTTGCTGTTCTTCCAGAGAACTCAGGTTTGAATCCCAGCACCCACATGGTGGCTCATAACTGCTTTTAGAGCCAGCTTTGTATTAACCCTTTACATATTTTGCTAAGTCTATGCCTAATTATTTCACTTGTTTTGTAAATGGAATTGTACTTGTGACTTAGGTTTTCACACATACAAATGCACTTAGGTTTTGTGGTTGACCTTGTATGACTTTTCTAGCCTTGTTTAAGTTTAGATTCCTGAAGTCTGGTTTCCTATAAAGACAAAAAGACATTTACATCTGTGTGTCTTTTCTTTTTCTTGATTATGACCTTCTAGAGCTTCCTGTACTGTGTTGAGTGACAGTGCTTTGTCTGCAATCTTACCACCTTCTTTTAATTCTTCCTTCCTTCCTTCCTTCCTTCCTTCCTTCCTTCCTTCCTTCCTTCCTTCCTTCCTTCCTTTCCTTCCTTCCTTCCTTCCTTCCTTCCTTCCTTCCTTCCTTCCTTCCTTCCTTCCTTCCTTCCTTCTTTCTTTCTTTCTTTCTTTCTTTCTTTCTTTCTTTCGACAGATCTGTCTATGCAGCCAAGCCTGATTTAGAATTCATGTTACAACCTGCGATTCACTCAGTGTATCTTCCAAAATCATCAGTTCTTTTCTTGGCTGTGCCTATTCTACTTTTGTGCTCACTCTTAAATTATTTTAGCTTCCTATACTAATAGATTGTCAACCTGAGTATATATATAGTCTTATAAAAGAAATCTCTTGTTTATTGTACAGATGTAACACTTGTCAAAAACAACTATGGACTATAGATGAGGCAGGAAATAGAAGGTGGAACATCCAGCAGGCAGAAGGGATTTTGGGATGGAGCCAGTTATGGGGGATTCAACTAACAGGATGTAAGGAGAATGGAGGCATGATACCTGAGCACAGGTAACCAACCATGTGGCAAAATGTAGATTTGTAAAATGGGTTATTTTAAGTTATGAGTTAGTCAGAGAAGAGTCTCGCTATATGACCTAGGTATTTGTAAAATATGTGAAGTCTCATGGGAGCTTGGAGCAGGGAGGAAAACCCAAACCTATAACATATCCCTATTCTCAAATTGCTCATCAGTTTCACCTCTCTTCTTGATTATCTTTATCAGAACTACTTAAATGTCCACATGGTACAGTTTGGATAGGAAATATAGCCTGAAAGGCTTGGGTGTTGAAGGCTTGGTTTCCAGGGCAAAAGTTGGAAGTGGAGCCTTTGGGAAGTGATTGTCTTATGAGGGCTCAAGTTCTTCCTTGATGGCATTATTGACAGGTATTGAAAACTAGAAGGTGGGGCCTAATTGGAGGACATCATTCCCAGTGGGCATGCCTTAGAAGGATCCAGCCTCTCTTCTCTTCCCTTCCTCCTCCACAATTCTTCCTGGCTACTATAAAGTGAGCGGCTTCCTCCCACAACATACCAATTCATTGTGCATGGGCCCAGAAGCTCCAAAGCCCAGTGACCGTGGCCTGAAACCTCAGAAGACATGAACAACAATAGATCTTTTCTTCTGTTGAATCGTTTATCCCAGGTTTTTTTTGTCACACTGACAAAACCCTAAAATACTACATCCGATGACTTTAATATAGGAAGTTCCCACAGGCCTCTTTCTGTTGTTCATTTTGTTTCCTCTTGATCTGTCTCTCAGGTTGACTGGTAATATTTGACTCAGTGCCAGACCTTGTGGATGACATGTGTTGAGGCTCTGGCCGGGGCTGTGTTCCTGAAGGCAGCACTGTGTTAAAGCCCCTTGCAGACCTTCCCAGTAACAGCAGAAGGGTCCCATCTAGTGATGGGCGCTCTGCCTCCACAACCGGGGTTTGCTATCCAAAGATCCGGCTTGCGGCTGCCTCCCTCCTTAGTCCTGGGTGTCTTCTTCAAGCATTCCCTGGAGCTTTCCTTAGTGTACCCTGAACTCCGCTTGTGTTCACTTCTTCCCTCTCTCCCTCCCTGCTTCCTTCCGTTCTCCTTCCTCCTGTGTAGTATGCACAAGCGCACATGATCACATGGCCAGAGGGTAGGGTGTCTTCCTTAACTTCTCATTTACTTTTATTTACTCTTTTTGTTTGTTTGTTTGTTTGTTTGTTCGTTTTGAGACTGGGTTTCTCTGTGTAGCCCTGGCTGTCCTGGACTCCTTTTGTAAGCCAGGCTGGCCTTGAACACACAGAGATCCACCTGCCCCTGTCTCCCTGAGTGCTGGGGCTACAGGCGTGTGCCACCACTCGGTTCTTGCTTACTTTTTGAAGACCTATTTTCATTTTGTATTCTTATCATTTTGCTCTGCTTGCGTGAATGCACATACGCCACTTGTGTGTGACAACATGCTAGAAGAGAGTAACAGAAACCCCATAGACAGTCCCAAGCCTCGAAGCAGGTGCTGGGGACCCAGGTCCTCTGCAAGAGCAGCAAGTGCGCTTAACCATTGAATAATCTCTCGATCCCTTCCGACATTTTTTTTTTTTTGAGACAGTTTTTCTCACTGAACTTTTTGCTCACCAATTCTGAGAGACGAGCCTGGGGGCTGCAGGACTCTTGTTTGCACCCTCCCATCACTGGGATTACAGTCACACACCACCAGGCCTGGCTTTCATGTGCAGGCAAGTTTCCACGCTTGTTCGACAGTTACTTTATTTACTAAGCCATTTTCCCAACGCTCCAATTTTTATTTTCTCACATTGTTGAGACTTTTTTTTAAATGATGCTTAAAACAGCCTCTCACTGTCTTTTCTCGAGCTCCCTGTGCACAGTGTCCACCTGCTTTGAGGAGGAAGGCCAGCAGACAGCCAGCTCATGCTCTGTACTTTCTTCTTGCCAGCATCAGGGCTCCTCCAGCCATGGCTTCCTTGCCAGGCCCTGGAATACCCCACAGCTGTTTCTGGGCTGGTATGTCAGCCAGGCATGATTCTTGTGGAGCATTTTCAGGGTCTTTTTTCTCCTCTTGGGAAGGATGGGTGGATGGCCACAGATGAAGCTCTGGCTATAGGCAAGAGTCTGTCTGTGGACTTTCATTAAACACTTTGAGAGCCTATAAAGGATGCTCTCCTGAGTCCCTCCCTTAGCTTATTAATGCTGTCAGTAACATTATTTCCTCATGTTAAGCCGGCCTTGTGTTTTATAAGTGAATTTGGACATGGAATGTTCCACATTGTTAGTGTTGATTGGCTGAGTGAGATTGGACACGACTTTTATTTCTTGTTCTGCCCTTGTTAGGGTGAGTGTCAGGCTACACTGTCCTTTCCAGTGGACTCTGGGGTGTTCCTTGCTGTCTGATATCTGATGGGTTAGGCAAGTCCTCTAGTTTCATTATGCTGCTGTGACAAGCTCCATGACCAAAAGGAACTTAGGAAAGGAAAAGATTTATTTGGCTTACAATTCCAGGTCACAGTCCATTGTTGGGGGAAGGAACTGAACACTGGAACCGGAGCTTGAAGGCAGAACTACCAGCTGTTCTGAGCTGCATTACACCCAACAGGAACTGAAGGAACCACAGTAGAAACCCATGGCTTGCTAATAGTATTGTACTTAGCTAGCTTTTGTATACAGCTCAGCAGAACCTGTCTAGGGAATGGTGCTTCCCGCAGTGGGCTGGGCCCTCCTACATACGTTAACAATGAAGACAGTCCCCCACAGAGGCCCACAGGCCAGTATGATCTAGACAGTCCCCAAATTGAGGCTCCTTCTCAGGTGACTCTAGTATGTGTCAAGTCAGCAACTCCAACAGCAAGGCTCTTTACAGGAACAGAAGTAATGAAATGTAAAAACCTATATTTATAACTCTGTATTTGTGTGTAATAAAATTTATGAGACTGCCTCACACAATACAGTCTAGGTAATCCACCTACACTCAGAAGAGGCTGAGAATCTGGTAGCTGCTCAGTCCACAAAGCTGGATGCCTCAACTGTTCTAGTCTGGCACTGAAGACCTGGTTCTCCATGGAGAGTCACTGGCATTGAGCCTGCCTTGGAAGGTCAAAGAAGCTGGAGTCTGATGCCAGCAGAGGGTGGGTGGTCGTGGCCTGTGGAGGTGGCTGTGGCTGTGGCAGAAGCGGTGGCAGTGATGAGAACTGACGTACTCCTCAGGAAGAAGTGAGGGTGGATGGGCAGGCAACACTGCCTTTTTCTTGGACCTCTGTATCTGGGTTGCTCCTTGGATGACGTCACCCACTTCGAAGGTGAGCTGTTTCTCCTCAGTTAATCTCTGAAAGAACCGTCACAAACATGCTCGTAGGTGTCTCGGAGGTGACTTTAAGTCCTCTCAGATTGGCATGTCTAACTATTGCAGCCAAACAGACTTTTACAATTCTAACTATCTTTTGTTGGATGTTTTATAGAATTTAATGGGTGACAATTTCTGAGGCTAGTGTTTCACTGGGAAGAAGGTGCTAAATTAGGGCTTCAATTCAGGACTATGCATATCTTCTAGTACTGCGTTGGAAGGCACTTTCCTAGGAATTTGTCAATTCATTTAAAATTTTAAATATAGGAAATACAGGTTCTTTGTATTTGTAGCATATTCTCCTACTAACCACTAATTTACGGATGCTTATGGAAGTATGTTTACTTTCTAAGTTGGGAGGATTTAATTGATTTAGTTTTTTATTAAAGGTGTGCATGTGTGTTTATACACGTGTATTTGTGCACTTCAGGTGAAGGTGCCTGAGAAGACGAAAGAGGGGAATTTCCTGGACCTGGAGTTACAGGTGGTTGCTGGGAGCCCAAATCAGGTCACCTGTAAGAGCAGCACAGCATCTCTCCAGCCCTTGGTACGTGTTTTTTGAGACAAGGTATCCCTCCACATGTAGCTCTAGCTGGCCTTGAACTTGTGTCCATTCTCCTGCCTCTGCCACACAACTTGTCTCTAATAGTTCTAATTTGCTGTGTGCCTCTTTTTATCTGTGACCAATAGTTCCAAAATATGGAAATTTAATTTCTCCCCTGTGAACACTTTTTTGTGTCCTCTGGTGTGTTTTCTTCCTCATTCTTTATTATTTATGTTCATGGCTTTGCATTAGCCTGCTTTTCTCTTGCATATTTTTAGATAAGTTCACACATTTTCAGTTTTTCCAAAATAATTGTTTAGCACTTTAAGTTTTCTTGTGTACATATTGTTTTAGCTTCATTTCTTAAGTTTTGACACATAGTATTCTATTTAAAATAATTTTTATTCTTTTTATTTATTTATTTATTTGTGTGTTTCCCATGTGTGCAGTGTCTGTGGAATGCAGGAGTTATCTATCGGTCCTGGAACTTGCACTAGAGACTGTGTGAGCCACTGTGTGACTGTGGGAATTGAACCTGGGTTCTCAGGAAGATCATCCAGGGCTCGGAACCCCTCTCTCCAGCCCCGGTATGCAGTGTGCAGCATTCTTCACTACCTTCTAGGATAAGCAAGTTCTAATTTCTGCTGTGACGTTTGAACCCTGGGTTGGGGCTGTTTTCCTTGAATTCCCATCAGTGTTTTTCTCGTTTTCCCTCTGCGCTCACAGGACCTGGCCTGGGAATTGCCAAGGCTCTCAGAGTTCTGGAGACATGTTTTTAGCCCAGCATGCCATCCATTTTAAAGCACATTGTCTTTTGCACTATAAAGACTGTGTGCACTTATTAACTGTGTTATTTAAATTTCTCATGTCCCTGCTGACTTAGAAGTGTCCTCAATCTGTCACAGTAGCATAGCTGTTTTGCCTGGGTGTGACATGACCATGGCAGTCTTGAAGCTGAGTAGCTGTGCTGACTTACGGAAGACCTTGGCCATAGCCATGACAATGAAATAAGCAGAATGATAGGTTGACAGCCAGGTCTGTGGCTACAGTGAAGAGGCTCTTCCCTGTGGAAGGACCAGGGGCCACTGAGGAACCTCAGCTGAGATCCTATCACACTCCCTACTGCTCCAGCTGCCCAAGGAATGAATGAGAACTACCTCCCCACCCCCATAGGCTTATGTGTTTGAACACGCAGTGCCCAGTTGGTGGTGCTGTTTGGAAGGTCATGGGGGAAGGGCCGCCTTACTGAAGGAATTACATCACTGGGGGAGGGCTCTGAGCTCTCATAGCCTCATGCCACTGCCAGGTCTCTTTCTGGTTCATGTTGTGGTTGAAAATGTGATTTCTCACCCTTGTTCTTTGCTGACATACTTTCTCGTCATGATGGACTCTCCCTCTAAAACCTCAAACCCAAATAAACTCTTCCTTCCTTAAGCTGCCTTGGGTCATGGTGTCTACGACAGCGACATAAAGTCACCACAAGTTGAAAAGTGCTGCAGCTCTGTGTGCAGGAGCCTGCCTTGGTGTGTACTGCCAATGCTGGTTGGGGTAAAGCTTTGTTCTGGAAGGTCTGTTTTACTTGATGTGACAGCTGCCGCCTGAGCTCTGCTTTGACTGGAAGTTGCCCATCACTCTCTCCCCGGCCTCTTATTCTCTCTCCTGCTCATCTAAATCTTTGTTTTAGAAAGTATCTCTTATACATAGCTGGTCAGGCTGGAGAGGTAGCTAAGATCTTGCCGAGGACCCTCTTTCAGTTCCTAAAATCCACGTGGTGACTCAACACTGACGCCCTCTTCTGGTCCCCTGTTTGGTGGGCCACACGTGGCCTGGACCCCCCTTATGCCTGCTGCTCTGAGGTGCCTCACCAGTGCTCAGAACAGACTTACCCTGAGCCTAGATTTGGCAAGCCCACATGCTCGCTGTCTCCAGGTGGGATGGCTTCTAAACAGGGGGAGCATCTCTGGGAGCAGTGCTGGGTAGCCACATCTTAGGGGGCTTTGGGAATACATCCCATCCGCAAAAAGCCCTAGTTTTGTAGCAGGAGAGTGCTGTGTGTGTATGTGTGTGTGTGTTGTGTATTGTGTATGCCAGAGAATGGGTGTGTGTCCAAAGTGATTTTAATGTCTCTCACCCTCAAGTATCCATGCTCTGAATATTTAGGACATATAATTTAAGTAATTGTAAAAGTGTATGTGTGCATGTATGTCACATATGTTCATATGTCACATGGGTTCCTGTGGAGGCCAAAAGGGGGTATCAGAACCATGTACCTGGAAAGATAGGGGGTTGTGAGCTGCTCAGTGTGGGCACTGGAAACTGAACTTGTGTTCTCTGAAGAGTAGCAAGTCCTTAGCCATTTAAGCCATCTCTCCATCCCTGGAAATGAGATATTAAAAGAGGAAGTAGTCGCTGGACTCTCACTGTGCTCGTAACACCTTCCCCAGCTTTTATGCTCCTACAGCTTGCTTGTTGGTGGGCGCTGTGGCTGTGCACCCTTCCTGGCCACACTTGCTGAGGTCTCCTTGGCTGACCAGGGCTCCACCAGGGCAGACAGTTAATGAACTTTCTCAAGCTCTTTGAAGAAGAGGCTTCTGGGATTCTACTTTGGTGATGCTGATATGGACACCCCGACTTCAACAGTCAGCTGTGAAGGTCACATGCTTTCTCGGCACCCCTGTTTCTTTCTACTGTTTTCACATCTGTGGAGGAGAGTGAGTGCAGTGATGAGAGGTCCTCAGTGGGCACCCAGGGCTGTGCCTGGCAAGCCGCTGAGATGCTGGCCAGGCAGGATGCCCTTGGCCCAGGCATCTCTGGACCCTGTGGGCTTCCTACACTGTGCTCAGATAACCCCTAGGGAGGCCTGGGCCAGCACACTTTGCATTTCTGTTCAATGAAATTCGAGGTGAGAACCTGTATACAAAATAGGTTTTGTTTGTTTCTCCAGGTGGGAGTGTGCTGGTCTGGTCGCCTCTGTTCTCTCTAAGTACCCAATCACATAGCACCAAGCCATCAGCCACCTCATGGAGGAAAGCAATCAATCTTTCATGAGGCTCTCACACCCACCCTCGAATGACAAACACTTTAATTCCAAATTAAATACAGCAACACAGCTCTGATGAGGCCGTTGTTCCATTGCACCATCATTTTCCATCTCTTTTGGAGTCGATTAAATTAGTCCTAATTAGAGGGAGGTAAACATTTCTGGAGGACATGCCTTTGCTGCTGAGGTTGGCTGCTGCCTGAGAACAGGGCCTACTTGTGTACCCTTGCTCTCGAGCTCCCTGAGTCATTTGTGATGAACTGTGGCCTGAGGTCTTGGGCAGTCCTGGCAGGCAGATGGGATGGATGACCCCTGGCCCCCTGGATTCCTCCTTGTTCCAATTGCACAGTTCACATGGAAAATGAGACGGTGTAGTAAGTCAGTGGCTGGGTCCTGCTGAGAACGTGGCTGACCACAGGCGTCTATGTCTCCCCGGTCACAAAAGCAAAACAGCGGAGTATGCAAATGCTTGTCCGAGGCCTCCGTCTCACTGCCCTGTAGGTGTACTGTAGATGCCATGCAGTTGCCGCACGGAGCGCCCTGGTGGGTAACGGCATCATCCAGAAAAGAAGCAGCTCCCATCTCTGTGGTGAACACCCAAGCCGGGCGCAGCAGGACACCTTCCAGCTGCTTGCAGGACTGCTGCCAGACAGGCCTGATGCTTGTTAATCAGATGTCGGAAGTGGGTGGGACTCACTCTTCCCCAGGCCATGTGTTAAAGAGACACACGTGGCCCTTACTATGTCCCCATTGTGCCACCCTTGTGCCCTTTGCTTGGCAAGGCTGAATATCAGTGAGTTCCTTGGATTGGAGCCCTGCTGTTCTTTCTTGACAAGGCTGAGGAGTTGGCAGAGTCGGCTTAGATGTCGTCTCTTCTAGGAAGCCTACCTAAGAGAGAGGCCCTGTCTTCTGTGCTGATCAAGTTCCCACTTCTGTATTTTATTCTTCCGCACTGAGGCAGCTGGTTTCTCTGTCTCTCTCTCGTTCTTGATGTAGTGTGTTTCAGCCCCCACGATGGATGTCAGGCCTGGAGAGCGTGGCTCAACGGGGAGTGCTGATCTGAACACTTACGAACAAACGTGTGTGTGTGTGTGTGTGTGTGTGTGTGTGTGTGCGCGTGCGCACGTGCATGCATGCATATGTAGGCACAGGTACTAGGTAGGAATGTCACATGTGTGTATTCATATTTTGGATCTTCCTATATGGTGTTCAATCAGGGTTGCAGACTCAAAACCTGCCTCATTCCAAGGAACCCTATGGGAAGATGGGAAGTCTGGAGGTGGGTGGGCGCTTCTCCATTACAGACCCAGAGCTCTGGGAGCCGAAAGCTGTACCACCCCGCCTAAGGTCTCTTGGGGTATGGAAATGTTTGTGCCTGGCTTTGCTGTTCTGTTTGTCCTGCTGCCAAGCGTCTGATGTTGCCTTTTGGCAATAAAACAGTCAAAACCCAGCTGAGTGAGCTGAGTGTCAAGCAGCTGTAAACAAATCCTAAGTGGTAAGTTCTAACGCCTCCCCTCCTCGCCCCACAGCCTCACACACAGATCAGCAGGGTAAGGGAAGGAAACACTACATTTGGGCTCTGCTGTATTTTGTTATCTGTTTGCTCGCCTCTAAAACTCCAGTGAATAGACCAGATGCAGTTTCCATGGCAACCTCCAGCCCTGTATGCTCAGAAAGCCAGTGTTCAGCATAATCTTCCCGGGGTCTCTAGGCTCCCAGGGTGGGGAAGTGGGGGGGGTGTTTATCTGAATGGGAGCCTTGGTGGGAGGTGGCCCTTCCTGTGCCTGCCATGGTCACCTCCCTCCCAGGGCCTCAGGAGTTAGACTTCAGTGAGGCTACTTTGCTTCCTGAGTGAGGGACAGACTTCAAGAGTGATGATTGGGGAGAAGCCTGAGCATGAGCCACAAATCAATTGGTCCTCCCTTCCTTCAAAGACCAACTAGTCCTCAAAATTTTATGGTGGGGATTGTGACTAGTCACCTTTGTTGTGCAGAGGGACAAAAGGGACTTGGTTCAGTGAGGGGCAAAGTTAGAACTGAGCTCGGGATGTGTGCCTTGCCCTGCTCCTGTTGTTGCCCATGGGTGACCCCATCAGGCTGTGTCCCACAGCTTCTTGAGGTCTAGGCAGGGCCAACCTGTGGACACTGAGGTGGATGACTGCCAGGAGGCCTGATGGTCATAGCTCCCACAGGCCTGCCGAGGTGTCCGGTGCTCATGTCCAGCTGCCCACCAACAGAGTTTTTAGAAAGCCCTGGCACATTGCTCACCAACCTGTAATGACACCAACAGCATACAGTCTGGCATGGCCACCAGGTCCAGCCAGTTCTCCTTGAACCTAAATAGGCTCAGGTGCAATTCAGTTTGAAGTCAGCATACATTGGTGGCATTCAAAGACTCCCAAGCTTAAAGTGACAAGCATTTGTGATCTCAAATCTTTGCACCATCATTGGAATTTCTGCTGAACAACAGGGCTCCGATGCATTAGTTTAGAAGGTTCTGTTGACAGCCCAGGCCCAAATGCACAGGGCATGTTTCACAGACTCACTGTGAGAAGAGAGTAGGAGACTGTAGTTAAAGGCGGCCGTCTTCCAGGTAGAGCTTGGAGCTCTGAGCCAGCCTCCTCATATGTGACCTCAAAATGGCAGAACCTACAGAACACATCTATGAAGCTCCATCCAGATCATCCATTCCATCTCCACCGCTGTCTTTCCAGTCCTCACTTGAGATACTGATTCTTCCGTGGGCTAATTCGTGGGTGGGCTCTTAGGAGCTAGGGCCTGGTTGGAAGTAGGGCCGCTGGAGGTGTGTCTTTGAAGGATGTATCTTCTCCCCAGCTCCTTTCCGTCTCTGTCTCCTGTCTACCAAGAAGTGTTCCACCATACACCTCACCATAGGCTCAGAAGGAATGGAACCAAATGACTGTGGATGAAGGCCTCTGAAACTCTGAACCAAGATGAGCCTTTCTGCTTTTGAGATGATTCTCCCAGGTGTTTATCATGGTGAAAGTGACAGTTCTCTTCTTTTGGAAAGTTCTCAGCCTTTGGTGGATAACCAGAGTTTCTCAGGTTCCCACAGGCAGCATTAACTCCTGTCAGTGCAGAATCCAGGTGGCCCTATGGGGGTCACCAGTGGCTGCTCAGATGGCTTTGACCCACAGGGTCACCCGTGGCTGCTCAGATAGCTTTGACCCACAGGGTCACCCATGGCTGCTCAGATGGGCTGTGCTCATGACTTCAAAAAGCGGTTTCCTAGATGAGGGCTCTCAAAACGAGTGCCCAGGTTTGGTTTAAAGAAACAGCTAATAAAGGGAGGGCTGGTTCAGGGCTCCAGAGTGTTGAAGAAACAGCAACATCATCTAGAAAGCAAAACAGCCATCATCTTCATTAGATGCGAGCTGTCCCACCTGTGCGAGACTATTGCCTGTTGACAGCTGATATTCTCTGAGAGAAGGAGGGGATTTGGGGGTCATTGGACCTTCACTTAAGATTTCAGTGTCTCCCTCCTGGGCCTCGCAGCCATTTGCAGGCAATTCTGCCCTGATTGCATGGAGTCCTGGGGAGGTATCAGGAGGCACTAGAGGTTTAGGCTGGGGAAGGTTAACTGAAGGGGAATTCTATCTCTGTGGCTGTAGGAAATCTGGGTAAAGACTTTCCAGTGTGGCATTTTGGGGTCACTTACACTCCTGTGGCAACCCCTTACCTCTGCATTATAAGTAAGCCCAATAAATCATTGGTTCCCCAGATCTTTGGTAGGATCATGCATGTGTCACTGGGACCTTATAAGGACAAGGTGGACATTACTGCTATCTCCCCACGGAAGGGAATCTCAAACCATAGAGCCCACATTTCGAACCAACAGAGTCCAGCTCAGGTGACACAGTGTAGCAAATAAAATTGAGACTATATAAAAGCTCCAAGAAAAGCCAGGGATTTCGAGTGCCCTGTCATGTCTGTGCGGCTTGCTCAGGCCTAGAGGTCATTCCCACCCCTGCCCTTGCCTCAGCTCTAGCTCCTGTAGCAGCCCTCACTGCCTAGTTCCAAGCCTACCTGTACCCCAACTCCCCTCACTGCACCCCACGCCCCCAGGCCTGTCCATTTCCTGGGAGGTGTTCCTGACCCTTCTCCTGCTCCTGGTGCTAAAGAACCAGACTCCCAGCTCTGTCCAGTGCCCACTGTGCTCTGCAGTTGTGGTTGCACACATACCCTGGCAGACATTAATACCGACGGTAGAATTATGCAGAAGGAAAGAAGCTGTTGGAATACATGCAACCGCAGCCTGTCTCGTGATGAAAATAGTTTCTTTCTTTTACCCTGGCCAAGAAACACAGTGGAATCTGAGCATTGATTTTTGATGTTATTTCTCAGTGGCTAACGTGGAAAAGAGAGGGCCTTTCACCTCAGTAATGGGAAATACAATTTTTAGGCCAATAGCACAATTGCAAAGCCCTCTTTGAAGTCATCAAGAGCCATGAGAGCTTTTGTGCCCAAACAGAATGCTGTCCTGTTGATGCTCAGCGGCTGAGCACAAAGCGTCTGGGCTGGCAGTGGGGAAGAGGTGATAGGAGCCGGCTTCCCCATCCACTGCTCTGGTGGAGGGCTGCTTCAGTACTCGAAAAGGAAGAACCAGGTCAGACTCAGGGCCTGTGAAGCCTGGGGCTGGCTAGGCGTCAGCGTCTGTGATTATGTCCCACATCTGGGTGTGAGCGAAGGTGACCTCAGAGGGCGACAACATGTTGCCCAGCATCATAGGCTACAGGAGCTGATTGTTTCCCTGTGAGACTGAGCAGATTGAATCTTCCAAACTGATGCCATTTCGGCTTCTGAGTGTGTTCTGCCAGGCGAAGGGCCTCTGCCAGAGGTTTACTGGTAGCCATTTAGGGTCAGGCAGTCGTATAGGCAGGGGCTTAAGACAGTGATGTCTAGCATGCTGGTTGTGGAGGGGGTCTGAAGGAGGCAGGTCTTACTCTGCTTGCATGTATAGGGTGAATCTCCCTGTGGCAAAGGTCTCCATGCCATGGGAGCTACAGTGTCCCACCAGACCCTTTGCTGGTATTTCTTGGCCCCTAGCCTTATAGCTGTGACTTTGTTGGAAATGTCACATCTGCTGGGCAGGGAGAGGGACCAGCACAAGGTCTGTCATATAGCAGATTGAGTCCTTGCTTCCAACAACCTCCTTTCCCAGTACTCATGTGCCTCTGTTTCCCTATCTGTGAAATGGGCCCATTTGGGGGCCACTTCCTGTACTGCTTTGCCACTGTGGATGATGTCTTCAAGGCTGTTTTTGGGGGCTACACTGAGATCACTACTAGCTGGTCCCCTGGCCCCCGCCTAGCACTGTGGGCTAGACCTTCAGCTGTCCTTCAAGCCCCATGCTACAGAGCTGAGTGATCTTTTCAGCATCTCTTTAAAAATTTAAGCTTGTGATATAGCCCTGCTGGAGGGCATGGGGCTCAGGCCACAGCGTAGGCTTTCAAAGCTTAATTGTAATATTGTGTTGAGAGAACATTGACCCGAGAGAAAGCCAAAGCTTTTAAGGTATTAGCACGGTGGAATGAGCTTGGCCAGGCCTTGCCCAGGGGAGAAGGCAGCCCACTGGCTGGGCACACTGTGTGGTGGCGGGTGACCTCATGACCACTGCCACCAGTCTGCAATTGAGGGCCATGGCAATCCAGGGGCTCAAGTGGACTCTCTAAGTGGGAGAGAGAGGGAGAGCCAGCAAGTGTGGCAGTTTGGCTGCAGTAATGTCCAGGATTCTTCTGGCCTGGTGGGATGAGCATCCTGACACTTGGATGACACAGGAGCAGCCTTGTGCAGTGGAACATGGTTGATCTCCAAGGGGAAAGAACCTGTCTCCAGGAAAGTTCTCATTGTGCCCTGGGCTCCTCAAGGCAAAATCCATGTGCCAAAGTAGGCTGACAGAGAGCTTGGCACCTAGTCCTCACCTGGCCTTGACATCCACTGGCATGCCCTGGAACAGATGATGTCATCTGCCTCAACTGAGGTGTGCCCTGTCAACCCTCCACTGCAGCATGGGTCCCAGAATAGTTCAAAGCTTAAGGACGGGTGCTGGGGTAGGGACAGAAGTGCCTCGTTTCTGCTTCTCCCTCTAGCCTGGCACCCTGGCAGGCTGTTTGGACCCCAGTCTAGCTGTTTCCTAGGTAAAATGGGGTTGAGGAAAATAGCCCTGGTGACACTCTCACCAGGAGTAAGGTGACCCATAAGAGAACCATTAGGGAATTAGGATGATGAATGCATGGTGGTGACAGGCTGGTCCACAGACGACAACCTCAGTGTTCCTGAAGCTGAAGCTGTTGAAGCCTCCACTCCCAAGCCCACCGAGCCATGAATCAGAGGATAAGAGCCATGGTAAAGGCACCCACAGATATTTTGAGCCCTGCTGGCACAGGCCCACTCAAGTGGGATTGTTGAAGGAAGGGCTCTGGGTTGAGGCTGACTTTTTCCTTAGCATACACTTACCCCAGACATCTCAAAGTGACTGCTGGTCACTGGAAGAAGAGAAAAAAATAATAATAAAAGCACTTAGGAATGCCCACGGGAGCATTGCTCGCTTGCTTGCTAATTTTAATTCTTTGTTAATTAAGAAACAGGATGGTGGAAGCCTTCACTAGCAGCGGGTTCTACAGTGTCAGACTGGCTCCCAGCCTGGGCTCTCGGCGGTGCAGAGCAGGGTTCTCCAAACACCCTTGAGTCTGAGAAGAGAAGGGGAAGAAGAGCTGGAGCTGGACTAGCCAGTCTTTTGCAAGTCCTTGCCGTTAATAAGATGGTTGGTTTGGTCTGTAAGCGGATTGTACAGCTAACTAATGTGCCTGTACCTTGCAATTATTCATGGCCTGTGATTGCTCTGCCTGAGTTTTCAATACATTATTCATATATTGAAGATTTTTTCCCCCAGAGCTCAGAGCAGAGAGGAAGAGGCAAGCCATGCCAAGGCTATGTGGGAATTTCCTCAGCAGGGAGTGGGTGATTCAGTTCGCAACATAGGCTGAGCAGTGGGGACAGGTGGGAGAACTGAGAGAGCCTGGGGGAGCCTCCCGCAACTTGGGGTTCACCCTCCTCTCTTGGAAGAGAGGATCTTCCTCAGTATCCTGGACTTTGCACTGCTCTCCCAGCCTGCATCCCTCTTCGCGAGCAAGGGCGGCTTCTCCACAGAGGAAAACAAGGCCCACATCAGGAGGGACGGTGATTAGTCAGGAGGCACGGACACCTGTGGACCCTGCGAGGCCATGGAGAGGCCAACTCGGGTGACCCCTGATGCCTGGAGACCCTGCTTGCTCTGGGGTTTCCCTCCCTGAGGCACGGGCAGGGAAGGAGGGGCCAGCATGTACATTCTGGAAGGCCTTGTAATCAATCCCATGACCATAAAGAGATTGAGATGGGTAAAAATACCCTGAAGAGCAGTTTAATGAGGAAGGAAGCTTTGAACAAAACCTGTGCTGGACGATCAAGGTGCCTCATTGTGGAAAGCTTTCTGGAAGTGAGAGGTGTGATGATAAAAGCTTCGAGTCCCCTGGCAGTGACCTCAGGTCTGGACTGTAAATACCTAAGCTTGTTGTCGGCATTCATTCTTGTAGAACCTCAGCCTCAGAAGGACAGCGGCTGCCGCCACCGCTCTGTGAGGATGTGAGCGATGATATTAAGGATGAAAAGGATGTGACTCGGCTGGGGAGGACGGGGCGTGTGGGGAGCAGAGCACATAGAATACTAAAGCCCTGTGGAAGCCCCAGAGCCCTGCTGAAGAGTCACGGGAGCTGCGATGTTGCGTTCCATCAAGACATCTTAATCACGGCTCGTTTTCCTCCACAGGTGAATGAGCTGGGTGGCGGGAAGCAATGTCTTAGAGAAAGGTGTGTGCACATGGCCTATGTGACTGTATGTATGTATGTATGTACTAGGTACATGATTTGTCTATGTGTGTCTAGTGTATGCACATGTGGGAGGTACATGCATGAGGACATGTGTGTGCAGAGGTGTGTGTACATGTGTTGCTTGCTTGTATGTGTGCATAGAAATGCACTCTGGTGCACAGGGAAACACATGAATATGCTATGCACCATGTGCAAGTACATGCCTAAACACAAGTGCATGGTACACAAGTATGTGTAGCATGTGTGCATATGTCTGGCACGTGTCTATTTGCAGACATCCACGTGAGTGCATATGATGGGTACAGGTACATGCATGCCTGTATGTGTGATGGGTACACGTGGTGTGTGCACACCTGTGTGTGTGATGGATAAATGAGTGTGCATGCCTATGAATGTGAGATAGGTGCATATGTGCGTGTGTGTGTGTGTGTGTGTGTGTGTGTGTGTGTGTGTACTCATGTGTATGTGGTGGTAAGATAGTGGAGACGGCTTTGTGCCTTCAGACCACTGACCTTGGGCACTCCCATGGCTGTATCAGGGAATAGTGGAGCCAGGTCAGTCTTCAGTGAGACAGAGATATGTAGGCCACCAAGGAGTCTGGTTCTGTACTGGGGCACCATCTTCTCTCTGTGTGTACACATGTTTAGGTACATGTGTGCATGTGTGTGCATGTGTGTGCATGCACGAGTGCAGAGGACATCTCTGTGTGCCATTCCTCGGGTGCCATCCATCTTGGCACTTAGCAAGTAGATTAGCCTGGGTGGGCAGCAAGCCCCAGGGCCCTGCCTCCCTGTGCTGAGATTATACGTGCATCCCCACATCTGGCTTTCTTATGTGGCTCTAGGAACTGAACTCAGGTCCTCATGCTTGCCAGGCAAGTACTGATGGAGCCGTCTCTTTAGCCCATGGGGCAACACATTTGAGGCCACAGGCCACTGGGAGATGGAAAACCAGGCCAGGTTAGCCCGTGAGGCTGGGGGTAGAAGGAGTTAGGCCCTGCCTGTCAGTCACTATTTACTCCATGGAGAGCCAACTTTCCATATCCTTTATCGCAGAGACCAGTCTTGCCCTCTGAGCCACTCTTTCAGCCATTTCTCTTGCTTCAGGTCTTTCCAGGTTTTTGCTGCTCTCCTCTGGGCCATCTGCTTCCATGGGAAGACTCAATCTTCTCTTATCTTCTCCTGTGGGTCCTCAAGTCCTAGCCCCAGACCCTCCATCTATTCTCTGGCCCCCTGAGGGCTCCCAGGAGCCCCTTGATGAGTTGTACAGTCCTGACCTGTTCTTAAGCTATCTTTGGTGTCTCATGGGATCCCTCATTGCCTCTGTGTCTTGAAGGAGCTGACGGTTTCTGCCAGAGCACAGACATGACCGTCAATATCCTTCAGTCCTGGTGCAGGCAGGCTGCTGCCTACTGAGTAGCCAGTGACCCTCATTAGGGCTCCTGCCACATGGCGCCCCCCCAAAGCAGATGGTTTGAGGAGGTGCTTAGGTCAGTTTCACAGGCAGGAGATATGGCCATTCATGGGGTTCAGTGGTCCTCATGCTGGACTTACCCCAGTGGCGATGTGAGATTGGGCATCAGTGTGGCACTCCTGAGTGTGTGGGAGGATTGGGATGGGAGTCTCCAAACTCTCACGGAGGGGTCAGGTGACTCAGATTGTGTGTCCCTGTGGTTTTCCGGTTAATATAACCATGGTCTGTTTCAGCAGGGCCAATCAGAGCTGAGCTTCTGCCGGATGCCGTGAGAACACATCCTGCCCCTTCACGGCTTGGCAGGGCTGACCCTGTGGCCTCCTCAGACAGTGGATGCTGAAACTATGCTAACTGATGCCACGGGATCACTGTGATGGGCTGAACACAGGCCAGGTGGTGGGGCAACTCCACGGAGAAGCTCAGGCCCCCAGTATCCACAACTCGTTTCTGTGCTAATTTCCCCTGGAGCTCGGCGAGCTGAGCAAAGATGTCTGTAGTTAATTCAATAATTAAAAACAAACATGGCTTTATTTGAGAAGATCCTGTTCTTCCTGGCTGTCAAGCTGGGATTCAGGCTGTTGGCGGGCTGTGCCGCACCGTGCCAGCCGGGCACTTGCTTCAAGTGAAATGTTTGTTTCAAGGAAACAGCCGCTGGGGTCCTGTCGGAGTGAGGAGGGGGTGAGAAGACAGACGTGAGTCCTGAGCTTGAATCATTCTTGTTACATCTCCACTGGGGAGACCTGTCTGCTATTAGGATCTGATCCTAGAAAGGGACCCCTGCTACGTCACTGTAGCCCACCACAGATGCCAAGCTGAGATCCAGGCATCTTCCTCAGAGCAAGCTAAATCTTATTAACTCATGAGTATGTGGCTGCCCTCCTCCCCCAACTCATAACTCAGGACACCTGCCCTCTCCAGCCACACTCACTGGCGAATCATAGGAGACAGTGGGAGGAGTGTGGACTGCATTCTGAACACACAAGACAGTTCCCTGAAGGACTCTGAGTCCTCAAGGACTGGGTAAGGTGCTACCCAAAGTCAAGTCCATTTTCTTGAATTAGACCTGAATTATGTCAGGTCTGCTTGCACAGTTATCATCTGATGCTCAGGTGGGCAACCTGCCAACTGCTTAATTAACCATCATGGGCATCATGGAGGTCAGGGCTGAGTTGTGAGGCAGTTGGTGGAGAAGGAAATGGCACAGTCAGCCCTGACGTCATGGACACAGAGCCTGCAAGCTGCGGGAGGATGTGAATAATTCACGTGCCTCCTCGGGCTGGCGATGCCTCCTGTGGGAAGTGACTGAAGTTTGGGAAATCTCAAAGGGTTTGACCCCGAGCTTCCTTTCTGTGAAACTCCAGGCAGAGGCTGCCTCTTTGGTTCTATAGTGCAGCTTTGCAGAGTCAGAGAGACTGGGGACAAAAGATGAGGTGGTTTCCTGAGAGTCACCTGTGCAAGTAAAATGTCAGCACCTCAGTTCCAGGTGGTGGAGCCAGTGGGATGCAGCAGACCAGAGCGAGGGGTTGGGTTTCAGGTCGTTCTCCACTATGACTGGAGGGACCCCTGCTCCTGTATCCAAAACTGGGTCCTGGGGATTTTCTGAGGTGGTGTGGGGCTGGGGCAGGGAAGGGATGTGCAGCTGAGAAGAGAGGAGGTAGAGTCCCTGAAAGGCTCTGGGAAAGGTCTTTCTGCTTGGCTGACTCTACAGGATCACAGTAGTGGTTGTTCTCATGTCTGGAAGCGTTCCTGCAAGTTGGGTGAGGCTGGGCATGGGTTAGTGAGCCCTTTGCCCAAACATTGCCCTGGTCAGCATTAGCCATGCAGATCTTGTGTTGTGTTATATTCTTGTTCAGTTCTAACTGTGACAGTGTTTATTAAATCCCCATTGCACACAAGATCCTTAAGGTGCCATTGGGGGCAGGGCAGGTGGGGGAGGGGAGCTGTTCTCTGAATGCTGAAATACAGACAGACGGCAAAATCTGACGTTGGGCTTCTCAATTCAGAGTGGCCAGCACATGCAGAGGGAAGGAGAGGGTGGAAGCCAACTCCAGCGAGTGAGATGAGTCTGTGCAGAAGAGGCTGCAGGAGGAGGCAGGGATGAAGGTGCACCAACCAGGAAGAAGGTTCTGGGAAGCAGAGCCCTCGTTTCTCAGGGTGGCGACAGTCATCTCATGGCTCTAGCCCTTGGACCTTGCCTTCAGTTGGGTTGCCTGGAGGTGCTGCTTCCAAGCCATCAAGCTCTGTCTGCTTGCTCTTCAAGGCTTGCCACAAGTGCCCCAACCTATAGCACCCTAGGCACCACCCACTCTGTAGGGGTGTCCCTCATGTGGGTGGTGGGATTGGAGCTGTGAGCATGAGTTGGTACTTAGATGCATGCACCCACATGTCACGTGTGCTTTTATGAGTGTGCACACATGAGTGTGTATACCTTCATGCTGGGTGAGCCTTGTGCACGTGTGCTTGCAGATGTGTATGCTCTATGCATGTGTGCATAGATGTATATGTGCAAGTATATATATATATATGCATGCTAGTGTTTGCATGTGTGTTTGTCTGCATGTATGTAGGCACAGATGTGAAAACATGTACACATACATGCTAGTGTATATGTGTGTGTGCTGCATGTACACAGACATGTGTATTGAGAGGAAGTCATAGTCCCAGTTATAGGCTGTGGCCATTCTGTGCTAGAGGACCAGTATTCCTATGCCACTTGTTAGCAGTCTGAACTTGTAGATGAAGGTAGAGTGACTAAGAGGAACTGCTTGAGGTCTTTCCAGTGTTCCTAGGCCTCTCTTCTGCTGGTGAGAAATGATGGTGACAGCTAGCACTCCCCAAGGTCCACCTAGTGTGATGGAGTCTAACCTTGTCATATCTGGTCTTTTGACTGACGGACAAGGAAGAGTCATTTGATAGTTGGCAAATTTGTGAGTATCTGGCATCCAAGTGGGGGGACCTTGTTTCAGGGACAGGCAAGTCCTTGTGAGAGCTCTGTGTGTATACCTGAATTCTCTGGACCCCTCCATAGAGAACCTTGATGGAAAAACAAACAAACAAACAAACAAAACAAACAACAACAAAAAAGAGAACCTTGATGGAGACACATGAGGATGAAACTGGGCTTCTGTCACCAGCATCAGCAGCTCAGTGTGGCCCTGTGCTCACTCACCTTCCCATCCATGCCCTGCACAAATGCTGAGCCTGGGCTGGTATCCCCATAGAGAACGGCCAGCCGATCTGCTGCCTGCAGGGAGTGCTGCGGAGGATGTCAGCCCTGTAATGATAGCAGCAGCATACCTGACCAAGCATCAGACTTAGGCTGGCTAAGCTTGGCCTTCCTCTGGACAGCCTAGCAAGGCAATCTACAGCCCACACACAGCTGCTCATTCAGAAAAGCCAGTTCAGTCAGTGACCAGAAAGCTGGAAGCACGAAGTGACGGAAAGTGCTCTCTTCTGATCCTGGTGACACAGGCTCCAGAGGAGGGGCCTTTTGGTTTGGTGCAGCTGTATTTCTTGGCTGGTGACTGCATTGCTTTCCACTCAAGTGCAACCTTTTCAGATTTCTCCGATGGTCACTAGCCCACCCTACCCCTAACTCCTGACCCTGACCCCAGCACCTTGACTGGATATCTCCCAGGAGGATCTGTGAAGCTGTAGACACTCATCCGGCCCACTCCAGCCTGTGTGGCTCCCCAGGATGGATGGCTGCTTCCTGTTCCTTTGCACAACAACTTCTGCTCTTTATGGGATAGATGTTCTTTCACCTGCTCATGGGGGCTGCACGCAGGCTGCCCTAGTGCCACAACTCTATTCCAAAATGCTCCATCTATGGAGTTGAGGCTGGTAGCTGTTAGGTTTGTCCAAGTATCCAGAAATGAGCTAAAACTGGAGTATAGACAAATTTTTGGCAGTTAGACAAAAGCCAGCATTCTTTAGGAACTTATAAAGCCAGTTCTTGTCTGCCGAAAGGAGCCATTTCCCTTGCCTGTGGCAGAAAAGTTATAAGGCTGCCTTTGGTTGTATATCAAAGCCCATGCAGGCCTCCAGGCTTCCTCGTACCACAAGTACCTGTTATAAGGTTCAAAGTCCACACTGGCATCCTAGCTTTCTCACTTCCTCCCCTATTTTAAACTCCCTCCAGCTCATGAGCTTCTGCCTTCCCAGCTACTCACCCTTCTTAGAACCTGACCTCGCTATTCTCTAGTCTCTCACTTAGCTCTCTGTGTCTCTTGCTATCTTTTTGCCTGCTTTATGCCCTATGTTCTATCTCTTGCTACCTTGATATCTCCACCATTCTCTCCCATTCTCTCTCTTCCGTAGCCCTGGTCATGTTCAGCTTCCTTCTTTCTCTGCTCTGGACTCTTTCAAATGCATCTGATCTCTCTTTCTCTTTCTCTCCCTCCCTCTCTCTTTCTCATCTCTACAATATAAACCTTAATGGTATCACAGAACAGTCATGCCAGCAGTTTCTTTACTGTTCCCCCTTGCATACAGTAGCAGCTATGCTGGGAGATCAGAGGACTGAGCAGTACATGGCTGCCCTTGTCCAAGACCAGAAGAGCTGTGGAGGATGCTTCCTGGGGTCTCAGGGCTGCTGCAAAGAGAACACAGCCTCTCTTGGAGGTGGCAGCTTATGCTAAACTTACAGAACAAACTTCGGCAGAGCAGCTGTTCAGGCAGAGCAGCTGTTCAGGCAGAGCAGCTGTTCAGGCAGACCAGCTGTTCAGGCAGAGCAGCTGTTCAGGCAGAGCAGCTGTTCAGGCAGACCAGCTGTTCAGGGGTGGGGCGGCTGGCATGAAGATATCACCTGCAGTGTCCCCACAGCCACGTTGCCCTCAGGGCCTTTGGGGCCCCCTCTTTGTCTCGGCTTTCCCATGCTCCCCCCTGGGCCCACTATGGGACTGAGCAGGCCAGAGACCCCTGGTGAGGTGCACACTTCCATGGAGGGTCCCAGTGGGCAGCACCTAGGAAATCAAACCCCAGAAGAAGGAGGTACAGTTCGATTCCTGGGATGTGGCTGCTGATGGTTTCATTGAACAGAGGCCTGTGAGTCCCCTGGGATCTCCCAGGGGGCTTTTCCCAGAGGGCTCAGCAGGAGACGGCCATTTGCCTCCAAATGCTTAATAATCTTGTGTCCTGGTTATTGTAGATATTTTGTCAACTTGACACAGCTAGAACTACAACAGAGAGAATGCTACTATAAATTTGGCCTGTGGTCAAGTCTATGGTGCATTTTAAAAATTAATGATTGATGGGGGAGGACCCAGCCCATTGTGAGCAGTGCCACCCCCTTGGCAGGGGGTCCTGGGTGTGTAAGAAAGCAGGCTGAGCAAGCCATGAGAAACATGCCAGTAGGGAGCACCCCTTAATGGCTTTTGCTTCAGTTTCTGCCTCCAAGTTCCTGTCTTGACTTCCTTTAGCAACAAAATGTGGTCTGATGGTTGTAAGCTACAATAAACCCTTTCCTCCCCAATGTGCTTTTGGCCATGCATTTATTTTATCACAGTAAAAGAGACCCTAGTGGAGATGCCTTGCCTGAAATGCCAATCTAGGGTGCACAGTACATCCCATAAGCCTGTTAGAAGGCCATGGATGGCTTATGGATGAGAAGAAGAAAACCCTGCAGCTAGGGAGAGATGGCAGCTGGCTGACAGGCGCCTGGCGATCTTCTCAGCAGGCATCTCTGTGCATCCCTGGCACCTGTGACCAGCTTCTCTCCCTGCCCTTTGAGAACACTTTCCCACCTTGCTTCTCCTCACTTATCTTTCACAGGGTCACACTGCCTGGTGTGTGCCCAGTGCCCTGCATCCTTGTCTTCTAATCCATGTTTATGGAAGCCCAAGGCTAGCCTCAGGAAGTGGCAGCCGCTCTGTAACTACCCCTCCCCAGGGAGGTCCACCCAACCACAGTTACTGCAGAAGCCCAATCAGCAAGGTGCCAGGGGAGGACCCTGTCCACCAGCTCCTCTGATGGTGGCCTTGAGACCCATGCCCAGAGGAGTGTGGTCACATAGGCTTGTGGGGAGCATTCTGAAGGATGCTGGGTACTAGTTGTGGGAGTCCCGGAAGCAGTCTGTGAGAAATGGAGGCTTAGAGAAGCTTCTGTGTGGAGGCAGGAGAAGGATGGGAAGGGTGGAGAGCTGTAGGAGAGAGTGGAGAAGATGCAAGGGGGAAGGTGGGAGTGGGAGAGCAGAGCACAGGGGGAGGGGCAGACAGACAGACAGATAGAGACCTTGGTCTTGATGGAGGTCAGGGAGAGGTCACTGCAGGTGTGGCCCAGTTTTGAGGGGCTGGATGACATGAAGGTGGGGACCACGGAGTTGGACCTGAGCCAATGATTCAGCTTCCTAGAGGGGCTGATACTGAGTCCATAATGAAGTGACATAGGAACCCAGGAGGCAACTTAATTAAATCAGGGAGAGAAGAAAGGCAGAAACAGTGAGGGCCAGTTGTCCCTGCTGTCTCAGAAGATGTGTGCTGACTCTTGATGTCCTTGATTAGGCCCCACCAGTTCAGAGAGGGGAGTTTCTATGGGAGTCATGGTGATGTCAGGAAAAGCTGGTGGCCTCACTGGACAGCTGGGGCTGGGATCGCCAGGATCTCAGGACATGGGAAAGGGGTGTTTCTGCTCCACTGGCATGTCTGAGTCCTGTCTGTGGTCTTCCTGGTTCGTGTCATGGGGAGTATGTCCATGGCCAGTAGAAAAAACTGACAGGCAGAATTGGAGAAGTGCTCCCAGCCTGTAGGCAGTAGCCTGTTTTGATGGAAACTACCTTTCAAGTTGTGTGGAAGCTAAGGCCATGCTCACAGAGGGACCTGTAAGGTTACCAAAGCCCAGGCTGGGATGGCATGGGCCTGAGAGGCAAGTTTCCCTCTGTAACTTTGCTGTGGTTCTCCTAGGCTGAAGGGATGCCATTGTCTCTGCTGCTGAAGTTCAGGCCAGCAAGACCTAGAGGGACAGCTTTATGAGGACATTCCAACTTGCCCTGGTCTCAGCTTGGAACCCAGCCTGGGTGCCCATCATGCCTTGAACTCCCTATGAGCTGGCTGAGTCAGGGGATTGACACCACTCTGCAGGAGACACTATTACGTGGTCACTTCTTCAGCATAAGCTCCCCCTCCCCACCCCTAATCATCATAATAGACAGACTTCCTTGCAGCTGCTACTGCCTGACTCATCCATATGATCACCACTCTGTCCAGGCACAGGAGGGAGAAATGAGAAACAGCAGGCAGGCAAAGGCTTCTGACCTTCTACCATTCCTTCCTGGATAGGTAGAGGACATAGATGTGAGCACAGCTCACAGAGGGCACCTGGTTGTGCTGGGCAGCCTTTTGTAAGACAGATATCCCAACCAGGTCCTCTGACATTCAGTGCCTGATTTCTGCTACCCAGAGTTCTCTGGGAAATTAATTTCTGTTCACCAGATGTGTTGGGTTAGTGTTAATCTTTAAAAAGATTTATTTTTATGTTAAGTGTTCTGGTGTTTTGCCTGCATGTATGTCTATGAAGGCGCATGATCCCCTGGAGCTGGAGCTACGGACAGTTGTGAGCTGCCCTGTGGGTGCTGGGACTTGAACCCGGGCCATCTCTCCAGCCCCAGGGTTAATTTTTAACTTGACAGAATCTAGAATTACCTCTTGGACAGACACCCAGGCCTGCCTGTGGGGGATTATCTTGATTGTGTCGACTGAGGCGAGGAGCCACTCGCTGGGGTCCTGGACTGTGCGAGTGGAGAAGGTGGGTGGCGACACACATTCATGGCTCTGCTTCCCCAGCGTGGGTGTGATGTGAGGCGGCTGCTTCAAGCTGCTGCTGTCTTGATTTCCTTGCCGTGATGGACTGGACCCTGGACCTGTGAACCAGGATAAGCACTTTCTCCCCTTAGTTGCCTTTGTCAGGGTATTTTGGTACAGCAACAGGGAAAGAGGCTAAGACACTGGTGCTGAGTGGCATGAGAACTGACAACAGAATGGCACTTTGGGAAGGTGAACGAGTCATTCAGCCTGCCTGGGGGTGAAGGCTGAAAGGACACAGCCCAGGTCTCAGGCCTGAGACATGATCCCATGGGCCAAAATGGCTGGATAGTTACTGAGATTACCTCTTCCGTCTGGCGTTCTGTGCCACCTGGAAGGAAGCCACTGGAGTTGCTGTGGCTGTCTTCTGGGGGCATGTTCCTCCCATTAGGGCTGGGTGGCTTCCAGATGTGTGCTGCAGATGTGGTCTGGGCTGCACCTCAGGCTCTGATGGTGACACCGTGACCATATACATGCTCATGTGCACAGGCTCCTGAATGGCCACGGGGATGTAGCTGCCCTCAAGCCCAGCCACTGCTGGAATGAGGAGCCATAGACAGATGTCAGTTTCTTTTTCTTTATGCTACTCTATAGTTGGGTGTTTTTGTCAATGACTGTGACAAAACACCCACAGCACATGCAAAGAGGGTTAGCAAGGGCCAGAAAGGAGCTGCACTAGCCTGCAGGTGCAGCTGGTTGCTTGTAGTGTGTCTCAGTCTTGCTTTATCCTCACTGAAGACTCTTACCTGCCACCATACCATCATCCCAGTAAGTTGCCCAAGCTTCTGGGCCTCCTATCATGACACAGGTATGAGATGTGGTTGATCCATGGGTGCCCTGTCTAACTGGGGCCCTGTCAACTGGAAGCAGCAAGTTGCACACAAAGGTGGGGTGCCTCTGGCACTAGCAGGACCTGGTACCCACAATAGTGAGACTGTCCTACAGTCCTGCAGTGTGGGCCTTGTGTGCCACCAAGGCTCATGAGACAAAGATTTTGACACCAGCATGGTGCTCCTAGGACATGGTAGAGCCTTTAGAAATGAGAGCTCAGTGGGGGAAGGTAGGGCATTGGGGACTGTCTCCTTGAAGGGACACCATTTCCTCTTCCTTTCTGTTTGTTTCCTAAGCTGCCACAAAACGAGAAGTTGCCCCTGCTCTGTGTTTGCTCCATGATGTTATTACAGGTTCACCAGGAACCGAAGCCTCTGAACACATAAACCAAAACAAACCTTCCATCTTTTGAGGTTGATGTTCTCAGGTATTTTGTCACCATAGTGGAGAGCTGATGAGCACACAGGGAACAGCTAATGGGTCTGCGCCCCTGCATTTGGAGCTCTTTCCATCTGGGCAAGGTCACAGGTCACAGAACCGAGCAGAAGTTCAGGGTGGCTCTGTTGTTACTGCTTTGTAGTTCACTCTGACTCTGGGCTTTGCTACTGTCAGGCTACCTCAGGGCACAGGTGGCACCTAAGCCAAAGCTCACTGGGCACTCCAAGTGAAGGCTGTCAGGCTGTTGGGGAGAATGCTTTGATCAACCGGAAGAACAACAGGGCGGGTTGCTGTGTCCTGTGGCCTCTGACACCTTTTTTTGGGACCCTGGGAAACCTCAGAACATGTCTGTGGGTAAAATTCAGAGGGTGGGACACCCAAAGCCTGAGCATCCAACAGATGCTCCAGCCGGCATATGTGCCAGCCGAGGGCAGCAGGCTGTGGTCCGGGGTTCTCAGAAGTGACTGGCTGCAGGAACAGCCTCCTGTATAAAGAGGCTAGCTGTGGTGTCAGCACCGCGTTACTGCTTGCTTGCAGATGGCAGCCGCATTTCTTCCTCTAGTTTATGAAGACGTGTTTCTGGGGATGCGGGGTGGAAGATCCTTACCCAGGATCGTAGCCTTGCAGTCGGCATGGAGCAGGTGACGCCTGGCACCAGGGCTTTCTGGAGAGGACCAGTCTTGATATGACTATCTGGAGGTGCCAGTGAAGAGTGTGACTGGTAAGGGGTCAAGGTAGACTCCTGTTGTCACGCTGCTCATCACCTTCCAACGAGCTGACGTTATCAGTCTGCGGCCTGTTTCCGCAGGGGGACCCCTGAACTCCTTTCCTGGGCTCCTTTGCAGTTCAAGTATACCAGCGGGCTGGCTCTGCTTCTGTCCTGGGAGGCATGTGGAGCCCACCCGAGGGCAAGAGACCCTGAAAATGCAGCTCTTCCCAGCGAGAGTGGCAGAAAGACCAGGAGAGGGAGCTTTTACTGTCCGCTGCCAGAGCTGAGCCCCTCCAGCCACACTCATAGTCTGAAGGGCAACCTGGAAGGGACACCTCTGCAAACCTCATGGGTGAGCATGGCAGGAGGACGGGGCGATTCTGATGGTCTCTAGTCCTGTTGCTGATGCTCATGGGAGGCTAGGCCCCACTGCCAGCCTGCAAAGTGCTTGCCTTTAATTTTTAGGGTTATGGGCCTCTGGGGCTCTCTTGGCCAGACCCCATTAGGACCTCACTGGCCTGCTGGACGCAGATTGATCAAAGATTGATCAAATGGCTATTCCCTTCCAAAGGGCCAGATGGCCGTTCCTGGATCAAACAGAGCCGGCCTCTGCCCCGCACTGGCCCAGCATGGAGAAGGCAGGGCTTGAAGCCTGTGCCTGTCCCAGAGAATGATTCCTGGATCTCTGGGAGCACAGGTCTTCTAACGATAGCCTTCGGCCTCCCCAGCCTGAGCTACTCACTCTGGCTTCAGAAGAGTGTGTTCATGTGTTCATGCACAGCAGTGTGGGAGCTCATGGGCGCATATGCATGAGCGTGAACATGGGTGTGAGAGGCTGTGGTGGCTATTCTACAACCCAAATGCCTGGACATACCTGTGAGGGATGTTTTCCTCAGTGAAAGCTGAAGTGGGAGGACCCCGCTTCAAATCTGGATCTTTGCTGTGGGAAGATCCACCATCTGGGCATGTCTTCCCTGGCAACCTATAGAACGGTCATGCTGGCCCTTGATCTCACTGGCAAGTCCATTCCTTCACTGGCATTAAAGTCCAATTCTTTGGGATTCTGGCGTGTACTGAAGACTCGTTGAAATACCCAGCATCGTGGACTGAGAAACTACTGTATTCTTGGACTTCTGTTGGTAGGCAGCCATGGTTGGACTAGCTGGACCACAGCCTGTAAGTCATTCTAACAAACTGCATATATATGAATGAATATGTATTTGAACCCTGACTAATACAGAGATCATGAGGAGATGTGCCTGTATGTGTCTGAGTGTGTACACAGGTATGGGAGATCATGAGCATATGTGCATGAGTGTATACAACTGTGTATAGAAGTACAGCAGAGTATGTGCACATGCCTGAGTGTGTACAGGGGTATGGGAGACTGTGAGCACATGTGCATGTGTATGTACATCATGCACATGTATGCCAAGCATGCAGGGATGTGGAAAGTATTACATGCCATGTGTGTGATATTACATGTGTGACAGTGGCCTTAAATGTTTATATATATATATTTTATGTGTACGGGTGTTTTGTTTACATATATTTCTGTGCACCACATGTGCCTTGTGCCTGTGGAGATCAGAAGAGTGTTTTGTCTCTCTTGGAACTGGAATTATGGATGGTTGCGAGTCACTATCTGGTTGCTGGGACCTAAACCCAGGTCCTCTTTACTGCTGAGCCACCTCTCCAGCTCTCCACAGCCAGGGTTAGCTCTCATCTTCACAGAATCCTGACCCACCTGGGGGGAAAGGCACGCCCACTGTAGGCAGCCCTGTTCCTGGCTGGGATCCTGGACTGCGTAAGCGGAGAAAAGAAACTGAGCAGCAGTGTGCGCCCATTGCTCTCTGCTTCCTGACTGTAGAGCCAAGGCGACCAGCTGCTTCAAGCACCTGCTACCTTGACTTCCCAGCCATGGATGACAGTACCCTGGAGCTGGAGCCAGGACAACCTTTTCTTGCTTGAGTTGCTTCAGTCATAGTATTTTAGCGCAGCCACAGGAGAAGAGGCCAAGACAGCACGTGAGAGTATAGTATAAACGGCTAAGAATATGCTTCATGTACTGCAGCACACATGCCATGAACTCACACGAGAGCTGTGTATGTGCTGACTGTATGAATGTGATGACTGCGTGCGTGCCCATGCTCAAGCGTGCCACCTGCACACACACATTACACACACACACACACACACACACGTGGAGATGCTCAAGGTGAGACATGTGGGCAGTGTGAACAGAAGTGCCTGAACAGTTGGTAGAGAGACCTCACTTGACAGCTTAAGATCACTGGATCCTGTCTGTTCTTTGACACAGCCCACTGAGGCACCCCGAGTGTTTGTACAGAGAGCCAACTGAGATGGGCAGCCTGAGTGCGGGGTGAAGGTCTTTGGTGGCCAGCATTGTTTTTCCAATGGCCAGTCCCCTGTAGGGAGATCTAGCTGGACAATATGGCTCTCTTTCCCTGTAGGATTCCTGCGGAGTCCTTCCTTGCCATCCCTATCCAGCACCAGAGCCCCATGGACACAACCCTGTAACCCTGAGGCCCTTTCACTGGCTGTAGCAGGGCCCAGTGCTTGGAGGCAGCTTTGATTTGCTTTACCAAGGTCACCAAGAGGCAGGTATTCTCTGACCACTGTGTCAGTGGCAAAAGGTCAGAATGGGTCCTGCCCCGGAGAATTGCCCTTTCTTAGGGAAAAGAGCTCAGGTTGCCTCCTTCTTGAGCACGGAGGCCTTGCTGATGCCCTGCCCAGTGGACATGGGTTCCCTCTCCCTGTCACCTCCAGCTCACTGTGCAGGGAGGCGGTCCCAACTGGCTTGTTTGAAGTCAGTAATGTACAAGACATCTTTTCTCAGTGACACGTGTGTTTCTAGCGGTTGTTTACAAAGTTTTGTGAAATGAAATTTTATAATTTGGGGGGGCTTTTCTATTCCTCTGCTCTAGCTCCCATACAACGAGAGAGAGACTTATTAGATTTATTAATAAGCTATAGGCTCTATAACTGGGCAGATATTAATCTATTCTAACCCCATATGCTACTCTGGCTACTTGCCAGCCGCATGTCCTGAATTACCGTCCATATTGGTCCTGCTTGGGCTGCTTCTGCTCCATCAGGTCAGTCCCCATGGCCACATTCTTTCTCTCCCTCTTCTTTGTTCTTTCTCTACCTTGTGGTCCCTACCTGAGACCCCAAGACTGGAAATGGCATCAGCCCAGTAATAGCTCAGCTTCTTTATTAATCAATCGGAGATAATTAGGGAGCAATGTTTACACAGTACTCATGACAATACCCACATCAGAACTGCAACCAGATTTTGGGGCACAGAATTCAGCATCTGAAAATACAGCGCACCAGACTTGCCCCCAACAGTTCTGACTCAGTGCTGAGAGCTTTCCTCTTGGACCAGTGGCCTCACAAGATGGGGTGAGCCTCCTGCTCTGTTGGTGAACAGTGAACAGCCACGCCTTTCATCTAGCTCCTGAAGAGTCCTCATGCCAGCCCTCTTCTTTTCTTGGCTGAAGGATTTTCCCATTCTTCTTTGCAGAGCCTAGAGCTGAGGAAGCAGGTCTCCTGGGGATGGCTCCCAGCTCCAGGATGGGAAGCCTCCTGGTTTTGACTCAGAGGAATTTTCCCACAAGGTCTGGTCTCTGATTCTGGTCCCTAGGAGCTCAGTTTGATCAAGAACTTGCTGGGTGAGCATTGAAGAATGACACTTCTCTCTGCATGTCTGAATGCATTTGAGGGTTGGGGGCTCCTGCTTTCTTCACCCCTAAGTGTGTGGCCACTGGGCTGCTTCAGCACAAAGCCTGCCCTTTGGTCCTGTGTTTGGCCCAGGAGATTCCTGTCTGCCCAACTTTGTGTGCCTTGGTTGGTCCTTGTCTTGGCAGTGAGCCCAATTTAAACTGAGTCATCTCCCTGCTGAATCACTCCCAACCAAACCTGCCTCACTGATCTCACTCTGTGAAATGCTGCTATCTTCAGGTTGCAGGGTCTCTATCCACCACAGTCCGAGGCCATAGGAAGACTATGTTTGGATCTGCCCTGAAGTCCCATCCCCTTCCTGACATGGCCCCTGCCGAGGTGTCATCGGGCTTGCGGGAGGAGAACATGGGTATGAGGAAGTCACCCTGGGCCCCCATGACAAGCCAGTAATGGTGGAAGGGGAGGTTGGTGCTTGGAATCGTCTTCTCTCATGTCCTCCCAGCCTGGACAATGGCCTCATGTGTCCTGGGTCTTTTTTAGTGTTTCCCTGTATAGCCTTGGTTGTCTTGGACTCACTTTGTAGACCAGGCTGACCACAAACTCACAGAGATACACCTGCCTCTGCCTCCCCAAGTGCTGGGATTAAAGGTGTGTGTGCCACCGTGACCGGTGTGTCCTGGGTCTTCTTGGCACTTCTGAGCCACTGTTCTTTTTGGAAGCTGGGCCTTCTAATCTCTGGGGTGGTTCCCCCAGCATCCCCTGCTCGGGCAGATACTGAGGTGCCAGTATGTGGCACACTAATGTGATTACGCCAATGTGGTCATGAAGAACTACCTTTGTAGAGGACGTCATAGAGTAGTGGGCAGCTGCCCACTGAACAAGGTGCTCATAGCCCTGAGCCCTTGGGAAGGATGGCCACTCTTTGCCTCAGTTTCTTTCTCTGTTAAGAGGAAATGCTATCAATCAGCTCTTCCCATGGTATTGATGAGATGAGTGAATGCTTACAGGACAAGGCAGGGCATGTGGTAGGGGGACATAAACTCTTCTGTCACCTGCTCTTACAGTTGGCCTCCTTGACTCTCCCCATAGTGGCTCTGGGACCGGGCCCCTGGCAGCTCTCATTAGTTGGCCTCTGTACCCAAAGAGGCCTTGCAGGGGAAATCAAACCCTGGCATAGAAAGTGGATCACTAATATGTCTGAAGTGCTAATGTGCACAGCCCAGGCTTGCGGCCCAATTCCCAAGCAGCCAGATCAGAGGCATGCAGAGCTGCTGGTTTGATTCGGTTCCCGGCCGTGGGCTCCAGGGCAGGAAAGAGGGCAGAAAAAAGCAGAGCCTGATCTGTTTATATTTTACTGTCTCGAGACTTAGGGATGGTGGAGGGAGCCACTCCTCCCTCCTTCTCTCCAGCTGCCCCGAGGATTATTTCTTGAATGCCCAGCTGTCAGGAACCCACTCTGCCCAACATGCTCTGTCCAGCTGGGCAAGCTGTCATCCATAGCCTGCTGTGCCTGCCTTCAGGAGGAACCTCTGTGCCAGGCAAGCCAAACACAGGGGCCTGGTAAGAGGTTCCCATGTCATCATGGCCTGGGGTCTAACTTGAGAGGCCATTATAGAGAACTCAAAACACCTGGAACTATTTATTGGACTTTTTGCCTCAGCAAGGGTCCATGATGTCTTCAGGTGTGCTGACACTCTCTTCAGTGGCTCTCGCAGGCCATCAGACTCTTCTCCTGGCTTCTTAAAGGCTTACTGGTGACCAGGGAATGCTGTCCCAGCACTCAGGGAGGCAGAGGCAGGCAGATCACTTGAGTTCAAGGCCTACAAAGCAAGTCTAGGACAGCCAAGGCTACCCTGTATCAAAGAACAAAACAAAAAAACAAAACAAACAAACAAAAGCCTACTGGTGGGGGTGACATGGGACTTCCATTTTGTGAGCCTCAGTGTCCTCATCTTAGAAACAGAACTGAAGGACCTGCTGGGTGCTACCAGGAAGCAACACTGCACGAAGGTTTAGGTGGGGCCCAAGTGTCCCCGGAGCTCACATGCTCTGGGCATGAACCCTGGGGTTTCCCTGAGCTAACTCATGTCACTGTTGCCTCTACCTGTGCAGAAAAAGAAGCAGAGGACAAGAGGGAAGGCAGCTAGCAAGCCATGCAGGTCAACTCTAGATGGCCTCTACCACTGTCTCAGCCACCATCAGAATGACCCAAGAATTTGGCTTAGTCAAGGTTAGCACAGATAGGGTGTGGAGTGGCATGGAGGTTTGAATAAGAATGGTCCCATAGACTCATATATTTGAATGTTTAGTCACCAGGAAGTGATGCTGTTTGAGAAGGATTAGAAGGATCAGGAGGTGTGGTCCTGTTGGAGTGGGTGTGGCCTTCGAGGAAGTGTGTCACTGATGGAGGGCTTGGAGGGTTCCAAAAGCTCACACGAGGCCCAGCAATTTTCTTTCTCTCTCTGCCTGCGGATCAGGATGTAGCTCTCAGCCACTGCACCAGTGCCTCCCTGCATGCTGCCATGCTCCCTGCCATGATGACAACGAGCTAAATAAACCTCTGAAGCTGTAAGCAAGCCTCCAGTCAAACTTTTTTTCTGTAAGAGTGGCCGAGGTTGTGGTTTCTTTTCACAGCAATAGAACAACTAACACACCCGGTGATCACTAATGTTAACAGCACTTTGTTCTCAGAGCTACCCTGGCTCTGCCCTCCCTGAGTCTCAGATGCACCAAGAAGCTTATGAAATGCACAAGCCTGGCAGAGTGCTGCTGGCACCTCAGTGCTGTGCTGGCCCAAGGCCCCCAGGCAGCGAATCTCTGAACTCAAACCCTCAGGCCTCAGAGACTCTCATTCTACTCCAGCAGAGGCCTAGGCTTAGTGACAACATGCTGTGAGCAGGGATGCAGGCAGCAGGCACCTGGTCTTCTGGGTGGGGCGTGTGCCCAACCTAAAGCTAGAGGCAGACCATCTGTCACCTGCTACTTCCTTCCTGGAGAAAGCAGGGCCAAGTGCAATGGGCTTTGCTTACCACAGGTCCCAAAGACCTGGGCAAAGCTGTGCTCACACCTAAACCAGGGCCAAAGCCTCTAGCCTGAAGGATGTTTTCTGAAAGCTAGTATCTTTTCTGAAATCAGAATAGCATTTCTCCCTCTACTCCAGCCCAATAGAAACTGAGACATTGTGGCTAACTTATATCAGCATTCTAGATCACCAGTGGAAGAAAAAGCTCAACCCAGAAAAGGAAGCCACGCACAGCCTGTTGTGGGGGTGAATCACGATTCCTGGAATGGAGTCGGGGCCACCTATATGGGCAGGGACAGTCCCTGAGCACCAGATGTTGCCCGGGAGAGTCTGGATGGAGTGCATACCAGAGTAGCCCAGTGTAGCAAAAGCCAGAAGCCAAGAGACCCACCTGGGCAGGAAGCCAGAGATAAGCCCAGAGCTAGAGATCCAGGTGAGGGACAGACCTAGGACAGGGTATAAGGAGGGCTGAGACACACAACATGGTGGGCCTTGGTACCAAGTTAAGAGCCTTGGGAAGCAAGATGCCAGGTTGGAATGAATGAAAGGAAGTGATGGGTTTGTTTCAGAGGTTCTGACCCTGGCCCTTCAGATGGGGGCCACAGATCTCAGGCTCCTGAGTTTCCCAGCCAGATTTCAAGGAGGTGGAAAGGACAGTGGGGACCCCAGATAAGGACTGTGGGCACAAGACATGCCATGCTGGGCGCTCCCTGTGGCTCACTTGTTAAAATTGGCCATAATGTTCAGTTAAGAGCCTGGCTGGAGTGAGCTGACTGGAAGATTCCCTGGCCGCCTTTTGGTGTAGTGAGTGCCCCATTGGTAGGGGAGTTCAAGTGCATTGCATGAGTTATGGGATGGGAGAAAGGACAGGACCCTCCAGGACCTTCAGTGTAATGCCATGACTTTGAGACGGTCTCTAGCTACATACTGTAGGATCATTGCTGACACTGCCATGTCACTGCAGTGACACTGCAAAGCCTTGAGAGCCTAGGCTTTCTCTGGACACTTTTCCAAACCCCCACCATTTGTAAGAACCTCCTGGGGCCTGCAATGGGCACCTGGTCTACCTCTTCATTGAGGCTTACCTGTTGACCAATTCTTTAGATGTGCTCTGAGTCCCCATAGAGTCCCAGGGTCATCAATCCAAGGACAGTCTATCTGACTGCAGCTAGGCCTTGGCTTTACTGCTTCAACATTTCTATCTCTCAGGAAGAAATGGAAACTCAGTGTGGAGTTTTGAAAACAACTGGTCATTCTGAGATTTCTACCAGGGTGTTCTGGACATGTCAACTGGTTTCTGACACCTAAGATGGAGGAGGACCCCCAGACAGGACAAGGGAGGACATCAGGGCAGTAGGAGAGATGATGCACTAGCTCCCCAAGACTACCCATAGGCACCTTGAGACCTGAAGCAGCGGGTGCTGATGAGGCTGGATGAGTGAGTGGATGGGTGATTGACAGGTGTCAGGAAACAGACCACCTAGGAGGGCTGAGGACTCCACTGTGAACAGCTGTGAGTAGCAGATGAAACCAGAGCCTGGGTGGCAGGGGAAATGTTACACTGCCTGTGAGGGGAGGGCCGGTCAGCCTAGCTTTATGGAGACAGGATGACGTTGGAGGAGCAATCAGGCAGAGGCTGGAGAGAGGAAGCCCACTGCATGCTGGTCTAGTGCATGTGCCTTTAAGCCAGCAGTGCTCAACCTGTGGGTCTTGGCCCCTCGAAGGGGGGGGGAATCAAATGACCCCTTAGAGATTGCCTAAGACCATTAGAAACCACAGGTGTTGCTTATAAGATCAGATAATTTACATTACGATTCACAACAGTAGCAAAATTACAGTTATGAAGTAGCAACAAAAATAATTTTATGTTTGGGGGTCACCACAACATGAGACAATGTATTAAAGAGTCACAGCATTAGGAAGGTTGAGAGCTATTGTTCTAATCCAAGTGTGGCACAAGTTTCAGGAGGAGTTAAAAAAAGCAGGTTTGGGTGACTTATAGAATACAGTGAGGCAAGAGGAAGCTCCAGCAGACAGATGGGTGAATGGCCAAGAACCTGGCTTAAACACTGGGCTCAAGTCTTATGGCCTCCATGCCCTTCTCCTCACATCCACCTGAAAATTGTGAGTGTGTGCACACGTGCATGTGTGTATGGGAGTGTGTGTTTATGTGGAGGCCAGAGGTAGATGTTAGACATCTTCTACCATCCTCCTCCTCCTCCTCCTCCTCCTCCTCCTCCTCATCCTCATCATCATCATCATTTTGTTAGGTGGTCTTTGGCTCTTGGAAGAAGCATTGCCAGCCCAGATGGAAAATTTGTGTCTTGGGTCATTTAAATTTGTGTCTTGGGTCTGTTCTAATGCAGAGCCCAGGCAGGCTCAGACTTCAGAGTAAGAAAGTCACCAGAGGTGGCAGCACCTCTCCTAGGTGACAGTGCTGTATTGATATACAGAGACTGGCATGCATCAGGGTTTTCTTTTCTTTTTCAGGTAGATTGCTAATAGTATGACTCCTTACGACTTTCCTAGACATCCATACTGTTATTTTGAGGCAGGGTCTCTGAACCCAGAGCTCACTGATTTGGCGAGACTAGCTGGCCAGCAAGCTCCAGGATCCTCCAGTGTCTGACTCCCTATGACTAAGATTAATGGAGTATTACATGCCTGGCTATTGATATCTGTACTGGGTATCAGGGCTCAGGTATGCATACTTGCATGGCCAGCACTTTATTGACAGCTATCTCCTCAACCCCCTGCCAATCACACCTGCCAATTTTGAACATAGTTGCCTGGTATCCATTTGGTCCATGGGTTCTCTCAAGGTCCCTGACAGTCCACTTGGCAAGTCTCTCTAATGTATGGCTTCGTGGGATATTCCCTGTCTTATAAAAATCACAGCTGGTTTGTCCTGAGCACCAGAAGGAATTGTAGAGGGAGTCCTGGAATTAGTAGTAGGTCAGTGGTCACAGACCCATCTCAGAGAGCTGGCTTTTTGATTGGTGAAAAACAAGAAAATTATCCTGGTCCTTGGGTCTGTTCTCATTCAGAGTCCAGGCAGGCTCAGATTTCAGGGTGAAGAAGCTACTGGAGGTGGCTGGCACCTGTCTCAGGTGACAGTGGTCCAGCATCTATTCCAAATGACACTGGGCCAGCCCCTGTCCTAGCTGACAGTGGTCCAGCATCTGTCCCAGGTGACAGTGCCGTCCTAACTCACCAAGTAGACAGATTCTACAGAGCTTGTCTGAGGCTGTCACATCCCGTTTGGCTGGATGCATCCGCTCTTCCTTCATCCAGGGGACTCCCTATGCCCTGGAGTGGGGTCGGGGTCGGGGTCAGGGCAGCGCCTTCCCTGCGGCTCCCCCACACCAAGGCTGGTTGGGCTCTAATTGTTAGCGTGCCTACTCTTCTCCAGCAGGGGTCACCCCTGAGACCTGAAGCCTGTAGATGTCCTTAAAGCGGAGCTTCACCTGTTCTGAGTCTCCAGGCTTCAAGATGAGATGGAATGAGGGACACCATGCCAGAATTCTATGAAGCTCACTCTTTCTGGGAAAACCATCTTGACCCCTAATCCAGGAAGGAACTTACCCTCAGGTCCTGTGTAGTATGAAATAGTAAAGGCCAGCCAGGCAGAGATGCCTTCCTGGGCAACTTTCAGGCCCTACCTCCTCTTACTCCTTTTTCTTGCTACTGGAACTCAGGAAGAGGCCACTTCAACAGTCTCAAGGTCATAACCCCTAGTAGGATCCGATGAGTCTGGACAAAGAGGACCATGCAGAAGACTGCTAAAAGCTCTGATTTGAATAGCAAGGTACCTCCAAAGGTGGCTTCCTTGACAAACGTTGCTCATGGACACACTGTGCTTCTTCAGCTCATACCTGCTTTGAGTCAGCAATGCCACTGGAGGCCTCAGAAGCTGGCCTCAGGGAGGGAGAAGCAGGCAGCTATTGGCAGAGGGTGGTCAAGAGGCCCTATGGAGGCTCATGCAGAAACCCATGCTGCTAGGTGGGGGGCGGCTGTTTGGGAGGCAGCTCACTCTGCAGCCTGAGACCAGCATTATATTTAGGCAGAGTAGGTGGCTGCCTACTTGGTGTGATTTCACAGGCTCTGGGGGGCCCCTTCCAAACCCCAAAATACCTCCTCCACCTGCTTCCTGCTTTAGCAGTCTCTGATAAGAACAACTTTCTATTCCCGTGTTAGGAAGCAGGCTAGCAACCCTGAGTTGGAGCTGGCTGTCAGCAGGTGTATGATAGGTCAGAGGCATGGTGAAGAAAGGCCTGGCATGGACTTCTGAGGCCCTTGCAGCTCTGTGGAACCATTGGGTAGCTGGGACTCTGATTCTTAATGTGAAGCCGAGCACTCTGCAAATGTTAGGGATTTGGTAGGAACTCTCTACACATCTTTATTGGTGACAATGGTGTCATCCAGATGGGGTGGAGGAGACAGAAAGTCTCAGGCATTCACTTTTGTGTACTGGGACATGCAGAGAGAAGACAATGTACCCAAGGCATATATATACACACACATCTATATGCACATACATATGTGTATATATATCTTACCACATCTATATCTATATCTTAGCTCACAGAACAGAGCATTTTGAGCTGAGGCTTTGAGGGTAGATAGGTATTCACTAGGTGATGAGTGGAGATGCTAACGCCATGCAGTAAGATGGGCCTGTGGGATGGCTTAAGGCCGGCTGGGCTTGGCACCTCAGAGGGTCAACATTAGCTAAAAAGGAAATCCAGCAAGACAAGACAGAGCAGGTAGGAGCCAGCTTTCTATGCTCAGCTGAACATACAACAGCATTAAGTTCTACCGGTTAGGAAGATCTTCAAGAGGATCGCCAGAGTGGAATCAGGATGGAGCCTAGGGCAGCAGACTCCAGCTGACCCCTCTGCCTCACCTCAGCTCCCTTATCAGAAGGCAAAGCCAGGATTTCAGCCTTCCAGGAAAAGGCAAGCAACAGGCTTCATTAGCCCTCGTTGTTGTTACTCTAGAGCTGGTGGGCAAGCCCTTTCTCTCCTTAGGTGCTCATGTGGAGACATCCAGCCCGGCAAAGTAAGGATGTCCTTCTTCACAGCTCGCGGCCTTGGTTACCACTGATAACTCTATCATCGGACCTTTCTGTATCTTCAGTGTTATCAAATTTCACGCTAGTGGGATTGTAATCTGCTGATCACAGGCCTGATTGACAGAGCCTGGAAGTCTTTGAAAGTCAGCGGGGTGGGGTGAGTCCCTTTTACTGGCTATATCGGGATGGTTACTGTTGCCAACCTGACAGACACTTGAATCACCTCTGTGACAGGTCTCTGGCCACACTTGGTGGATCATATTGTTGTGAAGGTGGAAAGAACAGCTCTCAGTGGGTGGATCATTCCCTGGATGGGATCTTGGGCTGTAAGAGTGGAGAAAGGGTGCCAAGGAGCAACAGGCACTCCTCAATTCCTGATTGTGGAGATGATGCAACCGGTTGATGCAAGTTCCTGTCACCCTGCTCCACTGCACTCTTGAACTGTGAGCCAGAAAGTCACTTTTTTCGGGACAGTTCATCATGGAAACAGGAAAATAAACTAAGAGGTAGCCATTGCATGAGCTCTGTGTCTGTCTTTGCATGAATCTATTCCTCATTGGTGGATATGGGGGGAGGGTCATTCAGTTTTTCACTTTTGTAACTAATGCTGGAACAGAATCTTGAATAATTCATGTTATAGACAGAATGTCCCTCCCCACAGTCTGAAAGACATCTGTATCTTAATCCAAGGCTTCAGACTGTGGTACCCTCCATGGCCAAAGGAACTTTGGCGGTGTGCCAGTTGAGTCCTTGAGGTAGGACATTGTTCTAAGTTTGGGGATAGGCCCATTTCATTTTAATCTTTTCTTCTTCTTTTTTGTTATTTATTTTAATTTTCTTTTTATAATTTATTCACTGTATATCTCAATTGTAGCCCCCTTCCTTGCCTCCTCCTAGTTACACCCTCCCTTCCTTTTCCCCCATCCCCATCTCCTAGTCTTCAGAAAGGAGGAGACATCGTCCCCTACCATCTGATGAGTGAGGTAACCCAGACCTAGAAAGACACACATGGTTTATATTCACTTAATAAGCAGATATTAGCCATACAATACAGGATAACCATATAAAAATTCACAGACCTAAAGAAGCTAAATAACAAGGAGGACCCTAGGGAGGATGCTTAAATCTCATTTAGATGGGACAATAGAATAGACACTGGAAGAGGTTGAAGAGAGGGACCAACAGGAGCTTAACATTGATGTCCTCCGAAAGACTCTGAAAGGGGCTGGAAGCAGATAATGAGGCTCACAGCTAATCCCTGGGCAGAGTGCAGGGACTTTTGAGGAAGAGTAGGGGGGATAGAAGGACCCGTAGGTTCCAGGAGCTCCACAAGGAGACTAATTTCAATCTTCAGTGCTGCAGAGACTGCATTGTTTAGACCCGAAGCTGGTAGAGGCTTGTCACAGCAGCGAGGAGACACTCATTCGCATCTCTGTAGGACGGGCTCCCAGAAATGAGTCTGCCCAGTGGAAGGGCACACTCCTTAGTGCTCCTGGACCTTGTGAAGTTGCCCAATAAACAGACCTCGCAAGTCCACGCTTGTAATGTGTGCACCGGCTGCAGTTGCCTCTCCGTCGGTGCCAGAAATAGTCGCTATTTTAAATGTTTGTCAGTCTGAAGACAAAATATTATCTCAGCACTTTAATTTGAGTCTCTTTGAATTATGCTAATTGCACCTCCCCTGCTCTGAGCTGCCCGGGTGTGTCTCTGCTTGTTTTGCTTCTGGGTTTGTTGTACTTTCTTTCTTGATTTGAAACGCTTTTCATATTGTCTAAATAATAATCCTTTGCTTGTTTTAAGGGTTGCAAATATTGCTCTCAGTCTGTTCCTTGTCTCTTCTCAAATAGCATTCTTGGTCAAAGAGAAGATAGAAAATGGCTTTTCTCCTGAAAGCTGTCAGCTTTTTCTCTTTACACATTCTGGGTTTTGGATTTTGCGTCATAGATTTTTTTTTTCCTACACAGTATAAAAATGCACTTTCTTATTTTCATCTAAAACCAGTGTAGAGCATTAAAACACTGATCTCCTCTTACCATCTGTGGTGTGTAGGGGCTGATGTGGGACAGGGAGCTGATCTTTATTCTTCACATAAGGAGCCAGTGTCTTGATTCCTTTTTTGGGGAGGTTAGCCTCTCATCATTGAACTTATTATGACTTTTCTTCAAACCAGTGGACACACACATATGTCACCTTGTGTGTATGATGTCTTTTCTGTCTTATTAATTACTGTGTCTCTATTTTTATGTGCTGTGTATGTGCATGTATGTGCAGGTCCTCAGGGGAGCCAGAAGAAGGCATCAGGTCCCTTAGAGCTGAAGTTATGGGAGTTTGTGGGCTGCTCACGTGGGTACTGGGATCTGAACTCCTGTCCTCATCATAGCACAGCAAGTGCTCTTAACAGCTGAGCAGCTCAGCTTCCAGGTGCTGGGATTGCAGCATGGGCCTTCCTTGTTCTGACCACGGTATTGCAGTAGGTCTTGTGGGGAAGCTGTGTGGCCCCCATCTCTTTTCTTCCATCCCAGATCATTTGGCTGCTTCAGCTTTGCTTGTTTAAGTTGATTTTAAGATCTGCTTACAAAGTCCATTGAGCTTTTCCTTGGTGATACCTGCATCTGTCCATCCATCCACTTGGCAAAACTTCACAAATGTCGCATTGGCGGTGGCACCTGGAGCTTGAGAAGAGGTGGTTCAAAGGTCAGAATACCCAAGTGGCCACACACATTACCGAGGAGAGGCTGGGCAGGAGCCAGGCTGTCCACACCATGTACCAACCTTCCACAGAGGCTTAGCTCTGTGTGATAAGTGTGGCCAGTGCACAATGGAGGGGACAAGGGAAAGAACGGAAAGCTGGCTTCATCATGGGCAACAACATGCTGGGCCAGGAGAAAACTCTGAGGACGATTTTATTTTATTTTATTTTATTTTATTTTATTTTATTTTATTTTATTTTATTTTATTTTTGTTTTTTCAAGATAGAGTTTCTCTGTGTAGCCTTGGCTGTCTTGACTCACTTTGTAGACCAGGGTGGCCTCAAATTCACAGAGATCCACCTGCCTCTACCTCCCTAAGTGCTGGGATCAAAGGTGTGTGCCACCATGCCAGGTTCTGAGATGATTTAAATGCTGCTTGCTCTACTGAACTCACTAGGTTCCCAAGACACATGGTAGGCCAGGAGAAAACCCCACACACAATATTTTAAATCTCTCACTGTAATAAGTAAGTGGGTTCAGGAAACAAGCTTGCCCTTGCTACCCCAAAGAAGTACCACACGGCTTAAAGTCAGATTCCCCTGTGCCCCATTTCCCTGGGTTGGGAGCATCTTCTGTGTGCTTCTCTGCCCACTGGGATGGGACTCATCCTAACCACCTCATTTCTACCTAATTACCTTTTGTGCTCCTGGCCACATCCTGGGAAACAGGACAGTGACATTTGAGCATGAACTTTGGGTTAGAAAACACATTTAATTCTCTAACATTCAACACACAAAGACCAATTGCGTTTTCACAAGTCATCCACAAACAACTGGAAATCGAAAATGTTGAAAACACTTCAAAGAGCTTGAGGAAATGGTTGGAAATAGATTCAGCAAAACATACCCAGGTCCTATATGCTCAACAAAATTTAAAATATCACTCAGAGAGACTAAATAAATGATGAATCGGAAGACACAACACTGGGAAGGTGCCAGTCTTGTAGAATGGCTGGAGGGGTGGAGATTGTCCCCAAGAAAGTCTCAGTGGATTCTGAAAGCAGATCCTGGACATTTCCCCCAAACATTTTGGGAAAACATTTCCATTTTGCCTAGCATGACAGCAACAGCTGGAGGCTGGAACAGCAGGGCGTGGAAACAGCACAGCATGACACTCTTCACAGGAGGGTCTGGAGGTGGCTCTGAGCTCATGTCTGCCCCATGAAGACCCGGTTACCTCCACTTGCAGGTGAGACCAAACCTGGGCTGGAGACCTGCTGATAGAAGGTTGCTGGACAAGATGGAACTGGGCTCAGATGGCCCTATCCCACCCTTGGGCTGACATCCCCCTACCCTCCTGTGGTAATTTGAATAGGTATGGTCTCCATAGACCCATGTGTTTGAATGCTCGGCCCATGGGGAGTGCCACTTTTAGGAGGTGTGCCCTTGTTGGAGGAAGTCTGTCATTGTGGGAACTTTGACATTTTACACTCAAGCTCTGCCCAGTGTAGAATCCAGTTCCCTTCTGCTGCCTGCAGATCAAGATGTAGAACTCTCAGCTCCTCCAGCGCCATGTCTGCCTGCATGCTGCCTTGCTTCCCACCATGATGACAATGGGCTAAACCTCTGATACCGCCAGCCAGCTCCAGTTAAATGTTTCTCTTTATAAGAGTTGCCTTGGTCTTCATGTCTCTTCACAGCAATAAAATTCAAACTAAGACACCTCCCTTCTCCACTGCACTATGATCTAGAAGGGAAAGGGCCTGCAGGTCCTGAACCTGCAGTCTGCCCCAGTGCTCACTCTACCGGAGGAATCTTGAAGACTCCCGGCTTCCTGCCTCCTCAGCCTCCCCAGGCCCTCTGTCCACTGGGAACCTCCTCTAGACATCCTGCACAGACACAGGCAGCAGATGCCTGTCCAGGTACCACAGCCAGCCCTTTCCAGAGCTAAAGGTCACCTGGAGCTGTTAACAGGAGGCCAGGCCTGATGCTCAGCAGGGCAGACGCAGCCAGTGCAGCAGAGAGGGGCACAGGGACAGGGGACCAGCTCCAGCAGTGTCCCAGCCTCTGTGTTGGGTGCAGCTGGCCTGCTGGACACCAGCCACAGGGAAGGAACAGGACTGAGGCCTGTGGCTCGCAGACAGGTGAGCCTGTCCTTCACATAACAACCTCCTACACCTCCTTAGAACCCCTCTTTGCTGCAGAGCCCACAGCTACATGTAGGCTTAACAGAGTCTGAGATGCTAGGTGCACCCAGAACCCTCACCCCAGAACTAAATGTTGCATGACTATGGAGTCCCTCCCACCACCCTTGTGTCTTAAATGAGAAGTAGGAGAGAGACCACCCCAGCTCTCCCCTGAGCCTGGCCTTCAACTCAGCGCTCCTCAGCAGACAGGTGAGCCCGTCCTTCACATGACATCCTCCTACACCTCCTATTATCTCCTTTGCTGCAGGGACAAAGCTCACGGCTGCAATGAACTTAGTGGGGTCTGTGTCAGACGCCAGGTTTCCCACTCCAGAACTAACCACAGCACACAAATAAAGGCCCTCCTGGCCTGTTTCCTGAAAGAGGACCAGGGGAACTGCTCCAGATGCCTCCTCAGCAACTCGCTCAACCCCATGGGGCTCCAATCTCAGCCTTCCCATGCCCAGGCTGCTACCTACAGGAACAGGAGGGAGACTGAAATAAGCCTGTTCATTTCTGCAGACTAGTGTCAGTCAGCTCCTCTTACTCCCAACCTCCCATCTTGTAACTGGATTCTCTGGTGTAGTGACAATTCTGGAATTTTGGTTTCTTTAAAAAAACAGAAGTATTAGAATGTGCTTTCATCTTAATCCCAGGGATGTGGGGCTGCTTTGGACTGCTCATAGCAGCTGACTATGATTTGCCTAGTGCTCTAGCAGAGGTATGATTTTGTCAGCTATGGATAGTTTCTGCAATTGTGTGACATTTGGAATTCTGGGAACTTTTCAGAGGGTATTTAAATGCTAGGGCCCTGAGAGGCGGGTTGATGGCTATTGGTCATTCAGGGGATGGTTGCAGTTTGTTAGTAGCTGTGCTCAAAGAAGCAAAAGGAAAGAAATTAGATTCAAGAATCTCTATCTCTTCCCTCTATCCTTTTTTCTCTTTTATATGGAGGTGAAGCTGAGGGTGAAAAAGTTGGGGAAAAGAAGAGCCCACAAAGTAGCAAAGACTAGCTACACTGTGGCCTGAGGATGAAGGTAGGTGTTACAAGAATTTTCTATTGGGGTGGCATGGAGGTGCCAAGTAGCTCCCCTCCTACACTAACCAAGGTCCCAATGATAAATCAAAGTTCAAGTTCACCCTAGGGAACCGATGACCTTGTTAGGCTCACTTATAGATCAGTGATGTGGGTGGCTTTAAATTAGCCACAGTGGGTACGTATACCAAGCATGGAGGGTGCTTTCCCGAGGCTGAGTAAATAGAACTCCCACCTCTAATCCTTTCCAGCCTATGTATTCCAGCCCCTCTCCCTGGTCACATGCAATCAGGGCAGAATTCATTGGGAGTGGCTGGGCACTCAGCGAGGGTCCCTGACCCTCCTCCTCACTTCCATGAGGGAATGTCAGTAGTGAACAAGGCCAGCTATGAAGATCATTTTGCAACCTGCCCCAGCTGAACGCGTGAAGATGACATTTGTTTGGCTCAGAGGATAGTGCCATTCAACAGTAGGTGATCTCTGACTACAAAGAACTGTAAGGCACACTTAGGCCTGATAAGGAAAGAAGGAAACCATACCTGCCCTGGCCCTGTACAGCCCCTGCTCTGCGCTAGTCATGTGACTACTTCTGGGTCTTTCCTTTCTCACCTTCCACCTTTCATGCAGGACAGAAAAGGCTCTGGCACTTCAACCTTAGTGGGGCTGGTTCATTCCTGACCAAAGTGACAGTTCACGAAGGCTTGTGCTCTCAGCACTCTGAGAGGTCATTGTGTGTGTCTCCCAAACCTGCCTATCTCCTCCCATGGTTCCTCTCTTCAGCCTCCTATCATTCTTCTCCCTTACTGAATGTGACGTACTCCTGTGTACCTCAGGGTCTTTGAACAGCTGTTGTGCGGGCTGATATATGGTTTCCCAACATCTCATGTTTGTTCTCACTGTGCTTTCTGCTTACCTGTGCCTCCCAGAAACACTTTCCCTGGTGTTCCCACGTCACCCAAGCCCCCATCCGGATCTCTATTTACTTCTCTGCTAACTATTCTTCTCAAAGCCCATCTCACATCGAGAGAAAGAGAACTCCATTGCCCACAGAGATTTCTGTTTCTGTCAAGTCTTCAGCAAGACTGTGACAGGGCAAGACAGTGTGGAGTTTCCTCCATCTTGTATTCTTGATGAGGCCAATTCGGTCTCCTTGATGGAGAATCCCACAGAAAATTACCCAGCTCTATTCTAGGACCCGAAGGTCAAGATGCACCAGATATCTTGTTAGTCTTCTGTTAGATTGCCTGCTTGCTGGGACTCCTTACAGCTAACCACTTATCTTACCTTCGGTTAAATCTCTTGCTTCTGGGAAGCTCGCTGCAGCTGCCAAGGGAGATTCCAGGATGTGGTTTTTGCCTCAAAACCTTATGTTTGGACACTTGAGGTTACACTTAGGACCCAAATACCCTGGTGTAGTCTTAGCCAGCTGGAATAAAGACTTTCAACTGGCTATAACTGTCTGAGTAGTCATCTCTGATGGGCTCCTCGTAACACACAGCAGTGCCTAGTACTCCGTAGGTGAGCCAGAAAGGCTTGTGAGGACTTCCTGAAGGAGGAGCAGAGCCTCCTGCTAGCTGCCACCTTGGAGGGAGTTCTTTTGGCTTCTGAAGGTGAAGGCAATACACTCCAAGGAACCATTTGCATGGTTAAAAATCATTGGTCCATTCTCTCTCTTCTGATTCAGGAAATGACCACACTGTCTCCACAGTGTGTCCTCAGCAGCTGCCTTCCTGTGAGGAGGCTGTGTCCTTCTAAGATTCTGCAGGTCTCACTTCACAGAGGCCCAAGGCCAGAAACCCTTGACCCTTTAATCCATCATTGGAGCTATAGAGAAGAGCAGCAGGAAAGGTGTAGTCCGTGTGTGTGTGTGTGTGTGTGTGTGTGTGTGTGTGTTTGTGTATTCACACATACACTTTTCTTTTCCAGTCTTCCTTCCTCCCCTCCCCTCCCCTCCCCTCCCCTCCCCTCCCCTCCCCTCCCCTCCCCTCCCCTCCCCTCCCCTCCCCTCCCCTCTCCTCTCCTTTCCTTTCCTTTCCCTTTTTTCTTTCCTTTCCTTTTTCCTTTCCTTTCTCAAATTTTACTGGAGCAGACTGAGCCCCAGATCATGGCCAGGTCAGAGCTTGTGGTCTGGGTGCCAGAGCCTGGGGGAGCCCACACTAAACGGCTTAGAGGTGGTGCAGGAAGGCCTGGCTGGCATAATAGGAGCCAATCAAGCACCTAGCATCCTTCCAGCTCTCACCCAGCACCCAGCCAGCCTCCCCCATGTGCCCCTGCTCATCCCCTTCTGGCCTGCTCCTGTGAATTGCTTGTACCCACGCTTGGCTGGGCTCTTAAGTGCCTGGGGCTCTGAATGCAGAGGAGCCTGGAGGCCCATTATGCCGAGCTTATGCGGGAATAATGAGGGGGAGACTCTGTAATGTGAGGCTGTGTCTAATAAAGGGAAATTTATTCAGTGCGTTCCAGAGGAGAGAGCACCGGCTGGCCTTAAAACAAAACTGCCACGTGCCAATGCAGTGTGCTTCCCAACAAAAGCTGGGTTGCAGCCACCCTTATCCTGAATTCAGCAGTGTGGGCCTAGCATGGGCTGAGGTGCGCTGAGTTGAAGGTCAGGCTTGGGGAGAGCTGGGGTGGTCTCTCTCCTACTTCTCATTTAAGACACAAGGGTGGTGGGAGGGACTCCATAGTCATGCAACATTTAGTTCTGGGGTGAGGGTTCTGGGTGCACCTAGCATCTCAGACTCTGTTAAGCCTACATGTAGCTGTGGGCTCTGCAGCAAAGAGGGGTTCTAAGGAGGTGTAGGAGGTTGTTATGTGAAGGACAGGCTCACCTGTCTGCGAGCCACAGGCCTCAGTCCTGTTCCTTCCCTGTGGCTGGTGTCCAGCAGGCCAGCTGCACCCAACACAGAGGCTGGGACACTGCTGGAGCTGGTCCCCTGTCCTTGTGCCCCTCTCTGCTGCACTGGCTGCGTCTGCCCTGCTGAGCATCAGGCCTGGCCTCCTGTTAACAGCTCCAGGTGACCTTTAGCTCTGGAAAGGGCTGGCTGTGGTACCTGGACAGGCATCTGTTGCCTGTGTCTGTACAGGATGTCTAGAGGAGGCTCCCAGTGGACAGAGGGCCTGGGGAGGCTGAGGAGGCAGGAAGCCGGGAGTCTTCAAGATTCCTCCGGTAGAGTGAGCACTGGGGCAGACTGCAGGTCCAGGATCCAGTGTTGATCCTTCTGAGACTGCCCCTTCCATCTCCCCACCTCCACACCCAGGTGTCTCCATATAACCGGCTGTGGGCGAGTCTCCTACTGTCTTCCATCTTACCCAGGCATGGCTGGGCACTACCCAGAGGCTCTTCATGCTCCCCATAGGCCTTCAGAGAATGGTTGGTCCCTGTCCCGCTCCCACCCCACAGCTCCACACAGTATCACAGGAACGAGCTTTCCATGGACACTCCCCTGCTCTGCTGCTCTCCTTGGCTCCCTGGGTCTTCAGCAGAGGCTTCCCTACCCAGGCCATGTTCAGGCATCTCTCTCAACAATTTCTTCCTCACTAGTTTCCTCAGCTCTGGGTCTGGGCACCTCACATCCTGGCCTGCGCTGGCTTGAGGTCCTCTGCTGGACTCTGGGCTTTAATAGGCAGTGGTGATTGATGGCTGCTCTCGAAGTGGGTGGGCCTTGCAGTGTTCACGCAGCTGGGTACCGGCAGCAGCTTTGCTGAATGGGTGGGAATATAACTCAGGCATGCAGGTCCCCTAGAGGGGAGACACAGAGGCCTCAGCGGGCAGGGAACACTCCTGTAGGCTAGAGTCTATGATGCTTACCTAAGGCCTCTCCAGCTGGGCCTGGCTCTGAGGAGCTGGGCATCTGCTGCCCCCATCATTGTCTTCACTGATGAAATGGACAAGCGCCCACATCAGGTGTGGCCTTGGGCCCCATCCGTGCTTTCCACCAGCCCCTCCTCTCTGTTCCAGGACAGAGCTAGCAGAATCAGCTGTGACTTAGTGACTGGGAGTTGGTGTCCAGGAGGCTCAGCAGGTCACACAAGGTCACAGGACTGGCTCCAGGTGGAGTGAGGGGCCTATGCTTCCTACCAGCTCCTATCCAGCGGGAGTCGCAGTTGAGCCTGTGCGTGTGTGAGTGTGTGCGTGCCTGTGTGCCTGTGTGTCAGGTCGGCCTGTCTGCAACACTGTAATCTATTTCTAAAACACGACCTCATGATCTCATATGGAAAAATCAATGAATATTTACTACCCGTGCTTTTTAAAAAAAATTGCAATTTTGCTGTCTGGTTATTAAATCTATTTTTATTGTTACAAAAATGCCTTCTATCCATTAGGATGAGGGCAGCCTGGGGCTAGAGAGGAGCGTGCGTCATTCATTGCTCTAGGAGAAAGGGGTCTCAGAAACAGGCTTATGTGGTGGAGGGCAGGTGTTACTAGTCTGGGCTTGGGGCCCAATCCCACAGCACACAAACCTTCCGGAAGGATGGGTCTTGGGCTGGTGGCTTCTGGGCTCAGTGCTGGGAGGGGACATCACCATTATTCTTTCATGGGAGGCCTGGCCTTATGGGGGTCAGCTTTCAAGGCAGGTAGACCTGCCATGAGAACTTACATGAACCTTGACTTTTGATGTCACAGGTTCCCATAGTCCATGTTGAAGGGCTAAGTGCTTGGGTACAATGCAAGTCTCAGCTTTCAGCCATGCCCACCCATGATGGGAGATCTGGGGCAGGATGGGAAGGACCTGTGGGTCACCTTATCTCCCTTACCACCCTGGCACTGCCCAATGGCTCTTTCTTCTAAGAGCTATTGCCTCCATAGGATGGCTACTGTGTGTCTCCAAAGCCTGAGCAAAGCTCTCTACAGACTTGGGCACAGGACTCTCAAAGACCGGAGACTGGGCCTTTCGCACTAGATGATCTGGACCTCGACTGAGAAGCTCAGACCTGGGAAAGAACAGCGTAGCCCACTGGACATAGAGGGTGATGGCTCCCTCTTCCCAGCTGAGGGGCGACCTCCAGGCACTGCCATGCCATCTGTAGGTATTTTTGTCATGGGTACAGGAGCTGTCTCCTATGGAGACCCTGCATTTCTCTGCGTGGCAAGGAGCTACAGAACTCGTTCACTGAGTGACCTGTATCCCCACTTCGGGCTGACAGTGGCTCTTAAACGCTCTGATGGCCATGGCCTCAGTCGGGCAAGACATCCACCCATCCCTTGTTCTCTGACTCCCTAGAGCCACGCCCCATGCCCTGGTACCCCACTGTTGTTTGTATCCATGTTAGTGCTACATACATATCAACTTGCAGAGTGTGTGGCTGGGTTTGTTCTCTGAGGTCTAGGGTGGCCATGATTTGGGCCTAGATGTCTGGCCTGAGAAGGGGAACGTTGGTGGGAGGACCAGGTACACATCAGGGGCATCCCAGCACACTTTAGCAGCTTTTACTGAAAACCTTGCATACCTGGCACCATCTGAGAGATTTCCTCCTTCTGAATTCCTGCTTAGCTTCTGCAGCTTGAAGTCACTGTCTTTTCTCACTGTGCATGACTAAGGCTTATCAATAGGGGGTCAGAGTGTCCTTAGGCCAGCACCAGAGTCAGGTGAGAAAGGGGGTTCCAGGTTGTAGGAAGCTGGCCTGGCAATGTTATTTAATGACTGCAGGGGTGAGGCCTTGCCACTGCAGAGAGCAGGGGTGACACCCAAGAGGCCATTCTCCCTTCTAGGCCGCGAGTTTTTCCAGCTACCGCTGCTCCCATGAGGATGCTCCAGAGGCTCAGGAGTGCATGTTAGGTAGTGCCAGCCTTGGGAGCCTATGGTTGGAACTTACGTGCCTCCCAAAGGCCCCTGGGGAAAGGTTTGGTCTCCAGCCTGGGGCTGTTTTGGGCTATGGAAACCTTAGCAGGTGAGGTCTAGTGGGAAGTCATTGTGCCAATAGGTATGCTCTTGAAGGGATAATGGGACAAGAGTCTCTTTCTCTCTTGCTCTAGCTGTGTTCTTCCATTTTCCTCTGCCACGGAGCTGGCCAACTGCCGACTGAATCATTTGACACTGTGATCTGAAGTGAAGAATTTCTACCAGTAGGCGGGTGTCACAGGGGTCTGTCACAGCGACAGAGAGCTGAATCTTATCTTCAGGGAAGCCCCAGCTTGACCCTAAACAGCATCCTATGGGTCACAGCCAAGTGACGATGAAAGCCAGATAGCCAACATGCTGTGGCTTAAGCCACATTCTGTTTTGAAGGGAGCAGAACCAGCCAGGGCTGTCTGCTTCCTACATTCTGCAGCACGGTGGTAAGACAGGCAACGGTGGACATGTGTCCAGGGCAGCGGCTGTGGTGTGGATGGGCTGCCTGCAGCATCTGCTACATGCTTGTCGATAAGACTGTCTTGTCCCACCTCTGTGCACAGCTTGGCTGCTGTCAGCATGCCCACAGCACACAGGCTACACTGAAAAGCAAAAGCAAAGGGCAAACTTCTCCCTGCAGCTTTGGGAGAAGGTGGGGCTGCAGCGGGACCCCTGTCCCCACCTCGCCCCACCCCCACCTCTGGAGCATCTGCTCAGCTTCTCAAGGCAGGTTACCCTCCTTCACTCTGGAGATGAACTGGGTCACCCCTGTGACCTCAGGTTTCCACTCTGTCCCTTGAGCTTCAGATGGCCTGTGTCGCTCACCTGACCCTGGGATAAGCACCAGAGTCTAGCACCCAATGGAAACCAAGTTGTCCATCTCCTCCTACCTCCTGGCCCGAGGTCTCTCCTGGGTCTTGGGAGAAAGCCTGGCAGGGCAGGCTGAGAACTAGAGTGTGCTTGGTGGACGGGTGAGGACAAATGGTATTCAAGGGCAGGGGAGGGCCACCTGTTGGCTACCTGGGGTAAGTAGTGGCAGAATCCCTCTTTCTTCTCTTTCCTTTCTTACCTCCTCACCCTTTCCCTTTTCTGCTCATTTCTCCCTTCTGCTTCTTTCTCTTCCTCCTCTTCCCCCTCCTTTTTTTCTCCCCTCCCCTTTCATCTCTTTCCTCCCTCCTCCTTCCTCTCTATTCTCTTCCTGAGCCGCTAAAACTATGAGCCAAGATAAATCTTTCCTCTCTTAAATCATCTCTGTCAGGCATTTGGTCACAATGACAAAGCAACCGATACATGGCTGAGTCACCGAAGACCCAGGAAACTAGCTCTCTCATGAGACACCTGAGGTGAAGCATCTCCACTTGGCATGTGAGATTTATGGGATGGATGTCAGGAGAACCAGGTGTCCAGCTCACCTTGGCAGACTCACCTTGCCTGAGCCTCAGTTGTCCATCCACGAGAAAAGATAGGTTGGCTCTAGCTCCATTTTCTGGTTTTGTGGTTGTCTGTACTGAGAACTCAGGGTAAGGCTGCCCTGTTGATCTCATATGTAATTATTTTTTCTCAGGATTATACATTCTTGAATAAAAATGAAATAAGACCTTCAGAATAACAGATGGAATACTTTTTGACCTAACATTAATATGCCACAAGGCAGGCAGGAAAATGAATCAGAAAGATTAAAGACATGCAGGGCCCAGGAGAATAGCCGCTGGGGGGCGTGGTGGGGGAGGGGCAGCTTCAGGGATATTTATTTGCTCTGACATCAGGGCATTAAGCTGGTGCATATGTAACACCACATAAAAATGACACCAGCAGCACATTCTTCACCTAGCACCACTGTCCTTGTCAGGAGTCCTCCTAATTAACATCGGAGGAGCTGCCTCCTGGTCCCGGAAGCTTGAGCCTGGGCACCTGATGAAGGCCCATCTGTCTTGGGAGACTTAATTGGGGAGGTGGAGGCGTGGTGTGCAGGGAAGATGTACCGGTGAGGGAGGTGGGAACTGGAAGGAGGGAGGGATGGGCATGCCGGTTCTTGATAGTTCTATGACTACTCAACCATGGCTCCCTCATTGCCAACCGTGAGGCACATGTCATTTACATCCAGGTGGCAGACCCCAAGGGTATGCATGGGATGTGGGGCCGAGGTCCCTTCTCAGAGGCTGAGCCTGCCTGTGCAGTGGATCTTGGGGATACAGGGCACACCACAGCCATTCTGGTGAAGAGAGCTTGGGAGAGAGGTTCCCCCTAGCTCTGACTCTGGGTCCTGGGGTCAGATGCATCAGGGTTAGTGGGTCCCACAGACGGCTGAGGCGCTCCATCCTAGTGAACTTCCGATCTGCATGCACACACATGTGCTAAGGTGTAGCCCTTGGAGAACCGAAGAGGTCAGGGCTGGAATTGAGATCAGAGACACTGCCTGCCCAGCATCCACCCACAGAGCCGGGCCGATGCTTCCCCGCTTCACCTTCCTGTCATTGTCTTGCACACTTGGACCAAAATGGGCCGCTGCAGTGAGGCTGACTGTGATGGCACCCGCTCTGCCAGCTTTTGCACGGCGCAGTGTCTGATGTCCACTGCATGCCATACAAACAGCTTTTCCTATCTAATGCCCATCACTGCCTTTTGACGTCCAGCAGCCAGGTATGGATAGGAGGCTATGCTCAGAGATGGAGAGCTAGGATTCTGGGGGAACCTGGGGGAACACAGCAGCTTGACAGAGGACTTGGGGCTGGGAGTCGACTGTGTTGGAATGAATGATAAGATGGCACTGGGCTGATACTCAAGCTGTTTGGATTTAAGGTCAGGGGAAGTTTCTTCTTCTGTCTTGTCAAAATGAAAAGATGTATAATCTCTTGCTTATTTTCCCCCTCTTTCTTTCTCCTTGGCTGCCAGGGAGCTCAGAATTCACTTAGCACAGAACTACAGAAGCTCTTTCTGGTCTTGGTTCTTTAATGACTACTGTACAGGCATCTGCCTCTACTCACATTTTCCCTTTCATGGGCAATGAAGACACTGGCATTTTTTTTTTTCCCCAAAAGCATGCCACTTATCGTAAAAGGGAAGTCCATGAGCCATTATCACTGGTGTAGGACAGGCAGTAGGCCACGTACTGTAAGATCGTAGTTTCACAGAAAAAAGAGTGCTGCTCATTCTCTAAGATCCTCTGCTTTTGAGAAACAATGACAAACACCCAAGGAGATGGGTGAAGCCCCAACCTGACCTGCAGGTTCCAGAAGCAGGGGCTGCCTGAGAGCTAGCAGAGGGCTGCCCAGAGCATCTCTGCAACCATCTTCTCCTCCCTCTGTCCGATCTCCCGCATATCACCGGGAGATGGCAGGTCAGAGGGAACCTCGTATCTTTTGATCACTTTGCTTGTTAGTTAGGCGTCTTGTTGCTGTGACATAGTACTTGAGAAAAGCAATGTTAGGAAGAAGGGTTTATTTCAGCTCACTGTTTGGGGGTACAGTCTACCATAATGGGGAGGCACAGCGGCAGGAGTGTGAGGCAGCTGCTTGCACAGGAGTGCCAGTGCTCAGCCATTTTTCTCCCTTTTCTTTATTCTAGGACCTCACCCTATGGAGTGATGCCATCCACACTTAGGGTGGGTCTTCCCGTCTCACCTAATCCAGATCCCTCACAGACATGTGCTGAGATTTGTTTCCATAGTGATTCTAAATCCTTTCAAATTGATAAGATTTACCATCACACCTGGTGGATAGGATGAGCTTTGATAAAGGCCTGCAAGGGGCCTGTCTGTGCCTAGACAACATTCTTCCTTTGGGAAGTTTCTGTCCCCAGGCCCCTACAGCCACACTTGCTTCTGTCCTCTGAGTGTGGTCCTTCTGTATTTGCTGGGACACTGTGAATTAACTCTATCCTGCCAGCATGGTTTTACCATCTGGCATGGAGGCTGAGAAGCTTGAAAAAGTTGGTACTAGTGTCTGTGTCTTGCTAAGCCATAGCTGGACAGAAGGCTTTGCTGTCCTGGCTATCCTTGGCAAGAAGGACTGGAGAATCAGCTAGTGTTGTCTGTCCCAGGGGGCATGCATATTGACATGATGTGCAAGAAACAATGGAGGGACCAACTGATGTCTGTCCTAGGGGGCTTCAAGCATGTTGACATGAAAGGAACCATCTTTGCTACTGGGGTCTTTCTTGGAAGTCAAGCAGGTACTGGACTTTGTCATCCTGCCTTTTAAGATGCCACTATCAAAACCTTTCCTTATAGAACCCATTGGAAATTCTTACTGGCATCTAACCTATGGGCACACCAGAAAACTCTTCAGTACCAGCCTTCTTGTTCCTGCCAGTAGAACAAGGCAGTCTTCCAACCCAGCTCACTCCCAGCCCTGCCAGGCCTCTCTAGGAGTCTGTTTTCCACAGTTCTCTTCTCCACTGGGAAAAACCCACAGGGAGCTACCAACATGCTCCTCTGAGCTGCACCTGCAGCTGGGGCCCAGGCACCACCCACTTTCCTGCCAGCAGCTCGGGCAGTATGTGCCCTGGCAGAGAGGGCAATGGCCATTCCCAGCTGCAGCCAGCTCATCCCTTGGATGACTGATGTGTTTCTGTCTGGTGCTGCTGCTGGCCACATGTAGAAGCCAAGTTACACGTGAGGCCTTTCAGGGCATGGATTTACACAATATCACAGACTACAGAAGCTCATATTTCATTGGCAATGTAAGGGCTGCTGCAAGGCCCCACCCCCACCTCATGCCATTAATCTTGGGTGAGGGAGGCTGGCAGATCGCCTCTACTCTCCCTTGATGTGCCCTGCAGCTGGGCTGAAGAGCCTCTTGCCTGGCTTTTTCCATTTTCTTCCTAACAGCTTCAATATTTTAACAAATCCAAGTGCTGTCCAGACTGGTGGCGGCTTCTGCAAGCCAGCTGCACTCTCCCTGCTCTGCCATGGTCATTAATTTAGTGGCCTCTGAGTTATGGACTGCAGTGCCTCCAGCAACCCCTGCTCCCATGGGTGGAGTCACTGTGAGATGATTTCCTTGTGGCATCGGACACAGGAGGCACAGATCATGCTCTCCAGGTCCCAGTGCATGCCCTTGGCAGGGTTCCCACCACAGGGCCACCTGTTTCTCAAGTCAGAGGGGCACAGCATCATTAAGATACCATCTCAGCCACTAAAGCGCTTGGAACTATCCAGGGCCTGGGTATTCTAAGGCTCAGGGAAGGAATTCAGGGGGGACCATCAGGGGTCAGGCACCTCTCTCAGGCACTGAGAGGGGTGGCTTCAGGCTTGTCCTCAGTGGACCTTTGAATTGCATAGGCCAACTTTGATTCAGGATGACCTAAGCCACTGAATTGCATAATTCAATAGGTCAATTGTATTCACCTATGTGGAATGACCAGGCTGTGCAGGTCATCCAAAGCATAGGTTGGCCTTTGATCTGGGGTGCTAAGCCCACCCTTGACCGTTGGTTTGGGTCACATTCAGTTTCTCTCAGCATTATTCACTGACCTTTGCAGACCTATGGACACTCAACATTGCCAGACTTCTCAGAGAGCCAGGGCTTGCAGTGCCCTTCTTGCAGGCAGCTTCCTTCTGCCAGCAATAGTCATAATTCTAATCTAACAAGGAGTCCTTTGAGCCGCTGGGATCAAGCTGTAAACACACACATTTTACAAACCTTAGAGGCCTCCTAAGAGACTGCAATCTGAGGCTGCTTTCGTGCCATTCTACCTAGCTCCAAATCCATGGGATTCTGCTTATTCTTAACCAGGGCCATTTTGTTGTGGTGGGTGGAAGAAAAGCTGGGTAAGAGTGTCTGGGGATACAGGCCTGCTTCCTGTGGGCACAGAGGTGTGGAGGATGAAAAGGCCACAGGCTGAGGAATACGCTGTAGTGATGCTAGGAGGGTGAAGGGAGAGGAATGCAGGGAAAGCCAGTTGAGCCCAAGCTGTGCCCTGCCTGCCCCCAAGGAGCACTGACTCCATTTGGAGCACAAATGCAGAGGCAGGCTGACACTGCACCTCAGAGAAAGCTTAAGCAGTGCCGCCGGCTCCACGCATCGCACAGCCAGGGTCTGATAAATAACTCATCCCTAAAAGGGGGCAGGGTGCCATCCATAAACTTGTCAAAGTCAGTCGGAACCATGTGAGCCCATGCGTACATTGAAATCGTAAGAAAACCAGGCCCAAGAAGTTGTAAAACCTGCTAGGTAGAGGAAAGGGTACAAACCCCTTGCCTGAACCCCATGAAGAGGAGGACAACTGACATTGCAGTGACCACTGATGTGTGCGTTCTGGGGTCAGAAAGCCCCGTGTCCCAAGGGCTTCGGCTCAGCTGTCTCCCTTCTGTGCTCTGCTGCGACTCCTCCAGACGATGCAGCTGTTCGCCCTGCTCCCAAGGGGGGGGGAACCCCCGGCTCTCTTTGTTCTTATTTTATGCTAGTCATTAATTTAAAAATTGTTCCTAGGGAACATATAAGCAAAACTCAGCATCCACAATATATTTTTTTTTTTTTTTGGTGTTTTGCATCTTTTGTGTGACGTCGCGCTGAACCAAAACAGTGATTCAGTATCCCAAATGTCACAGTTGGCTGGGGCAGCATCTTCCCCATGTGGACAAACAGAGGAACCCAGGGTTCAGAGAGGGAGGAGGCCATACTGCTGAGAAATGAAAGCAGCAGTGGGGTGTGCTGGCACTGGGATTCCCAGAAGCACTGGCTTTCTCCTTGGTTCCCAGACTTAGCATTCAACACGCTGTGTTGGCCTGCGGCCCTTCCTGCCTCCCTTCACTTACCCTCTGGATGGCCCAGTGGTTCAGCCTCAGAGGCAGCCTCACTCTGGCTGGGATAAGGATAGACAGTTGATATCCGGTCCATCTACATATCCCACTGCCAGCACTCCCAGAGGTTTCTGGAAATGAGAGGAGAGGACAAACTTACCATGGGGTCAGGTGCCAGTGCCTTGTGTGAGACAGAAGCCAGTACCAGCCCTGTGGCTCTGCAGTGAGGGCAGCACCTCCCTGCCACCTTTATGGTGACAGGAAAGACTGGATGAGTTGGGCAGTGGTGGTGGTGGGGGCTACATCTGAGCTTCTGGAAGCCCAGGGTTAGTTGCTGTAGAGTGGGGGTGCCTGTTTATCCTGAGCCAGCCATCAAGTGGTTCTTGCATCTGTCCTAAGATGGAGGTTCCCAGGCCAGGGGTCTATCCTTGCCTGTGCCCTCCTCACTGTAATGGCTGCCATGTTCAGCCATGAGGGTTTAGTCTCACGGTGCTGAAGCGAGGTCTTGGAGGTGAGGCCGCCTGCCACTTGCGTTGGGAAGAGGCTGTCAAGACTCAGAGCCTTTAAGGAAGGACTGGACAGCAGGGCAGAGGCCAGGGCTCAGGGCAGTATGTTCCCATGCTTCCTCAAATGTTGATGAAGCCCAGACAGCAGCTTGGCTTCTGCTGGACAGTGTAGGCCTCTCACTGTGGAGACACTGGCTGTTTCCTGCCTGCAGTCCAGCTGTGTTCTCAGAGCCGTGAGCACGAAAAATGCTCTGGATTTTCCTCAATAGCCAGCGAGTAGCTCACTTGCTGTACCGGGGCTGGGGATAAGGTCACCACCAGAGCAGATGACATCCCTGCCCCTCTATCTAAACGGAATGCTAAAAGAAGGAGGTGCAGTCAAAAGAATCAGTGGTGTGAATGCTCAGGTACAGAGTGTGTGCACAGTGCAAAGAAGTGGCAATGGGAGGCAGGGGCAGGGCTCAGAGGGATGTGGGGAGGGGTCGTGCACATACCTGATGCAGAAGGCAGCAAAGCTCTGAGGCAGGAGTGAGCTTGGTGTGTTTAGAGCAGCAAAGAAGGCCAGGAGAGCCAGAGGCCGAAGGCAGGGGAACACAGACAGACGTGACCGAGAAGTCCAGGGGCCCTGAGGGCTGGAACTTTGGCTAGGCTGAATGAGATGGGGCTGCGGGAGGGCCTCCAGTTGGCTTGTGGAGGACCCCATGTCTCCACAACGCTTCATGTTGAAACCACTTTGGAACACAGTGGTGGCAGGAAGGACCTATCGTGGAGAAGGTGGCATGTGGTGTGCATGGCCCTTACGTAACCCAGGCAGCCTCTCTCTGAGCCTAGTTTCATCTTTTGGGAGTAGGAGCGTTGCTGCCATTGGGGTGAACTGAGCTTCCAGCGAGAAGAGCTTAAAGTGAACAGGGTGGCTTCAGCTTCCTGGACTGCCCCAGCGTCAGCTGAGTACCCCGGGAGCAGGGGCTGGAGAAATTCAACCCCAGCCTGATTTCACAGGTTCCTGAAAGCCATGCACATTGGGGCAGGAGCTCCTGAGGCCTCCATCCAGGGGGTCAGCTTCAGTGTGGTGTTATCATTGATGTGTTGTTTGGAGAGAGTTGTAGCTAAGGGAAGCAGTAAGGACTCTAGCCACCCAGTGCCACAGGCCTGCTCTATGTCCATACATTCCTGATTCTTATTTTTTCCTTTTCTTTTTTAATATATATGGGATGACACATGCATGCTACAGAGGAAAACTGTGTGCCAGTCCTTGTTTGCAGCTCTGTTTCAGGCTAGCTGGCTTGCAATGCTGGAGGGTCTCTTGTCTTAGTCTCCCGTCCTGTCAGTAGGAGCGCAGGGATTATGGATGCATGCTGCGCTAGGTTTATGTAGGCTCCAGGGCTCAAACTCCATTCCTCATGCTTGCATGGCAAGTGCTTTTTACCCATTGAGACATCACCCCAGGCCCAGGCCCCGATTCCTTTTCTCCCGGGCACATGACACAGACATTCCCAGCCTCCTTCCCTTCAGGAGGTGCTGTGTGTCCATTTGCTAACCAATGGGGCAGACAGAGACAGTCCTCTAGACCTTGCAAGTGTCCTGCCATCAGCACCCCTGTCCTGTATGGCTGATCCCGGACCAAAGCAAGAAGCCCGAGTGCCATGTGAAAGAGAATGGTCTTTCTTCTAGAACACGGGGACATGGGATGTTTCTCAGAGCAGTGGTTGAGCTGAGGATACCCATGCCATGGAAGTCCCTGGGGGAGAAGCAGGAAGGCGTCTGCCAACCCACCCAGGCAGGGTACAGGAGCACAGCTGGGAGAAGGTTACAGAAGGCCCATGCTGTCTCGTGAGCTCCTTCCCACTTTGAGGAAGCCATTTGCCTAGCTCCTCTTCTATAGGGTAACAGGTATTTGCATAGGGGTCCTAGTAAATGAATCCAGGCCTGGGCTTCTCTTTTCCTTCTTCTCATGTGTGTGTGTGTGTGTGTGTGTGTGTGTGTGTGTGTGTGTGTGGTGTGTGTGTGTGTATGTGTGTGTGTGTGTAGTGTGTGTGTATGTGTAGTGTTTGTATGTGGTATGAGTATATGTGTGTTTATGTGTGGTGTTTGTATGTGTGTGTATATGCATGTATATTTTGTATAAGTGTGTGTGTGTGTATGTGTGTGTGTGTGGTGTGTGTAGTGTGTGTAGTGTGTGTGTATGTGTAATGTTTGTATGTGGTATGAGTATATGTGTGTTTATGTGTGGTGTTTGTATGTGTGTGTATATGCATGTATATTTTGTATAAGTGTGTGTGTGTGTATGTGTGTGTGTGTGGTGTGTGTAGTGTGTGTATGTGTGTTGTGTGTGTAGTGTGTGTGTATGTGTAATGTTTGTATGTGGTATGAGTATATGTGTGTTTATGTGTGGTGTTTGTATGTGTGTGTATATGCACGTATATTTTGTGTATGTGTGTGTATGTGCGTGTGTATTGTGTGTATATGTATGTATATGCATACTGTGTGTGTATGTGTGGTCTGTGCACATGGACATGTAGATGTGTTTTCTCCCAGCTGTTTTCCTACTGCCTCATGTCACCACTGGGGGCTCAGGGTCATGTGACATGGAGATGACTGTTCCTTTTGAAGAGATGTAGAACTGGGGCTCACAGGTCATTAGGTGACTGTCAAGATCACAGTCCCCAGTGAGACGCTGTCACAGTGCTAGAACACCCTGCATGACCCAAGAGGGTGGGGCCTTCCCACCTCTGCTCTGCCACAGTCTCAGGTGGAAGATGGCCTACCCATCAACCACCAGTGGCGTGCCTCCTTCAGGTCCCCTGGACTCATCCCAGAGCTGACTTCAGTATCTCTTGTTGTGCTAATGTCACTGTAACAGATACGGCTCTGTCCATAGTTTCCATCTTGGGTGCCTGAGTCTTAGTTACTTTTCCTGTTGCTGATAAAGCACCTTGACAGAAACAACTTGAGGGAGAATGGTTCTGTTGGTTCATGGTTTGAGGGTACAGTCAGACTCGGCAAAGAAGTCATGCAGAAGGCGCTTGGCATCGCTGGTCACATTGTGTCTGTGGCCAAAAGAGTGCTTGGCACTGTGGCGGCTCAGTGTGAGAGGCACATGTTGCCAAGACAGACAACCTGAGTTTGGTCCCTGGGACCCACCAAGTTGAAGGAGAGAAGTGACTCCTGCAAGTTGTCTACTGATCTTCACACTCATGCTCTGGCACCCAGACACACATGTACACACACATGCACACAGGCACACACCAACACATGCATGCATGCACAGACACACAAGCACACACAAATGTAACTTTAAAAAAGAAGCAGAGAATGCTGGGCGCTGGTGCTTGACTTGCTCTGTAATTTTTATGTAAGGTACCATGATGGCCATGTTGAGGTTCTTCTGCCTCAACTAATCAATCAAAATATTCCTCGTAGGTGTGGCCAGAGGCTGACCCACTCCTGTTTCTAACAGGTGTGCTATGAGGCTTGTCTCCTGGGAGATGCCAGGTCTTGTCAATTTAAGTCAATAAGCACCGTAAGCCCTGTCTCCCTCCCTCAGTTCACAAGACAGACATTGCTGTGCCTCCTACTTTATCTTTCTGTTTCTGTGAGAAAACACGGCTGGGAGCAAAGGGTTACAAGGGATGTATCTGTTATCAGGATGTTCAAGAAGGAACTTAGGGCAGGAACCTGCGGGCAGAGACTGAAGCAGAGGCCTTGAAGGAATGTTGCTTCCTAGCTTGCTCAGCCTTCCTTATACAGCCCAGGACCACCCACAGTGGGCTGGGCTTTCCTCATCAATCACTAATCAGAAAATTTCCCCTACAGACCTGCCTCCAGGACAATCTGATGAAGGCAGTTCCTCAGCTGAGATCTGTCATTCCTGGTATGTGTAGGTCTGGGTCAATTTGACAAAAACTAGCCAGCACATACCTGCAGCCCACAGAGAGGTCTGTGTGGGGAAGGCCTCCTGCTGATAGCCATAGGAGCTAGCTCGGAGGGGGATTCTCCAGAAACACCCAAGGTAGCCTCAGTTGCCAGTGTGGCTGATTTGTCAAGGTGATCTAAACCAGAACCACCCACCACCCCACCACTGAGGCTCAGGAAACAAATGGTTTGTGGTGTTCTACAGCGAAACAAATGGTTTGTGGTGTTCTACAGCGAAACAAATGGTTTGTGGTGTCTCCAGGGCACTGCCCTGCATTACTGTTGGTGGCTTGGGTGCTTTGTACAACAGTCTCCACAAGGCTTTCCTGGCACACTGACACAGGCACAGCTCAGCCAGAGCCCGAGACTCTGCTGAGGACCATTCACTGGGGGTCTTGTTCCATTTCGCCTCCGTCTTCCCCATGGTGGAACCTGGAAATCTGACTGCACCCGAGAGCAGGCCTGAGGTTTTATAAGCAGCCATAACCTGGATGCTGGTGTTTGGATGGAGTTAGAGAATTTACAAGCGGCCACTGGGCTAGGCAGCAGCTGAGAGTAGCTTTCATCTCTTCCACTTTGACGGAAGCCCCGGGGCTCTCAAGCCGGCACACTTTAGAGTGGGGAAGATGTGGAAATTGAATTAGTCTGCACATTTGGGCTGCTGATGGCTTTCCTCAGAGCCATTTCGCTTGCTCCTTTTTAATCTCATCCTTCTATTTATAAGCAGCTGGCAGCTAAGTGGAGCTCAAGAGTACATTCCGGGCCCTGGCTGCTTGTCATAACCCTTTCAGGCTTCCCCTCCCATCTGGGAAGGAGAGCGTGGCCCCACAGGGAGCCGAGCAGATGCCGTAGTGAACATGATACACAGAGGGCATCCTGAAGGGTGTGATGGGGACCTGAGGACAAGCTGCATGTGTAGGCCTCTGTGACCAGGTACACAGGCTTTTATTGCCATGGCTTTATGACTTCCCTCAGCTCCCGACTCCTGGCCAGACTAGGTATAGGGCAGCCTTCTACCACCCACTGAACATACACTGGCTTTCAACCCCTGGATGGGCCCTGCCTCTCAGCCTTACTGTGCTTACGGACATGGGGAGACTCTTAGCCGAGGGCTCAGCCTTGCTAGGGCTCAAGAAATATTCACAGTCGTTATTCCTAATGGCCCAACCCCTGGGACTACCCCAGCTTACAGGACCAGAGTGCTTCCTATAAACAATGAAATATGAGGCTGGTGTTGTGAGCAGATGGGTGTGGGGTCTAAGGTATAGGAAGGAAAGACAGAAGGATGGAACAGAGGGCCTCGTGGTTGGCTTTTGAAGAGCTGTGGGTTAGCACAAGCTGTAATAAGCTTTTGTGGGGAGAAGTGTCTGAAAGATGAGCACTGAGCGACACAGGCCTGTAAGCGGTGTCCAAGCCCCCCAAAGGAGGGAATGCAGGGAAGCATTGAGAGGGGAGGAGTTAGGGGTGTAGTAAAAGGCACACAGAGCTAGCAGGGGCTGCAGTGAAGTCTGGTGTAGTGGGGAATGGTGGGGCATGGTGGGATGTGCTCGTGAAACAGGGGTGTGGTATGGCAGAGAATGGCAGGAGGCTGGCAGGATGTGAAATTAGCCAAGTCATGAAAGGGTGTGTGCGGTGTGCTGAGACAGCCCTTGCCCTTGTCTCTGCAAGGGACCTTGATTTGCAGAGAGGGTAGAGCTCCATGCACCTGATGTGGATGGTGGTCTCTGCACTTCTAGCTCTAAAGTCCAAGACCCTGAGAAAGATGAGAATTTCAAAGCTTAATGACAGGTGATACAAAATAGCGTGAGCCTCTTGAGAGTAACCACTGATCACCCTCCCTAGTGCCTTCAGGAACTATTGTTCGGAGAGGGCGGGGATGGCCAACTGAGCAAATGCTAGGGTAGGAAGTCTCGGTGTCCATGGTGGGTGGGGAGGGCTGCAGGGAGCTGAGGAGACTTCACCCTGTAGGGATCACAGAAGGTTTCAGAGAGGAGGGGACCTGTGGATGGTCCTTGAGAACAGGTGGGGCTGGGAAGGTGTTGGAGCATGCTGCAGGAGGGAACAGAGGCCTGGGAGAACAACTGGCTTTGCAGGGAAATCTCATAGATGGGTCAGCAGGAGGGGCTATGCGACTTGGTGGGAGAGGGTGTGTGCAGGCTCTGAACAGCTGGTCTTGTTGGCCACTGGGGCCGTCCCATTTTTCTGAAAGCTCTTCAGGGCTGTTTGGTGCCATCTCCACCTTCAGGGTGCTGCAGACATTGGTGTCAGAGATGAAGAAAGCTGACTGTAGATGGGCTGATTAGGGAATCCAAGTGTGTGCTGTTCTGTGGGGGTCACATGCCTCTCATCAGAGTGGTAGCTGGCAGCTCATGATGCTTGATCCTCTGGGAAGCCACAGTCCCCACGCTAAAGTCTAAACGTGTCAGGATAATGCTATGAAGATGCCCACTGGTGTCCCACTGGCTTGATGAAGAGGTCCAAGCGCAGCCTGCTGTACCCACAGATGCACCAGGGTGTGGTAGGGCTACCCGAGTCTGCTAGGGCCAGCTTTCACAAGGAGGGAGAGACCAGAGGCAAGGGGCTTATCTCTGTCCCCAGCCTTCTCTGCATTTCCCACCAAGTTTCCACCTTTTAATAGACGGGGCTATTTTTAACCAGCTTGACAACACCTCTGTAATCCTTCATCCTTCACACTGAGAAGTAAAAGCTGTTAGATCTAAGGAGGTGCCGGAGCTCTTGAGCTCCGTAGAAGTGTGGGGTTGTGTAGAGGCCATGAGTTCTTGTGCTCACAGATGTACCAGGGAAACCAGAAATGTTAAACACTCGGAGCTGTCTCTTCGAAGACAACTGCAGAACCTGTTCTCTGCCCAGAAGGCAGAAAATGGATGTGGTTACTAGCCTGGTGTCCTGTACTACCGGGCTCCACCTGCCTCCCTCAGACTATTGTGTTTATCCCAGACACTTTCTCTCTAGACCTTCATCTTGAGCATTATTTCTCACCCATCCTTACAGGAGATGCCACATGTATTTTACAAATGGAGCAGAGCCTTGGTGACCCCTGCGCTATCTGTAAGTCCAGGCCATTGCTGACTCCCACAGACTTTTACATTTATCTCAGTCATTTTCCCCAGACCCTTATCTTGAGCATTGTTTCTCGGTTGATAGAACCCATCTTTATGGAAGAGGTCATATGTACTTTGCAAAGACTTTCAATGTAATTATGTCTTAAGCTTTGTTGTACACACGAGACTGAGTTAATTATCATCAGGTTTTTTTTTTTTTTTTTTTTTTGTTTTTTTTTTTTTTTCAAAATCATGCTGTGTTTAAACATGCCTAACACAAGCCCCCTGGTGTCAAATTCTAGAAGCCTGAAACAACACCAGCTACTGAGTCCTGTTGAACTGGGTTTCCTTCTTGCCCCACATGGATTGACACTCTGCTGGTCCCGGTGTTTTCAGAGACACCTCCCCTTCACACACACACACACACACACACACACACACACACACACACACACAGGGTTGGCAGCTCATGTGGAGCAAAGAGGAGCTTGAACCCCAAAGATTGCTTTTGGGAGCCCCAACTAACCAGGAACTCGTGGAGGATGGATGGGACTCTGTTATATGACATGGATGTTCTGGGAGAATCAGGGGAGCTTGTGCCCCGGCTGGAGCTGTCCTAATATTTGAGGAACCACTGAGGGGTGCTGGACTCTGGATGAGGGGTGATGGGGGTATTTTTCTCCATGACTAGAGGCCATGGGTTGCCCTGGTTCTGAAGTTGAAATACAAGGGAGAACCTACACAGACAAATGTCTTCTCATCTCCCTGACTGGGATCCAGATAAGTTCCTCATCTTAAACTGAGTCCCAGAAGCTGGTTCTACTGCTGCCAAAGAGATGCGCACAGCCGTGCTCATCTGCCAAAGAGATGCATGCAGCCATGACCATCCAAACAAAGAGATATATGCAGCTGCGGTCACCCACCAAAGAGGTGCATGCATGCAGCCATGGCTACCTGCCAAAGAGATGCATGCAGCCATAGTCATGTGTCAACCTCTGAGTGCCTTGACAGTGATGCTCTAGGTGGGCCACCATGGCCAAGCTCCTCAAGGCACAAGTAGGAAGAAAGGGCTGGTATGGGGGAACAGGGGAGGTCCCAGGACTGTGAGGACTCCCTCCCATGACACAGGCTTTGCAAGCCCGAGAGGATGAAAGTTAGTGGCAGAAGGCAGAATTGGGCCAAGAGAGAAGAGCTTCTGCTCATGTGTCCAGTCTCTGCCTACTCTTCAGAGCTTCTGTCAACTCCCAGAGTGCCTGTACCACACATGCCGAAGGCTGTTCACAATGCTTGTTGGGAGTCTACTGGAATTTACAAACCCTGGTTTAGGTTCTCTCTGCTCTGTGCCACCCACAGCCAGCCTGTGCCACTAACTACAGATGATGGACCAGCTGGCATCAAGACTCTGAGCTTGCTCAGATCTACCTTGAAGAAGATGGGCACAGGAAAATGACCAGATGGGCTACCTAGGAAGGAAGGGGTCCAGATAAGCCCCCTGTGGTCTTGATCACTGGATGGACTAAGTGCTATCACAGTCCTGAAGGACACTAACTTTTACATCATTGAGAGTCTGATTCTGAGGCCAAGCAGGTTCAAGGCTGGGCCCTGGGCTGGAGGAGGGTCTTCCTTACTTAGACGCTGACCCTTCATTTCTATCCAGACTGAAGGCTGTTACAGCAAAACCCATATTCATATCATTTGTCCTATGCCCTAGCCAGGCATGCGGAAAGGCCCCTGGGCAGAGGCTACGTGGGCAGGGTGGCAATATTTCACAGTCTTTATCATTTCACAATTGCAGACTGTTGTGGGACTAGGCTCCTCTCAAGCGCGGCCATACCCTGTCAGGCATCCAGCTCTGCCATCTGGCAAAGGCCTCCCATTCCACTGTGGAGAGCAGGGAAGAGAGGTAGTGTCACACCTATCACACCTCCACCTGGCAGGGACTTCCTGTGTCTCATTGGCCAGAACTAGTCACATGATCATTTGCCCCTTTTCCCCACCTCAAGGACGAAGCTGAACCATGTGAATCCTCTGGACCCACTTAGCTGATCTAAGAACAGGTTAGCGAGACCCTCTTCCTCCAGCTCTGAGGGCAGGTGAGCAGCTGAGCAGTGGTAGGGAATCAAATCCTTTATTAAACTTTATTAATTTATATTATGTATATGAGATTCTTTGTTTGTTTGTTTGGTTGGTTTGGTTTGGTGTTGGCCAGCATTTATACATGTGCCTCACATGTGTGTAGTGCCTGCAGAGGCCCGAAGTGGGTGTCCGATCCTATGGCACTGGAGTTACAGACAGTTGTGGGCTGCCATGTGGGTGCTGGGAACTGAACCTGGATCTTTTGCAAAAGCAGCCAGTACTCTCCAGCCCCGAAGTCGTCATTTAAATGAAGGTTGATCCCAGGTGGGCTTTGCCCTGCCAGTATGGCATGGAAGGCTTGTTGCCTTTTGATTAAATCCCCATTTAGGTTGGCATTGAGGGGTTTTTCTGAGTGGGTAAGTAGGCACTGGGCTCAGGATGTTTGGTTGCGGTGGCTCCCTGGAGAGTTGAAAGCGGTGATGTTATGACCCAGCCCGTGATGGATTGCTCTGAGAGCGTCCTGCTGACCCCAGGCTGAGGGGGAAGGAATGAGGCTCTGATGATGGATGACCGGGGAGAGCTGTTTAATTTCCCAAGACCACCTGCCACTCGGTGGCCGTCATTTTCTGTGCTCTGTCCATCCATCAAGTACACGTGAGGCCAGAGGCACTTCTAGGTTCACTGCTGGGGAGTCCTTGCGTCTGGGGTAAGAGGAGGAGGCAGGTGCCCTTCTTGGGGGCAGAGATGAGAATACAGCCAAATAGGGAGAAAGATGATTCAACCCCAGTGGCCATCCAGGCTAACTCATGTAACATGAAAGCTCAGGGGTTCATCTGCAGGGGATTGGAGGCAGCTATGCTTAGTCCTTACCTAGCTACAGCAGAGAGGCATGCCTGATCTGCACAGACCTTCCCATTGTGGGACGCAGCTCCTTGAGAACCTGGGAACTGCTTGTTGTGCTCCTCTGGGTAGATGCTTCCCTCTGCATGGACTGTGATCACATACACTGCTTTTTCAAAGTGGGACAAGGGCTTGCTTTTCTCTCCACCCACTCTGCCCCGCCCCACCTGCTTGACAGAGGTGTTGCATGTGAGCGTGTTTTAAATAAAGGCTGCTGCTTTCTCTGTGTTGGTAGAGAGTAGCCAGGGAATGAGGTAGATGACCCATATGTTAACGACAGAGCTGTTGCGTGTGGTACAGTGTGCCTCCTTCCTGGTCCACATCCTGGGCCCCTTACCTAAGTCCTGTCCCTGCATCTCTGTTTGAACAGCAGGTAGCTGGTGGGTCCAGCCCCGGCTAGTCTAGCCCATCCTGTCAGTCTCATCCCTCAGTAGCATGCCACTAAATTTAGTGTTCTGGATGATTCAGCCACAGCAGCTGCCTTCAGCCTCCCCTTCAAGGATGTGTCAATTGCCAGCTTTAAAAATAGCTTAATTGTTTTTTTTTTCCTGATTATAAAACTAATCCATACTTCTTGCCAAAAAAGTTCAGGAAATAGTTTGCTGAGGATCCCCCCCACTAGCCTGCACCCCCAGTTTCTGTAAGGGAGGAGAAGAGTGCGATGGGCACCACGTGGACAGTGCACTCCCACTCTGTCACAAGTGAGGACAGCCGGCCACCTCCACACACAAACCAGGGCGGCATGCAGAGGCTTTCTTGGACCAATTTAAGTATATTTAAGTATAGTACTTTTTACTTAGTCTTTGAGGATTTCTTATGTGGATACAATATATTTTGACCATATTGTGACTGTACTCTACCCTCTAACTCTTCCCTGGGATGCCTGCCTCTTGCTCTCAAATTCATGTCCCTCTTTTTAAAAATGATCTGTTTTTATTCATCTTAATCATGTGTAGGTATGTGTGGGGGCAAATGTGCACATGAATGCAAGTGCCAACCAAAATATAGGAATTGGATACCCTGAGGTTGGAGTTACAGAGGGTTGGGAACCATCTCATGTGAGTTCTGGAAACCAACCATATATCCCTCCCCTCCCCTTCTCTCCCCTCCCTTCCCTTCCCTTTCTTCCTTCTTTCCCTTCCCTCTGCTTCCCTCTTCCACCCCCTCTCTTTCTTTGTTTTTGATGCACTGAGTCTAAGCAGTGTTGCCCAAATGCACACGAGTGTGGGGCCATCCCCTGGACATAAGACCATGGGCCATACTGCAAAAGCCATCAGCCTCTTAGCTGGGAGTGGACCCTGAAGTGCCCCTCCCCCATCTGTGCTACAATGTTGACTGGCTTGATCTTGTTCATGTCCTTTGCAGGCCATGGCAGCTGCTGAGAGTTCATGAGTGCAACCATCATGTCATGTTCAGAAGATAACTGTTTCACAGCCCTGTCTCCAACTTCCTGTTCTTACAATTGGTCCATCTCATCTTCTGCAATGTCCCTTAAGCCTGGTGGAGAGGAGGTGTGATATGTGAATCAGTTTTTCCAATGGTTACCCGTTGTGACTTTGGCCAAGGCAGGGAAGTTGGAGCTTCTTTTCTTCAGGAAACAGGGCCTGTGATTGTTCTGCCCGCAGGGTAAGACCTAAAGCTTGGGTGCCGCCTGCTACCACACATAGGATTTGCCCCATACCCAGCCTACACTGATGTCCTTTGTGGTCCATTTTCATGATGTCCTTGCAACAATATTGTGAGCAAAGGGACCCTCACGCCACTGACTGTGTGGGGTTTGCCAGGCCTTTCCCTGTTGCCAACATCAGCACTGAACAGTTGCTGTCCTGTTTCCCACCACCTGGGTGATTTCTCTAAGTCACTTCCTGGAACTGCTCGTGAGATTGGGAGGATGTTTAAAAAGAAATCTGACGATGCCAACTTGACTCTAAGAAAGCCTATCACAGCAGGAAGGGTGGCAGTGAATGGAAGGGCCCGATAAAAGGCACAAGTCCCACACCTCTCTGCGACCACAGCGACCTTCACCATCCTTCACATCCTTTGAGAAAGTAATTTAGAAAGCTGCAGGGTCATGCAGGGGTGGCCAGCTTTTGTGCTGTGTGGTGTTCATGGCCATAATCCAGTGGCTCAGGAAGCCCTTGCCTCAGTCACCTCCTGCAGTTGCTGAAAACTGGAACCCAAATCAACCTACTTTTCAGGCCTGGGAGAGCAGGTGCACACAGAGCAAAGCACAGGGGCAGCAGGCAGCTGTGCTGGGCCCAGGCCAGCCTCCTGAACTTCCCCTTCTCATCTGGTCACTGGCTGGCCTGTCCCCTCTCTCCAGGCTGAGCAGGACAATGCTTCCTGAAACAGTGATTGCTGCCAGGTCCTCGCAGCTCCCAGGGGACATCACACTTGCTGTGTGTATTCTACCAGCGAGCTAATTAAGATGAAAGGAAAACTCTTGGACGAGCCCTGAGAAATGGCATCTGCTTCGGATTCTGATCTGCTCTCAGACTGCTCTTCATAACTGATTCGCTAACCTCTTAGGACCCCCTGGCTCATCCACCTCCCGAGGGGTAGCCCTCACTCAGCATGGTTCTGAAGCAGGATAGAAAGAGAGGAAACATCACACCAGTGACTGAGAGTCAAGGAAGTTTAATGCAACAGATAAAGCAGAGGTAGCCTACAGAGTCAGCCTTCCATTTCTAAGGGGTGCTCTTGCCCGGGATGTTCAAAACAGTAAATAAGTCACGCTCACTCGGGGCTGGAATGTTCGTAATCTTGCATTTTACTGTACTGGCATTCCTCCCTCACCCCTAAATCTAAACAGCAAACCTCACAAAATAATCTTGCAATTTCATTTCCAAAAGAGAATACTTTGTGATAAGAAAAACAACTAAACCAGTTCATGCGTTTTTTGTAACTTGACTTTTCACGCCTTACTTAAATCTTAAGCTTTGCTTAATCCTTAAATTGTGTTGTAAATTACATGAAATGTAATTTAGACAGCTACAGGGTCATTCAGGGGTGTCGAGCTTCTGTGTTGTGTGGTGTTCATGGCTTTCCTGGGGTGCCTTCAGCCCATGGGTTTCAGGTTGGGCACCCTTGATTACTGTAGGGATGACAAACTGCAAGTCTCTTTTGAGAGGACCACGTTTGTGTCTTGATGTGGTGTGGTTTGAATTCGAATGGCCCCATAGGCTCATATATTTAAACGCTTAGTCACCAGGGGATGGAACTGTTTGACAAGGATTAGGAAGTGTCCTTGATGGAGTAGGTGCGGCCTTCTTGGAGGAGGTGTCACTGTGGTCGGCTTTGAGATTTAAAAAGCCCACACCAGGCCCAGTGACTCTCTCTCCCTCTGCCTGCTTTCTGTGGACAAGATGTAAAGCTCTTAGCTACTACTGAAGCCTCATGCCTGCCTTCTCCCTGCCATGAAGATCATGGACTCACCCTCTGACACTGTAAGCAATCCCCCAATTAAATGCTTTCTTTTGTAAGAGTTGCTTTGGTTATGATGTCTTTTTATAGCAACAGAACAATATGATATTGCATAAAGTCTTTCTCCTATATGGCTCTTACCAAAATTCTTAACTTACTAACTACCTTTGCTTCACATTGGCTTGTACCTAAGTTCTTTTCTGTGCCATAGTCAATGACCTGACTTTGCTTGAATGGAGGGCCCTAAGAGGAAGGGGGCTCTAGGCTGCCAGTGGCTTTGTTGGGCTGTGATGCCCTGCCACCACTGAGAGTAATGGCGGCTGTGCCCAGCACTGTTCTCTGCAAGGGCTGGGCTTCACAGCATGTGAGAAGGAGCTATGCATGAGTATATGCGTGCTGACCCTTCATTCTTTCTGCACTGAGATCCAATAGAACTTCCTCTGACTGTGCCAGGATAATTGCTAGAGCTGGGCAGCCGAGTGGCTATGAGCTTCTGGGGAGTCTCGGAGATGGCTCATCACTGGGTCATTGAACACCATGAGCTCAGACCTCAGCAGGACAGCTCACAAAGCGGTGGTCACCTAGTTGCCTCTGTGCACACAGCCTCTAAGTGCTGACATTCCTACCCCTGCCACCACCCCCAGGCTTCTAGTCCCCAGGTCTCTAGTCCCCAGGCTTCTAGTCCCCAGGTCTTTAGTCTCCAGGTCTCTCTGTCCACGAGCTCTGTTTTCTCTGCCTGTCACTCCACAGCATCCTCAGGGACTTTCCTACAGAGACCCTCCTACGCCCCCGCCCCCTGACCAAGAATTAGCTTTGGGCCAGGTGTGCTCTGAGGATCAAGAGGAGACCCGTGTGAGCCCTGGTGCCACCACATCGTGCCACCACATCATGCCAGCTGATTCCTTGGTGGTTGCTTCTGCCGCCACCAGATACTGACAGCAGATGTTTCTCACAAGCTTGTTACAGGAAGTGCTCACTACACCCCCACTCCTTCATCCAGAGAAGATGCCTCCAGGGTGGTTATCACTCACCCTGCTTTAGGGATGTCACTCACTGAGCACTGCCAACCCACCTGACATCCTGTTGCCAAGAGGGGTTGAGCAGGAGGCTGGCCTGGGTAGAGGCTTGTATGTTCCTTGAAGGACCTGGTAGCTGACTCTCCATCTTGTACCTCCTTCTAACTTGGATGCCACTAGCTGTGTGTGTGCGTGTGTATGTGTGCATGCCAGTGAGTGTGTGAGTGTATGCACATGTATGTGATTGTGTGTGTGAGAGAGAATGTGTATATATGTGTGCATGCCAGTGAGTTTGTGAGTGTATGTGTGTGTATGTGATTGTGTGTGTGAGAGAGAATGTGTATATATGTGTGCATGCCAGTGAGTGTATGTGAGTGTGTATGTGTGTATGTGAATGTGTGAGTGAGTGTGTGTGTTTGTATGTATGTATGTGAGTGTTCAGACTCTCAGAGACCAAGAGGGCCTTTGGGACGGAGTTCATGTAAGGCTCATGGGACTATAGACTGCTTAGCATCAGGCCTTGGAGGAAGAGCATGTGTGCCTCTTGGCATATATACGGGCTCTGCATCCCATCCCCGTGCTCCCCCATACCTCTGCTCACTGGAGACAAGGGGAGAGTGTGTTCCTAGCAATGCACTGTGCTTCTTGCCCACAGCTCCTTCCAGCCCTCTCCCCACACACGAGCCTCCCGAGAAGGACCGTGATCTCAGCCCACCCATCCCACCCCATGCCCTCTGCTCACTGCACTGGGGTTTGGATGGTTCCACCCTCAGCTTCTCTCCATGGAGGAATCTCAGAACCTGGCAGGTTTTCTTCAGACAAGAAGGCTTTTTAAAGAGACTTTCCCCTCCTCTGGGGACTTTCCAGTGGGCCTGATCAGACAACATAGCTCTGTTTCCCATCTAGAAAGTATGTTATGTTTTGGGTAATAGCGTCTTACCACCTAGTTACCGTGGACGTGGGCATCCCAGGGCAATGGCAATAGCTCATGTTGTTTCAGGGGGCTCCTGGGCATATTGGTTGTTAACATCACCTTTGTTCCTCATTACCATGTTGGAGGTTGGTTTGAGGCTTGTATTTTGATGCTAATTACTGGCCCTCAAGATCTGGTTACTTCCTGGGTACACCTATCCCTGTTGTGTAAAGTAGCCTAAGACATTATTCCTGGTTGGTTGACTAAAAGGCCTAAAACTTGGGCAGAGCAGAAAGGGGTGGCGTGGCTAAGGTCCCTAGGCTTTGGATTAAGGAGGATCACAGGAAACAGACAGAAAGATGGACAGGAAGAGAGGAGGAAGGAGGATACCACGGTGGGTTAGCATGGAGAAGGAACCATGTGGGCCTGGAGGAAGGACTCCAATAATGGCATGAAAAGGCCAAGGTGAAAAATAGAAACAAGTATTAATAAAATTATGGATGGAAGGTAGACCAGATAGGAATGGTTAAGGTGGATGGCATTGGATGGGGGCTGGGAGGTGGATGGAGAGGTTATTGTGACTGCCCAGCCCAAGGTAAATAAGGTAAACAAAACACAAGTGTCTGTGTTTTACTGATAGTGGGTTGAATAACATCGCTGTAATAATTATAGGGCTAATAATAAGAAATATTTAGCTCAACACCATTTTTATTTACAACAGCATTGCCATGAGATAAAGGTGGAGGGAGGGTGAGTGGCTTATGATAAGAGCAGGCCAGATAGACACTGGTTCTTAATTCTAGAGCTAGGAGCCAACTCCATACCTCAAAGCAGAGGAGACTGTGCAATTTCAGTGGGGCTGTGGAAGGTCTAGGAAAAAATACTGCTTAACCTGTCCTGACAGTGAGTCCTCTCTGAAGTTCTTAAGCCCTTTTCTGAGTTGTCCACAGGGCTGAGATGAGAGTAGCAGTTGCTGCCTGTGGTTGGCTATCAGTCCACACATACACAGAATAGGTGTGAGGATAAGTCACAGCTTTCATTAGTGACCTCAGTGCCGCCTCCTTGCTATGCCACTTCCTTGCTGTGCCACCTCAGGGGAAAGGTAGGCTGTGAGGGAAAATGGTCAGCCAGCCCTTGTTCCACATGTGACTTTGGGGACTCCCTCTGTGGCCAGACAGGGAGAGGCCATGTACCCAGACCCACACTGTCAGAAGCTACCTTGCCTCCAGGATCTGACCATTTCGTCTCCAGCACTCTAAGAACTAAGACTGGAGGAAGGGTTCAAAGGAAGCAGATAGCAAGTGCTGCCTCAGGGCACTTCCAGCCTACCCTGACATGCCAAGTACAGGTGAGCTGGTGAGCTCAGCACTGGGAAGGTATCAGGGACAGCTTGTGCATGTCCCCAGAACAGTGCCACGATGGCTCAGCACAGGATCGTATGAAGTCATGGGGACAGAAGCTTCCCTAGTCGGCTTCCCCTTTGAGGCTGGGGAGTCTGCAGAAGGCTTGCTTCTGCCTTGATCCTCTCTGCATGGTTGCTGGGCCTGCTTGCCGCCCTTAGTTATCCAGAGTTCTAGTCAGCAAAGAGAGCAGTTGGGTGAGAAGGAGGGAGCAGGGCACAGAGAACAAGGGAGGAGAGAGTGGTACAGAGAGGAAAAAGAGAGATGATGGAAAGACAGATTGTGAACATCTGCCCCTTAATTAACTTCTATTGACATTATTTTTAAAATCTGCAATTTTGCAGCTGCAGAGAAAGTACAAGAATAATACAAGATTCTCCCTGTCTCTGTTTCTCTTTGTCTCTATTTATCTCTGTCTGTCTATCTGTCTCTCTGCACACACACAAGGGGAGGGGAGAGAATGAGATTTTTCTGACCATTTGAGTATAAACTGGGGCCCTCCGCCCTTAAACCCTCCAGTGCGCAGTTCCTGTAAACAAGGGCAATTTCCCACATAATCGTCAGGCAAGTATCAAAAATCAGTTGATAATAGTTTTCATTAATATATGGTATATTCAAATTTGCTGAATAGGGCCAATTGTGGCTATTATGGAACTATTTTTCTAAGTCTAGGAAATAACCAGCATCACAATTGCATCTAATATGTGTTGATCTCTGGTCTCCTTTACTCTGAAACGTTCATCAGCCTCCCTCTGCGTTTCTGGCCTGAATGGTTTGAGGAGCAGCGGAGTGGTTATTTTAGGTCGTGTTCTTGTTGAGTTCATCCCACTTTTCCTCAAGATGGCATGTGGGGCATCCCGCAGGCAGCTCTGCCCCTGGGAGCGTTCCTCAGTGCCCCTGGGAGTGAGGTCTCTTCCTCAATGTGTCTCGGGAGGCAGATATTGTGCTTTCAAGAAGTGGAAGGAAAATCCCTTTATGTTTCCCTATGTATTTGCCTCCCACCCAGCACTCTTCACTTCTTCCTGCAGATGGGAAATTCCATCTGGAAGTATATATATTTTCATCCTGACAAACTTCTAACATTTCTTATACTGCAGGTGATGAATTTCCTCAATTTGCATGTATCTGAGAATATCTTTTCTCACTTTCATTCTGAAAAATATTTTCACTGTATATAGAATTCCGGATCAACAGGTTTTTTTTTTTTTAATGCTATATATTTTTTTTTGTCTCCTGTCATGTCTAATAAGAAACTAGACATCATCTGTACCATCATTCTTGCACATTCAATGACTCTGACTTGAAGGCCTGGCATTGGCTTTGGTCCTTTGGGCTCCATAGTTTGATTATAACCTACTATTCTAGCTAGCATTTTTGTCGCTCTGACAAGATACTGACCAAAGCAACGTGAGCGAGGGAAGAGCTTATTTCAGCTTATGCTTCCAAGTCACAGTCCATCACCAGGGGAGCTAGGGCAGGATCTCCAGGCAGCAACTGAAGCAGACACAGTGGAGGGGCCCTGCTTTCTGGTTTGCTTCCTCTGGCTTGCTCTTATGCTGCTCATCACTCCCTCCGGGCCTCCCTGCCCCTATTCCTGAGGGCTGAGGGTGCAGCTGGGGGTTCAAGATATGGCCAAGTCTCAGCCTTGGGCTTGCTCCCTGGTGTCCTCCCAGTTTCTGACTAGCTGAGGAGTTGCAGGGCAAAGGTGTGATGAGCTGATGAAGGGGTGAGAGTGGCCAAGGCAGTTGTTGCTAAACAGAAATGGTTAATGAAGTGCTGTGAGTAGCATGACGCTGGCCCATAAGAGGGGTAGAAGCCAGCTGTCTCAGTACCCACCTTTTAGTGGAGGGAGAGCCAGAGAACCCTTCAGAATCCTGGTGGAGGGAGGACACAGGGCTCCAGGCTGCCTACTGGCGACACCAACACTGTGTGGGAGCTAATCCCCAGGGCCACAGGGCTTTGGGGCGGGGTCTTACCCACAGCGCAGGCTCCTGAACAGCATAGATGCTGGTGGGCATTTCAGCCTCTGAGACTCTTAGGTGTGACTTGCTGTGCATTGGTAAATACCAGGATGGCTGGGATTCAGGGGCCACAGTCTCCCGTGAGAGCCTAGAAGTCCATGTCGGAGTTTACAGGAGGTCTGTGTCTGGACAGAGTAAAGTGATGTGGAACCCGTGTCCTTCGTGTGTCAGTTTGAGTGTCTACTGCATTAGGACAACCGAGGCAAGAATCACCCCAGGCACCCCACAGCTGGGGACTGAGTGTGGCGTGGGAACGCTGCAAGCTGACTGAGGCCGGGTGCTGCTCCGCAGTGCCTGAGACATCTTGTGTACACTCACTGGCTCTGGGTTCTCAGGAAAAAGCACCCTAACCTGGGGCTCTTCGCCATGCGCCATCTGTTCTCATCTCCCAGTTGCAACTGTGTCCCGTGCGGAAGGCTGCAAGCCCTAGGCTCAATAAGCAGGCATGCACAAGGCCATGGAACCCTCTGGGGCTGGAAGCACGATTTGAACCCATATCCCTTTGTCTCCCAAATTTGCTAACCGCCCTGGACTCTGCACATGGGGATCATCGCCTGTGGCCTTTGTCCTGGTCTTGCTGGTCAGCAGTGGTACCTTAGCTACCTTGTCTTCCCTGAGCCTCCTCCCGGGCCCTGATTTCCTTCTGCCATCATGTAGGTGTCAGGGCTGGACAGGGACCCACAACTCCAGACAGCTCCCAGCTGAGCCCTCAGGAGCACCTCCCAGGCCTGTGGAGCAGCAACCCTTTCCTGGCCTGCATGAATATACAGGCATGCACACTTGCTTACAAAACATGCACACACACGGTTACACATGCCCACACATATACCCATCTACACACAAGTGTGGATGCAGACACATGCACATGATACACATATGTTCCTACAGAAGCCCAAACACATCTGTGTGCCCCTGCATGCAGGCAGAGTCTGTCCGCTGTTCTCTGTCCCACGCTGTCTTTCTGTCCTCTAACCAGAAGCAGCTTCCTGTTTTTGCATGTCTCCATGAGCCTCCATGGGGAGAAAGCCCAACCCTTTGACCACCTTAGCTGACACACTGGCCTGATCACCATTGTCTAGCTTCACTTCCTTGTCCTAGTCCTCTTTCCTCCTCTACACCGAGCTCCAGAGTCCTGCTCATCCGACATGGGTGTCTCTCAGGAGCGCCCTGTCTCCCTCATGGCTACCAGCATGGACTCTTTCCTTCTACCATGCTCCCCCCCACTTCTTCAGCACCTTCTCACCACACCCCACACTTAGAAATTTCTCTGTCCTTCATCGACAACAGCTAACCCCATTTCAGATTTGGTGCTGGGTGTGTGGTGTGTGGGACACCCTTTCTAGACCTGTGTGCCCCAGATCACTCCTTTTCATGCCAGGGATTTTGAGCCCTAACAACCGCACATTCAGCACACATCATTGACATGTGCACACACATGCACACACACATAAGCACATGTAGTTTCTGCCTCAGCTGGCCTCTCCTGATGAGTCCTGTCTTGGCTAGAGCTGTTACACCGGGTCCTTTGGAGCCTTGCTCTGACGGTTCCTTTCTACTCAGCCGCAGTCCTGGATGCTCTGACTGATCACCTCAGACTGAGTGGCTTGTAGCTCATACGTGGATCTAGCTGCTCTGGAAGCCGGGAGGGAGGCTAAGACAGTGGTGTGTGAGGCCTGCTGCCCGCTGCCCGGCGAGGTCCACCGCTTGCTCACAGCTTGCTCCTCCTCACTGAGGCCTCACAGAAAGGAAGGCATTGGAGGTCTCTGGGCACCACCTCACCTCCCAGAGCTTCAGCCTCTAACACCACCTCACTGGAGACAAGTCTCCCACATGCAGACTTGGAGCTTCTGGCATCCAGCAGCTGGAACACACATTGCGAGCTCCATGAGGGCAGAGCCTGTGTTGGGGACTCCAGAAAGGAAGCTCTGTTCTAGGGCTTCCTGTTAGTGCAGTGTGTCTACTCATCTCCGAGAGAGCAGGGATAGACAGGGTCCCCAGTGAGCCTCCAAGTTAGGCAACAGGCGGCCAGGGGATGGGCTCTTTCTTCCCAGGAACACACCCTGCCACAGAAGCAAAGTGCAGCCAGGAGGCCCAGGAGCCTGATGGAAATAACAAAATCCCTGAAATACTTCATTTTCTGACAGCTGTTCTCCCAGAATTTTGAAACTTGGCTAGATGCACAGCACCAGCCCCTTCCCTGGGCTGAGAATGTCAGAGCCCATTGATCTGGGTTAAAAAATGCCAGGAGGAGAGCCCCTGATTGAGAAGTATGCCTGACCAGCATCTCAATGTTTCCCCACATTGATTTTGGATACCAGGGGCCCTGATAAAGTGGAAATTTACAGTCTCACTGCCAAAATTCCTTCCCGACTCCATCATCCGCTCAACAGATGGAACATCTTCAGGGTAACTTTAATAACCCCCAAAATTAAATTAGTGAAAAATGGAGAATGCTTGTAATATTAAAAGTCAACTGTGGCTTCAGGAAGCAGGTAAATTTTCATCCACAGAGGTGGCCAAACACGAAAAGAAGTTGGAGATCAGGTGATTGCTGCAAAAGGAAGATGCTTGTCTATCTCTGCCAACCCCTACCAGCTTCTGCCATTTCCTGCTTGTCCTCATCTGCCCGTGCCTGTCCCACTCAGGAAGCCATGCTAGTAGAACTCTGAACAGTAAGTTGCAGAGTTCCACTATGGAACTCTTCTTGGGGACTCTCAGAGCCCCTAGTGTGTAGACCAAAACCCCTCATACCTCAGGTGGTCAGCTGGGCAGTACAAACATACTTGGCCATCTGTGATGGGGTAGGGAGACTCCTGTTCCAACCTTGTGAGACTGAGTTAGCATTACACACCAGAAAGGGTATACTTGTCCCAGGCCCAGCCTCTTGGGAGTCTAAATCTGGCTTGTTTAACTGCCCACTTGGGGCCAGGGGTTGAGCTCAAGCCAGGCTGAAACCACATGGACATATCCTCCCAGGCACAGAGAGCTGAAACCCTTGAGGACGGCACACATGTTTCATGTATGCAGGTTTGAAAGCTGCCCGTACCCTCTGCAGATGCTTTCTCTTATCATGAACTCCTCCCTTCTCTGTTCATTCATCCAGCTAGTGTGGGACTTCCGGCCAGCTCTGTGTAAGCCAGCTAACCAATCCCAAAACTAGACCAAGCGCTGGGGAGATGGCACAGTCAGGAACACACTTGATGTGCAAGCATGAGGACCTGGGTTCCAGCGCCACCCCTCCACCTATGGGAAAAGCTGAGCCTGATGGCAATGAAGGACTGGGAATAGGGTCCCAAGTCTTGTTGCTGAGCTGGATAGCTGCAAGCTGCCCAGATTCCACACATGTGGATTGGTCTGCCCTAGATTTTCTCTATGAATGAGGGAGGGGTGCCTGCTCTGGCTGCAGAAGCTCTTGGCTTAACAAGGAGGACCAGGGGACCAGAGGACCAGGGCTAAGGAGGAAATTGACCATGGCTTCCCACCTGCTGCCCTTCTAGAAGCTGCCTCCACCACTTTGTGCTGCTGGGAACCCCGGAAGGGCCTCAGAGGGGAGCTGGGTACAGACTGGTAGAGGTTCCTTGGTTTCTTCTTAGCTGTCTAAATACTTCCTGCTTCTTCCAAGATCCACTCAGCTGTGACTGAGACACTGTCCCCACACCCCAGGCTGACACGGGAATCAGCTCTGTCTGCCACATGGAAAAATCTCCATTCATTCTGTGCAGATAATGAAGACAGGCAGCTTTTAGCTGAGCAAGGCTACTCATTACCTCCTCATCCATGGAACTCATTCCCCACCCACACACTGATGATCCCTGTCAGCAGCTGTCCACTGAGCATTCAGGAAGACAGACCACGTGTAACCAGCAATGCTGGATTAGTGTCCACAAAGTGTCTCCATTCTCTGTGGCCTTTTCAAGAAGTTCAGGAAGCCTTTAGCTTCCTTCATTTGCCCCCTCTCTTAGAGTGTTTTGGCTCTCACACACAAGAAAAGGAGTGCCTGGATGAGACACAGAGGACCCGAATACAGAGGCAGCTCTGCCATGGCCCTGCTACATGCATGCCTGTGTGGTCCATTAGGCCAGAGGTTTTGGGACAAAGCCCAAGATGGTGTGGACCTCTGTCCAGCAGCCCATGCTTACAAAAGCCTTGAAGATAGCCCACACAAAACACTGGACAAAGCTGACATCTAGTTCTGGATTCCAAAGTGACCACCTAGAGCCCTAATAAAGAAATTCTCTAATACCTTACCAAGCACACAACTGCCTCCCTCCCCTCTCCTACAAAAGCCTCTAACCCAGCGACTTTACTGACCTCCTCCCGTGAGATCTGTGAACCCACCAGAGCGCTGCCAATGAACTTGCTTTTATACTTGAATTTGGCTCAATTAGATTTATCGCATTGATGGAGAAGCTATTCACGGTCATGGTACCAGCTTCACTTGCATAAACCTTAGCAAAACAGGTGTTGAGCTATGCTCATAGTGAGAGTGAAAGCATCAGGCAGGCATGGTGACCCTGCAATGAACACTGGAGTCAGCACAGGGGACCCGAGACCAAGGAGGTCTGCCTGAAACACACAACTGAATGAAACAAGCTCGAACAGCAGGGCCTGCTTCTCTTCTTGGAGGTGCCAGAGGCCACTTGGTCCCAGGCAGGGTGTGGTCTAGCGCTAGCCCATCTCCGCTGTGACTCTCCTGGCTCTGCCTTTGTCACTGGGCTGGCTGTCTTCAGTGTTGCAGTGTGGCAGCTGGGAAACACCTTTTGCCCTCATGTCCCTTCCTTTTCATTGTAGGGACCTCAAAACCAGCTCAAAATTCCCCAAGACCAACTTCTCAGCACAAACAAGATTTATTTGTCCCAAAGTGACAAAGAACAGGGAAAAAGAGAGAGAGAGAGGATGAAGAAGGGAAAAGGAAGAAGGGAGAAGGGGAAGGGATATTTGTCCTGGGAGGACAAAGGACTGCCTCTGGATCGAGAGGAGACAGCTGTGGGCACATAGAAAAATGACAGTATGTTTTATGTTCTGTACAAGGAAAAACAAGGATTAAGTGTTTATTTTTAATGGGGCATGCTAATTAGGTGAGCCAAAGGAAGCTTTTGATTACTGGACTTCAATACTTTGATAGCTGGACCTTGGTCATCAACCGCAGAAGAAGGAAGTGGCCAAATAAGGGAGTAGACCTTGGCTATTATTATGGCTAGCTTTCGGAATGCAATTTTTCGTCAAAGGAGAGGAAAAGGGGTGAAAGGTCAAAACCGTCTGCAATGTTTTCCCTGCTTGAGCCTGTTAGAGCCCCTTCACTCACCTAGGAGAGACAGCTACAACGGCACTGCACACTCCCTCCGCCAGACGCCCCTTAGCTCTAAGGTTCTCGCTGCTGCCCCAGCTGTGTTGAGGGAGGACGAGGGCCTTTCTGTGTCCTGGCTGTGCGGTGGTGAGGGGGAACAGATCCGGGGCCTCTGATTGTGAGTCCTTGGCTCTCTCTCAACTTCTCCTCCTGTATTTTTTCATGAAGATGCAGGGTGTAGGGTGTTCTCTTCTATGGTGACAAACAAACACACAAACACTATTCTGTCCTCAAACGCCAGGGGCACCATTCTTAACCCTTTCTTTGTCTATACCGCAATCATCAAGATGCTTGGAGCAGGGTGGCCCCACCCTTGCACCCGGTTCACGTCTGCTCACTGTTACCTGTGGGAGGTCAAGTCCTTGCTGAGATGGACCCTGTATGTCTTCCAGACTGGCACTGGTCCATAAATCCATGGACCTACTAGCACGTGGGATGGAGACACACCCTGGTCCCTTGCCATCGTCTGCTCAGTGTGGCAGCCAAAGAATGCTGGGCATCCCCGGGTGTTGTCTGTTGAGCTCTGGGCAACTTTGTGATGGAGAGTGGCAGAGGGAGGCCACTGAGTGGTCCAAGTCCTTATTCCAAGGACCACATTCTTCTACTTGCGTGGGTGGCATGTGCTGATATCTCTCTAGAGAAAAAAAAAGCATCTTCATTGGCTATGGATGCTGGGGAGGGACATAGACTTGTCATGTCTGCCAGTGTGGCTTCTGTGATATGATTTAGCTCAAAAAATCCTGCCCTCCTGTTCCTCTTGCTAATAAAGGGGCTCAGCTACCACCCACCACAGGAATAAGAGAATTCTGCACTGATGCCCTGGGCCAGGACCTTGATCCTGTGCAGTGAAGGATGTGGGTGTGGGGTTCCTAGTACTTGGCACTGGCCATACAGCACTGAGCTCTTGTGAGATGATGTTCTTGAAGGATGCCTGTTACCTGTGATGATCACTGTAGTCCCATCCTGTTCTTAAAGCTTCCTGTGCAAGCCTCTTTCTTCAGCTTGCATGGCTGAAGTTCTAGGTTAGTTGGGCCCACATTCCTTGCTGGTGATCCTTATTTCTCCGGGGAGCAGCCTTTAACATGCAGTTCAGATGGAAGGAGGGAGGCAGGGGAAAGGGCAGCAGGAGGAGGGAGGGCAGAAGGAGCCCATTTTGACACTGCAGAACCCAGCAGAACCCTGTACTCACAACTATAGCTGCCCGGTGACAGTCAGAGACTGCACAATACTCTTTCTCACTATGTTCCTCCTCTCACAGGCCCTGGCTCCCTCGCCCCACCCCTACTTCCAAGGCAGCCTGGAACAGTGCCTATGTGGATGATATTTCTTGAACACCCACCCAAGGGTTCCAAGTGCAAGTTGCTAGTTGGTATCCTGCTGGGTTGCTTGGCTGGTACCGAAGGGGTGGGCTATTTGCCCCAGGCCCCAGCAGATGTTCTGGAGCCTCTAAGCAAAGCCAGGTCAGGCTCAGCCCTGCACAGCAAACATGGAGTTCCATAAGCACTGAGATCACCTCCTCCCGCCTTCTCCTGGCATCACCAGCAGCCAGGGATGTATTGTGACATTGCTAACACCACTCAGACAGCCACAGGAAAACACTCATTAGCATGGTAGAGAGGTTTCATCTTGTCATGCTGTGAGTCTGCTTTCTGCATCCATACCCAGGCAAATGGGGGCTGGCACTGGGATGTGGTGCAGGTTAGCCAGGGAACCAGGACTCAGGGGTCACCTCATACTCTTCCTCACACGGGAGGGGCCAGAACTTGGTCGGTCTATCTGTCCAGAGCCATAAGAATGCTAAGGGGCTTTTTAGAAGATGTCCTACCTAGCCAGGCATTACCGGAGGTACAGAGGCACAGCGTGTCACCAGACAGCCTGGTGGCTGGAACACAGTCCTTCCCCAGCTCCTGCATGTATACTGTCCCAGAGACATGTGAGTTGTGACATCTGCAGGTCACAGGCCATGTGCTGAGAAGCAGGGACTCAGAGGTATCCTACTCCAATGCCTGGGACATGGGGATGGGAACAAAAATATTCTGCAGGAATGAGCAGGTCCATGTGTCCCTGGTTGGGTCAGGGGTCCACTGGACTTTGGAGGTACTGGCTTTTCTGCCCTACTGTGCAGACCCATACAGGCTGAGTGTACAAAGACTCTCCAAAGAAGGGATGAAGGGCTAATCCTGGAGGAGCATTAAGCATCCTCAAGGCTCAACTTTCTTGCTCCCTAGAATTGAATACTGGGATGATCCTTCTGCCTCTATTTACATCTGATTCTGCCATGTAACCAACCAGCATGCCACAGCCAACCATTAGCAATGGCCCAGCTCCCCACAGTCAATCATGGCTGAGGTCCTGCTTCATAGGTGAAAGGACCAGGGCTGTTTTGGGTATGAGACAGTTCACCCCTGAAGGATAGATGGGCACGTGGGGGGCCTGGGTTCTGTGTGCCCTTGGCCAGGCTCACCTAACTAATGGAGTAGTGGAGGGAAGTCTGAGGAGGTAAGGGACGCCTCTTGGGCAGACTTCATATCCCAAGACTTCTGCTGGCTAGGGGTTGCTGGTTGTTTAATTCTAGTTGTACAACTAGGCAGGGGGCTAAGGCTCTACACCCACACCTGGGGTCCTTATCACAGGCTCCTTGTTGGGCAGTTCCTCATGCCCTGCCTTCCTCACAATCCTCCATAGGTGCTGAGCCAGCCAGGTGTCACTGGTGAAACAGAGAGAAGGCCCAGTGTCTACCCTGCTCTCCTCACCCAGACAAATGGGCTGCCTCCTGGAAGGAACAACAGATCTGTCTCCTGCTGAGCGCCACACACAAACCCATTTTCATCCAGGTACTGAGATCTGTCTCCTCTATCTCCTAAATTTATAGATGGCTGCTATGCATGCCCTCCAGAGAAGATGCGTTAGAGACGATAAAGACGGCGCCAGCTCCAGACAAATGCTGCCTTGTGATTTAAAGCAAAAATGCAGGCTTGTAGGCAGATATGCCAGGAAGGTGGTGGAGCCTCAGGGAAAGATGCTTCGGCCTATTGGACCCTCAGGGCTCCCTAGTTCATTGCCTGGTTTCTTGGGTGCAGGATGTGGCCTCTTGTTACAGGAAGCTAAAGACTCAAGGGAAAACTTGTGAAGACAGGTGTGAAGCCCGGCTGGCTGGGGAGACGCTAGGCCCTTGGATTCTGTATTCAGCTTACAGGGACCTCTATCTCTCATCTTCCCTGGACGGTTGCCTAGCTGCCCAGGCCTACAGCCCTTCCCTGTGGCCTGGCATCTTAATGACCATGGCATTTCTGAACTATCCTCCCTGGAATGCAAGTATGTACCTCTGCCCACAGAAAATGCTATGCTTGCAATAGGATTTGGGATTTACCCTCTCTCCCTCCTGTTCAGTCCACCCAGAACTCACACCAAAGCCTCTGGAGGTGTCTTCCCTCTGCGAAGCTTCTGATATTGGGGTATCCCATATACCGCGTTGGCCATGCTACCCTGGCTCCCCAGGGGAGGTCCCCCACAGAGAACAGGTACAACAGCTCCCACTGGCAGGCCAAGTAGAGACAGTAGGGCAATGCCTCCTCTGCCCTGGAACACCTCACCTCTAGTATGTCTAATCCTTTCCCAGAGATGACTGCTCTTTAGTGCTTAACTGAGTCATAGAAATGTTGCCCTCAGTGCTGGGGAGGGGTCAGCTGAAGCCAGGAAAGTCAGTGTGTCAGCATCTGAGGATAAGGGTCTCCCATTTACCTTGGGACATACAGAAGTTCTCTACAGCATAGAGGGGCAAGCCTATATGCTATCTCCTCCAGAGGACTGAAGTGGCTCATCTTTCCTTACTTGGAACAAGCAGGCCACTGGCCTGCTTAAAATCCTCCCAGTCTTACAGTGGGCCTGGTCAGAGAGATCACATGTCACAAAGGTAGCAGCTCATCTGCTTTTCCCAAATCTACATCTCACCCTACATCTCAAATCTAAATCTACGAAAGTCTGTGTTCCAGTTGGTATGTGTTAGTGTGCATGTGTGTGCCGTGTGTGCAATGTGTGCACGTGTGTAGGCCAGAAAACGACATTCAGTGTCTTCCCCAATCACTGTTTTGGAGACAAGGTCCCTCAGTGAACCTGAATCTTACTAATTTGGCAGGACTGCCCAATCCATAAACTCCAGGGATGCCCCCATCTCCCTGTTCCCACCTAAGAACACGGGTTACAGGCATGCAGTTACTGAACAGAACTTTATGTTCCCTGGGAGGAAGGTCAGTCCAGAGATCAAGAGAGGGGCCCTGAAGTTGAAAGCCCCCTTAGAAACTGTCTGGGCTGGAGACGTGGCTCCATTGGTTGAGTGTTTGCCTAGCATGCAGGAAGCCCTGGGTTCCATCCCAGAGTGCTCTACATTCCATGACTCACACATGGAAAGTCCAAGGACGACCCAAGGGTGGGTGCTCCAGTGATTGAACTCAGGCTGTCAGGCTTGGCAGCAAGCACCTTGAACCCACTGAGCCAGCTCAGCAGCTGCTGTTGTGGAGTTTGTAAAAAGTATTTTTGCCTTACCACAGCCATCTTAAGTAACATGACGTAGACACTCTTTGGCTTACGAGCACACTTAGTAGGCAGGCATACCGCACGCTCTGGCTGGGCTTCTGTACGCTGTAGTCTTTGTGGATTCCCTGACCACAGGGCTGCCAGGAGCCACTGGTGCCCAGCATTGCAAGTAAAGGTTACTCTGCAAGGTGCTGACCACGGGAAGGGTCAAAATGCAGACTTGGAAGTGTATTTTCTGACTGCATGTGGTTTTTACACCATTCTAAAGCCGAATAGTTGTGCTGTTGAGCCCAAGAGAGGAGGTCAGTATAGCACTATGGGCAGTGTCAGGCTCTTCCTGCCCTGTGTCCCACTCCTCTCTTCCTGTCCCCACATTGGCACATTTCCATCTTCCATACGTTGTAAACCCCACAACGTGGCTATTGGGAAATTTGTTGAAAACAGACAGTTGCATTTTAAAGAGACCAAAGATGTAGACAAAAGTGTAAGCAGCTCCATTTTTACAGCTTTTGGTCTGAAACTTCTAGCCCAGACCTGACCTCCTCTTTGTACCTTTTTCCTTGTACCTACAGGATTTTTTGCAGCACACCTGCAATCATTCTTCCAATTACAAGTATCTGCAGGGCACTGCGAGCTCCATTTTTTATAGAAAATTCTTCCTTTGCCAGGCTCTCGGTTGCCAGCAGGGTCTTTCTCGAGCAGTGTTGGGAAGCTCTCCTTCCATGTTCTTTCAGCTTGCCTGCTTTCTAGCTTGAAGTCCAATGTCCTTAGTTTTGTTCCTCTGTGAGCTCCAGCTGCTTGCAGCTTTTACTATGGGCTGGTGGCAGTTTGCGCAAGCTGTGCTTTGGTGTCACTTTCTCTGTTAATCCATCTAAGACCTTGGTGAGATTTTAAATTTTGTGGGGTCATAGTTTCATCTGATATAGAGATTTTTCAGTCATTTCTTCGAATAGGTTTTTCTCCATTCCCTTTGTTCTGAGCCCTGAGGCCTGAGAAGGCAGATGTTGGTGAGTAGGTCAGAGAGCTTGATGCTTGCTCTCCTGAGCCTTTCTCTCTGTGCCGTGTTTTGAATGATGGGTCCTAGTATGTCTGAGTGTTCACTGATGCTGGGCAAGGGCTCTGTCACTGAGCTACACACCCAGCCTTTCTCTGCCTTGCATTTCTCCTGTTCTTGTTCTGTTTTGCAATGCATGGTTACATGGTGTTAACGGTCTTATCTCCTGCTTCTCAATCAAGTTCTGTGAGATCACTAGAAATTCGAGGTCTTCATTAAATGTTTTTTGCACTTATCTATTATGTTATGCGTGGGGGTGGCACGGGTGGCACAGTACATGTGTGGTGGTCAGGTGGCAACTTTCAGGGGTCAGTTCTCCCCTTCTACATCTGGGTCCTGGGGATCAAACTGAGAATGTCAGGCCTAACAGCAACCACCTTTATCCAAAGAGACCTCCTGCCAGCTTGACGTCTTTCTTGAAGCATTTTAAAGTGGGTGTAAAATGGCATCCTTCACTGTAGGACTGGGTGCCGCGCTTTGCTCCATGGTGTCTGAACCATGGAGACCTCTATTGCTCTCTGCTGTGGGAGCTGGGCACCGTATGAGCCCTGATTTCCAGGGGTTCTGCTCTTGTCCTCATGCTGTTTGTACCACATGCTGATGGGTGGCCATCCAAGGACTGGGGCATCTGTCAGCCTGACTAGCACTTCAGGAAGTGCTGACTACACTCACCGTCTATCCATACCACCGATCCACCCTCATTTATTCACTCATTGCCTCTGGGGATCTCCTCTGCTCCCCGGCACTAATCACAGCACTGACTGGGGTGCAGATGATGGTGTCTGCCCTGTCCTGTCACAGCCGGGATGTAAGCCATGGAACCCGGAAGTCATCTCATGCAGTCCTCATTCTAGATACACAGGGACACTGCAGCCCGGCAAGGGAAGGGATGGTCCCAAGGTCCCATCATGAGTTGGTGCCTGACATGGACCTGGGTGCAGACCAGTACCTTCCCTCTTGGGAGCTACTTACCTCCCCAGGTAGACTCTGACCTGGCCCATCTTCCTGGCTCTGCAGAATCCCTGAGGTCAGGCTGTTTGTGAAGAGCAGAGAGCTGTCCTCCACCAGTTCTGAAGACTGGAAGACCGAGCACAAACAAGCAGCAGGTCTTATGTGTGCAAGGTTGCTGCTCTCGGCTTCCAGGATGAGCCTCAGGCTGCTCAGGGTGAGTGTTATATCCTCACAGAGCAGAATTTGGAAGCATGGAAAGGGACAAACCCAGCAAGTCCTTCACAGTGCTCACCCTGTCACAAGGACAGAGACCTTGGGACACTTCCTAGACATATTTCCAAGTCAAGGGCAACATGGCCTCAGGGCATGGGGAACTGGCACAGACTGCCTGAATATCCTGCTGCCCAGGGTCCTTATCTCTGTGGGACCTGGAGCCACTTGTGGGCAGGGGCCTCAGGCCTGTCCCTTCATCAGAGTTGGTACTCACGTTTCACGGGATCCATGGGGTATCTGCTGAGCTCTGGAGGAGAACAGTTCTTGCGGTAGGAGCAAGCTCCCACAGAAATCTCACTGTCCCAGATATTGACCACATTGAATGTTCCCCAGCATAGCTTCCCCACCCAAAGCGGCCAGTGGCCTAGGATGCTGCTTCCAGGCCTCCTCATAAAGTCCACCTCATGGCTCTTATAGGAGTCAGGTGTTGATCTCTGTTCAGACAAAAGTCAGGCTTGCGGACCAAGAACTACCTCAACGGTTGGTGTCCCATGCTGAATGAACAGGGACTCAAATGTCTAGGATCCTGAGAGTCTCCCCCTCCCAGCAACCAGTACATATAGTTGTAACCTCCATGTACCTATAGCTTGCCACAGCTGGACAGGGTCAAGAAGGACCCACGGCTACAGTGATGTTCGTTTCCTCAGGCTCCTCTCCTGCCCTCTCCCCTCAGAATTCCTCTGCCAGGTATAACCCATATTTGCTACTTTGTGGGTTCTTCTCCTTTCCACCCTTTCCCACCCTTCTCTTTTTCCATTTCAATCCCCTGACACTAGATATGAAAGAAAAAAGGGTAGAGAGGAAAGGATTCCTGAAAGAGATCCCAGAATAAAGTCAGGGGCCGGAACGGGGCAACATTAGCATTAGATTACTTCCTGTTGACTAAGAGTGTGGAGCTCCTTGGGCGAATTTGATTTTCATCATCTAATTTCTTCTTGTTTTTTCTTGCAGATGACTACTTTAAAAACTGTGATCAACAACAGTAAACAGCAGCCAACCAACGACCTCCACTGCCTCTCGGGGCCCTAGCATTTATACGCTCTCTGAAAAGTCCCCAGAATTCCAGACATCACACAAGTGCAGGAACTATCTGCAGCTGACAAAATTGTGCCTCCCCCAGAGGCAAATCATAGTCAGTTGTTGTGAAGCATCCCCAGGTCCCCACACCTAGGATTAAAATGAAAACATATTCTTATAATAGTTCTGTGTTTTGTTTAAAGAAATCAAAATTTCAAAATTCTCATTACAGCCCTGCTCTGTTCCCCTGGAGCACAGAGGACCAGGGTAGCACACATTGAATTTGGTTCTCGGCCACAAGACAGAATGGCCAGACTGTTTATATACCCACTGGACAGCAGTGCCCCAAGGTGCTCGCCTCTGGACCCCAGCAACCCCCTCTTCATCTCTTGGCAGCCTCTAAGCTGCATTCTAGACCCTCTAGCAAGCTAAGGCCTGCATAAACCTCTTTCCTAATAATTAAATTCTCTTCTGTAAAAAGACTCAAAGTTGATTTCTTTTTGCTTCTGCTGCTTATTTTTTTAGTGCTCCCATTTTTCCAAGGACTACTTGTTGAAAATGAACTGAAGTTAGACCAATGAGAGCACAGGCTCTGACTGAGAGTGCCCGGTGGGATGCTGCCCTGTAGGCCCTGTGGACCCTTGAATCCTGGAGTCTCCATGCCCCGCATTTATGTGATGGGGAAGTGATGGTGGGCGACTCTCCAGGCTGCTAAGTTTGGAGAGACTCTGGACATGAGATTCTCTGATGCACTTGAGCCAGGGAGATGGTGCAGCGTCTGGTTGTCATGGTAACGCTGCCAGCATGCCCATCTTCTGCAGAAATGGGTCACACGTTTGCCTCCTCCACAGTTTTGAACTTCTGTAAAATAATGATGATGATATCCAAGTGCACACTGGCCTGCTGCTGTGAACTCTTCCTCTTGGCCACTTTCTGAGCAGTGTGTTGCCATAATGAGCCACCAGTCAGAGGAAGGGGGCCCTGAGGAAGGACGGTTTGTCACCTCAGGATGCCAATTTCTCTCTGTATTCCAAAGTCAGTCATAGTCTGTGATGAAAGATGAAATGGCTTCATCCATGGTCACGGGAAGTCCTCCTGTGAGTCTGACTTTTTGCTTCATTGTGATGTGATGAGTGAGGCCTATGGGCCTCACCATGGTGAGACTCAGTCCATCAAGGTCTCCACGTATGCCTAGGGCCCAGACTAGTGAGGGCACTGGCATTCACTCACATCCTAAGATGGAACAAATGTATTTAGAAGCAGTTATGAGGCCTGAGATGCATAGAGGTAGCGCATCCTTCATTAGAGAGGAGGGTGGGCCACTTTCCAGCCGTTTTGGAGATGCCAGAACCCAGAAGGAAGGATGTAGAGTTTACTGGAGTCTGGGGTGGGGCGGAGCAAGGGACATGCTGAGGACTTTTCTTGCTTTTCATGCAGGGGAGCCCAGCAGGTTAGCTCAGGGTGGAATGCTGGGGGAGCTAAGGACAGAGACAGCCGTCCATTCCTCCTCATCTTCCTCAGGCACAGAACCCCTAAGTTCTGGTGCATTGGCCTCTAGCATATAGATGCCATTTCCAAGCCCACTTTGCATTAAGGGCTAGGCAGGTGTCTGGTATTAACCAGGAGATAAACATGGAAGTCATACTTGCCCTTGGGAACCACACTTAGTCAGTAGCCTATACCCCCCTTTCACTTCTGCTGTGCCCTACTGCTTGGAACTGGCATGTGATGGCTAGAGTGCCAGCTGCTTTCTTGGCCACAGGAGGCTGGACACAGGATGGCAGCATGGGCGCTTCAAGCTCTGTGCCTGGGTGCTGAGATGCTGGATTGTGCCTGGGCTGCAAACACTATTCTCTCACGGGGAGTCTCTGTGAATACAATGTGGCAGCTGAGAGCTGAGGAGAGAACAGCTGGGTGTCTGGAGAGGAGGCCTGAGCAAAGGTTTGGCACTTAGGGCTGGGCATGGCTGGGCTGGGTGGGAGAGCTGGGAGGGAGGCCATCAGGGTGGTGGGCAGATAGGGATGGGTCTGTCACCTGTGTGCTCTGAACAGCCATCCAACAGGGCAGAGCTTCATGCTGGGCTTTGCTTCTGCCTGCATGTTCACATAAGTCCAAGAATGATCCTCCCAGAAGGGAGTGAAAAGCGTCCTGTCAAGAATGGTTGAATGATTCACATCTGTAGCTTAGCACACAGGAGGTCTGGCATTCCAGTCTAGCCTGACGCCGTCTCTGAGGAGACATCCAGAGGGAGCATGATGAGATCTTCCTGTTAGACCCCAGGTCCAGCTCAGACCCATACAGCATCATATTAAAAGCCAGCATGTCCCTGCAGGCCCTCTGAGGCTATGGAAGGAGCCCTCAGCAAAGACCGTTCTGTATAAGGCTGGCTGTGGCAGCCCAGCATCCAGGCACAGAGTCCACAGTACCTCCTCTCAAGCTTCTGACTGAGTAGGGGCCAGGCCTGGCAAGGGAAGTGCTAAACAGAAAGCCACAGAGGTCGGGAGACATGAGGGAAGTGTGTAGGAGCCTTGACTTGTGCCAAGGAGGGGTCTGGAAGAATTCATCACCCTCTGAGCCAGCAGGAGGACAGAGGACCCTGCGTGGAGCACAAGTTGAGGAGAGAAGCCTGCATGCTGCTTCCAGCTGTGTTTCTTGTCTGAATGTGACTCACATGGCCCAGGCTTGGGCTCCTTGTGGGCTGGGATGGGCCTGGTCCACCCTAAGCCCACCCTGAAGAGCTATGGCCCAGAACAGGTGCTATTGGGTAATGTGTTCAAATTCAAATGTTATAGCCTGTTCAGAAGGGGCTGGGACCTTGGCTTCCCTTGCCTGACGGTCCCACATCCTTGAACTCACTTCCTTCAAGATTTAAGGTGGGAGTCTGGGAAGGTGCTTGAAGTCCTGGAGGAGGAAGGCCACCAAACTGGGCTACAGATGGCAGGGCAACTATCTCTCCAGTTCTGCCATTTCTTCTGTGGCTGCAGGGGCACTCCTGGTCCTCTGGGGTGTGAGGGGTCCCCTGTGGCCCCTGGCCTCCTCAAGATCTGTTGATCGGGTTCCGTCTGAGAGCTCCTCTGACTCACGGTCTCTGTGAGCCCTGGGAGCATCAGGGAGTTTTTTTTTTTTCCACTGCTGCCTCCTGCAGAGGCCTCCTCTTCTTGGTAACTTAATTAGCTCTGTTTCCCAAACAGGGGAAGCGTGACTCAGCACTATCGCACCATCTATATTTGTCACTTGCCCCCATCCCAGGTGTCTTGTAGCTCCGTCCTTGGGGAAAATAGATCACGAGGTTAGGAAGGGATTTGAAGGTGGCCAGGGCCTTTTCCCTGGTCACATCCAGGATGCCCTATTTGGCTCCCATGGGTGTGTCACTGATGGCCTGAGGCCCCTCCCTCACCCGTGCCTCCTCCTCCCTCCAGTGGGAACCTCCACCTACATAGCTGGTGGAAATAAAAAACAAAAACAAGGTCACCATTATCATATCGATCCCTCTTGGGCACCAGAGCTGAAAGGCCGTGTGGAGCTGTTCTCAGCTGAGTGTCAAGGGCAACTGTCCCTTTTTCTTCTCAGGAGCTTTAGCAAAGAGCAGCTGGGGCCCTGTGGTCATACCCCACATCTCAGATGGCCTGGATCTGAGCCTGGACTCCTACACACTTCTTTCATCTCTTTCCTTCCTCTATGGTTCTGTTCACTACTTCCCTCCCTTTGCCAGTCTCGGGCTGCTCCCGCCCTTGAGGAAGTGGCAGGCACGCTGAGTGATGCACAGAGGACCCTGGGAATCCTGCTCACACCCTAGCTGTGCCTTGCTGAGCTCCTGAATTCGGGGGGGGGCATGTCTGGGGTGACCAGGCATCAGGTTGTTAAAGGGCCAGACTGTTCTCTCGGAAACCCTTGGCAGCAAGTGACCACGCTCTCCCTTCACTCGGACAAGGTGGGGGCACAGGTGCTGGGACCTCAGTTCTGCTGCAGTTGACAGGCCACCTGTAGCCCCATGGTTCATGTGAGACATGTCATCCTGAAGCCCAAGGTGGAGCAGTGCTCACTCTTAGGAGCCATCCCCGCCTCTCGTCTAACTCAGGGCCATCCTGCCCCCTTTTAAGTCCCTCCATCCTAAAGGTCATCACAGATACCTCCTTCTCCCTCCCTCCTTCTTTTCTTCTGTCCACCTGTCAGTCTGATCCTCCACTCTTGGCACAAACACACCAATGCCCAGACAACCCCTGGGTCATCACCATTCCAAAGCCGTAAGTAAATTATATCAGCCATGGCTCCTTGACACAGAAGATGCCCTGCTCATAGACTTCAAGACAACAGCATGGTTTCTTTGAGTGCTGATGTTCTGGTCCAGCCTCTGGCCATCCTTCCTGTCCTATCCTTGAAATCATTTACTTCATGCATAACGATAGTACCAAACTTCACATGCAGCCATCACAATGAGCCAGCTCTCAGATGTCCCCTTGGCTGGACTGTGGACTCTAAAGACCAGGGACCATGTGTGTCTCGCTCAGGTCCAGGTTTTTCCCTGATGCATCATCCCATCCATACTTTGGTCAAAGAACAGCGCCAAGCACCAAGAATGCTGCTCACCTAGCTGAGGCTCTGGGTGCTTTATTTCTGCGCACCTGCACCAGGAGGCTGTCATCGCCGGCTGCGAAGCGTAATTACAGATGTAGAATAAATGGCACACTAACATAGACGATTAGCCACTGCCTCTCCTGCTGTCATTAGCAACAAAATGACACAGCCAGGTGCTCCTGAATGGGCTACCGAGGCAGTGATGGAGGACACACCAGCCTGGACTCCAGAAGAGGTCAGGGCTGCTCAACCCTGCTTGCTTCTCACCAGAAGCTGCATCCGTATCCTCCCTTTTAGTGGCTCCTGCCTAAAGAACAGGCTTGATTCAGAAATGAGGCAGCCCCTGCCCCTCCGCCTGTCACAGCAGCTGGGCTTTCCCTCTTGGAGGTCCAGCAGCTGCCCACTGCCCTCTGTCCACTCAGAGTCTAGCACCTTTGGGTGGAAGAGTGTTCCCCAGAAGTCTGTGAGCCGAGATGGAAAGCCATGGGGCTGCCAGCAGCGGGTCATGATGTAGCTGTCCCACACTGGTGTACACATCCTGGCTCATGTTGTGCAGCACAGTCTTCACTCTCTGGGCAGATATGAGGTCCCTGCTGCTGCAGTGGTTGGTGGAAGCCCACCAAGTCGGTGTCCATCCATGAAGGGATTAAGAGAGGTCCTGCTGAAGATCACATGTTTTTTTAATTTAAATTTGCATTTATTTATTTATTCACTTTATATCACTATCCTAGCCCCTCCCTCCTCTCCTCCCAGTCCCCTTCCCTCCCTCTTCTTCATCATCTCCCTCCCCTACATCTCAGAAAACCACATCAAACACATCAACCCAGCACATCAAGTTTAATTAGCTGAGCGCATCCTCTTCCACCGTGGCCTGGCAAGGCAGCCCCACCAGGGGAAAGTGATCAAAAAGCAGGCAACAGAGTACATGTCAGAGATAGCCCTCCTCACCCCTTATTAGGGGACCCACATGAAGACCAAGTTGCCCATCAGGTATATATGTGTAGGGAGCCTAAATGGGATCTCATGAAACTGAAAAGCTTCTGTAAGGCAAAGGACACTGTCAATAGAACAAAACAGCAGCCTACAGATCTTCACCAGCCCTATATCTGACAAAGGGCTAATATCCAAAATATATAAAGAACTCAATAAATTAAACACCAACAAACCAAATAATCCAATTAAAAATGGGGTACAGAACTAAACATAGAATTCTCAACAAAGGAATCTCGAATGGCCGAGAAGCACTTAAAGAAATGCTCATTGTCATTGGACACCGGAGAAATGCAAATCAAAATGACTCTGAGATTCCATCTTACACCCATCAGAATGGCTAAGATCAAAAACTCAAGTGACAGCAGATGCTGGCAAGGATGTGGAGAAAGGTGAACACTCCTCCATTGCTGGTGGGCGTCTGGCACTTTCACATGTTTTGAGCATACATTGTGAGCTCTGTGGTGGGTCTGGCGTCACATACATCCACTCCCAACAGCCCTGCAAACTTCCAGGGAGCCTCTCCATCTGGGTATCTGAGACTGCAGCTTAGAGAGGGTGAGTCACCTGCCAGAAGTCACCAGCCTTGCAGCTGGCTTCTCTTCAGCCCAAACCAGCATTTTCTGGTATAGTTTAAGAGGTTTCAGAGAGGCGAGGCTTTTGATTTTAAACTGAGGGTGGCAGATGTGCGTCTTCATCCGTTCCTGCTTCCAGGAAGCCACACCTCTTGGCCTGCTGTGGTCATTTTGATGTGTGAGGAGCCATCTACTCTAGGAAGATCCAGGAAGAACCGCAGGGATGAGTATCACATGGAGCAGAAGGAAGGGGTGCCAAGAACATTAGACCTGAGTCATTACCTTTAGGTCATTAGCCTCTGACATTTACTATCAAAAATCAGAAAAATGCTGCCTGCTGTAAAATGGGGATGGCCGGGGTCTTTCTCAAACAGGAAGTGAATCTCAGCACAGCACAGGTGGTCCTTGGGATGAGAGAATCTGGGATGGAGGGACTGTTCTGAAGTTAGAGGAAGCCCTCCCTGATGCTGCCCTGGAGGTGAATATGTCCCCCAAACCCTGAGGGCTGGGGTGACATGGCATTGCCCTCTCTGCCCTTCGCTTCTTAGGAAATCCCATCACTCCTCCTTAAAAAATCCTATCACTTCTGTTTGTCCCCACCGCCCAGCAGCCTGAGGACATTTAGGCCATTTGCCTCTCAGTTTTGAAGTCAGGCATTTTATATTCAGAAAGAGAGACGGTAGCTTCTCTGAACCCATCGCTCTGATTTATAAAGTCAGTGAATCCCACGAAGCTCGAGGTGGCCAGTGTTTTATGTTGCCCTTTTATATGCACAATCCATTTTACGACTTGTTTAAGAAAGAGACAGGAAAATGCATGCCTTTCCTGTGTAGAAAATCGACAAGCCCAGCATCTCCAATCAATAAAATCACATTCTGCTGACTTTGAGCAGGAAGCTGAAATGTCGTCGCAGGGGGCGCGCTCCAGCCATGGGCGGGGTAGCCTGAGGGTTCTTGGCTTTGATGCTGATTTATTGAAAAAACAAACAAACAAATGGATCTGCTCAGTGCACAGACGGTGCTTCGAGGAGCTCACACGCCTGGAGAGGTGCTGGGGGAAATGACCAACTCGGCCAGTGCTGCTCCCAGGGTGAGTTGCAGCCTTGCAGATAGCTTGTTAATGAAACAGTGGGCAGAGGCCTTGAGCCACACACATTTACATACTGTAGGGTTTGTGGTTTGTGGGATGGTGGAAGGGCATCCAATCCTGTCCTTTGTACAACTCATTAATTTTCTCAAAGCCCCACCAAAAGGCCTGGGTTTCTGTTTGTATACTAGCAGTGATGGGAAGCCCACTCCTGTTACAACCTCCCCCCCACTTTTTACATTGAGCTGCAGATACCCCCGTACTTTCTGTCTGACATGGAATTATTTTTGGAGGGTTGCTATGCCACCTTTTGCTTTTAATTATTTATTAGGGGTTTCTACCCCACCTTAGATTGTTTAGTTCCTAAATAAAAGACACAGACTTATTAGATTTATAATAAATAAGCTTTAAAGCACTAGAGCTGGGCAGATATCAATCCTCTAAGCTATTTCCTAGTCATGTTCCCCAATATTAGTTGCCATATTGCAAAGTCTGTGTTGCTTCTGCTCCATTAGGCCAGGCCTCGTGGCCTAATGGTCCATAGCGACTTCCTTCTTCTTTTCCTTCTCTCTCCTACATGAGACCCCAAGCCCAGGAGCAGAAGCTCCGCCTACCTCTTTTCTGCCCAGCTATCAGCTCTCTAGCTTTTAAATTAACAATCAGATAATTGGGGAGCAAAGCTTACACAACACAGTAGAGTGCATGAGAGAATGCCCTCCTCTGGACTGCAACCAGATCTTGGGGCCCAGATTTTAGCATCTGAATGCATAGAGCACCAGACCAACTCCAACACCTGTCGTTGGTGGGTTGGTGTCTTAAAGCTGAGCAACGAACTTGCTCTTTGATCCCTTGCTCCTGATGATGTGGCCTTACCAGGCCAGAGGTAGAGGATCCAGGCAGTCCTGATGAGACTTGATAAGCTATGGGCAGATGGCAAAGGAGGAAAACTCCTCCTCTGAGTGGACTAGGGGAAGGGGAAGAGGGAGGGAGAGTGGGACTGGGAGGAGCTGAGGGAGGGGGCTTCAATGGGGTTGTATATATAATGCATTAACTGTGAAATGAGCAGCCACTGTACATATAGCATCATTGGGAACCAGGGCCTGACACTTTCCGGTTGAGGTATAGACAGTAGCCCCTGCAGGAAGCTTTCTAGGATTCTGCTGTCTGTCCCAGCTGCTCTTGTCCCTGGCTCTCACAGCTTTCTACACTCCGAGTCTCTCTTGGCTTCTGCTCACTCTATGTCCCACTGATGGTTCTGTGTGAGCACAGTGGAAGGTGTCAGGTGCGCATGCATATGTGTAGGCGTGTCTGAGCAGAATTAAATCCCTTCTTCGCAGAGTCCATGTACCTTGGGCATGTGGCATTGGGCATACAGTGTGACCTAGCTAGACTCTGAGTCCTGTGGAAGTTAGGGTGGACATGCAAGTGTGTTGAAGATGCAACCCAGATTTGGACTCTGAGGCCCTGAGCTAACCTAGCACAGTGCATAGAATGAGCTCAGAGAAGTTCCAGGCCTGGCCGAGTCTGCTCCTGCCTCCCCACTTTTTCTGGTAGGCCATATACCTCATCAAGAGGAGTCACTTCAGCTTACAACTTGGCCCCTGAACTGGAGCCATCACTGGCCATCAGTGATGTCATTTAGGATTTGATACCTGCTCCCTGTGTCTGGTCAAGGCAGCTCCTCCTACCCCTCACATTCAGGATTTTGGAAGCCAGGATTGGTGCTGCTGCACTCACACGTGGTGCAGAGAGCCAACTGTCTGTGACTTGGCCTACAGTCTCGAAGCCAACCCAGGGTCATGATAGCTTTGCCCCCCTGAAATCACTCCTATCCCTGAACCCGTGGTCCTTCTGTGTCCTGCTGTGGAGCTCCTCAAATCAGCACTGTCATTCTAGCCAGTGCCCTGTCCCTTCCTGCCTCCAGATCTGGCCTCCCCATTTTCCCAGTCCTGAGATCCCACTGTGGCCCTAAGCCCCTCAAGGTTCCTTCAAGTCTTCCTCAGGCCCCCTCCCTTACTCACCCTCAAAGCCTTTGGGTTTCATTCCAAGTTTTTGGGCTCCTTCTTGTATGATCTTGGCTACTCAGGTTATTGTATTCATTCTGACGTCAAGCCTGTGTTTGGGCTACATTCTTACTTTACCCCTACCCACCTCTCCATTTCTGACTTCCTACTGATCTCCATGGCTTACGCTGGTCCCGATAGCTTAGCTCCAACTCTGGCCTCTCTGCTGACTGCCTGGCCCTTGTGACCCGCTGCCTGAGAACAGTCCAGTGCTTCTGGACATGTCCCCTCCTCCCTGCTCCTCATCTGGCACTGACCCTCACTCATGCTTGGAGCACACACCCCCCTGACCCCTCCCTTGGGTCCCAGGTACAGCATCCCCAGGCAGGCAGACTGAAGCTGCCCTTCCTCTCCATGTCTTTGGCTGTTTCTCTTTCCCCTCTCTTACCACCACTTTCTTTGCCCCTTCTTTGGACTCAGCCTCCACATTATTCAGTGTGTGACTATTTTGGGGGCCTCAGTTCTCCTGGAGCCATGGGACCCATCAGGTTTTGGGGAGGTAGACATCAGCAGCCATGCCAGCAAAGCCCACAGAGCAGTGTACAGTAAAGCTGTATGGAGTAACCCAGATTATGAATATTATTTTTGAAACAACCAGTTGCATCTAATCAAATGATGTTTCCTGTAACTCACAGCTAATTTGTTTCTAGGATCAACCTTATGAGCTTGCTCCAGTTGGGATCTGTTTGCTGTCTCTCGGTGTCTGCACACGTCGCCTCAGTTCCTCATTCCATTTTGCCTGCTCTGAATAATTCACACATACCAAATTGCTTCTCGCTCCTGCTGCGGAAGCCTGGGAGCTGAGTAGGGTGGCTCAGGGCTGGGAGCTGGCTTTCTTCTGCCTTCTTTGACCAGGGCCTTTGGGCCATTTGAAGTTAGAGCAAAAGGCAAGAAGCTTGGGGGCTATGGCTCTGCTTCTGTGTTTTCTTTGCCTTGACTCAGTGTTCTGTTCCCAAAGGCAGAGAGGATGCATACAAGGAATGCAGCCTTGTCTGGTGCAACTGACTTCTCAAAAGGTTAAGGCTGGAGCACTTGCAAGTTTGGGGTCAGCCTAGGTTACATATGAGTCCAAAGCCAATCTGAACAACTTAGGGAGATCCAGTCTCAAGCTAACTAGAAGTGAGCTAGGGGTGTGATCTGTGGTTACAGCAAGCAGGGCCCCCAGTAGCTTCTGGTGCACTGGCAGACTTCCAGGAGAGGGCAAGAGCCAGAACCTCAGTATCTTGTGCCTCAAGGGAGGACTCTTGGCTCCCCTCACTCCTCCTATAGTTCTAGAAATGTCTGTTAAACTGTAATGAAGAATGGAAGGTTCTGGAACTCCTGCTGGATTCCAGTCTTCCTAGGAGGAAACTGTGTTCCTCTTCTACTTGTGTAGTGCCCAGTGACCATCCATCTCCCATTTTTCCTCCTTATCAGAGATTTCACTTTTCATGGTTTCAGTTTCTTGTCATCAGTTTGAGTCCAGCAATTTTAAATGGATCATTCCAGAGCTAATTCATTCTGCAGCTTTCTATTGGCCATTCCGATATGAGTGGGGTAAATCTCACAGCAACCTCGGATGTCCTGCTGGATGTGAACTGTCTTCTGTCCAGGACACCCTGGGGTCCTCACAGTTGAATGTTACCAGAGTGACTGCTGCTCTGCAGTTTGTATACAGGTGGTGCTGACCTTACTTGGGCACAGCCCTAAAGCAAACAGGGGATGCAGAGCAGGTGCCAGGCATCCTTCCAGGAAAGACATGGGACATGAGCGGAAAACCACAGTCCTCGTGGCTGCTCATCTCACTTGTAGCTCTGTCCTCACATTGGTGGAGTGTGTACTCCACTAATGGGTTGTCTTCTGAGCCCCTCCTTCATGCCAGTTAGTCAATGGGACCCTGGGAGATCTGAGAACCAGGGGGGGGGGGAGTTTCTGACTTCTGTGGGTGGATGCAGACACGTCCACTCACCAACAGGTGGTGGTGGGGGGAGGTGATGGCAGTGGGCTCTGCTCCTGGAGACTGGGAGTGAGGTGTCTGACAGCTGAGGTTTTGTTCCCCACCCCTTGCCTTATGACCCCACAGTAGTGCCATTGCTTTGGTAGAGAGGCAGATTCAGCCATCAGTACAGCAGTGTAAATCTCTGTCCAAATGCAGACTTAGTTTTCTAATAGAGGAAAGGGGGAATGGTTATCAACAGACAAGATACTGAGTCCCAGAGGTTCAATCCAGTGCTGGACATTATGATTAGAAAAAAAGGCCAGCAGCTGGCCAGGCCATCCTGCCTAAGCCCTCTGCACTGGACATTAGAACCTACCTGTAAGTCAGGACCCCTGCTATCTCCACCCTGTTTCTAGAAAACCCCAAGAGGCCTCTTAGGACAGCCACTGACTTATCACTTGTGTCTGCACCACAGCCTAGCTTCAGGAAAAGGGTGGGCCCAAGTACTCCTTAGGATGGTCTCACTCCTTAGGAGTGCGTCCTTGCAAATCTCATTGAGCAGATGGAAGCCTGGGGCTCACTCAGGCAAGTCAGTGCAGCTGGGGCTCTGTCTGGTTCCTGCATGCGTCCTCCACCCAAGTCAGCACCCAGGAACTGCATCCCTACTATGTTCCTTTCTGCTTCCTTCCTGGAAGTTGGTTCTCAGACACCTGCACTGGTGAGGGATTGCAGGTGTGTGTGTGTGTGTGTGTGTGTGTGTGTGTGCAGGAGTGTGAGGAGGAGGGAGAGTGAGGACTTAGAAAAACACCATTAGGCAACCCAGCCTGCATTTATAGGACTGATAAGGACCAGAAGACACTGCCAGATGTCTCTTGCCTCACTGTACTTTTGTAGCAGTGAGCGCGTTTCATAGCCAATGCTATGGAACTGCCTCTCTCTGTCTCCCCAAGTATTCAGGGCTGGTGGATCTGGGGGTTCCCTGGTGATGGAGCTGTTCTGGCCCCAGCTTCCCTGAGCTGGTACATAGGGGCATCTTCCCAGAAGGAAGAGGCCCTGAGGAGGGACGTGTGCACCACAGCCCAGCTTCAGGAAAGGGAGTTGTAGTAGCCTTTAATTGAATCTCTCCTCTCCTAGTCCTTCCTGATGATGCTCCTCTGGATGACCTGATGCAGCCGCTGTTTCTCTTCTTTATTATGGCTTTGCTACAGCCAATTTAGCAGGGACAGTGCCAGGCTGGGTGAGACAAACAGCCTGGAACTGATAGCAGACCCATCTGGCTAATTATAGGGGTGGCTTCAGGGCAGGAGGCAGCGGGAGAGGAGGCACCTGCGCCTGTCGACACACAGGACTGTGCACATAAGGGGTCTTGCTGGTCTGAGTGGGTCTCAGATATTGCAGGTGTCCTGAAGGCGACTAAGGCCCTTGCTGGGGATGAGGGTAGGTGTCCTCCAGGAATCACACAAAATTCAATCAGCGGAAATGAAACTACCTAGAACTCGTGCCCAAGACATCATTCTTGGCGACCTTATTTTCCAGGCTTTGGTGGGAAGAAAGAGATCAATAAGGAAGTCTGTTCACTTCTCTATTCTTCTGGGCTCTTCTTGTCCCTGTGGACTTGGCTCAGTGAGGAAAACAGGCCTGGGGTGGGGCTAGGGAAGCAGCTATAGTCCTTCAGGACTCCCCAAACCAGCCAATTAGAAGACATTTGCTGCATGACAATGCAGCTGGTGTCTCCGGATTGAGCCCAAGGCTGGTGTCAGGGGACTTTGGTCCCTCCTTGAGCTTGCTCCAAACTAGCTGTTCTAACTAGAACAGGTGTTAAATGGTCTCTCTGGGCCTCTGTGTTTCTACCTGCAGAGTAGGGACAACAATGCCTCAGCAACAGAGCAAAGCACCCACATTAGTTAGGGGAGGGTACCTTCTCCGGGCTGAGAAGGTAGTGTTGCCCAGGATGCTGGTCCTGCTGGCCATGAAGGTGTGACCATGACACATCTCTTAGTGAGACTCTCTGTGTAGGCTTTCTGGATGCTCTGCCATGATACCTGGTGCTTCTGTCAGTGTGGTGGAGATGTTGCCGCTCTGTGGCTGACCTCCTGAAGAGGATGGCTACTGGAACGGGTCTGGAGCTCCCTCAGGGTTCCTCCCACAAGGCCAACGTTGGAATTCCTGTGTTGGATGATGGGTCTATCAGGTTGGAGGGCAGTCGAGAAGAGATCTAGATGACTTTCCCCACCAGTGCTTCACTTTCCCTAGCCATAGGCACACAGGATAAGCTTAGACAGGAAGTCCCTGAAGCCCTGAGCAAGTGGAGGGTAAGAGAGGGATGCCTTGGAAGGAGAAGTGTGCCTGCCTGGAGGCAGAAGGATAGAGAGAGTACTGTGTTGCTGGGAAAATACTGACCTGGAGGAAGGAAGATCAAGTTCTATGGAGGGAGAGAGGGAGGGAGAAAGGAAGGGATGGAAGGCAATGGAATAAAAAGAAGTATGGAAAGGCTTCCCTCCCCACCCGTTCACCCCTCCTTGCAAAGACAGAGGGATAGGAGATGCCCAAGTCTTGGCTCAGTGTTCCTTGGCCAGGACCTTGACTTCTTCTAAGGCCTATCTCAGTGCCAGGCCACAGTGACTCATAGGCTCTGGGGGCTAGAGGACAAACTGGGATCCTTTTTTCTTGAAGGCTCTCACACCTTCTGTTGCCTGCAGCGTGATGAGTAAGCAGCCATGACTCACCTGCATGACCTGTGTCCGAGGCCCAGAGGCTGGTTGGTGGCTGTCCCTGCCATCTGTCAGTCTGGTTATGGCTTCACTTTACTGCCTCATGTCCATGGAGCCCCTGAGAGGCTGCATACAAGAGAACTCAGCTTGTCTTTGAAGCCCTGTGAAGTCTCAAGAACTTGGTACTTGGTTTGAAACAAAGATCTATCTCAGAGATTTATTATCTCAAAATCCAGCTCTTTACAGACTCAACAGGAATAAGGAAAAGAAAAATTCCTGTTCATATTTGTAAATAAGGTATCAGCATCAAGCTGATCCTGGTGGCACAATCTTTAATCCTAGCACTCAGGAGGCAGAGGCAAATGAATCTCTATGAGTTCAAGGCCAGCATGGTCTACACAGTAAGTTCTCGATCGGCCAGGACTAGAAGAGAGACTCTGTCTCCAAAAAACAAACAAACAAACAAACAAACAAACAAACAAACCGAAAGACACCAGAATCACAGGGACCATGCCTGGAGGCATCTTAAAGATGTTATATCCAATTTGTATAAATGGATCCTTGAGCCTCAGAATGAGGTTTCCAAAAACAGCATCAGATTGAGTAAGATTTGTGGTCCAGAAATAGACTTGAGAATGTAGATAGCTTTAAAAAATAACTGGAAGGAGAAAAGTTTACTTTGGTTCATGGTTTCAGAGGGTCCAATCCATGGCCTACTGGCTTTATTGTTTTTAAGTCTGGGTCAAGGCAGAGATGCCATTGTCTCAGGGAATGACTAAAGAAAGCTGTTCACCTTATAGCAGCCAGGAAGGAGCAAGCGAGTGAGAGAGAGTGAGAAAGAGATGGCGAGAGAGAGAGAGAGCAGAAGGACAAGCTATATTCTTCAAAGGCACACCACTGTGACTCTGCTTTCTCCAAGTAGGTCCTGGCTCTTAGGCATCTGGTCGATATGGAGTCCCTCAAGATCTAGTCACCTCCTAACAGCACACATGCAGGTAAGTAGTTTTATATCCATAAAAAAACCTTAAGAACAAGAACTGAGTGGGGAAAAATAAACAAGTATAAGACCTGTTTAATCCTCTCACTGCCCTAGATGAGTGCCTGGTCTGTCCCTGTCCAAGGCTGGTATGAACATCAAGCTTTCCACTACCACGTCCTTGAGCTCCAAGATGGGTCACTGAAGCCAGCCGCTGCCTTCTGCAACTTAGGGCTCAAGTATGGATGGGGAGAAGAATTCCTGTACATCAGACTTCTCTAACTTCTCCAGGAGCTAGGCCTGGGGACCCCAGCAGAGTAGGGAGCAGAGCCACAGGGTGCCTGAGGTGGGTGACTAGACACGGCTTGCTACAGAGCAGACCCCCTGTAGACAATGGGGACACTGTTCACTTGCCTGTGAAAGAACACTGAGCTTCATGCTCTGATCTCTGAGCTTCTCGAAGAGTGGCAGGATTTTGATTCCAGGCCAAACTTCTAATAAAGAAAATTCATCTGCTGATGCTCTGCTATTGGCCCGCATATCCAGTTATTGGAATCTGGGAGATTTAGTGACAGGGGGTTGTTTTATTCGCTTTCTGGACGAAGCCATTTTTTCCCCTTACGTATTTAATCTCCTAGCAGAATATTTTCCCTAGCAAATACACTGTCTGAGACAGCAAATCCATGTGGCCCTGTCACATCCTTATTTTGTCTTGCAGTGACTCACAGAATGGGCGGGCATTTGCTCACTTATGTTTTGGTTTTTTTTTTTTTTTTCTGTGTCATTAAAGAAAAATTACACAGAAATCAGCCCACAGTTACACGGTTGTTGTCTGATGGTGTGCATACAGGGCTCCATCAAATCGGGAGTGGACCAGAGTCCTTACAGCTTGAGTGATGGCTTTATTGAAACCTGGGGCTTTTTAGATGAGTAAGCAGCCACTGTGTCTCATGGGGGGTCTCACCCCAAGATAATTTGTAAACATGAAAATATGAAAAATACCTCCCACCTCTGAAAGTTTTAATTGGAAGTTCCTTCATGGCTATGGTCATGGGGCGTGACTTGCTTAGGAAGCTGTGCAGTTAATGAGGCTGTAATTAAGGATTAGCTTTCCCCAGACTGCCCTTTTCTCCCCTCCTTCCACCTTGCTACCTTCAGGTGGATCCTGTGACCTGCCAGAGAGAAGAAAAGCAAGCTTTCTTCCTTCCTTCCTTCCTTCCTTCCTTCCTTCCTTCCTTCCTTCCTTCCTTTTTCCTTCCTTCCTTCCTTCCTTCCTTCCTTCCTTCCTTCCTTCCTTTCTTTTTCCTTCCTTCCTTCCTTCCTTCCTTCCCTCCCTCCCTTTCTCCTTCCTTCCTTCCTTCCTTCCTTCCTTCCTTCCTTCCTTCCCTCTCTTTCCCTCCCTCCCTCTCTCTCTCTCCCTCCCTCCCTCTCTCCCTCCTTTCTTCCTTCCTTCCTCTCCCTCTTTCTCTTTCTTTTTTTCTTTTTTGCATTTGGAGGCTCACCTATTTTGGATACCTAAACCACTTCTCTCAGATCCTAGAATATTTTGGATGAGATTGATTAGAGGAGGACTGAGAGCCTGTGGAAGGGAGATTCTGGTGGGGAGGAGGAGTGGCCTCTAAGGTGTTTGTGTGGTGGTGGGAGGGATCTGAGGCCAGAATGTAGATGGTCAGGGAGCATGTTAAGGCTTATTATATCTGAGGTCTGGTGAACATGGTGAGAGAGGGCCAAAGCAAGTCCTGTCTCTTACAGAAAACTGTGTCCAACCTGTGGGTTGAGCTCGGTTACATTTGGCCGAGGACAGCTACAAATGTGGACAAGATAAAATCATGAATTTACTTAGAACATTAAGAGATATTTTTGCAATTTCTTTTTGTAAATCAAACTTTTTAGGTAACATTGTGTCAAAAGTTTGGACCTACTAGATAGGCCACCTGTATCAGCAGCCACCTAGTCACTGAGGAAGGGACTAGGGTCCAGGTTATGGTTTCTGGAGTAAGAGTGCCTGAGAACACTATGTCAGGCCTGACTGGTCTCTGCTCAGCAACCCTCTAGAGTCCTTCCAGATCTCTTCCCACCATTATCCTGTTACTCTATTTTGAGGGCTGGGTAATAAGAGTGCCTTGTATGGACAAGCTAGACACAGTCCCTAAACGTTCACAGCCACTTACTCCCTAGTTGTTCACCATGGCAGTGATTCCAACTTCTGTGTGGTCACATTGTCTGTCCTTAGACATCCTCGGACTCTCAGTTTTACAGAACAACTGAATATCATAGATGTCAGCTTGTCCTGAGTGCCATCGATGTTTTGCTTGGGGACCAACCAGCTGCTGTCCCAGGACATGCATTGGAACATGGGGGACTAGTTTGCTCACTGCTTGTTGAACACACACTCTGAACCATGTCTCCACAGTCTATCCGGATGCCCAACTGTCGAGGTGAGGTGAGAGGAGAGTTATCACACCAGAACCCACACCATAGAATATAGACAACAGTCACCTTGTCAAATCTGAGACCAGATACATCACCATGTAGGGAGGGCTCCTCTCATGCCACCACTTCTCGGGCTGGCATTAAACTCCAGGACATTCTAGAAAGGCTCTTGAATTGAGGCTGTGAATTACCCTACAAGTACCTCAGGGACTTCTTAGATACAGGGATCTACTTGGGTGTTCTAGGACATTATCTGTAGGTTGAGTTCTTTGGAATTGCTAACATATACATATCTTGGGATCCCAGAGAGGACTGGGAACCTTCTCCCTAGATCTGCAGCAGCCCTTGGTGAAAGGCTGGGCCAGAAGTGGAGTGGATTCATGAACTCATCAGCGTTAGTGAGGTCTTGGCTGGTGACTACCAATGGCACCAGGGTTGTCTCACATGGGTGCCTGTTCCTGGAAAGAAGAGTAGGTGAAGGATGGGAGCCCAAGGTGGGGGAAACTCCAAGCCTTTTCTGGCTTTGGAAAAGTAGGAGGTTGGGATCCACTGTCCTCTCTCCCTTCTGAGTCTTGTGGTCTGGAAGGTAGCTATGAAGACTAGGTGTGTCCATCACATCTCTCTTGTCACACACAATAAGCAAAGCAAGGATGTCTCCTAATATTTTTTATTGTTCCTTAGATAACTGAATAGTACAAAGTTGCCCTCTTTTATTTATTTTTTTCTTAAAAAATGACCTTTCCATACATGGCTGCCCTTGGGGAGTTCCTTCCTGTCGGAAACTGAAGTTTCCCAAGATGCGTCCTTCCCATCTACGGTTACACAATTCAGATAACTTGACAAGAGAAAAATTCCACTGGGTTATTAGCAACATGAATTTGACTAAGTCTCCTATAAGGGCGAACACTGATTTTTTTTTTCTTTTTCTTTTTAGAAACAGAATCCATCCACTTATCAATCCAAACTACAGCATTGCATGACAACATTCATTGCATAAATTGAACACATGGAGTTACCACCTCGGGGAATAACAGACGAACACCTCACAATCTAGCTACAGGGTACGCAAGTTCAACAACGTGGGTACGGCAACTTCACTCTACGCACACCCACCATCGCTTCGGGAAGGTACTAGACACAAGTCCATGAGCTACTGGGAGTCTCGGCACAGTTAATCTAAGAGACAACAACACAGTCAAGAAAAAGGCAGCTGCGATACGTGTGGGCTAAAGCAGCCTACATCGAGCGCCGCAGGGGCTGGGGCTCTGGGTGGGGAGAACGGCCATCACGTCATCGCGCTGGGCACAACCTAAGGAGATGTCCATGCAATCCTAACAGTGTGGTTGTTCTTGGGTGAGAGGGGCCAACAGTCATCGCCTTGCTTCTTTGAGTTATTTGACCAGAGAGAGGGGGGATGGGGACAGCCAGCGAACCGTGGGCTGCAGTTCCATCCACATGTGGCGATTTCTTCTGAAATCTGTAGCCCACCTGCACGAGGAGGAGGAACACAGAGGTGACACCGTCCCTCGGCGTCAGAAATGCGCTGATTTCTCAAAATCAGGACTTTTAGTATTCTTGGGATCATTTGGCAGCTGTTTCATGGAAATGTCCTCGGGGTGAGGACTTGGACCCTTGGCTTCTGGGAAAGCGGGAGCTACAACTCGTCGGAGCGGATGACGTGGAAGAGGGTGACATTGTAGAGGGTCTGATGGCCGTTGTTCCAGGCGTACAGCGCGCGGTCCTTAGGGTTGTAGTCCAGCATGGAGATGTGAGAATATTTGTTCTGGAAGGGGATGTCAATGTACTCGTAGGTTGAGGCGTTGGTCTGGTAGGCATAGTGGACTTTGGTGCCCCCCGAGTAGCCATTGGTGACGTAGAGGGTCCCACAGATGATGAAGGCCTCACCGGCACTGCGCTTAGGGTAGCTGGTGTTCCAGGTCTGCAGGATCTGCAGTGAGACAGGATCCAGCTTGCTGATGACAATGTTGCCAGCATTCTGGTTTGTGGCATACACAGCCCAGAGCCCGTTCTCATCCACCATGAGGTCGATGTCTGAGTGCCCACCCCAGGCATAGTGGTACATGTTGTTGTAGCCAGCGTAGTCCAGACTGCGTGTCTTCAGGATCGTCTCTGTCTTCAGGTCAAACCTAATGATAATGTGACTCTGGAATTTGTTGAAATAGATGGAGCCATTGTAGACCACCTGACCTGTGCCCGACCATGGGTGCGGGAGACGGTGCGAGGTAAAATTGTCCGTGTTCATGAAGTCCACCATGGACTTGTACTCACGGACAAAGCGGTTGTTGTGATAACCATCCATGTACCACACCTGTGGGGAGAGCAGACCTGGTTAGTGTCCCACATAAGGAGGGTGCAGAAACTTAAAACAGAAGGACTTGGAAGAACCATCAAGACGAGAGCATCCTGCCCTGCATCCAAGAACATTGGATTTGCCCCGGTCCCCACTTGGGACTATTTTCTTACTCCTGGGAAAGACAGGACACAGTGGAGGGACAGGAGTGGGGACAGGGAGTCAGGGTTCTCAGACATAACAGTCCACTGCCAGTCCATGCAATATACATCAGAGGGTGGTTTGGGTGCCCCCCCAGGTCCCCAGATGGAACCCTTTCTACTTGGAATAGAACCATGTTATGGGACAACAGTCACAGCTGTTTGCTCAGTATTGGGTCTTGGCCAAGGGCTTGGGAGAAAGGAGTGTCATCAAAGCAGGGTCTCGATGCTGGAGTCAGCGTCGCAAAGGGCACAGCTGCCAGGTAGATGCTCCCACACTGAGGAGCTTCTGTCTGCAAGGACACCCGGCTCTCAAGGTGAGTGCCGGGAAGGGCCATCTTCCAGTGCACTGATGGGACACTGTGAGTCCTCTTGTCTCACCAGGCTGTTGCTGATGTGCAGTCTGAGTCATCATCCTGCTGGTGTGTGTGTGTGTGTGTGTGTGTGTGTGTGTGTGTGTGTGTGTGTTTGTGCACGTGCATCCGTGCAAGCACACACAGAGGAAGGTAATTAACCGGGGCTTTGGTTCGCTTTGGGGGTCAATCACTCATTCCCTAATCTGGGGAAAGCACTTCTCAGACTGAAATTTGGGTCTCGCAGCTGTGGAAAATCAACCAAGTAACTCAGCTGCGGCCTGAGTCTGAAGCGTTACAAAGGAAGTAAATTTTGATGACTGTTTGCATGCCAGTCGACCTGAGAATCATCTGGACTTGGAACCAAAACCTTTAGTCATCTTGAAGCAATTCTGGAGCAAATGAGAAATGGGTGGGTTAGAAGAGGAGATGGTGGTGTCAGCCTGGCATTAAGGCAGCTGCCTTATCCACAGAGAGCTGCGGAAGCTGAGCAGGGATTAGGGCTGCGGCAGCTCTCAGGCTTGGCATGAATTTTTTTGTTAAAACAAAGCAAAGCAAAGCAAAACCAAACCAACCAACCAAACAAACAAAAAACAAAAAAAAAAAAAAAGAAAAGAAAACAAAACAAACAAAAAACTGTTCCTGAGACATCATTCAGATGCTTGGGAGCAGATGTGCCCTTTGTTTTTAATGAGATTAAAAACAACAACAGCAACAACAGGGTCTCATTTGAGGTGGTTATTATCCTCAGTGATCTGGGTCATGGATTAAGGATGTATCGGGACATGTCTCTGGGGGAAAAGCTGCCCACCACTGCTCCCTCAATGGGCTGCCTTGAGGGACAGGGCCTTCTCATGTCCTCTAAAAGGATCAGTGGTTCTTTCCACTTAGACTCAAGGGTGCCCAGCTAACGACGGAGGGCAGAGTTGAGGCTGTCGGATGCCCACACTGCATGACTTTACTAGAGGACATGAGCCTCATCATGCAGTGTGAACCCTCCTATGAGCCTATGTAGCAGTGGAGCTGCCTTCGTGGCAGGGTGTGGGGACAGGCGGCCAGGGTTCTCAGACATAAACAGCCAGCTGGGAAATAGAGGGGACCAGCGGAAGAGAGGTCACTCTCTAGTCCTGATTTCTGTCTCTCAATAGCTGACCCCCGAGAATTTTGCCATAACCAGACCACCTGCAAAAGAGATACACACACTCCCTTTTCTAAGTAACTTCACAAGCCGGTCTGTTGAAACAGCTCGTGAACCATGCCTCAAGTCCAACCCCACTGTGACCTATGTATGAGCAAGGATTCTTTTGATCCATGTTTTATCTCACGCATCACCCTTCTCCCGCTGCCCAGTGGACCTATAAAAAAATCTGCTCTTCAGGGAATGAGCTCTGTGGATAAGAAAAAGGAGTATGTCGGCATAGCCTAACATCCAAACTTAGTTACACATTTCGTAGTTTCCCAGATCACATCTATCGCTGCTGCCCAGGCACACAGGGGCATCCTTCTAACATCTGTGTTTGATTCTGGTGCATCGTATTTTTCCGCCTCATAATGAACTTGCTAACTTTGCATCTCTCTCACCCTGTCATTCTCTCCTATGGTGGATGTCAAGTGCCTGGGTTGCCTGCTTAGAGGTCCCGAGGCTTTGTGGGGCTTTCTGAGCTGTTTTGCACATCACCAAGTTGTGCCCCTGCTGCTGGTTTCACCATTTTCAGAAGAGGAAACTGAGGTCAGGAAGGTCTTAATTGTGTTAAATGTAGTTGCTTTTCATGGAGGTTGGCCAGGCAGAGCTGCTGGGGCTGTCCAGCAGCTTACAATGCAGCCGAGGTGTTTTTGGCCATGCTATTTCAGGGCCCTTCTTAGTACCAAGGTTTGAGTTTTGCTCTTCTCGCTGGCTTACCAAGCACTTCACAAGTGTCCTCCTGAAACTGCTAACATCAAGGAATTCGGCCTTGGAAAGATGTTCTAAAGGGAGCCGTTAGTGAAGGGGTGGAGAGAGCCTCAGTGGGAGGCCAGGAGGAAGTGGCTGGATGCCAGCCACCCCAGGAATGTCCCAGTCCCTACTCCCACTGAGAAAGGATTAGAAGGGATGTCTAAGCTGCCAGCAGACAGAGCTGCAGGCCCCAGGATATCTGCATAATCTAAAGCATTCTGCATAATTCCACCCTCTGTTCTAAGGATCATCTGCTGGTTTTGTTGCTGCTTAGATGAGGGGAAAGAGTTTTTGAGCACAGAGCTTAGTGAGGGCTTAAGCGGTACCCCACCCCTTGGAACATGAACCTCCTGGGGCGGTGAGAGCATGTCACAAACCCCCTCTCTTGTGTAAGCTAGACCAGAATCCTGAGGTGGGGGAACAGTAAAGGAGGTGGATGGAACATGGCTCTGTCAGCGTGTCCCAACCCAAGTGGACTGTGAGTTTTAGAACCTGGCATGAAATCTTTGAAATTCCAGGGGCCTGGAGCTATGTACGGTAGGTGGGGTGTAGGGGTTTATGCAGCCTATATACAAAAAATACACCAGCTCCTGCCAAGCTCTTCCCACAGCCAATGCTGGTGAAAAGGGCCTGGCCTCTGTTGGGGCTAGGGTCTGTGGCTCACTGCTGAGTAAGGTGTCCTAGCACAGCACCTGTATGCAGTTGGTGCTTGATAGACAGAAGAAGGCCCATGCAAAGGTGCCCCAAGCTAAGTTTGTTCTAACAGTTTACGCAGAGGCAGTGGGGACTGAGCTAGCTCAGCACGGCCCCTCGGCACACATACTAATCTGCAGCTTTCTGAAGCCTCTTCATGGGTCCCATGCAATTCCCCCTTCTCTGTTTCACCCCATCCCTCTCAGGAAATCCTCCATGGCGGCCTGCTCTAAAGCCAACATCAATCTCCAGCCCCCCTCGATTTTGTGTGTGGCTAGTTATTGGTCTCCCGTGTGTACGTGATCAAAAGTGCTTGGGAGATTGGAAGGAAGCAAAACAAAACAAACACTGCTGGTGCTGATCAATGGCAGCATGAGGCGACATGTCACTTAGCAGGCTGGGACACATGAGCCACTGTGGACAGCATGTGGTTCAGAATGGTTAGAGCCCAACGTGCCCAGAGCAGCGCCCAATACTGTGTGTTTGCAGCCAATCAGCATCTTGCCCCTTGCCTGCTGTCAGCCCTCACGAAGGCCCCTCCTCCTCCTAGCCACTCTGTCTGCCACCAGAGCTTCCTCTCCTGGAAGGTAGTCATGAAGCAGAAAACAGATACCTAATTGTCACAGCACCCACGGCTGTCCCAACAGCTTTGTGAACCTACATTCTTGCTATGCCTTGTACCCCAGAGGCCGAGGCACACACATATGTAGCGTCAGAAGGCTCCAGATGCAGGCTCCTCTGATGATCTTGGCTAGCCAGTGTGGGGTTGATGGTGGTCTCCCTGATCTGTGCTGTCAGGGGAGGTCCTTTGTGGGTAGCCTCAGCCCAGAATCTCATAGATTCAGTGACTCCAGAGACCAGCCTCTGAGGACATGGCCCGTTTGTGTGAGTGGAGATTAACAGTTTTCAGAGGCCTTTGAAAGAGGCCCTGGTGATGGAAGGTATATAGAGAGCATGTGTTTGGGGATTGGGAGTGTGTGTAGGGGGAAGGGGGCACAGATGTAGTTACATCATTCTCTGCAGTCCAGAGCTGGTAACTAGACAGAACATGCTGGGACAGAGCCTGGCATGCTGGTCTGGTCTTCCTAAGCAACTCCTGTCTTTGCCTTCTTTCTCCCCATAATGCCTCTGTCATCCACATCTGTAGTGAGGTGGTGCTCCTAACCAAACTTTAAACTGAGCAGAGGTAGTTGTTTCTGATGGGATGTGGCTACAGACGCATCCTAAATGTCCCAGTCAGCGTTACTTGTCTGCATTAGTGGTCAACCTGACCCAAGCTAGGATCACCTGCACAAAGAGTCACAGAAGCTGCCTTCTGTCAAAGTGTTTATATAGCCAGAGAGCACAGACTAGAATGCTGAGAAACCAGATTACCATCGTGATCCAGGGAATTTATGTCCACACATTCCTGTCCCTATTGTATCTTCAGGGCAGCTCAGCCAACCCTCCAAGCTGCCTGGCATGTGAAGGAGCTGGGGCCTCAGTGGCACTGGTCTATAAAGCTGACATATCTAGAGGGTCTTTTGCCTACCCCCAGTGGCCTCCCATTTCCTGTGCTGCCTACCCTTGCTCTGCCTGCCATGGAGGGATGTGATGAGGCTTGGGGGATCTTGGATTTCAGCCTCCTTCCTTTGGGTCCAAGGAGGACCTTCTAGTTCTGAGTGTGTCTGTCCACTATCCTGCAAACCTCTGACAAGAAGAGCCTTGGGGAGAAGTGCCAGACCCCAGGAGGCTCGTCCTGGCTACAGTAATTAGGGCTGTGTGGCAACAAAGGATTCACAGAAGCACAGCTTCCCTTCCATCTCTGTCGGAGCTTCCCGGAGACCCTGACTGCTCCTTACAGGCATCCTTTTTCAAGGGTTTCTCTCTGCCTCTGACTCCAGATGCCCACCTTCTGAAGTGGTAGGCATAATCCCCAGGAAGGAGAAGTAGTCAAAAATGGGCAGCTAGATAATTTTTCTTTTCTGAGGTTTTCCCAGGGAGGAAACACCCAGAAAAAAACCCAGCCTCTTCTCAAAATCAAAAGGGAACACAGAGCTTCTATCAGCCATGAAAGGAATGGCAAATGAGTACAAATCAGCTGTCATTAAAACAAGAAAGGCCTAATAGATTCCATCCCTGAAGCACAGGCAATGATGGGAACTGCCCATAGCGGTCAGCACAGGAGATGCCTGGGCAGCCTCCTCGGCCATGGGGCAGAGCTGCCACCACCATCCTCACATGGACAGCCTCCCCGCCCCACTGTCTGTCATATGTGTTAGCATAAGAGCTTCCACTAGCTTTCCTTTGAAGAAGCCCTTGGGAGACTCTGTCTCTGCCCAGTCCACATCCCCTTAAGTTGTCGGCCTGGGAGGCAGACATGACTGGCAGTACGGTGAGGGACAGAGACCAGGCCTGTTATGTCCCTTAAGAGCTTAGGGGACACTTACCCTGTTGTCACCTTCTGGGGCCAGTGGGTCTGTCATCCAGGACCCGAACCTTGAGCCAGAGGTCTTGACAGTCACTGGGTCACTTATGCCTGTCAGCTTCCCGCAGGCTGGAACAGAGTGTACACAGGTCAGGACCAACAGGTGACTGAGAGCCTGGCTCCCTCCCCCAATGGCACAGCTAGGCTTGAAGGACAGGTGCTTTATCCTTTTCTCCTCCAGATCTGGAGGCTGGCAGCTCATGGTGCCACTTACACAGGTCCCAATTGAGGGCAGCATGGGTAGGGCATAGCAGTCAGTGGCTGCCCTCCTGGACCTCATGAATCCTTGGGAGCAAAAGACCAGGGCAGCCCAGATAACAAGTGAGGGTTGGCCTCAGAAAACCTCAGTCTTCTCTGGGAAATGGAGCAAAAGAGTCCAGTCGTCCCTGGCTGCTAGAATAAAATGCTTATCCAGCATAGTAGGCAGCAGGAGGGAATTTAGAATCCTGGACCCAGGCTCGGTTCACCTCCTCAAACATAGACAATCCTAGCAGTCCACAACAGCACCCCCGCACTGTGGGAGCACCTTTCCTGTGTATATGTCTGTCTTGGAACCAGGCTCCTGGTGGAGGTGGGTGGATGCTGCTGCTGTCCTGCTGTGTGTGGGGTGGGGGGGGGTGGGGCGGTGAGGGTGTCTTGGACGTCCATGCTCTCAAGAGGAGCAGCCCCTGGCAGGAGGGCTCATGGGTTCTTGAATGTGACTTCTGCAGCCCTCCCACATCACAGATGGCCAGAGATGACCTCAGAGCCACAACTTGGTCATTCGGGAGATGCTAAGGCTGTGACACAGCATACCTGCCTTGCCAGCAGCTCTCTTGCCACCCATGTGGCCCCAGCTAAAGCCTGATATCTAGGAATCCTCCTCATCTGACTAGGTCAGGCTGGAGTGTGGCCCCCCTCCCCAGTCTGTAGGATACCCCTCAAGGGCCACATTAGCATACGTACACACTGTCTGCAAAGTTCAGAGAAGATCCAGGTGCTTAGGTGGGATTGTGAGAGACTTAACCTGAGACCACAGGGAAGCAGAGATAATCCTACAGAGAGCAGGTTGTGGGGCCTTTAGGCCCAGGGGAGAGTGCAGCTCACCCTGCTCCCATACTCAGCACCATCTCCCCAAGCCTGAAATGGGGTGAGTATGTCCCCAGTGGCATTGTATAGGAATGGAAAGAACAACTGCTTGGCTTGGCCGAGGAGCCAGCAGAGAGGGCACCCTGGACATCCAGAGGCTCAGCAGAATTAAAAGCCTGCTGTATGCAGAAAAGAGACACTTGGATTCCCACCAATGCCCCAGTGCTGGTATCCTGTTCACACCAGGAAGTTCCACACTGTATGCACTCTATTGTACCTTCCCCAAAGGTACTTCCCCTTCTAGGAGGATCTTGGGTTTTTTTCACACCAATACTTTCTATTGAAGCTTGAGGCTTCATGGAGGTCTTGGGCGCAAGGGTCTGAGAGGACCACTGATGAGCACAAGGCATGCCCATCTGGCCTCTGTGCACACTTCCCTGCCTTGCCCAAGCTCTGAGCTTGGAAGAGACATCAAGGAAATGGAAAGGAAAAAGAAGGCATGAAGAAAGCCAAGGTTGACCAGTGTTGACAGGATTTGGAAGTGTGAGGTTCCTGATGGATTTGTGGAAACATTTCCTTTCCATAAATCCTAGAAGCAACTTTACACACACATACATGCATGTATGCATGCACTCACACACGCACACTGCATGAACACACTCGCACACCTGCATGCTTTCTTAGGTTTGATTGAGTTTTGAGTGGGCTACCTGTAGAGGCTGGGCAGGGGGAGCCCAAGCTGGACTCCACCCCTCATGCCCAGTTTTTCTTTCTTTGCTCCTGTTGACTTAGCAGAGGGTCTTGCATTACCAGGAGACAGAGGTTCCCTCCAAAATGGGTGGGAACTGAGAAGAAGCCAACAGAAGACAACCCTTCTGCAAGCCCTCTTCCCAGATGCCGTTCTGCCATCCAGACCCACCATTCACAGAGCACTGATCCTGTAATTTCTCATAGAAAGCCTGCCATCCATACTGGAGACACAATCTATGAGCTGCTTGGAGGTTACAGTTCAAAGGAATCAGCATGCACATGTGGCTGGACATCCCTGGGGAAGACACCCTGACAACCCAAAGGCATGCTGTGCCTGTGGTCCACACAGGACTCCCACACACTAGATTCTCTGAGATGCCAGCACACCTAATCTGTCCCAAAACTGGGAAGGGAGATCCCTTCCTGGCTGGACCTGACATCTTCCTGTGCATCACCTGAACATGGCAGAAGTGTCAGGAGGATGCCCACCTCAGCTTGGATGCTAGCTCTTCCTAGCCTTCCCTGCCTCCATCACCAGGCCTATTCTGTTCCCACTCTAGAACAGGATCTCACCTTCCCAGACAGCTTCTAGGGCAGGGCTCAGACCCTAAAGATGTTTTTATCTCATGCATCTCAGTGACCTCACCTGGACCCCACATTTCCTGGGGCTGCAACAAAAGCACCTGGGCTTGCTGCTCTAGGTAAGAAGCCTCTTTCACTCACCCTGCTTCCCCATAAACAAATGAAAAGACTTAGTTCTCAGAAGGGCCTCTTGAGTACATCCATTCACCACCTAGCAAGTGCTGGGGTCAGTAGGGTGAGCTTCTGGGGAGTGAAGCCCACTGTTCACGCTACCCATGCTTTCCTCAGTTACCAGCAAGCAGGTACTATATCACCAGTGACCCAACAAAGCCAAGGTGCACAAAACAGGCCTTCCAGGATATGCCTGGATGGCTCAATTATTTCACCATGAATTCAGATGGGGAATGTGCAAAAAAAAAACCATAGCTTTGCTCTCAGCCAGGTCAAGGAGCAGCCTTAAACAATCCTACCACATTCTTCCATTCTACCCATCTGAACTTTTTTTCCCCACTATATCCGAAAGTGACAGAAGGTCCATGACTGAGCTCTACAGGAAGGATGCTCAGCGGCTCCAACCTTCCAGCCACACCCAGCCTTTTCCTATGTGCACAGTCACTAGGGCAGTCAGCCTTTCAATGTTGGGGAGGGTAGGGAGGTGTGGCCACTGTGTCTTCTGCTCTCTAAGCTGCTGGGGCAGGCACAGCTCCCAGGGCCCATGGGGCTAGAGGCTGCCTGCCTTCCTTGAGTCAGGGAGTTATTTTTGGTTCCCTGTCCACACTAGTTCTGCCAAGACCTCTCGGACTGACAGAATCTAAAAGAGACTATCCCAGAGGCTTGGCGGTATCTTGGCACACCCAGTTCTAGAAGGTGCCCCTCTCCGGTCATGTACTCAGAATAGATGTGGGGGTGGTAGAAAGCCCTAGGGCCTCAGGAAGGATAGTGTCCAGGTGGGAGGGTCTTGGGATGGAGAGGCCTGGCCAAGCAGGAAGCTAGACAAGCCAAGTGCCTTGTGCACTTCCTGAGTGGATGCCAAGCTGAGAGCATCCTGGACCATCTCAAAGCTCAGATCAGGATAGGCATATCTGGGAGGCAGAGCTGGGTGAGAAGGTCTGTGGCCTCAAACAGGCTGTGGCCATGGCCTCCATCCTCAGCATTCAGCCCTGAAACTAGAGAAGTGTGATGTAGAAAGAAGTTGGTGGGCTAGGAGCAAAGTCCAAGATGGAAATGAAACAGTCCCAATGCTGACCTCAGTTTGGATTCATAGCCCACAGAAGGCCTGTGAGCATTCTCATAGAGTCATCCTTTCCCTAGCCAAGAAAGGCCAGGCCTCTAGTAGACCACGTTTTAGAAGAAACGGAAGAGCAGGTCTGGTCCAGTAGGTGCTGTAGGCTACAGGACTCCTGGGCTCTCATCCCTGGGGCTTCCACTGCCAAATCGCCCTTAACTCTCCCATCTGTGAGTGACCACACAGAATTGTGGGTCACTGTGCCCGCTGCCTTTGCTAAACCTCAGCCAGGTGACCCTGGCACCTCAAGTGTAAGAGAGGATCTTATATAGAGTTTACAGCACAGCACAGCATGGCAGCTAGAGCATCCCACCAGGGCAGGAGTTGGCAAGTAGAATCCTACTAGTGCCTCTCCTGGCTGGCAGGCACACACTTTACTAAGACATCCTCAGTAGAGCAAAAACCACACTTTGCCCCTCATTTGGCCCTAGCTGTCTGGGGTCTTCTGACCCACCTACAGAAAGAAAATAAAACCCACCAGGGAGCCCTTGGCATTAGTTGCCAGGATGGTATGACAGGTAGGCCACTTAAGCCAGCTTCAATGGCAATAGTGACCAAGGAAGCTTGCAGTACCATATGGCCAAAGTCTGGGGAGTAGCTGCCTTGAGCAGCCTGTGCTGGGGTTCTGTCCTTCTCAGGTTAGCTGCTGGGATCTGACCTTGAAGCATCCCGATTAGTGGCCATGAGGGTTTTGGGTAGCACTGCCTCTCTCTCCCTTCAGGGGACAAGATTTGTTCCAGGGGGTTGTGCTTTCAGAAAAGGCCCAAGACATGTTATGCCTAAGCTCTATGCTTAGTCCAGAGGGAAGATGTTTCAAATTCCAGGTCCTGGCTGGGCTACTCAGAAAAGCATGCCAGCCCATCAAGATGCACCAGGAGCAACTGTAACTCTGGTCCTTGAATTGTGACTTCTGCATGTGTGCATGCCAGGGATTTTCAGCAACTGACTTGAAAAGAGACAACCAGGTCAGTTCTGAGAAGAGACTTGGAGAGACTCAGGCAGCCCTTACTTCCCTTATTTCCCATGAATGTGACCAAACACCCGTAGAGGCAGACACACCAAGGAACCCGGGGCTTGTGGGCTTAAGGAGTAACACTCAGCTACTGGGTTTCCACATGTGCAGAGTCCCACCCTCTGGGCCAGCAGTGAGTGCTGCCCACAGCCAGAGTCCACATTCTGGGCATTGCCGTGCTGGGGAGGCTGGGGGATGATGCCTCTGCAAGGCTAAAGCAAAAACTGAATTAAGCAGTCACAGGGTATTAGTCCTTATGTCCCTAGGCTGAATGAATGCCTGGGACAGATGCTGAACCTATCTATAGACCTATCAGTCAACCATCTGCCATCCATTTCTGTCAGCTGCTTATCTACCCGCCGGTCACCAGTCATTGACCAATCCTCTGTCTATGCATCCATTGTTAGTATGCCTCCCACTGTCATTCTGTCCTTCCATTTATCTCTTCCCACCCCTGCTTGCCCATTTACCCACCTGCTTACTGAACTATCATATCCAAACCTCCTCTGAGCCAGACAGTGCAGAGCTGGTGACATGAACAATATCCACAAATTTTCATAGTGACCCCAGGACCTTGCAATGGAAGATGACAAGGACCTGACAAAGGCACCTGCTGTTGAGTGGCTCTTGCTGCACTAGGCATTTTATAGCTCAGAACCCCAGCGCTGGCCAGATGGGGGCTAACTGCTCCACCCCCAGCTGCTGTTTCTCTTCAAATACATCCTTACTGAAGTCCCTCTTAGGAAAGAACTACGTGCTCAGGTGACCTCACTGGTGCATCCCAGGGTGGGATTACCTGGCCCTATTATTCTCTCTTCATTCCCAAATCAAGTGTGTCTTAACAGCCCAAGGGCAGCTACGTGAGAGCCCCAAGATCCTAGCCATAAGGTAAATTCACGGAACTGCTAAAAATAGGCTGAGGACAGATGGGAAGTCTGGCTTGGCTGGGATAACCTGGAGAGCCGTGTGGGCTGGCCCCCTTTCCCAAAGGCCCATTAGTTTGGTGGCCTTGATAGTGTCCCACCATGGTCTCCATCTGGATTCTCTCGGTTTCTCCTAGGTATGACACCCAGCCTGATCATCCGGCAGGGGAAACAACATTTTTTGGGGGAAGAAACAACAAACCCAGTCTCTGTGCTTTTCAGTGACTAGGAAGACCTCTTAGTGCTTGGCTGAAAAGGCTGGGAGAGAGGCCATGGTGGAAACTAAAGGGAAGGCTGGAGGGGACTCATAGCCTGTTCCTTAGCCCAACACGCTAGATACTCCTAGAACAAATGTGCAGGCAGTGGGGGAGGAGCTCATCCAGATTGCGGCCACTAGCCCCTGCCACAGCGGGTCATGGGTCTCATGAGGCACACAAGAGTATACACTTGGAGATGATTCCTTGGTGGCCCTGCAAGGGTCCAAGGGTCTCTTCCAAACAATTAGTGTCCAATGCCTAGCACAGCTTCCTAGCTCACCAGGCCTCGGAGCCTGACACTTTTGTGTGACAAGCCAGGAGCAGCCACTGGGAGTCACCTGGAAGCTGCGACCACTAGTCTAGGGAATGCTCTCGTTCACTTGTCACCTAGCACCATGGGTTTGTACCTGTGTGTTGATCTGTGCAGGTGCACGCGTGTATGAGCTCCTGTGGAGGCCAGAAGACTACCCCAGGGATCATCTCTCAGGAGCCACCCACCTTGACAGTTCTCTCACCATATTACTTCCCAAGTAAGCCACATTGGCTGGCCAGCTAGCCCTGAGACCCATCGGTCTCCCTCCCTAACACTAGGTTTCATTTCACATGAGTCTGGGTCTTGCACTCAGGTCCTTGGGCTTATTCTGAAAGCACTTAACCAACAGTATCATCTACTTGGCCCATGCCAAGGCTTTTGAAAGGTGTTTGTTCTTTTGGGTGTTTTAAATTTGTAAGGCATGGATGAAGGGGAACCGAGTCAGAACGTCAGACAAAGCCCCTCCACCCCAATCTTTCTGGAGGCAAAGTCACCCTAACAAGTACATGGCATAAAAGCAAATGGGTTGGTCAGGCTCTGCGGGGGAATGCTGAAGCTGCTGTCAGGACATGATATATATGATTTAAAAATGACCCCCAACACCCACACATGCAGTTTGGCCAAAGCCACTGACTGGGTAATCAGTCACACATGAGATCCCAGATACCCCCACCTTAGGACTGTTGGGGAAGCATGGCTCTGAGAGAAGAGCAAGCTACCTTGCTCTCCAGTCCATGGTACCCAGGCCACTGAGGGTCCTCAATTGCTCTGTCCATAACCTGCTGCTACCGAATCCCCCTTTTTAATTCCAACTAAACCTGATGTACTGTCTGAAGATGTTTCATCAGTCCTCTTCTCAGCCTGGCTGGAGATGTGTTTCCAGCCCTTTAAATTTATCCTAAAAACACATGCCTGCATCACACACATATTAAGCACTCACATGCCTGAACACACACACACACACACACACACACACACACACACACACACACCTGGCAGTATGTGGTGTCTAAGCTCATCTTATTGTTTTTTCTAAATGTGAGGCTCAGTGGTGTCTAGCATTGGCCTTAGCATGGGGCTTGCACATGGGTGGCACTCTGGTGTGGGTGTTGCCTGTATTCTTTCTTGCTCTCTCTGGGTGGCCCTACCCAGAAGCCCTGATGCAGCCGTCACCTGCTGAGGCCAAGCAGGCACTGTGGCTTCAGCAGCACTCCCTACACCTGCGTGTGTGGCAGAGTCGGGCCAGGCAATGCCACACCTGCAGGGTGCTGGGCCTACCTAGTTTTTGCATGCATGCACGGAGCCTTTCTTCAAGATTGGACACTCTGCTCTGAAGTTCATCGTAGTCATAGGCGCCAATTTCCTCTTGCAGTTCGTTAAGCACTGACGTCAGATTCTGGACCTCCTCCTTAAACTGCAATACCAATTTGGCATCGGCCTTGTACTCTTCCAACACAGGAATCAAAGGCCTAAGTTCATCCATTTTCGCTTTTATTGCCTGCAAGGTTAAAATAAGCTGGTTCAGTGCGATGCATGCAAGAACTTGAAACACCCTGCCTTGGCCTGGCTTCTCCCTATGAGAGGGAAGGTGTGCACACTCCCATCTTAGTAAGCCGTCAGTTATCTGGTCCCAGTGAGACAGGAGAGCGTATTAAACAGTCCTCAGAACAACAACATATTTGGGAAAGCTCTTTATTTATCAGTCGAGAATGCAACATCTTAAGGTTACATGCTTTAAGTCACATACACAAAGTCTGTGGTTCTTTTTTTTTTTTTTTCTTTCTTTTTCAAAAAGTGCATTGACAAGGGTTCAAACTAATCATGGGATGCAGCTAAAGTCGCATGCAAAAGGAGGATCCTGGCTGGATTCAAGGTTCCTTAGTGAAATGGTGCTAAGGATTGGAAAAGAATCGTAAAAATGCATGGTGCAAAAAGCTCTCTGGCTCTCTCATGGTTACATGGGGGACTGCTTCTTCAGTCACTGGCGCATTGAAAAAACTCTTAAGTTAGCCCTGTAAGCAAGAAAATGAAACACCGTTGAAAAGCTAGCTCACTAGCCTGCCTCAAACAGCCATTAAAAGATACATATTTGCATGGTCACTTAAGGAAAATCACATTTTAATCACAGTAGAACAAGTTACTCAAATGGTGATGGGACTCCCTCACGGTTCTGCTGAAATTCCTTCATGCAATGTCTACAGTGTAAAAGGCAAAGGTTTGCTCTTGCTGACCCAGACTCTCAGAGCCCCCAACTTTTGGAACTCAGAGGGTGCTCTATGGATGATACTCTCCAAGGGGAGCTACCTCATGTTGCTGAAGACACTTCTGTCTTCACGGTCTGCTGAGCACAGGAGGGCAGATGCTGGCCAGGAGAGACACAAACTCTTTTTGGTCTGTAAGGTCAAAATCTCTCCAAGGTAAGTCATCATGTTACATCAGAAAAAGGGGCACAATGTTCCCCTGCCTGGGACAAGAATCACTGGCTTATTCTGCCTCAGTGGAATCTGTCTGCTATTATTTTATTTATAATATAGATTTATAATTTCATTAGCCTGCCATTTTGCCTACCTAATGTACCGCTTTTAAAAGGAGAATTAGTTCCTGCTTCACGTAGGGAGTGCATCAAAGGATAACATTAGCATAAGAGGAAAGGAGGACAGAGAGTCGCTCAGCAGTTTCCAGCCAAGCGGCTGTGTAATTTGACCTGTTCATTTACATCTGGGCCTGATTCCTAATTAACATGCATGAACACCTTAATTAAGGTGGCAGATAATTCCCAGCCCAGTCCTAGTGGAGAGTCGTATATATATACATACTTGTACATATGTATATATAATTTCAGGTCAGAGGAAGTGAGGTTTTAATGGCCGGGGTCACCTGGAGACACAGAACACTTAACGCAGCTTCATCTACAGTGTGTGCCTTGTCACAGCTAAATTAGGTCAGAAGTGAAAAACTGCCCTGAGTGATCTGGGCCCAGAAATGGCTCTAATCAATTAAGATAATCCTTGGCTAATGTGATTTACCTGCAGCAGCTGTGGAATGCTGAGGGCCTCTAATGACGCCCTGCCCAGCTGATTGCCTCAGTCAGAGGAGCAGGGAGCCTGGGACCCATGTCTCCTATAGGCTGATGAAGGAAGGGGATGAAGCTGTGTGATGGAGGTGCTGATCAAGCCCCACCCCCTTCAGTGGCCAGAGTTGGGGGGCTCTCTGTTCCCAGAGTGGTACAGTTTTGTAAGGCAGAGAACAATCTGTTCCCCAGGCCCCTAGGCATTACCTCTGTGGGGAAAGAGAAGCAGAAAAGGGAAGGAAAATCTGACTAGGAGGAGAAAGCGTGTGTGGGGGGAGGAAGGGGAGAGGAAGAAAAGAAGCGATAAGAGGTGAAGGAAGAGGAAAAGAAGAAGAGGAGAGGAACAAAGCCCCAGGCAGACACACATACCTTGAACTGCCTGGCCAGATGCTGCTTATGGCTCTCCTCCACCTGCTTGAACTTGGACTCCAGTCCTTTCATTTGGTTCTCCATCTTCTCCACGTACTGCAGGTCTCTCTGAGTCCGCCTGTCCAACACTTCTATAGATTGAGACATGTTTTGCACCTGTCAAAAGGGTAACAGGTTCAAGGCAAGAGCTGCAGCAGATGTCAGGCAGTTTCATTGTCTGCTCATCAGCCAGGCTGACCTTTCCCACAGCACCACTCTGGGAGGCAGAAGTGACCCAAACATGATTTACCAATTAATCACCAGCTTCAGACCGTTAGGACCAAGAAATCCCTAAACACTGCAAATTGGCGGGGTAAACATCCCCTCTACCCTCCTCTGTAGAACTCTAACAGTAGGCTACAGAGACCAGGGCAGGCCCTGGAGTTGCAGGCACAGGCCTAGGGGGCCATTTCTTTCTATGTTTAAGGGTGGGGCCTTTTCCACTCTATGCCAGAGAATGACTGACATCATCAGACAAGTGCACAAAGCCAAGAGATGAACCCAGAGTGATTCCAGGCCGGCCTGGGGTGTAAATTCCCTTTCCCTGAAGTCTCCTGGAATGTCCTTGTGGACAGCGTTGGTGTTATGAGTGTGAAATGAAGGGATAGGGAGCTGCTCTAGGCTCTGTGCCCAGCCTTTTCCCCACCGCACATGCCATCCATCACCCCCCACAATATCATAGGCAGATGACTGCTCGGCAAACACGCACATTCAGAACACAGAGTCAGGAATCAATCACCCAGCAAATGAAGAATCGCTGTTTTACATCCTTACGGGCATTGTTGAATGGAGTGTAGCCTCAAGATGGGACTCTATTATTCAGCACGATTCCAGAGAGCGTCAAAGAAAAACAGTTTTGGTGAGGCCACCTGCCAGCACATTTCATTTTCAGGAAACTGGCTATGGCTTATGTGAGAATGTATGCTCACCAGGGGCGAGGGGGGAGGGGAGGCAAGGCGCGGAGGATGCCGCAGTGGGCTGGGTCATTTTCTCAGAATCTAATCCAATTACTAGCAAGGAAGGTGCATCCTGAATGGCAGGTCTTCTTGCTGCTTTTTCTCTTTCTGAATTTGAAAAAGACTCCCTTCTAGGAACAGAGTCCTTGGGATAGAGGCTTGGCTCTGCTGCTCAGTGGTCAGAACAGTGAGGGCAGGTTCCTGCCTCCCACTACAAAACCTTCAGAGCAGTAAGTGGAGTGAAATAAGAAGCGGGACAAGAAGGCTTCTCACTGGCCAATCGAAAATATCACCCATTTCAGCACTTAAAGCCACAGGGGACTTCAGGACTTGAAAGCAGAATACACATTCACCTTCACATTTTACAGAACAGCCTTGCAGGGGCCTGTGAATCTGCTCCCTTCTCTTCGATGCTCTAAGGGGAAGAGCTGCTCTTGCTGAACAGCCTTTCTGGCTGCTCCATCCTCTCTGAATGGCCACAGTGTTTCTTGTGGGAAAAAAAATTGTCAAGTTTGCTATGTTTACCCTTCCAGGCCCAGCCCAAATGCTACTGCCTCCAAGGAGTCTTCTGGGATGAACTCAGATGAAGGACACTGTGAACTACTTGGGAACAAAACCACCTTATTGGAATTGAGGAGGGCAAGGGTGGGGTCCTCATCCACACCTGTACCCAGAAGAAGGGCATTCAGTGCAACCTGCCAGGATCAGAGGAAGAGCAACACGGCCACCTCTGCTCAAAGCCTCTCTTCCGAGTCTCCTCCTCCTTGGAGACTTGACACCAACAAGAACAGAGCTCAAAAGTCAGCTAGTCAAATAGTGGGCAGGATTTGGTGTGGGAAGGGCTCAGTCCAACACAAGACCACACAGTGTGAGTCAGAGACTTTTGTCCTTTCTACCAAGGGCCAATGGTTTTAATGAATTTTAAAATGTAAAGATCAGCCTTTACATTAAAACAAACAAACAAACAAACAGACAAACTTAAAGATGCCAAACAAGTTGGTTACTTTAAGATAAACCAAAGTCTGACCTCACTTTCTGGCTAACTACCCAGCTAAGTCTTCCATACAGAACATGGGTGACATCCATATTAACCCTCTGGCAATAACTGCTCCCACACACTCCTTCTACTTGCAGGAGAGTCCCCAGAAGCCAACCAGCATATTCAAGGTCATAAGGTCATGGGATACACTTAGCCACTGTAGCACTAGGTGCCATCAAGTGGGAAAGGGGACACGCACCCCAGCCACACACCTGTCCCCACCTGGGAATGACTAATTGTTAATGTTTACTGCCTGTGTAGGCACTGGCCTGAGCCAGCTAGAGTATTTATTCACTGATCTTCCTCAAACCCAGTGAGGGGTGAGGGGCAGGGGGCAGGAGGTTGAACGGTTCTGAGTTCTGCATGCCAACACAGAAATGCCAGCTCAGAAGTTAAGAAACTTGACCCCATCACACAGCCAGCTCAAGGTCTGGGACGACAAAGCCTCTGTTCTCAGACCTAGATCATGCATTCTTCAGAGGACAGTCCCCTCCTTCCTCTGCCACCAGCCCCTGGAGGAGCATGCTGATATCTAGACCTCAACAGGGACTCAAGCTGAACAAAACTGGAGCCTTTAGGGTGAGGTCCCACGACCTGATCTGCTGTGCAACCAAGTGGGTCCAACACAAAGCCAGACTGCAGCAGCAGCACAGAACCAGGCCCAGGGTGCAAGAGCCCCGAGGAATCAAGAAGCTCTTCTGCTGCTGCCCAAGATGGTAGGTGCTGTCTGGGCCAGTCCTGGCCCTGCCCCACAGCAGGGAAAAAGCAAAGTAGAGAAAGGAGGTGTGTTGACCAGGCCCAGCCCTAGAGCACAAAGGCGGAGCACGCTTGTCTCATCAATGCTGGCAGGCACAGTAAATGAAGGGCCTCTCTTCCAGCCAGTGCTCAGGCCCTCCCAAAATAGAGTCTGCGCGGCGTGAAATGGGGCTTTAAATTTTTAAGCAGCAAAACTGTGGCCTGCATAGGCAGAGAAGGAAGCTGCGCGGCCTCATTCTCAGGGGCCCCTAGAGCTTTCTGGAACCATTTCCCAGCTTTGTCCTTCTCCCAGAGCCCCTTGGCTTGGGCCTCAGGGCCCCCTAGCCCCACCCCTTTGCTACAGTTCTGAATAATTAAAGGCTCAATTAGGCTCCTGTCTAGTTTGGTGTAAATAAATGTCCATGGGGTCTGTTAAATATATTTTACTTGAACTCTTTTCAAATGATTTACTCTGGTGGCTAAAGGTAGCAAAACAGGCCAAGAAACCAATACCCACACTCTACCCCTTTAGGGTGAGCCAGCCCCACAGGCACCATGATGGAAACAAGGTCCCAGGTCCCTTCTAGAGAGGGACTGAGGGTAACTGGCGAGTCACCCCAGACCCCAGGCTGCTCCCTGCCTCAGCAGCTGAGTCCAGGAAAATGGACTGCTCTGCCCATGGCGGTGGAAGTCCTGCAATAGCCCAGCTCCAGCTGGAAGGCCAGGTCCTGGGCAGGGGTTAAGCTGGGCTCCAAAGCCATTCTGCAATTGCAAAGGTGATGTCTATACCCAGTGCCTGTCTTCAAGTTACAGAGGATGCCTTACCCCACAGAGCTCATATCGATGAGGATTCGGAAAGTCCAAGGCCAATCAGTAGGGAAAGTCCCAGCTTTCCGTGTGTGTGTGTGTGTGTGTGTGTGTGTGTGTGTGTACATGACATGTGACTCCAGGGTTTCTAGGTGGGAAGGGTTCATGTCCTAGAGGTATCTTTTCTTGGGGGAGGCAGAGTGGAAAAACTCCTTATTTTCCCTTCTCCCCACTATAGCACCCTCGGGACCCATAGCAGTGAGGTCGGCTGCAGAATCTAGGGTCCCTGGGGGCAGCCTTAGGCACTCTCAGTAAGAAACAGAAGCCAAACAGGAAGGTAGCTGGTCTGGTGACTTGGGCTAGCTTCCTTTCCAACCAGCTGTGTGGCCTGGGGACATTAATCTGAGGAGTGACCAGTGGCACCAGCTCTACTCTGGTCTTGTGACAATGAAAGGAAACAAGGCCAAAAATGTACACATGGACTACACACGGCTGCCGTCATGTCAGGGAATAACCACTGGAAGCATCCATGGTGGGAATGACTCGCCGGGTGCGACGGCTCACCAGCGGAATGGAGACATACCCATGCCAAGCCTGTGCGCCAGGCATCTGGAGTCCACTGCCTCCCTGGCAGCACTGCTGGGACCTAAACATCGCTCGGAGGAGAAACAGAATTTGCTGAAGGAGAGCCATGCTTCTGCTCTTACAGCAAGCTCCTCCATGGAGCCCCTGGAGCCCAGGAGCAGGTGTATTCATCTCCCCACCAGGGCCACCCTTGCTCTTTTCCATCCTGCTACCCATGCAGTCACCTGCCCACATCATTCATCCACAAATATTTACAGCAGGGCCATGGCAGCACAGGCCCAGGGCAGGCCCTGCATGTGTGCCTCGAACACACCCCTGCACACTCACCTTCTCTAGTAGCTGCCTCAGCTGTTTTGTGCGGGCGTCCCGTGAACACATGGTCTGCTGGGGTGCCACCACGGTGCAGATACACCTGCCCTCACTGTCCTGGGCAGAGCTGTACACCTGCCAGCTCTCCTCGGGGTTGGTGGGCAACACCTGGAGAGGGGCAGGTGGGAAGGGGGTGAGGAGAGAATGAGAGAACATGAAGATAAGGGCAAGAGAGACCTGTGCCTGGGTGCTGAGGTAGATTAGAGAGACACAATGCCTTAGAATGCAGGTTCAACTCTGGAGGCTCAGAGCTTTGATACCTAACCAAATTAATGCTTGGGGAGTGGGAGGGGCTGCAGATGCGCTAGGCTGGGTGAGGGGCCATATAAGGAAGCAGGTGGCTAACAGCTTAGGGAATCAGATACCCTCTTTTCCCATGAAGGTTCAGTCACACCTTGATCTGCTGTTCCCTAACACTTGGAGACAAGCAATGCTGTTAACAGCCCCCAGTCAGCACCTAAGAATTGAGAGCAGCGATGGTCTAGAGCTGTTCTGTCTCCCCAAAAGCTGCCGGCTAAGACGCTGACTTCCAACTCCATGCAGCTCCTGCCCAGGAGCCATTTGATGAATGTCAACAAACATGCTGTGTGGGGGTCACCCCTAACCTCAGTCTTGAGGGTTTGTCCAAAGACCACCAAAGAGCCAGAGCTGTGAACGGTCAGCTTCACCTTGCAGGCTCTCTATACCACCCATTACCCTGACCTTCAGATACACAGCAGGGGCAGCAGACAAAGGCGCCCGCACACTATCCCTCTGCCCTCCTGCCCTCCTGCCCCTGGAGTCTGCCGGGTCTCCAAACCCTTCCGCAAACCCTTCCCTGGCATCCTGCACTTCCCTGCTATTTTTAGATGGGGCTGGGGAGGAGGGAAGAGACGCTATGGTGCTGATCTACTTCATTTCATTCATCCACCCTCAGCAGCTCAGGACTCAGAAGCACGCAAAGTCCTTATCAAGGAAACTCATTGTGATTTTTTTTTTTGTTTGTTTGTTTTGAGACAGGGTCTCACTATGTAGCTCTGGTTGTCAGGGAACTAACTATGTAGACTAGGCTGGCCTCAAACCCAGAGATCCACCTGCCTCTGCCTCCTGAGTGCTAGGATTAAAGGCATGCGCCACCACTCCAGGCCCTGGGACACTAGGGAAACTCATTTTGAAACAACAGGAGAGGTAGAGGAGTCGGGGGAGGTCACACCACTGAGCCCTTGGAAGCAGAACAGAAGGAAAAAAAGAGACTCGCCCTTCACCTCTCCTTTTCATTTAGAAGGTTAGGCCCCTAGAAAGGGGCCCCTCATTAAAGGGTGGTCTCAGCTTAGCCTGCTCCAAGCACCATGGAAGTCAGCCCTACCCAGACCCTCCACCCCAACCCCCAGCCATCCCTCCGCCTCCCCAGGCTGCTGACGCCGGGAAAAGGGATTTTCATTTCAGAGGCCAGTAGAGAGGCGAGGCGAGGGGGAGTCCCCCGACTCAGGCATTGGGTCCCGCCCAGCTCCTCTCAATCTCCTCCGGAGTGGACCCTTAACTTAGATCTTTGAACGGGGATGGGTAGAGAAGGATCCCTTGGGATTTGGGGGACTCAGGTGAGACTACTACGAGCTCTGATCTTCTGCCTCGGACCCCACTAAGGGCCGGTCCATTCCGCCCTTTACAAAGTAGGGCGAGCTGAGTCCTGGCTGGACCTAGCCCACAAAGACGCGTTAGCGGCATCTTCACCCCTTACTTGCTGAGTGACCTTGGCTAAGTCCCCAAGTCCCTAGCTTCAGTTTTCTAAGCGTTGCAAAGAAAGACTTCATAATATTAAGTGAACGGGGACTCTGGACTTTTGAACCCCTCCTACCACCACCGGAGCAGGTGTCCTTAAGCCCCTCCGGGGGACCAGGCGCAGGAAGCATCGCCCAAGACGCCGGAGTGCGGGTGGCGGCAGCAACTGGAGGCGCTGCTGGGCTGCAGGGCGGGGGGTGGGCTCGCGACCCCGGCCCCTACATCCCTCCCTCCCCGGGTGACCCCATCCAGTGCCGCACTGGCGGTCCAGCCCGGGGCTCCGACCCAAGAAGCAGCAGGAAGGAGGAGGGGCCGCGAGGACTCAAGGCGGGCGCACTTACGCCGGTGCTGCGGTCCAGAGTCCCGCCGCTGGCGGCCGAGAGCCGGGTGGTGTTGAGGCCCACCAGCGAGGGCAGCGTCTGGGACATCCAGTTGGTGATCATGGCCATAGTGCTTAGCACGACCCCGATCTTCAGCAGCGGCACCGACATCGCGCCTCGAGTAGCCTCCTGCGCCCGCGCCGCGCCGGCGCCGGCTCCCGCGCCCCGAGCAGCCTCAGGCGGCGGGCACCACGGCGGGCAGGGGCGCCCGGCCGCGTCCCCGTGCCCCCTCCGCCCGCCGCCGCCCGCCCGTCTCCGCCACCCTGTGCGCCCTGGCCATCGCCGCGCCGCCCCGGCGCCGGGAGGTGACCAGGCGGCCCTGCCCGGCGCGCGCTGCCTGCCCGCGCTGCCCGCCGCTGCAGCGTCCCTGCACGCTCCGCTGCCGAGAAGGGCCACCGGGTTCTGAGCGCGGCTCGGGCTGTGCGCGGGGGCCGCGGCCGGGGGGCGGGGACAAGGCCGGGCGGCAGCCGACGCAATCTGCCCAGGAAATGGGTGGATTTTTCCTCCGAGCTCTGGCTCCGCGCCGCCCCCTGGCTGCAGGCAGCGAGGTTTGCAAACCCGTCGGCCCAAGAGTTAGGGTCACGCGGGAGGACGGAGAAAACGCCGCCACAAACCATTAAGAATAAAACCTCAGAAATCTCGCATGGCACCTATCACTGCAGCTTTCTCGGTCACCCTCATGGCCCAGTCTCGCCGAGGCCCCAGCCTGCTTTCGGTCAAGGGTCTCCTCTGCTGCTGTGGCTCAGTCTTCCCAGGTGGATTGGGTCCTAGTTAGTTTGGGGTGTCTTCTGAGCCCCAGCGGGGAAGAGTGGCACGGGTGGAGTCTCCGGTGCCACGCAGGAGTAAAGAGGTGGCTACAAAGTGAAAGACACTCTCGGGAGCCTTGGGCAACTACCTCAGAAGGCAGGGACAGTTGGAATTCGCGGGGTGGGGGCGCTTTGAGGAGCAGGTTTGAGCAGAGAGGGGGCTGGTGTGCCGGTTCTGCACAGCAGGGGGTGCAGGAGAGTGCGCCCACCTACCATCAGGCGCTGCTGGAAGCTTAGGGCTCAGGAGGAGCTAGAGACCACACCCGTGATTGTGGTCTGTGGTGTGTGCATAGGGGTAGGGCGTCTGGTGTCTATGCTGTGGGCTTATATAGACAGGGACATGGCAGGCTTCAGCGGTGTCTGTGCCAAGACCTGTGAGTCTCAGCACAACAGCGCAGCCGGCAAAACACCTTCGTAGTGCTTTTGACTTTGCAGCAGCCCTCTGAGCTGAGGAGAGCCGGGTCCTGTAGGCATTCCTCCAAGTTGTCGGAGCCCTGGGCAAGGAGACATCCTACCCCCATGCCCTGCTGCACTCTTTCCCACCCGCTCAATTATACTCTCTGGAAGGGGAGGGCGGTGGTGGAAGAGATGTCAGGACAAAGAGAGACTTCCTGGTATCTGCCAAGAGGGATATGACACCTGCCTGGGGCTTGTCTGTGTGTTCAGTCCCATTTACAGAGAAAACTTCAACGACAGCCAAGATGATGCTGGCCTGAGCACTGGGTGTGAGGCCTGCTGGCTCAAAAAGTCAATTGGAGTTGTTTCTCTGGTTAATGCATGGCGGTCATTGGTGCCTCCGGTTTGGATCGGATGCCAGCAAATTACAACTCTTGGAGAAGGGCACCATCTCTCAGTGAAAGCTGGTACTGCATGCCAGTCACACCCAGTGGTCCTGCCGGATTCAGCAGGATTCAGCATCCACAGACACCTGCCCCACCTGCATATTTCACACAGATTCAGGAACATGGCTATGTCTGCAGAAGCCACACAGGCTTGCTTCCCACTACACAAAGGCAAGGAACACTTAACGTTTACCAACAATTTCAAACCCAGCCCAGCCCAGGCCACAAAACTCTCAGGCCTACTCAGGAGTCTCGACTGCTATTGAACACCTACTTAATGCAAGATACAAGGTGCAGCACGCCCAAAGCTCTGTGTCAGATGCAACATGGAGATCATAACTGTCTTTGTTAGGCACACTCTATGGCCAGGAACTGCTAAACCTTTCCTGCTCTCTAACAGGCAGATGTCGCTGCAGGAGGGAGGCCTCAAGTGACCCGTCTACATACAGACCTTGGGGGTAAAGCTGATTTCTGCCATGAACTTCCAAAAGATTGTGACCCAGCTAATAACTTAACTCTTATTGTGACTCAGCTCTCCCACCTGCAAAATGGGCTTAACAGCAGTAGCTTCCCTCTGTGAGGTGTTACTAGGATAAAGGATTGGTGCAGGAACAAAGCAGTCATCGTCACTTTTCAAACGACAAGCTGGGCTCAGCCAGCAGCCTACACTGGGGCAGGCTGTGGAGCTGGGCTTTGATGCAAGGTGTGAGGCCCCTCTGACCTCTGACATCTTTCTGGAGTTGCTGTCAGTCAAATACCAGGAAGAAGTGGAAGTAGCTCCCCATAGGTGTGATCCCTTCTGGGTGGGGGATATATGGTAGACATATGACCACAATTGTTCTGAGGAGCTCCTGACTCTGCCCTAGGTGAGTAATGTTCCACAGGATTCACAATTGGTGTCCCGATTTAGAGGAGCTTAACTTAGCCGGGCTTTTGAAAGGAAATGGAATTCAGGGCGTTTGCAACAACGAAGCCTGGGTCTTTTCAAATAGTCCCAGGGAGAAGTAGGAAGCCTTCAGTACCACTGGCCAGGGACTGTCTCCTACCCTCACCAGGACAGGCCACTGTGGCATGACTTGGGCTCATAAGCCCATGTGAGGAGCCAGAGGTATGGGGCTTCCCTAAGACTTGGCCGAGGAGCACTATGTAGTTGATGCAACTCACACAGAATGCACCAAGGGGAGCTGGATATTCACTTCTCAAGATCCCTGGGAACCAAGCTGACATCAAAGGGCAATCATTCAGCCAGGTAGAAGGAAATCCTAACCCTACTCACACTGATGCTTGTCAAAACCACATGATCCCAGAATGTGTCTAAAGTGACAGAGAGCTGATGAAATACACATCTGATGACCTCATAGTGTGATCGGAACAGATATGTACATTGAATACAGAACCACTCTTCCGGCTCCAACCCGCATCTGACCCTCTTTCACCAGCATGCAAGCTCTCCACCTGCACATGAGCCTTTCCACCAGCAGCCACACCTGAGCCTCTCCACCTGCACATGAGTATACCAGTACTTGAGCCTCTCCCCCTCCACCTGAGCCTCTCCACCAGCAGCCACACCTGAGCCTCTCCACCAGCAGCCACACCTGAGCCTCTCCACCTCCACCTGAGCCTCTCCACCTGCACCTGAGCCTCTCCATCTGCACCTGAGCCTTTCCTCCAGCAGCCACACCTGGGCCTCTCTCACCTGTACCTGAGCCTTTCTACCTGTACATGAGTATACCAGTACCTGAGCCTCTCTACATGCACCTGAGTATTTCCACCTCCACCTGAGCCTCTCTGCCTGCACCTGAGTCTCTTCACCCAAACCTGAGTCTCTCCACCTGTACCTGAACCTCTTTCACCTGTACCTGAGTCTCTCTCACCTGCACCAAGTTGCCGTACCTTCACCTGAGCTGATCTGAAGAGCCAAGAAGTTCAAGTTTCTTGACTTGAACTTCCAACTCTTCCAGATCCGGAGCAAAGTCCTGCTTATGGTCTTTCCCAGGCTTGACAGGAAGGTTCTGCACCTTTGGCGTTTGTGAAGGACACCAGAAAGCACTGGAGTGTCATTTGACTTCATGTGCTACACAGCACTTCAGAAGTGATTCTTGGATTGTGGAAGAATGCAGGCCTTTACATTAAAGTGTGGTACCAGACAACTCGGTGTTCCTAAGGAGGAATTCAAGCCCCAATTTCTACATGATTTCCCTTGAAGCAGGGGCTAGCCCACATTTGCCACTGAATGATCACCATACTGATGCAACAGTGTTGTTCTCATACAGTCCTGTGGATTTGCCATACAGGGTGCTTCTTCGTTCTCACAGAAGCCCACAGAGGGGAGTCTACCCCCAGCTCTGCTTGGCTTTGGAAGATGGCCAGATTTTGCCCAGGCAGTGTGGAGTGACAGCCCATTCCCAGGGCAGAGCCAGTAAGCATGGTAGTGCCCTTGCCCTTTGGATGTCTCAGCACCAGTCTGCTGAGTGCCAGGAGTGTGTAACCTATGCAATCTCAATCCTGCTGACCCAGAGAATCAGTTGGAGCCCTCTGTAGCACTTGCTCTAGAAGCTGGTGAGGTCTCAGAAGGCCCATGGTTCTGCTACCTGTGGTGTTACCTGTCAGCTTCCTATTCTCATTCCCTGCCCTCACCAGTCTTGGCCTAGAATCTGCACAGTTGTATCAACAGCTATGAAACAAGAATACTGACCTCCCTCCATAGGCCAGATTCCCTAGCTCTGAAAGTGAGGGCTGAGTCTACAAGCTGAGGCAGGACACTTGCCCAGACACATTCCTCCTGCCAGGGCTAGCACATGGTAGGCAGAGTGTGAGGGGTGCCATGACAGGACCATGAGGGGTGGGGATGCACAGTACACCAGCACCACATCACCACCCGATGTGGTGAACTGAGGCCACAGGACAGGAACTTGCTAAGGCGTCAAGGCCAGCAGTGACCACTTGGAGAGAAGCCGGCCTCAGGTTCACTTCTTGGTGCTTCCTAGCAAAGGATAGTTCCATAAGATAAACTCTGGATGACACATGGAAGTATAAAAATGACTCTGTGGCCTATTTTTAAATAGTTTAAGAAGAATAGGAGAGGGGCAAGAGAAGAGAAGAAGAAAAAACTAGAAATGAAGGAGAAAGAGGAAAGAGAGGTAGGAGAGAGGGAGGAAAGATACAAAAGACCAACAGAGACCAGGAGAAACTGGAGTAAAAGGACTGAGATAAAGACAGAGAAATACAGATAGACAGACAGGGATAGAGAGAGACATTGAGACACAGAAAAAGAATGAAGACAAAGGCATTTAGAGAGGGATAGAGACAGAGGAATGGAAACACAAAGAGAGGAGCAGAGAGATGAAGATTCCCACATAGAGCTACTTCTTTCCCCCTTACCTACCCTTTTCATCTTTCTCAGAGGCAGACAGAACATTCTGAGAATAGGAAAATGATTGCTCTTAGCCCAGGACATTCTTCCTGCAGCCACAAAAGAGCCCACAGGCAGCCGAGCCATTCATTCCCCCACATTAAGCTTATATGTGTCCTCCAGAAGCACAGGCCTCTGGGAGTATAGATGGGTGATGTGCTCGCCACCCTGCCCTCCCCCATCAGCCTGGATCCTTGCACTTTAGACTACCACCCACAGGCCAAGGGTGTGTGACCTGCCATTTTTGGCATATTTGGCATTTTTAGCAGCTTTGGGGGCTACACATGTCTTGGTGCCCTTGCTCTCTGCCTGTTCCGTGGAAAGTGCTGGAGAGAGGAGCTGTCCTTCCCTGTGGCCCAGAGCTGCCAGGGCCAGCCAAGCCATGAGCAGGAATCACACTATAGCCACCAAGAGCCACTGAATTTGGGGTTTAGGTCAGAAGAGCTAGCAAGAGAACTAATTCAGGGACTTGAGGTCCTCTGATATTTTGTCCCCCTTTTTTTTTAATCTGCTCTGGTTTCAACTATTCAAGTCTCCCAGTGACCAAGTGCCACACCCTCCTAGCAGAAGACTCCATGACTCTCAGCTGTTCCTAAGACAGTGTCCCACACTGAGGCCTGGCATTCTGTGTTTCTGGCTCATAAGGTCTCTGGATGCACTCTGTTCATCCAGAGAGCTGACTGCCATGCGGCTTCCCTGGGCCTTAGCAGCGCCTCTGCCCCTCTCTAGCTTCTTTCATTAATGTCTGTGGGAAGCCTCAGCCAAAGTACCTTCAGCTGTCCAGTAGAATTGGAGCCAATCCTGGCACCTCCCAAGTGGACACATTTCCCTAGGCGCTAACCTGCAGTTTCTGGGAGCTACACAGACTCCATTTCCTCCTTCCCAGGAGAAGGAGTCTCCGTAGCTGAGGACCGGCTGACTTCCCTGGCAGCAGCACCTGACCTAGATGTGAATTACGCTATGCACGATTAGAGAAATAACGTTGACTGTGGGTGTCCAGCAGGGAGTAGAGGAACATGGAGGATGTCATATCTGCTCAGCTGGGGACCCTGATGCTGTCAAACTCTGTAGATAGCCTCTTGCTCTCTGAGCTTCCTGCTTTCCCTGAATCCTGTCCCCCCTGCTGCAGAGGCCTTCTGCTGCAGAGCCAAGGCTGAACTGTGAAGATTCTCTGCTGTCTCTAACAAAGACTTTGCTATCCTGAAGAAAACTCCTGCCTGCAAGTCACTAGTGACACTGATAGGCACAGCACAGTAGGCAAGCCCTCTGCCTGAGAAATGCACCTGTGTTCTCTCTTTGACCCCCAGACACGGGGCATCACCTGCAGCCAGTGGGAATTTCCTTCCTCAGAGCCTGCAGGACAGCCATTCTGTATACTGGGGTGGCTCTGAGCAGCAGAACAAATCCTCAGGGGTGAGATATGAGCCCACTGGTTTGGACAGAATGCCTTCAGGTAAGTAAGATCACTACTGGGTGACTAATCAGAGATGCTGGGGAGCCAGTGTCCTCCCATCTCTCTCTCTCTCTCTTTCCCCTCCTTCTCACTCTCTCTCCTCCCTCTTTCTTTCTCTCTCTCCCTCTGTGATCTCTTTGTTATCAAGCTGTTATCATTTTTGTTGTTGTTGTTGTTTGGTTGGTTAGAGAAAGAGCCTTTGTAGCTAGCCCAGGCTGGCCTCAAACTCAAGACAATCCTGCTTTGGCCTCTTAAATGCTGGGATTATAAGCATGAGCTACACCTAGCTTCAGGTTTTATTTTGAGATGGGGTTTTGGGTATCCCAGACTAATCTCAAACTCACCGTATAGCTGAAACTGAGCATTTGATCCTCCAGCCTCTACTCCTGAAGGCTGGGATGACAGGTGTTCTCCACCAAGCTCAGATTCACGTGGCACTGAGGACAGAACTCAGAAGGGCCTGTGTGCGTGCTTGGCAAGCACTCCACCAACTGAGCTATATTTTGGGGTGCCAGCCCTGTGGAGCAAAGAGATAGCTCCACATGTTCATATCTGTAAAGAAGCTACTCTTACCAGCTGGCTCCTAAGCACTGTTCATGAGCTTTAACCCAGGTGCAGAGAGTAGCAGATGGTCCAGGCAGAAAACCTATTGCTGAGAATCCTCGAGAAAGGGTGGAGCACAGATAGACGGTGCTGGTCCCTTTGAGGAGGCCCAGATCTTCCCTGCACTGTGCAAACTGCACAGATCTTTCAAGGGATGTGGCCACACTCACAGAGATTGGGTGATTTAGAGATATGTAAATAGGTGACATCTGTTCCACATGGCTACGTTCTACTTGTGACTTCTGGAATCTCAAGTCACGGAGCAAATGCTGAGGAGGCACTGGACTCCCATGCATTCCCTGCGAAGACTGAGCCAAGGAACCCCAGCATGCATTGTCAGATCTCCCTGGGCCTCTGCAGGTGAAGGGATCCACCTGAGGCCTGAGCCTTAGTGGGAGGACAGAAACCCCAACCATGGCCTCAGACCTTATGTTTGCTCCTTTCCCTGCTTCCTCTTGAATGTTAAATGTCCAGGTCAGCATCTTCTCCCATAGCTAGACAGCTACCCACAGCTCTGTACTACAGAGGCTGGTGTGACCTGAGCACACAGCAGACACCTCCTCTTTCAGGTGCTTCATCCACAGAGCTGTTTATTTTTCTCTGTTTTAGCAGGCACCCACATTTCAGGTGTCAGACAGCTAGGCTGCACCTGGGGCCCTCACAAAGGTTTTTCTTCCTCCTTCCTGGGCCTCAGAGTCCTCATTTTAAGAACGAGAGTGAGCCCAGGTCATAGGGACGTTATGGTATGAAAACCTCAGTCCCCCTACTTATGCCTGATGGGAGGAGGACACAGACAGTGCCAGCCCTCAGCAGCGGCTGACCTCTCAGCACCCAGAGCCCCTGGGAGCTTCCATATGAATAACAATCTGAAAAAGAGTTAAGAGGTGGGGGGTGAGGCTTTCCTTTTCACCTCCCACCCTCTATTGGACTGCAGTGGGACAAGCCAACAGGTGCTGGTCTCTGCCAGGCCGCAGAGAAACAGCATCTCTCAAAGCTGCAAGCAGCCTCTTCCCATCAGGCCAGTTCCTCGTGCATCTAATTCAATGTAGCTGGCAATTAGTTCTGTATCACCTTATGCAGTGATGTTAATACTGATTACAGGGCCTGATAACTTTAACAATAAATACCACCCAAGGCGGACAACCACTAGCTCTTGATTGCAGGAGGCGAATGAGGGAGCGGAAAGCAACTTGCTATGCGTGTGAGGGATTTAAGGTACTGTGCTCCTCGACTCTGTGTTCTCCAGCCTCCCTGTCAGCAAGGTAGGCCCCAGGTATTAGAGTCTGTGTCTCAGAAGCCGGGCACTTGTTCCTAGGTATCACCAGCCCCTGAACAGTGCCCAGCTCTAGCACAGAGTTCTGAAATAACAGCTGCAGGAAATGAGCCCAGTCCAGCCTGGCTCCCTGTATCCTGCTCATCATATGTGCTGCGTGACCAAAGCAGATGAAGGGTTGGGCAGATGAGGAAGGTGTCCATGGGACCCCTTACTGGGATTCTGAGAGATGAGGTTAATGTCACCTGCTCTGTCTCTACCTGTCCTATCCACAAAGCTAGCCGGGTGTGGCCAGGTGCCTGTGGGCCAACTGTGCAGACACCAGCAGTGACAAACAGTCTACCAGACTAAAGGACCAAGTGTGCAGTGGTCACTCAACAAAAACAGAAATGGAGCAACAACCCTGACAGCGTTAGCTGGCACGAGGGGAAAGTCTATAAGCATTTACAGTGTTGGCCTCACTGGAGTGTCTGGGTCGCTGTATTGTTAGGGAAAACCATGCTGGGCTGGATGTGATGGCTAATGAGGAGCTGGCCCCCAGCAGCCATCAGAGCACAGGGTAAAGGAGAGAAGGTTTCTGGGCTCTTCGTCAACAGCAGTCTCTGCAGCCCCCTTTCCTTCCTGTGTCCTCCTCCCTATCTTCCTGCTTGGGGTCACCCAGAAACAGCTCTAGCACTCAGCTGAGACACCACCCTTCTCCCCCGCTTCTTCCATTCACAGCTAGAGGACTTGGTGCAGACAACAGAGCCTTACATCTTCCCACAAAGTGTACTGCCCCAGATGATGATGACAAGGATTTGGATTTGTGTGTCATCATATGCCCAGGCCTGAAGAGGTCAAATACAACCAGCTGGTGGCCAAGAAAGGCTTGTTACAGAAAAGGGCTGCTGAGTGGAGCAGATCCAAGAGTGGGATAGGAGGTGTGTTGGACAGAGAAGTCCATGAAATCACCCCATTTAATCTTCCTTGTTCTAAAAACATGACTCAGGGAGGTTAAGACCTGGCTCAAGGTCACCTGGTCAGTGCTGAGTGTGACTAGTAAGAACAACCCCCCCTGATTCAAGTTCATTGCTGGAGATCTTCCAAGCCCTTATCCCATACCCACAGACCACACTTTTATCTAAGCTGAGGCTTGGAGTGGGCTATGCATGGGCCTGTGGACCAAGGAGCCCCTGTCATGCCCCTGACCTAGCACTAAAGTAAACAACCAGTGCCCCACTGGGAGACTCCTGATGATGCCACTGATAGCCCTCAAAGAGTAAAAAGGCCAGCCTTTTATTGAAAACCACAGAACAAAGCCACACCAAGTGGCTTTCTGTCTGAGGACAAAGGTCATGAGGGCCACAGCTTTGCATGGAGCAAGCTGTCAATCAGCACTTGGCATTTGATTGAGTGGATCATGAGCCAGCTGCTGAGAGAACAGATGGCCCAGCACATTCTCCATGGCTAGGATGGCCCATCCATCTCTGACTGGTTCGAATGCCCACCAGTACCAGTACCACCCTGGGATCTTGGGTTCCCACTTTTTGGAAGAGCTGAAAGCAAATGTGGCTGTGGGGAGTACTTTCCCTGCCATGGGAGTGGAAGAAGGATGCTTTCGGAGCCCCAAAGGTATTCTAGTGGTGTCTCTTGTCACAGTAGGATTGAAGAAGCAGATTTCCAGGCATGGATATCCTAAGGGACCAACTGACTCAGTGCAGCTCAAGCTGTCACCATTGACTGTGAGAACCACCTGTCCCCATCCCATTGGGGCCCCTGACTGCAGAACCCAGACAGAGAGCTCTGAGCCTTCCTAGACTAAACACATTTGGGTGGTTTGAGAGGTCTTGGTGGTTTGAGAGACTTGGTGCTGAAATCCCGTCGCTGTCAGGGATAGCAGATTTCCGAGGCGAGATTCTACAAAGGAGACTTAAGGGGCTGGCCCAAGGAAGGCAGGTCTCTCAGTAGAGGTGAAGAGGGAGAGCCTATGGCTTTCTTCGGAGGAACCCCAGGCTCAGCTTCTAAGAGAGAACCTTCCAGGCAAGCAAGCAACAACTTCTTTGTCTTTTAAGCACCAGGCGCCGGGCTGGGGCTTGGGAGCTGACCAGGGTCCTGAAGGCATCCCTACGGGAGGGCGTCCCTTCTGGAGACCACAGATGCGGGCACTGAGTGCACAGGGATCTGCCCACGGCCCCTGGCTCTTGCTAGGATTTCAGCTCTGTTAGCACAGACGGGCAAACACCACCATAGAGACAAAGGGTCCAAATGAAACTGAACTAAAAGTTTTCTCCACATTACAGCAGATCTTTGGAAAAACAAAAACAAAAAAGAAAACAAAGCAAAACCAACCAACCAACCAAAACAGATAGAGGATTTAGGGAGGAAAAGCTTCTTGAGTCTTCAGATGCCAGAAAGAAAGGAAGGAAAAAGAAAGAAAGAAAGAAAGAAAGAAAGAAAGAAAGAAAGAAAGAAAGAAAGAAAAACATTATGTGGGGACAGTCACTTCCAAGACCCACCCAGGACCCACTATCTCTGTGCCAAGATTTGTCAAAAAGGCACTGCCCTTTGTAAGGCTAGGCCACTGCTAAGCAAGATCTGCATGGCTCTTTTTGGCACGTGTGTGTGTGTGTGTGTGTGTGTGTGCGTGCATTCATTCATCCATCCATGCACCATGCCCAGCCAACATCCTCCTCCAGGCTTTCCCCAGAGGGACTATGGAAACTCCTTTGCCAGAGTTCCACAAAGCTCTTCTCTAGGAGAAACTGGCTGTCTGTCCAGGAAGCTCCAGGCAGAAGACATAGAGGGCAAGTGGAACAACAGATCCCACTGGCAGGTCGAGTCTAAACTGTGTCTCGGACGGAGGCAGCCAGGCAGCTTCCAGGTGAACAAGGGAAGTGTGTTCCGGAGTCTGCTCTCTGCTCTTCCCTGTCTCCTTTGTTTCCTCTTTTATTCTGAGGGAGGGGCAGAGAGAGGTAGGGAGGGTCCAGGCACATGGGGTTGGGATCAAAAGGTGGGCTGCCCACTCACCTTCTGGACTTTTGACTGCCAAGAGTGGAGGTCCTAACTCAGATCAAGGCACAGTGGCACCGGACAAAGGGCATTTTAATGTCACTCCCGAGCAGCCCCAAAGCTGGCAGGCTCTTCCCTGCTAGCACGCACGAGCACCCTAGCAGTAGAGAGCCTCCCAGCCGGGAGCTCCGGCTTCCCGAGCTGTGATTTTAAAATGGAGAACACCCTCCCAGACACACACTCCGGTCGCTACATTGTTCTGGACAGATGAGCGCTAGGCATCTCCAACCCGCACACGGAGAATCACTCATGCCTCTAGCCGCGTGCGGTCACAGCCCCCAAATCCTCCACGGCCAGCCAACAATGCACCCCAGCGCCTTGCAGCTGTCCTTCCAGGGCTTGGTGGCACCATGCCCACCGCGCAGAGGGTAGAGCTGTTCCCAAAGGGACAGACGGGCCACGGAGGGGGGTGTGTTGGGAGGCAGGAGTTAGGTATCTTCACTGGCAAGATGCCTAGGGGCTCGGTTGTGGCCTCTGTCTTCCCTACCAGATGACAAACCCAGAAAACGAAGCCCCCCGTTTACCCTCTGAACTTCTCAGGAGTGGGGAGGTGGTCTTGGGAGAGGGGCTGCCGTGCCCCTCTGACCCAGGGCCGCGGAAACCCAGTCTAAATCAGCCTGCACCCGTCCCTCAAGCTCGGGGCCGCTCGGCATCCCGGTCTCCTCCTCAGCCCCAGCCCGGGGGACAGCTCCCCGACTTTGCCCGGCTCTCGGTGGCCCTGGCAGAGGAAAATGGCGTTGGTCACACGTACTTGGGTGAGTTCGGTGCCCATCACCAGGAGGACCAGGAGGCTGAGGAGCTTCCGGGCCGGTTGCATGTCTCGCGGCCGCTCCGACGTCCTGGCGTGCGGGGCCTGGGTACTGGCGGCCGGCGGCTGCGGGGACGAGGACGCGCTCCTGGCTGAGGCTGGGGCTCCGGCCGCGGCTCGGGCTCCAGCGGCGCCTGCTCAGCAGCCGGGGCGGGCGGCGCGCGGGCTGTGCTGCGCCGAACCTCCGCTCTGCATATTTATGGTCCCGGTTCCGGCGCGACTGCCTCTCGGGCAGGGCTGGGCTGGCGGGGCGGGGGCTGCGCCTGCTTTCCCTGCGCGCCAGGCGGGTCCCCGCGCGCCCGGGCTCGGCGGAGAGGCGCGCCCTGCGGAGCTCGGCGGCGCGCCCGGGCTGCAGCGATGCCAAAAGTTTGCTCCGTGAGGGGCGCGGGCGGGGGCGGCGCCGAGGGACCCACGCGCCTTGCTCGCGCGGGGAAGGGAGGAGGGAGGGCGGCGGCCGGCGGGTAGGCAGGCTGGGACAGGATGTGACATCAAAAAGGCGGGGGAAATTAAACTGGGCCAGACAACTCTATTTCGACCGGCCTTTGACCAAGGGGAGCCCAGGGACCCGCTGTGGAGACTCCGCCAGGGACAGAGTGGTGACAGGAAGGCCCCGAGGGAAGGTGTTGAGGATGGGTGGAGTGACATCCCCAGAGGCCTGGTCCTTATGCTGCACAGGACATTCCTAAGTGACCCTTAAGGGACAGGGATGGCAAGGATGTTTCCAGAGGCGGTAGGGAGGGGGAAGCTGAAGTTAGGCCACCTGAGACTGGGAGAGGCCTTTTCCTGTCTCTGTAGGGTGGTCGGCTAGGGGCTGAAGTGTGAGTAGAGAGGTGATGGGTCCCCTACCCAGGTAGGGGTTGGAGTGGGCGTCTGATCCTGTGTTGGTGTGCGTGGCACGCCACATAGGTTTGTTATACACATGCTGTGGGGTCTGTCTTTGTGTTGTCGCTCTCTTTACCACACATACCGATGCTCAGGAGAGACAGACCCAAGGTCCAGAAGAGAGTTCCCCACCGGGGCTGGGGCCTCTAAACCCCTCTGGGCCCAGCCTGTCCTCATCCCTTCTCCTGGCCCTGGAGTGCCCCAGCTAGGATGGAGATGCCCTTTTCTCATTTTCTTGCACCCAAAGCCTACGAGTGTAGTGAGTTTGTCCAGGGGCTAGGCTTGTCTTTCATTTAAATTGTACCCTTTGGGGGAGGAGTCCCCAAGGTATTTGCCAAGAAGCTTAGCGGCTGAAGGCTTTGGAAGCAGCTCAGCTGATCTGTTTCCATTGTTTTGTTTTCAGTCTTTAGAAAATGAACGCTGTAAAAAAAATCCTCAATAGCAAATAGCAGAGCCGTGAGGGGATATGGCTCTATGCTTTTACGTCACAGGCAAGGATGGGGGACGGGGTGGGGTAGGGAAGGGTGGGCCGGAGGGGTTGGGGTGGTTCTGGTGTGGGACTTACCCAGGGAGTTCCAAGGAAGGTGGGGTGTGAGATCCTGGCTGGGGTTCAGGAAGGCCTTTGCAAGGGTCACCCCAAGCCTCTGGGTGCTAACTCTAGGGAAGCGGGCCTGGTCTGTGCTTTGGATCACGAGGTAGGCCAGGAGGTGGCTGGCCCCTTTTCAGATTCAGTGGCACCCATCCTTCTGTGGTGAGGTTCATCCCCATGGTAGCATCTGTCAAATGCCCTTCCTTTTCACTGTTGATCAGCGTTTGGTGGGCGTAGCTATGAGGGTGGACCTTGTTTCTCTATCTGTCCACTTGTTCAGGGATTAGTCAGTCAGTGTTGGGTGTTTCCCTTCTTAGCTATTGCAGAAAGCTGCTGCGGCACTGAGCATAAACACCTATCTCGGTGCTGCTTTCAGTTCCTGGAAATGAAGCGACTTGGGCCAGACGGTTGTATAATTTGAAAAGTAAGAGTGAGCTGAGGAGATGGTAATTCCGAGCTGGGAGGTGGAGGTAGTGGGGTGGTCAGTCAGGGAGAGCTCCAGCTTTGGGGAGAGGAGTAAGGAATGGTTACTGAGAGCAAAGTCGTGTTTGGGGTTGTGAGAGAGGTTTTGAAGATAGAAGGAATGGCTGGAGAGAGTGCTCATTCATGCTGCTAAACTGCACTTCAAATGTTTTTTATTGGATATATTCTTACCCCAACATACATATAATAAGGTAATAGATCCTGAACCTTTGACTTGCACACTTCAGATTTATTTTTATTTGTGTGTGTGTATTAGTGTACCTGCAGAAGCCAGAAAAGGACACTGGTTCCCTCAGAGCTGGAGTTACCTGTTGTGATCCTGTTGATGTGGGCACTGAGAACTGAACTCGGGTCTTCTGGAAGAACAGCAAATGTGAGAATTTTGTGGAATTGTTATTAGTGTTGAATAAAACTTTTTAAAATAAATTATACAGTCTACAGATGTATGTCAATGATAGAGCATGCACGGCCCTGGGTTCCGTCCTCAGCACCACATGCATGTGCACGCGTACACACACACACACACACACACACACACACACACAAACTTACACATATTGCATACCTTAAAAAAAACACAAGACCACGAAGATAATGTCAAGGAAGCCCACTCCCAGAACCATTGAGGTACCACTTGGACCTGGCATGTCCATTCTTTCGTGAGTCTGAACAGGAGATAAACAGATGATTGTGAGTTTGTGCCTTTACAGCCACGTGGCCTAACAGGTCCAGCCCTGCTTCTCAGCAGCTGCTATGATCCTGGCTGCTCATCCCCGGGTGCCCCTCCCATTCCCGCCATCAGAGTGATGATCAGCAAGGACAGTCGTGAGAGTCAAACACCTAGCCCTGCTTGTACACAGGGACGGCTGGGGAAAGGGAAGAGAGTGGGCTTGTCACTTGCGTGTTCAACTTGAAACTCGACACACCTCCTCACAGTGGTGTGGTGTTTGCCGATAGCTTGTGCACACTTTCCTGCATGTCCTACTTCCTTGCTTATTTTAGTCAATGTTTTCAGTTTTATTTATTTTTATTTTTAAAATTTATTTGTATTATTTTTAATCCCGTGTCTGTGCAGGCGAACTCAGGCATCCCCTGGGGGCTTGAAGAGGGTGTCGGATCTCCTTGGAGTTACAGGTGGTTGTGAGCCACCTGAAATGGTTGCAGGAAACCTAACTCCAGGCCTCTGAAAGAGTAGCAACTGCTCTTAACAGCTGAGTGTCTCCAGTTCCCTGTTTCAGTTTTTGAAATTTCTAAATTTTTAATTGATGCATAACACTTGTATTTCCTCCCACACACTTCCAGTCAATCACCTCTAGATTGTTGCTAATACTCAGTGCGATGTAAAACTATATAAACAGTTATTATAATGTACCGTTTAGCCCGCTTCTGCAGCCTTCCATTCCTGTGAGCTATTTTTGATCTGTGCATTTGGGGACCTGCAGACATAGGCCAATAGCATCACACTGTAGCCAAATATAAAGCAAGGAGAGAGTAAAGCAGAGCTGAAGCCACTGGCTTCCCTCGATTTCATCATCACGGAGAAAAGACATTCTCACTTGGACTCTGTCATTCCAGTGTTGAAGGCTAGAGCTGGTGTGCTCAGTTTCTCCTGCCTATGGTCCTCAGTGCTCTGTTCTCGCCTCTTCCCTGACCTTGTACTGCCAAGGCTGAAGCCTATGCTGCTTGGCCCTACTTCAGTGCTGGGATAGGTGCAGTGGTCACTCTTCCTGTCCCACTGCCCACTGTCTTCTTTTGGACCCACCCTGTCTCAGAGTGGCCCAGTCCTCCAGGCCGCCAGGCCTCGTGCAGCTCTCCAGACTCAAGGTTTTCCTGTCTGGGAAGGCCTAGATTCAAGGTCTCCCACCTAGGGTAGCCCCAGCCTCTCGGTGCCAGCCTTGAAACTCAGCTGTCTCAGACACTCAGTAGGTGCCCAGCCACCAGGGCTACCGAGTGCGGCACTTGCTTGGTCTGCCCCACCTCCTAGCTCCCTAAGTACCTCGCCCGCTGTCTTCCTGATGGACCAGCCAGCTTTCCTGGTGTGCCTCCTCAGGACACTGGTGAATCGATATGCTTTGTACTCCTTTAAGCCAGGCTTCCTGCTACCACTGAGCCTCGTTATAATGTGACAGAGTGTTGCCAAGGCAACGGCACTAACTCCCTGTCCTCTCTTCGAATTTCCTAGCAAATGGGGCCTGAAACCTTCCCAGCTGTCCAGCTTCAATGGGCCCTGCCACCAGAGTCAAGGCCAGAGCCTTCAGATGGCCAGCTTCCCTCTGACATGATGCAATTGAGCTGGTTACCCCACAGTCTGCTATCTCCAGGTCCCTGCTCTGCCTCCTCTCACCCAGCTTGTTGAGTGGGGTCTCATGAAAAACATTTGTTTAATTGGGAGTGTATTAGTTGATAGGTACTGTGCCTAGAGCAGTCTGGAGATAGGGTCAATGGCAGATGGACTCACACCAAGGACAACAGACCTGGACATTATGACCAGCTTTTTCTATCTGGGGAATGGTGGGGTGCCTGCTTACCCTTCTGTGTGCCCTGTGCTATTTCTGCAACATTCACAGTTACAGCCATGAAGATTCAACCCATCACCCCAATTATTTGCAATCCTTAGCCTTTCCTTTTGGGCTGGGCAATAACCCATGTGCTCTTATTAATTCCTTGGCCTGAGGAAGACCTGGGATGCTCGCATCCTTTGGGAGCCTCTGCACTCTTCCTTTCCTACGCAGCACTATGGTACAGCATCTCCTGGCTAATCCTTTCCTTGCTTGTCCTCCTGGCCACACCAGCTGTGTTAAAGCCTGCCTCATCTCTTTTAGACAGCAGAGCAGGAATCCCACTTTGATGACCTGGCCTTCCAGCTCAAGTTGCCCAGGTGCTCCTAGAAATTGTTTGACTCTCCTTATCACTCAGGCTCAGCCCCTGCAACCCCTAACTCTGTGTTCTTGCTCCTGTGGGGGAAACTAACTAGGAGCCCTCTGGGGAGCCTCGTGCACTACCCCATCTCCAGTCTGTGACCACAGGCCAGGTCTTCCCCCACTTCATCTGTAGATTGGTTAGCTCTGGCCCAGAGGACCAGCCTCTTGTCCCTGCTCTCTTGCCCTCTCGTCCCCACTTGTTCATTCCCATCAGTACCAACACATGGCCGTTTTCTCAGAGCCCCTCTTTCCTGCCAGCCCCAGTCATGTTCACCTCTTAGTGCCCTGTGCAGAGCTGCGGCTCATCACGGACTGAGTCTTTGTGTGTCTCTCATTCTCCTTGGTGGCCTCTCATTCTCCAGGGTGGCACTGGACAAGGGCAACAGCAATGCCCACAGTCTAGCAATGTCTCCATCATCAACAGTGCCTCCACAGTGGCCGCCCCCCCCAACCCCCCATACCATGGAGTCATGACCGCTTCTGGGCTGGGTACAGATTTCCTTCCTACACCCTCAGGCTCTCTTAGCTTTCCTTAGCCCTTTGTGGTCTCACCAACCTGCCATCTTTAAAGGTGTCTCTGAGTTCAGGCCTCAGTGCTCCCTGCTGGGAACTCCTCCCTCCCCTCAGTACTCACATCCTTCCATGCCTGCAAAGTCTCTCTCTGGCCTGCAACTGGTAGCTCTCTGGGACTGAATAACTCCCATGTCTGCAGGCCCACTCCAACCTAGTTAGCTCTGCCCAGCCCTTTGTCATTCCCACCAACAGTTTTCTCTTCCTGTTGCTGGAGCTGAGCTTACAGGGCTCACCCTGGCTCCCAGAGTCCTCCCAACCAGCCTGGCAGCAGATCATGTGGCTCGACTTCCCAACTCCCCAGGGTTCACGACTGTGGCCACCCACTTTCTGGTCTTTGGAGTTCTCTCTCTCTCTCTCTCTCTCTTTAATAATTTTTGTTTGTCTTGTTGGTTTTGTTTGTTTGTCTTCTTGTTGTTATTAGTGGTTTGGCTTTTGTTGTTGTTGTTTTCTGAAATAGGGTTTCTCTGTGTAGACCTGGCTGTTCTGGAATTCACTTTGAAGACCAGACTGGCCTTGAACTCAGAGGTCCACCTGCCTCTGCTTCCTGAGTGCAGGGATTAAAGGTATGTACCTTTAAGCAAGGAAAAGGAAAAAACAAAAAACCTTGGGTCATTGAGAAGGGGGAACTTCAACTGAGAAATGCCTCAGCATGTAGGCAAATCTGGGGGACAATTTTCTTGATTGATGATTAATGTGGCAGGCCCAGCCCTCTGTGTATCCTGGTTTGTATAAGAAACAAAAGACAACAAAATACTGATCAAATCAGTAAATAGTGTCCCTTCATGGCCTCTGCTTCAGTTCCTGCCTCCAGGTTCCTGTCCTGGCTTCCCTTAACGGTGGACTGTGGTCAGGATATGTAAATCACCCATTTCCTCTCTAAGTTTCTTTTGGTCATGGTGTTTATTGCAGCAATAGAAATAAAACTAGGATACTCACCCTGACCCTCAACGCAAGAACATCATGGCTGCCCTGGGCCTGCTTCATTTTCTGTGTAGCTCTCCTTACTGCCTGATGTGAGGCATATGAGTTCTTCTTCACTCAGCTGCCTGAAGGCCGAGTGGCCACGCCTGCAAACTAGAGGATGCTTGGTGTTCTGCAGCTGCCAGGGCTGGAGGACACAAACAGGGGACTTGGCCCAATAGACATTCATTCCTTCCCAAGTCTGGGACCAGAGTCCAAGACCAGGGCTGTGCTCCATCCTGCCTCTTCACTGCCTGGTGCCCCATGCTGTGGCCACATCACTCCAGACTTCAAGGTCAGCTAACTCCCTCAGCCCCTCCTTCTGCCAGGCCACCTAGGTAGACCTCTGCATGTCAAATAGCCTCTGCCTTCCTGTCTCAAGAATGTTTGCATTTTCATTTAGTTCACATTTCCCACACAGAAATCTGGCTGGCATGGCTGTGAGGCTTGGTGGCTTTGTGGAGGAAAGGCAGGAAGGAATAGCAGACACAGACACACACACACAGAGACAGACAGACAAGACATAGAGGCAGACAGATTTAGAGGGGGATAGACAGAGGCACAAAGGCACACAGAAAGACATAAACAGATTTAGAGAGGGATAGACACAAATGGAGAGACACACAGACCCTGACAGTGGAGAAACAGAGACAAAACCACAGACAGAGATAGATAGAGACAGCAAGACAGAGAGTGCACAATGGGGGCAGGAAGAGGGTGTGAGGTGAAGATGAGTGGATACAGGGCCAGAGTGCATGACCTGTGAATTCTGTTCTTGTGAAAGCGTAGTCTTTCGGAGTCAAGTAGGGAAGAAAAGGGTGTGGCTTTCATTTTGGGAATCTGCCTCTCAGTAGCACTGGGGTTGAGGGGAGCTTCGGGAAGAAAGGGAAACCAGCTAGGTTAGATGCATTGGTGTAGACTCTGCTTGGTTAATGGGAAAAGGCAGCAAGAGGAACAGGGCAGGGAAGTCAAGTCAGTTCCACTTGCCAAGGCTCTGGGGTCAGTAAGGAGGCTCTGAGCAGGCTTGCCTGTGGGGTGTTGCACAGGGTAGCTGTAGCCCAGAGGTTCAGTGTAGGCTGGAGGGCTGTTCAGCCTTCAGGGAATCCAACAAGCCCCCTTCGTGAGGGCGTCCACTTAGGCCAGGAGGCATCATAGGACAGACAGCATAGACCAGATGTGAAAAGGGACAGGATGGGCAACTCAGACAGAGGGACCTTCATGGATCCCACCACCAGGGCCATGGTGAAGCCCAGACCACAAGTGGCTCGGGACACACCTGTCACTGGACACACTCAATAGGCTCATTCAGCTTGCTCCATGCCCAATACTCCAGGCAAAATGGCTCAAGATCCCCAGGAGTGGCCCAGAACCCCATTAATCGGTAAAAGGCCTCTACCTCTCCACACCAAATCAGAACCTGATACGCCAATGCCATCTTTGGAGTAGGTTCTCATTCGGTGGCCCTGGTTCCTGCCTGGGAGCACAGTCTCTCAGCAGGAGGCAGGCAGGTTCTGGGTGGTTCCTACAGTGGATCTGTTGGGTGCAGGTTCTTCTGTGTGAGGGGAGCAGGAAGGAGATGAGGTTGTGCTGATCCAGTCGTGGCTCACAGCCTCAGGACTATGTGTGCATTTGGCACGTTTGCAGGACACACATCCTCACTTCTATATCTGAGCATCCCTACCTCCACCTTCGTAAGCTGAGGAAGCAGGAGCTCAGGGTGTGAAGTCTCTGCCTCAGGTTGTGGCAGTGGATCTGCAGGCTTCCAGAGCTCGCATTCTTTCCAGCACCACGCTGCTGCTTCACTTTGATTGGCCATTTCCCTACCAGGGCTGGATCTCACTCACAGCTGTGAGGTATCAGGGTACAGGAAGAGTTGGGAGAGAGGTGTGCCACTGAACATCAGCTTGTGCCAGGCTCTGAGTTAAGCTCTGTGCTTCATCTGAGGCAGACATGAGGGGATGTGGTGGCTCAATGTTACAGGGCTGGGAAGGAGCAGAGGCTGTGCTAACTCCAGGACCCACAGAATCCACAGGCAAGGCTCTCTCACCCATGGCTCCTTAGCTTCCATGGGGTTCTTACCTCCAAAGTACAAAAGTATATCTGCAGATAGGGTGCCATAATGAGCCTGGGACCTCATCTGCTGTCTTCCTAGGGGTTCAAGTTAAGAACAGTGACCTAAATATACCCATGGGTTATTAAATCATCATTTGGTGTGGAAAAAGGTAAGAGGAGGTAAGATCCAGCTTTCCTATGCTTTTGTTTCATGTTCCATCAGAATTAGTCATGGGGGAGTGGGCAGAGAAAGGAGGAGAGGCAGGGAGAGGGGAGAGTCAGACACATGGAACAGAGAGAGTGGAGGGACAGAGTGGGGGGAGGAGGGAGAAGGAGAGAAAGAAGAAACAGGAAAGGGATGAAAGAGAGAGTGGAAAGAGAGAATTGAGGAAAGAAAAGAATGAGGAAAAGAGGAGAGGGGGAGGAGAGGGCATAGGGAAGAGGGGGAAAGGGAGAGGTGAAACAGAAGAAAGGGATGAAAGAGAGAGGAGAAGGGAGAGAGATCAAGAAAGGAGACAGAAATAGAGGAGAGAGGAAAGGGGAGAAAGACAGGAAAGATAAACAGGGGGAAGAGAAGAGAAAAAAGGAGCATGGAGAAAGAAGGAGGGAGGAAGAAGGAGAAAGGAAGAGAGGAGAGGAGAGGACAGGAGAGGACAGGAGGAGAAGAGAAGAAAGGAGAGAAGGAGAAAGGAGGGGAGGGGAGGTGGAGGGAGGGGAGGGGAGGAGAGGAGAGGACAGGAGAGGAGAAGAGAGGAGAGAAGGAGAAAGGAGGGGAGGGGAGGGGGAGGGAGGGAAGGACGGGAGGGGAGGAGAGGAGAGGAGAGGAGAGGACAGGAGAGGAGGAGAGGAGAAGAGAGGAGAGAAGGAGAAAGGAGGGGAGGGGAGGAGAGGAGAGGAGAGGACAGGAGAGAAGGAGAGGAGAAGAGAGGAGAGAAGGAGAAAGGAGGGGAGGGGAGGGGAGGGAGAGGAGAGGGAGAGGAGAGGGAGAGGAGAGGGAGAGGAGAGGGAGAGGAGAGGGAGAGGAGAGGGAGAGGAGAGGGAGAGGAGAGGGAGAGGAGAGGGAGAGGAGAGGGAGAGGAGAGGGAGAGGAGAGGGAGAGGAGAGGGAGAGGAGAGGGAGAGGAGAGGGAGAGGAGAGGGAGAGGAGAGGGAGAGGAGAGGGAGAGGAGAGGGAGAGGAGAGGGAGAGGAGAGGGAGAGGAGAGGGAGAGGAGAGGGAGAGGAGAGGGAGAGGAGAGGGAGAGGAGAGGGAGAGGAGAGGGAGAGGAGAGGGAGAGGAGAGGGAGAGGAGAGGGAGAGGAGAGGGAGAGGAGAGGGAGAGGAGAGGGAGAGGAGAGGGAGAGGAGAGGGAGAGGAGAGGAGAGGAGAGGAGAGGAGAGGAGAGGAGAGGAGAGGAGAGGAGAGGAGAGGAGAGGAGAGGAGAGGAGAGGAGAGGAGAGGAGAGGAGAGGACAGGGATTCTGTACCAAACCCACTTCCAGGAGCAATTACATAGGACATCTTGGTGTGGACAGTGAACACGAACAAAGCAGGTCATTGGTTGACCTTCACATCCTTCACATTTGTTTCCAGGCTTCTGAGCCTGAGAAGTGATGGCCATGCCAAAGGACCTAGCAAGGACACTCCTGTGGGCCTTGGCTCCCCAAGTGACCAGCCAGAACCAGTACCATGTGTACTTCCAATGCTCTAGGGAGCAGATTCATGAGAAGTGAGGACGGGGGTGGGGTGGGGGGAAGGTGGGACAGCAAAGGTCTCTGCCTCCTTGGCCATGCGGTGAGTGTATCATGGCCATGGAAGGGCTGTGGGTCACATGCTGGGACCAGATCTGCTTTGTACTACTGATAGGTTCGTGAAAAAAAGAACTCCCTGCCCCCAGTCCTCCAGGTGAGGGCTTGGATGGCTATGCTGGATTTGAGACTATTTATCTGCCATTGTCACCAGCACTTCAGACTCCTTCCACCAAAGCCTTTCCATCCTGGAAGCCACCCTGGACAGGAGGACTGTGGGCAAGAACTAGAATTCCAGAGTGGTCAGTCTGCTGAGGTCCACCCTGCTCTCCGTATCTCAGGTTTCATCTTTCCAGTTTAGATCTGCCTTTGCCTCTTTGAGGGGTGTCTGGGATGGCCAAGAACATTCTGCTGTTAACTGGAGTTTTAGGGTCAGATCCTAGGCCACCAAGATAGGCCCAGTCATTCCTCCTTAACAAGCTAATTAAGGAGACAGGGTAAAAAAGCAAGAAGGCTGGGGGAAGCTTGGTGGCTGTTCAACATGGTTACATTAGAATACAGACTGAGAGGTCCAATGACACAAAAGTCTGTCTCCAGGTTCAGGTTTTAATAGAGGGCAAGAGGTATGTATAACTCAGCAGGCTTGGTCAATATGTGCTTCCCCCATACTGACCCGCCATTATGTCAACTCCAGTCTCTCCTGAAAGGTTGTCTCAACTGTAATAAATCTCTTCCTGGGAGAAAAGACCCCTGCTGTGACCGATACCAGGCCTCAGCCTTTTCCTTCTCCCATCATGAGATTCCTGGAGGGATTCCAGTTCCTTAGGGTCTGTTGTTGCCTCAGCCTAACAGCGGAATGTCATTTGTGACAGGACAGTCACACTGCAGGTACCAGTGGACAGAGGCAGCGGGAGTTCCCACACAGTGCTTCATCTACCTGCCTGAGTGCCTCCTTTCTGACTGCCAGCAGAGCCTGCTTCCTAGATGAGCCATGCCAGCTTCATTTCCTAGCTGTGTAAAGGGGCCTGTGCACCCACGGCACAGGAGTGGCTTTGGGTGGGTCAACTGGAGTCACCTTGGGCCTCAGCCTGGCTGGCTCAGCAGCCTCCTGTCCCCTTCCTGGTTTATTTTTGTCCTATGGCCGGTGCTGTTAAGTAGACACTTTTTGGTTTGTCTATCCCCCCCCCCCCCAGTATCTAAATCTAAGTATCTTGACTTTTTTGTTTGTTTAGTTTGGTTTAGTTTTTTTTTTTTTTTTTGTTTGGTTTTGGTTTTTGTTTTTGAGACAGGGTTTCTTGTGTAGCCCTGGCTGTCCTGGACTCACTTTGTAGAGCAGGCTGACCTCAAAAGTAGCGAGATCAGCCTGCCTCTGCCTCCCAGGCTGCTGGGAGCCCAGGCATGTACCACCATGTCCGGTTGTTGACCATTTTTTAAGTATTCACTTTTTTGTTTGTATCTAAATCTAAATATATTGACCACTTTTTAATCTAAATTTTTTGGGGGTCATCTTGTAATGAGGAACCCGTAAAAGAAAAGCACCCAGACACAGTTTATATCCAATGGAGGTCTTTATTCTGGCTGGCTGAGACTACACTCAGGTGTTTGAGGACCTAAACGCAGCCCTGGGCGGTTAGACCAAGGGGATTTTAAAGGCAAACCCCACATCCCGGTATCTCACCTCAGAGTGTGCTCTGAAGCTCCTCAGGAGGTCTGAGCAGGCAGAGTTTAACAGAAGCTAAGTGGTTAGCTGGAGGGCGTTCTGCTCAAACAGGCAGTTAACAGAAGCTAAGGCAAGTTAGCTGGGGCACCTCTGCCTCAGGTCCTAGAATAGAGGTGGGTAGTTTTCCACAGATTCTTTATCAAGGAGATTAAACTCTAGTTAATCTTGAAATGGCCTCAGCAAAAATACAAGCTAGACCTCAGCACTTGTCGTGCCCTGTTAATGTTAGTGATTTGTAAAATTTCTTCAATTATTTTGGGTAGACAATTATTTTGTCAAATATACACTTTCAATATTCTTCCCACTCTGTCCTTTGCTTTTATTTTCATTTTGTTTTTGTAATTAATTGATTAGGGGTTGATGCTAAAAAATCAGCCTGCCTCCATTTTGGGTTTGTGAGAAGACCAAATCTACTATGAGCTAATCCTCTCTCTCTCCAAAGTGAGATTCAATCCTAGTTGGAGTCCTGTAGCCTCCATGGGCACCAGCCACAGTAGCAATTCCCCTAAAGCCTTTAAAAGAGCCTGCAAGCTCACTTTGGGATTGCCATTTTGTAGGAATGGTTGACCCCTGCAATCTGCATTGACATACTTTTGAGTCTGGCGTCTTTCTTCATTAACACAAATTTACGCAAGCTCTTTGTCTTCGACCCTTACACTTGAAAACTATCTTATAGCAAAGTCAAACTAGGTTCATTCCTGTTTACGTTTGTCTGTTTTTCAAGGATTAAGCTATGTTCCACCTGTAACCTTATCTCCCAATGATTCTGTACTGCTGGGTTCAGGAAGCGGCAACCACGCCCTTGTTTCAGGAAGTTGCTATGACCATGCTGCTTTCACGACTTTGTTACGGCCAAGTAGTTATGCTTATGCTCTGCTTCTGTCACCCCCCGCCCCTATTTGCCTGCCAAATCTCCAATTTGGAAATCCCCTACTCCTGAGCTATAAAAGCCTTATCTTTCCCATGTTCAACGCCGATATTTTGAACTCTGCCTTAGGGGGAAACAGCCATGTATGTGAATAAAGCTTGATTTAATTTGTCCACGATTTGGGTCAGCGGACTTTCTCCTCATGTGTGTGTGGGATGAATAATGCCTGCTTCCTTCTCACCAGCACAGGAACATTCGTCCAAGTGGCCTTCATCGCTGTGCCCCATGGAACATCTGTTTGATGTTATCTGTAGGAGTGCTGCTGGACTGTTGGGCATTGCTAGTTTATGTAGGTGGCCTTTTGCAAAGCTCTGCCTTTTTAATCTGCATGTGTGTGCATATCACTATTTCCATGCAAGAGTGTCAGTCCACGCGTAACATTTTGCAGGGATAGAGGTCAGAGGACACCCTTGTGTTGGCTTTTGCCTTCCATCTTATTGAGGCAGGGTCTCCTGTTTACCACTGCCCCCAAATTTCCAATGAGTCTCCTGTCTTCACCTCCCATCATACAACAGGAACACCAGAATCACATGCCTATGTTATTGCATCCAGGTTTATGTGGGACCTGAGATTTGAACTCAGGTCCTGGAACTTGTGTGGAAAGCTTTTTTCATTCACTCAGTCAACTCCCTAGCCTCTTTGCTATTGTTATTATTATTGAGACAGGTTGTCACTATAGTCCTAGCCAGGCTGGAACTTTCTAAGTAGTCCATACTGTCCTTGAACTCACAGTAATCCTCTTGCGTCAGCCTCCCAAGTGTTGGGATTATGGGGGAATGCTGAAAAGTTTGGATGAGGAGCTTCTAGGACACTGAGACAGATCACTGGAGAGAAAGGAGTTTATTAGAAGAGTTCTCAATCCCACAGACAGACAGACCGTCAGACAACAACATGGTGGGGAGAGTCAGGCCCCAACAGAGACAGTCCACGGAGAGTCAAGCTCCAGGACTAGGGAAGACAGAATGGTGGGGGAGAGGCTGAGGGGAGGAATCAGAGCCTCGGGGCAGAAGTAGAGTCTTCTCAAAATACCTTTCTGAGATGGGAGGTTTTGGGCCTGCAGCCAGGCTCTCTGATTCCCAGGCAGGAGGCAGGGCATGGGGTGAGGACTGGGATGCGTGACCACCAGTAACCCCTTTGATGTGAACTCACTTCCCAGGGACAGACCCTGGCACCAGGACGTCTGTGAGGCAGGGACTCATGCAGCGCCTGTGGGCTTGTGTGAATGGAGACTGGCTGCTGCCATGCTGCTGTGGCAGAGCAGCTGGCTTCTGCCTGGCTCTTGCCTGTACCACCATGCCCTTCTCCCCTCTCTTTAATACTGTATGCTCATGGTGAAATCTTGATGCCCAGTAGTTTAAGTAATTCAATTTTGTCTTGTAAAACATGGCTTTGGATAGAGATCATTTCCATCGGAATTTGACCCCCTGCCTGCCAATTCCCGTAGAAGGATAGCTGGGGCTTCACCAGCCCACACCTAATCTCCCTTACGGAGAACTAGCCTGCCCCCATGCTGGAGTCTCAAGACACAGATGGAATCTTTGTTCTGAATTCTGGAGTTACTGCTGTCTTCTCCCAGCAATGCCCATGGGCTGTCTGGAGCAGGAATCACCTGCTTTGTTAAATTTGTTAAATCCTTCTGTGGTCTTGGGTGGTATTCTCATAGGAAGTTTGAAAACCTCCTTTCCTAATTGTTTGCTAATCAGTGCAGCTGGGGATGATTTCTGGAGCCCTGTACGGTGAGTCTTTGCTGACTCTCCTTGGTTCTGGTAGTAGCTTTCTATATATATATATATATATATATATATATATTTTTTTTTTTACACAAGCAATTGCTCACTTACTAATAAAGGCTGGCTGATATCTCTGCGGGCCTCTGTGTGCTTATTTCTTCGTGTCCATTTGTTTGTGATCATTAAATCATCCTATAAACACCAAGCAGAAGTGGTGCTCAGGGGCCCTTGCTCTCGGAATTGGAGCACAGAGTCCTCGCCAGCTTCAGTCCACACGGCTCCCCCCCCCCCCGCCTCCTTTTGACTCTGTGAGTGTTTTATTGGGCTTAGTCTATTATATTCAATCATCCTGAATGGCGTTGTGTACATATTGCAATGACTATATGACTTTCCTCCGTTCTCCTGTTAATATGGAGAATTAATTGATCAATTTTCAAATATCAAAGCCACCTGTATTCTGGTATAAATCCCACCTGGCCAAAACAAATTATCTTTTTGTTCGTTGTTGGATCTCATGAATCATGGGCATTTTGTTGAAGACATTATTCAGTGTGTTCATGACGGAGTGGTTAGGGAGGTTTTGAAGTTTTTTAATGAATTTCTCCATCTGGTGTGGAGGTTCTGTCAGCTTCACAGACAAGTAGTGAAGTTTCCTTCTTCCTTTCTTTTCTGAAGAGTTTGTGTAAATTTGTTACTTTTTCTTGGGACCTTTGAATTCACCAACGAAACCAGCTGGGTCTGAGGTTTTCCTGTTTGGGTTGTTTGTTTTTGTTTTTAACAGGAGAGTCTTTTTATTTGTTTTATTTTATTTTTTAAATAAATAGCTATAGAAGGGCTGGAGAGAGGGCTCAGCAGTTGAGCCTTTCCTTATTGGTCTTAGAAAGCGTCCAGGTTTGGTTCGTAGTACCCACATGTAACTCTGGTTCCAGGGGATCCAACACATGCCTCAGAGGGTACTGTGTGAACATGGCACACTCTCTCTCTCTCTCTCTCTCTCTCTCTCTCTCTCTCTCTCTCACACACACACACACACACAAAAGATAATTTTAAAATACCTTTGGAGATGGTCAGTTTTTTCTCTTCTGGTAGATAATTTTTGGCAAGCTTTATCTATCTATCTATCTATCTATCTATCTATCTATCTATCTATCTATCTATTTATTATTTTAAGGAGTTTGTCCTTTTATCATAGCTGTCAGTTTTGATGGCACAACGTTGTTCACCACATTATCCTTTCAGGGGTTGGCATCTCGTCTCTCACACACTTGTTACCCTCTGGATGCGTGTAAGACAGGGAACAGCCGTTCTCATTTTGTGCTGTCCGCCCCCCCCCCCCCGTTTACCTAATTGTTTTCAGCTGCAGCATCTCTTCAAACTTGGCTTCCTCTCCTCTAACAGTGTCTGTATCTCGCTTGCTGTAGGTTTCCTGTTTGACTCCTTTTCTACCTCTTTCCTTTCTTTTTCTAGGTCGAGGTTGCCTCTCTGAGTTCTTGAGGTAGAACTTGGGGCTTTAGGGTTTAGAACTAAAGCTGGAGTTACAGGTGGTAGGTGAGCGTGGGTGCACGAGCAGCCCTTGCTCTTTGCTGCGGAGCCAACACCCCAGCCCTGAACTGCTGTCCCTGCAGAAGACCTTAGTTCGGTTCCCAGCCCTCACATCAGGCAGCACACAACCCTCTGTATCCCCAGCTCTGGAGGATCTGATTCCCTCTTCTGGCTTCTATGGACATTGTACTTTGGTGTTCGCACCTACCCACAGGCATATATGCATGTAAATAATTAAATATTTTAAAGTGCATCTTGACTAGACAGTATGCAGGTACACGCTGTTTTTCTTTTAAAAACATTTTGTTTATTTTATGTGCTTTGGTCCTATCCACATGTATGTCTATGTGAGGGTGTCAGATTCCCTCAAGCCGGAATTAACAGAGAGTTGTGAGCTGCCACGTGGGTGCTGGGAATTGAACCCAGATCCTCTGGGAGTGCTGCCAGTGCTCTTAACCACTGAGCCATCTCTCCAGACCTTCATGCTGTTTTTCAAAAGTCCACTCTGATAAACTCTTGCTTCTCACCAAAGTCTGTACTCAATCGATGTACAGTCTATCCCTGCTCCCATCCCTTCCTTCAGCCTTCTCTTTCTTCTTCTTCATTTTCTCTGACAAGATCTCACTATGTAGCAAAGGCTGCATGGATGTGAACTGGCCATCCTGCTGCCTCAGTCTCTCCTGCGCTGGGATCTAAAGATAATGTCAGATGTGTCTGTATTTCTGATGAGAACTTTGAGATCATTTACCCTGGGGTTCTCTCTGTGCCTGTCTTCTCTGCTTCCAACAGTAATGTTAACGGAAGGAAAGCTGACAAGGGAGGGAATGACTCCTTTGTAGCACAAGCTTTTTTAATTTGGGAAAAAGCTGCAGTGGGGGAAATCCTGGCGTGTGCTTGGATGTTGGGGTACCTACAGGGGTTTCTGGGAAGATTAAAACATTTTTTTTTCTGTCCAAATTTGGTCATTGCCAGGGTGTCCAGGAAGTGTGAGTTAGAGAATGGCAGGTGATGGATAAACACCTGTAAAAGCCATCTTTTACAGAGCAGGGAAAGCAAGGATCGAGGAAAAGGTGGTACTTTAGTTCTGGGAATGCAAATCACAGCAGTTTTGGGAATTAGAACCATTTAACAAAAAATAGAGGATATTTACAAAAAGATGTGGCTCTAGTTAATACCAGCGTTTTAGCCTTCTTCTCCAGTGTGTCTAGCTGAGGCTTTCCTGTGGATGGGTCCAATCTGTGGGACCTTGAACATTGTCTTTCATGAAATTTGGTGTTTTCCACAACATGACTCCCTCTTCTCCCTCTCAGACGCACTGTTTCTCCTTTCCTATTGAGACTCAGATGTTTATGTATGAAAGTTTTGAATGTTTGTGGGTTCCTGAGGTACTGTGCGTTTCCTCTTTCCTGCACACGGGTGACTTTGGTGTTTCTAACTGTAACAATACTGATTCTTCCCCCCTTCCGTCTGCTGCTAACTCCACCAGGTGACTGCTTCCATGTTGTTGTTTTCAATCTTTTTTTTTTTTTCCTCTTTGGGACTGGCAAAATGGTTTAACAAGTAAGGCTTTTGCTGCCACACCTGGCAACCTTATTTTGATCCCTGAGACCCACAGGATAGAGAAAAATGACCCCTGTAGGTTGTCTTCTGACCTCCATACTTGGGACACACACAAACACATACCATAAATAAACGTAATCATTTTTAAAATTTCCCTTTGCAATGTTTTCCTCCTCCCATCCACTATGAGAACATTTTAATTTCCACACACATCAGAATTAAAAATAGCAGCCCTTGTCTAGAAATCCCAACATTTGGCTCATCTCAGGGCTGATTCAGCTCAGAGCCCTTTTTTCATAGTGACTCACATGGTCTTGATGCTTTAAATGTCAAATAGTTTTGTAGAGTGTTGCCGTTGTGTTGGGAGGCATTGCTCCCCAAATGGTTGGTGTTACTGTTTTAATAAACAGCTTACTTGGCCAGATAAAAGCTGGAGAGAAGGGTCGGGACCAGCTCCCATGATCCGATTGGGAGTCACAGGATTGACAAGCTGCTGAACATGGGCATTAATTCCAGTTCAAGGCCAAAGGCAAGGGTGGAGAAGCATGATGCTACCCTTGGTCCAGCAGGAGAGGGCCAGTGTCCCTTCTTCCTCTTCTGCTTCCTTCCTGCATTCGGTAGGCTGGCCTTCCCCCCGCACTGCGGAGGGCCCTCTGCTTAACTTGACCCACCACAACTGGAACCCCCTCAGGCACTGTTCAGCTGATTATCTAGGCATTCCACCACTGGGTCACACTCATCGTTAATCTTCTCTGCCAACGTCCCGAGATCTAAAATGGCCCAGGAGGTGGAGGCACACTAGTCGTGTGTCTAAGGGCATCACTACAGATAGTTGGCAATGGAGAAGAGACCTCTAAATGTGGTGACACCATGCTGTGGGCTGGGTGCCCAAGACAGCACAGAGTGGGGAAAAGAGGAAGCCATCCAGGTGTAGCATTTCCTGTCTCTGCTTCCTGGCCATCCTGAAGAGACCTGCTTGGCTTGGCTGTACCCTACAGCCCCTTCCTGCCAGGGCAGCCTGATACCTTAGAAAGGAGCCAAAATGTATCTTTCGTCAGTGTTTTTGTCCCTATAGCAAAGAAAGGAGCACACAAGGTGACACAAACTAACACCTCGGTGGACTGGCAAGGGAGCTCAGGTCTCAGCTCTAAGTCTTTTTTTCCTGCTCCACATGTGATCTCCACAGTGCAGCCAAACTCCAGAAATAGGTTCTGAACAGGAAGAGAGTGAGGTTTCCTCCTGTGCTTTCTTTCCTCCTGGATCCCTCAGTTCACCTGCTCGACCCCATGTGCCCTCCAGCTGGTGTCTGGGGTTCCCTGCCTGTGGCCATACACCTCTCTGAACAAGCCACAGGAATGTGACATGGTTTGAGGCCCACACATCCACAGCCTCCCCATTCACAGCCTCCTTGTTTTTATTCCAGTGTCTGCTTCCTTGGCTTTCTCCCAGAGCACTCTGGTCACTGTTTTTTCTTTTTTAAAATTTATTTATTTTTTACGTATATGAGTGCTCTGACTGCATGTACACCTGCATGCCAGAAGAGGGCATCAGACCCCAGTATAGACAGTGGTGAGCCACCATGTGGACGCTGGGAATTGAACTCAGAACCTGTGGAAGAGCAGACAGTGCTCTTAACCACTGAGCCAACTCTCCAGCCCCTGGTCACTGCTTTTTTTCCCCCCCATTCATCTACCAGCATTGATTTTTTCTGTGGGAAAGCTGACTTGTTGGGAGTTATTTATATAGGCTAGAAGAGGCTCAGGAGTAGCTCCCTGGAGGTCATTTCCCCTTCCAGATGCTCTGTTGTGTGTACACAGGGCAGAGTGAGCCTGTCTCCTGGAGCAGCTGGACTTTCATGGGTGACAGGCCAACTTTTGATGTGCTTTTCTCTTGGAATGCTTTACTGTGAGCCCTCGAGCAAACATTTTGGCTTTGAATATTCTGTTTGAAGCCCCTTACACGGTTTTTAAGTTCACGAGAGTAGGTTCCTTGTGTCTACAAAACTCTGGGCCACAGTGGTGCCAATGTGACGAGGGTTCTGGTCATCAAAACCCTTAGATAGTATTTCATTTACTTCCTTTCTTCCCTTGCTTCCTTTTTTCCTTTCTTCCTTCCTTCTTTCCTTTCTTCCTTCCTTTCTCCCTTCTGCCATCCCTTCCTCTCTCTCTGTTCCTCTCTCCCTCCTCCTCTCCTCTTCTCTCTTCCTCTGTTCCTTTCTTCCTCTTTCCTTCCCCTTCTTTTTCCCTCCTTCCTCACCTCCCTGCCTCCCTTCTCCTCTTTTCTCCCTCCCTGTCCTCACCAGCAGTTTCTGGTGTCTTAAGGTGTTCAGTACTGCACTCAGGTTTCTGCTGCTTGACTACAGTTTTCCTGGAGCCTCTCCTGCTTCCTTTGCTGACCAATGACACATTCAAAGCCAATGACACATTCCCCGGGTCTTAGTTCCGGCTGCCCCATTCCTCTGCTGCACCAACGGTAGGGAGCAGGTCACTCTCAACTCAACACTACAAGTGCAGCTAGTGCTGAGCTCGCCCACAGGTCTGCGTGGTGATCTGTGGGGACAGTGTTTTCCCTCTCACTCTGTGAATGAGATGCTCCAAAGACCCCAGGAGGCCAGACAGCTGTGTCTGCATTGATCTGGGGTCACAGCCTCTATACACCAACTCTGCGTGTCCTTGTCAGCAGGGGCCATAGCCAGAGCCGCTGGAAGCAACCTCAGTGTGTGTGGCTCCATGCTGCTGGTTGTGTGGCTGCCTTCCAACACTGCTGCTGGGCACCGAGGGAGGCTGTCCATGAGAGCAAGGTAGAAGGAAACATGCGGCCTCTTATGATCTGGTCTTAGAAGCTACATCCCATGTTTTCTTGAACTGTGTGAGCTGAGATGTCAGATACAGCCCAGCATCTAGAGGAAGGGACACAGGAGCCTCCACATGGTGGAGGCAGCATGAATGATGGGGTCCACAGGGTGGCCCCATTGGAGAAGCTCATCTGCTGAAGTAGCAATGGTGGTTTAGCATCAACTAAACAGCCAGGTCCCTCTTTGCCCATCTTCCAGAGCTCAGAGCGGATAATCTGAATTGTTCCTAAGCACTTGGCCCATTTGCCAGGCTGAGTCACGTCCTGTTCAAGCTTCCTGTTCTCTGGCTCATAATAACCGTCATGATAAAGTCACATGTACACAGTGCCAGGGCCATGCTGGCCTTGGATGAGTCTTTTGATGATATTGGCTCACTTGGTTTTGCGACACACACACGTATGTGTGTGTGTGTGTGTGTGTGTGTGTGTGTGTGTGTGTAGCTCTGAAGTGTGAAAAATCCTGACATGTTGGAAGCTTCCTCACCTGCCTAGAGATCCATTTTCTCACTACTGTGGTGTAGCTCGTGCTGACATGTTTTCTCCTCAGTCTCCTGGTGCCTGGCCCCCTGGGCTGATGATTTCAGGGACAGGACAAGAGGCTTTAGCTGGGTGGGGGGAAGAGCAGTCATGAAACCAGATCTATCTTCTGTGATGTGTGTATGTGTATGTGTATATGTATGTGTGTGTCTCTCTATGTGTGTGAGTCTGTGTGTGTGTGTGTGCATGTGTGCAGTGTATGGAGGCCAGTCATCAGTGCTAGATATCTTCCTTATTTTTGTCAAATATTGTCCACCTTATTTTTTGATACAGGGTCTCTCACTGAACCTGGAACTTACTGCTTCAGCTAGATTGGCTGGACAGAGAACTCTGGATCTGCCTGTCTCCAAATCTCACTCCCACACCACTATGGTCCTGGGATTATAGGCATGTACTGGCACATTTTCACATGGGTGCTGGGGAACAGGACCCAGCTCCTTTCGCTTGCTTGGCAAACACTGACTGAGTCATCCCCTGCAGCATCCCCATCCCATACTTTAACCCAAGGTAAGGAATGTGAAGCAGGCAGAGCAAAAGCCAGTGTGCAGGCAAAGCAACCACTCACAGGACATTAGCTAAGGACATCTGCTTGGTTCTCTCTAGCTCTGACATGTGCTGTGAACCAGAGTGAGTAAGGAGGGAGAAGCTGAGGGAAGCCAGGAGCCATGGCCAGCTCTTTCTGAGTCCCTGGTAAGTCAATACGTCCTCTAGCCTTGCACTGTGTATCATTTCTGAGTGGCTCAGTGTGTGCCCAGTGCCTTGCCTGCTGCTACATCTGGAACAGGTGCCAGCAGCTGCCTGCAAAACAAATACAAATCAGTAGACAAAAGCCTCGATGATTCGCGGGCTTCCTTATAAGCTGCAGGTGGTGACAGTTGAGGTTAGGGGGCTTGGGCATATTTTGTCCTTGTCATTCAGTGTAGTTGTGTGACCATGAGTGAGAAAGGGTTCCAGCTGCTCTCTTCTGGCTCACTGATGTCAGCCTGGTCCTTCCTGCCCCTCCTTTAGCCTGCCCCTCCCATCCCCCCCCCCATGAAGTCTGCCTGTCATGCTGATGTATGCCTCACATTCTCTTCAAAGGCTCACCTCACCCACCTGCATCCAGTGGTCAGGTTGACCCCCTGTCTCAGGCTAATAGAGGAACCAGCTCTCTTACACAGATGGAAACCTTTCCACTTTGGCTTGAAAACTAGTCTTGGTGTCCTGTGGGGTCGGAGCAAGGGCCCTCAGAGCCACTACACTCTAAGTTGTTCTTGGTTTCTGGCCACAGATGTTTCTCATCCTTGCTGGGGAACCAGGAATGGGAGTGGGTGGTGACAGTGGGCAACATGGGGTGAGCAATGACTGAGGTAAATCAAAGTGCCCATGATCACTTCTGTCCAGCCCATCTGCTTCTGGAGAGGGTGAGGGAATGAGGTTTTTGGTAGAAGCGATTTTATTCCTGGAAATGAGAATGCGAATGGTGTTAGCACCCGCTCCAGGAATCCACCCAGTTCCCAGCTGGGCCAGGCTAGGGGTGCAGATGGCCAGATGCCCCCCACATACTGCCCTGGCCAGGCTTGCTTGCCAATGAGAATCCCCAGGATTAGTTCTCCCAGTTGTTGGTGACCCCATCCAGGGAGCAGTGGTTGTGTCCTGTGTGTTGCCAGAGGGAGGGGAGAGGGAGAGAGAAGGAGAGAGAGAGAAATTGATTAACAGCTTCATGCCCTCAGCAGGGGTAGTTGCTCCTCCTCATTTGCTGCAGCAAGATGTTCTATTCCTTAGTAGACTGCCTTCCCTCTGGCCTCTACCCAGTCAGTGTGCCTTAGGCAACTCTCACACTCAGGGTTAGTAGTTTCATACCCCTTTCTTACCCTAAGCACCCCCTACCCAGCAGCCTGGATTTTCCAAACATCAGATGAAAATACGCCTTTAATTATCCATCCAGGCAAATTTAGGAGTGTGAAAAGAGGGGGCGAAATGAAAACATCGTACACTCAGTCAAGCCGCTGCTGACATTGATTTCTCAGAGCTTGCCGGGAGTCGTGCTGTGAGAATGTAGGGTGCGTGTTATGCAGAGAGGATGAAGGCAGCTTGGCTGCTCAAGCTGGCATGTGGGCAGCAGCATTCACAAGCATCTTCCCTTACAAATGTGGGTACACGGCAGGTGTCCGTATTTCCCTGCTGCATTTGAGTCCTTCTGCTATGCGTGCCACTCAAGTAGCCCTACATGGACTCAGGATGCCAGGGTCAGGGCAGAATCTCTTTCCCTGAGCTGTCGTCCCCCAGGTTCAGCTGACTTCCACCTGACTTCAGGGTTTGCTCATCCTGTTTCCTCTGCTCCTTTGAGCTTGACTACAGGCCCAGTCAGCTCAGCCCTCACCACCGAACTCCAGGAATCCACTTCTAGCCTGATGACTCCGTCCACCCTGGAGACAGAGGATGTGAAGAAGTACTGGTGGTAGGGCAAGAGACTGCACCCGCAGAGCAGCCATGGCCATTTGAGCATCCTGCCAGGTAGGGCGCACTTGGGAGCCCATCTCACTCCCAGCCAAGCTTCTGCAGCTGCACCAGCCTTCAGACCCTGTGTGGGGTTGTGTGGGACCCACTTGATAAGTGGGTTGTCTTGTTCCTCCAGCCTTGAAACAAACAGGTGGCAATGTCAGCAGAATCTGAGCAATCTATCCTTCTCCTAACTTGTTTTGGGTCTGTCTTCCAATAATTGACAAGGTCCATCTGGAGGGCACACAACTTCAAAATTTATTTATTTATTATTTATGTGTGGTGTGTGTCTATGGAAGGCAGTGGACAATTTTGTGGAGTTAGTTCTCACCTTCATGTGGGTTCTAGAGATGGAGCCTGGATTGCCAGTATCCTTATCCACTGTGCATACACACAGCACAGAGTTCCAATAGTGAATGAGAGAGTTCACAGTGCAAAGTGTCCCACCTCCTCCAGCCTCTCATTTCACTCCTTCCCACCACTCTTTCAGTTCTTAACATTGGTGAATGGAGTGACAGACGGATGGATGGATGATGGATGGATGGATGGATGGATGGACGGTTGGATGGAAGATGAATGAATGGGTAGGTGGATGGGCTGGTTGGTGGATAGATGGATGGATTTATAGATAGGTGGATGAATAAATGGGTAGATGAATAGGTGTGTAGGTGGCTGGATGGGTGAATAAATAAATAGATGGATGGATTCATTGAAAAACAGATAGATGGGTGGGTGGATGATGAACAAAAGATAGGTGGGTGGAAGGATGGATGGGTTTGTGAATACGCACAGAGCTGAATAGATGATATGCTGGATGATTATATACCAGCATGACACAAGCTAGGCTTGTTTGGAAGAGAGAACCTCAACTGAGAAGATGCTCCACCAGATTGGCTTGTGGGCAAGCCTGTGGTACATTTTCTTGACTGAGGGTTGATATGTGAGGGTCCAGATTACTGTAGGCAGTTCCACCCTTTGGTGGTCATGGATGCTATAAGAAAGTATGAAGAGCAAGCCAGGAGAAGCAAGCCAGTAAGGAGCACCCCTCCATGGCTTTGGCTTTATTTCCTGCCTCTAGGTTACTGTTTTGAGTTCCTGCCCTGACTTCCCTCATTAATGGAGTGTGACCTGAGGGTTGTACGTGGAAATAAACCTTTTTCTCCACAAGTTATTTTTGGTTATAGTGGTTTATCACAACAATAGAATCCTATCTAAGACCAGTGATCTGATATGTATGTATCTTTATACACATACATGTAAAGCAGGTGAGTATGTAATTTTTACATATATACTCACTTATGTGTGAGAAAATATAACAATGCATGCATACATATCCATACCTTCACACATGCTCATGTGTGTTTGTGTATGCACATATACCATGCACGCTTGCTTTGCAGACATAAGACACCACACACTCTGCTTCCTCCCTTTCTGTTTGCTTCTCTATAACTTCTGATGGACTTTTCTCACTCTTCAGTCATTGCTGTCCCTCCGCTGTACCCGTTAGCTGATTTGCTACTGAGGACCCTAGAAGCTGTTTCTAGTTTCTTACAATGGGAAGCTCTGCCATGCACAGCCCTGGTTTTGTGCACAGATGTGTGTGTGGGATGGAAAATGTCTAGTCTCGAGTTACAAGCATCTTTATCCTGGTAGACATTCTTGAGTCTACTTCTAAAGAGCCAGGTCTGCATTTCCTCAACAATCTCAACAGCTGTCTTAACCACTACAAAGTATTGCAAATTTATACTTCTAATGTAAGAAGCGGGCTTTCCTTCTGGCATTTAAAAGCCATTTGCTTCTCTCTTAATTCTTTGTCCATGTACTTTGGCTACTTTTTCCTGTGTAGCTACCAACCCAAGAATTATCCTAGGTAGCTGGGGGTGCACATAGCATCCTGATCTCAGTGAGTGCAATTGGATAGTGCATTGGGAAGTACATTGGGAAGCGCACCCCCCCCCAGGCAGAGGGAAGAGTTTGACTATAGCTAAATTCCTTACCTGGAGGTCAGCTCCAACACTAAACATCCTGATCCAGGTAGATGTTCAACACAGACTCAGTAAAGATGCAGGTTGCTGACTTTAAGGGGCACACAGGTTGGGCCAGCAGCCTTGGCAAGTTTCTATCCCTCAAAGATGTTCAGGAGGAATTAAAGGGAGTCCAGGCCCCAGGCTGCTTGCCTTGCATTCCCTGTTCATGAGATGGGCTTCTGCCTAGAATTCCCTGTTGAAAACATGAAAGAATGCACTAGCAAAAACCTCGGTTAGCCCCTGCCCTTAGTATGTGCTGCAGGACTCACCCTGCCTCTTGCCCCTCCCTGTACTCTGATCCATTGGTCCAGTTACCCCACATCTGAGGGAGACATGATTGAAAAACAGCTGAGCTGTTCTCTCAACTCTCCCTTCCACCCAGGATCCAGACTGACCAAACCTGTGTGCTCCCACCAGGGATGATATGGGTGATGGGCAGCCAAGCCATTGGGCTAGGTGGAGACCAATGTTGATTCAGTACAAGGCCCTCAGCTTGTGGTGGTGCCTGCAAGTAGCAAATGATGGATGCTTAATGGTGCCTATACCCAGAACCGCTACACTGCCTGGCAGGTGCCAGGTAGCAGTAGCCATCCTTGGTCACCAGCTAGCATCTGCTTCCAGTCCTCCTGCTCCACCTATGTGCCCTGCTAGGCTGCTAGCCCTACTCCTAACAAAGCACTCGTCCACAGACATCACTGGACCATCAGGGAGAAGCAAGCCCAATTCTCCCTGCTTTGAATCAGCAATGAAAACCCCAACCTCCTGGTTCTCCATCCTTCCAGACCCCACTATTCTGTGTTCTTTTGTCCTAAAACAAATCCAAAGATCTATCTGATATGCTGTCACCACACCATAGCTATAACCTGTCACAGCAGGATTGCCTTATCCTGGCTCATGTGAATCCATAGGTGCCAATGGAGCTGGAAGTTGCTGCTGGCCTCACTGTGGCTTTTGCAAATACCACAGCTTTGAAATACCACATAGTCCTACTGATGTCTTACACAGCTTACTGATGAGTAGAGGCAAGGCCATTTAGTGTCTTTGGGTATTACATTGATGAGTTGTGTGGCTGCTGGTAGTGCTATTCTCAAAATGTGTGAGGGCTGCAGACACACACAGTGGGACAAAGCGATTTTATATAAAGACGATGCTGTTTAAAAAGAAAGAGACTCAAGCACAGAATGAAATAAATTTAAACCCAGTAGTCTGTCATTCTCTCTGCTGCTAGCACTTGGGTATGACATATGTTCTCATGAAATCTCTCTCTGTGTGTATGTGTGTGTGTGTGTCTCTCTCTGTGTCCTTCTACACTGAGAACAGGCATGGAGGTGGGTGGGATCCAGGTCAGTGGATGCCCTTAGCAGGCAAGATTCTGGTCCCTGCTAATTCCTTTCTCAGCAGAGGACCCTGGGTTCTTTGGAGACATGGCCAGCCTGATTTGGGGTCAATCGACAGGCCTGCCCCTGGAGCATTCCACCAAGCCCTGTCTCCTTACACAAGGCTTGGCTCACTCAAGCCACATAAAAGAAAAGAACAAAGAAACCAAGCCCTGAGCGTGATGCCGACTGCCCCCCAGGTTTCTGTCAAGGAGTGTTCTGTGTGTCCCCTTCTGGGTCTGATCTGAGAAGGGCACAAAGCCCTGGGCTTCAGGGGGTACGCTGGGGACAGCTGCTGGCACCAGGAGCCAGGGTAGCCTCTGAGGTCCAGGAGGCTGTGGGCTAAGGAAAGGCCAGAGTCACAGGGTTCAGCCATTGCCCCTCTCCTGTCTGGTCTCAGGGAGTGAGGGCTTAGAAATGGGTTAGGAAGAAGAGACCCACACTGTATCTGTGGCTACAGGATGCAGCTGGATTTTTTAGGAAGGGATTTGTATAAATAATTAATGTTGGTTTCTTCTGTTTTATATAACAAAAAAATTTTTTGGTTTGTCCTCTTTTCCTGACTTTGTTGGTACATGCCACAGAATTCTAAATGCATACTTGCTCACATTTCCCTTTTGGTGGTGTTTTATCAGATTTATTGTGCAGCTCTTCACTGTAAGTGAATGACAATCACCTCTGCTTTCCCCCTCTTCTATTTGTTTTGTCATTTTTAGTTTGCTTGTGGTACTGAGGATGGAGCCCAGAGCCTTGCCCATACCAGGCAAGTGCTGTACTCCTGAGCTGCAGTCCCCATTCCTCAATTGAGAGACATCTGGGTTGTTTCCAGATTCTGTCTATTACAAATAAAGCTGCTATGAACATGGTTGAGCAAATGTCCTTGTTGTATACTTGAGCATCTTTTGGATATATGCATAGGAGTGGTATACCTGGATCTTGAGGAAGCACTATTCCTAATTGTCTGAGAAAGTGCCAGATTGATTTTCAAAGTGGTTGTACAAGTTTATATTCCCACCAGCAATGGAGGAGGGTTCCCCTTTGTCCACATTCTCTCCAGCAAATGTTGTCACTTGAGTTTTTTATTTTAGCCATTCTGATGGACGTAAAGTGAAATCTCAGGGTTGTTTTGATTTGCATTTCCCTGATAGCTAAGGATGTTGAGCATTTCTTTAAGTGTTTCTCTGACATTCGATATTCCTCTATTGAGAATTCTCTGTTTAGCTCTGTATCCCATTTTTTAATTGGATTACTTGATTTGTTGCTGTTTAACTTCTTGAGTTCTTTATATATTCTGGACATTAGCCCTCTGTCAGATATAGGGTTGGTGAAGATCCTTTCCCAATCTTTAGGCAGTCGTTTTGTTCTGCCTAACAGTGCCCTTTGCTTTACAGAAGCTTTTCAGTTTCATAAGGTCCCATTTATTGATTGTTGCTCTTAGACCCCGTGCTGTTGATGTTCTGTTCAAGAAGTTGTCTCCTGAGCCAATGAGTTCCAGACTCTTCCCCACTTTTTTTTCTAACAGGTTTAGTGTGTCTGGTTTTATATTGAGGTCTTTGATCCACTTGGACTTCAGTTTTGTGCAGGGTGATAAGTATGGCTCTATTTGCATTTTTCTACATGTAGATACCTAGTTAGACCAGCACCATTTGTTGAAGATGCTGTCTTTTTCCATCATATGGTTTTGGTGTCTTTGTAAAAACTTGGGTGTCCATAAGTGTATGGATTTATTTCAGGGTCTTCTATTAGATTTCATTGATCCATCAGGCTATGCCAGTACCATGCAGTTTTTATTATTGTTGCTCTATAGTACAGCTTGAGATCAGGGATGGAGATACCTCCAGAAGATCTTTTATTGTAGAGGATTGTTTTAGCAATTCTGGGTTTCTTATTATCCCATATGAAATTGAGAATTTTTCTTTCAAGGTCTGTAAAGAATTGTGTTTGTAATTTGATGGGACTTGCATCATCCTGAGTAAGGTATCCCAGAAGCAGAAAGACACACATGGTATATACTCACTTATAAGTGGATATTAGGCATATAATATAGGATAATCATACTAAAATCTGTACACCTAAAGAAGCTAAGCAAGAAGGAGGACCCTGGGTAAAATGCGCAATCCTCATTCAAAAAGGCAAATGGGAGAGACATCAGAAGAGGGAAAAAACAGGGAACAGGACAGGAGCCTACTACAGAGGGCCTCTGAAAGACTCTACCCAGGAGGGTATCAAAGCAGGTGCTGAGACTCATAGCCAAATTTTGGGCAGAGTGTAGGGAATCTTATAAAAGAAGGGGGAGATAGAAAGATCTGGAGGGGATAGTAGGAGCTCCACAAGAAGAGCAACAGAACAACAACAACAAAAACAAAAACAAAAACAAAAAAAACAAAACCAAAAACCTGGGCACAGGGGTCTTTTCTGAGACTGATACTCCAACCAAGGACCATTCATGGAGATAACCTAAAACCCCTGTTCAGATGTAGCCCATGGCAGCTCAGTATCCAAGTAATGGGAACAGGGACAATCTCTGACATGAACTCAGTGGCTGGCTTTTTGATCACCTCCTCCTGAGAGGAGAGCAGCCTTATCAGGCCACAGAGGAAGACAATGCAGACAGTTTTGATGAGACCTGATAGGCTAAGATCAGATGGAAGGGGTGAAGGACCTCCCCTATCAGTGGACTAGGGGAAGGGCATAGAAGAACAGGGAGGGAGGGTGGGAGAGGGGATGAGGAAGGGGGCTATAGCTGGGATACAAAGTGAATAAACTATAATTAATAAAAAATAAAAACATTGAAAAGGTTTATTTTAATTTTTCTGGATATTTTTAGTGATTATTTAGGAATATCACATCATAAACCTCTCTCTCTCTCAGTCAATTCCTAGTCCTCCCAGGTCCACTCCTACCCCTGTAGGCTTCCCCCCAAAAAAGAAGAATAAGAAGAATAAGAAGAGTAAGAATAAGGAGAAGGAGAAGGAGGAGGAGGAGGAGGAGGAGGAGGAGGAGGAGGAGGAGGAGGAGGAGAAGGAGAAGGAGAAGGAGAAGGAGAAGGAGAAGGAGAAGGAGAAGGAGAAGGAGAAGGAGAAGGAGAAGGAGAAGGAGAAGGAGAAGGAGAAGGAGAAGGAGAAAGCCCAATTTGTGTTGCCCATACACTCACTAGATCATGGTCAAACTCCCTTTCTTTAAAGGCCAGCCCCTTAAAGAAAGCTGAAAACTGAGTCCCTCTCCACCTCCACCCCTGCCAGGAGCCATCAATTGTGGAGAGCTCCGCTTCAGCCTCCTTATCACAATTTTTAAGAGCTTTCGTTGATGGCTTTCTCTTTAGGCTGATACTTTTTGGTGGTGGGGTGGGATCAGTATTATTTTTAAAATAAAGCATTTTCGAAAAATGTAGCTTAAAGGTGCTCCTGATAGTAAACAAAGAGGCAATGTGGGTGTGAAAACTGCAAGGATAATAGATGAGCCTGCACAAAGCAATCAAACGCATGAGCTCGTAGCCAGCTGAAGAAAGGCACGTCAGTCACCAGGTCAGGTGTGGGGGCATCCAAGCGATGATTCAGAAACGAGTGAGGACCAGGGAGGAGGCAAGCACTGTCTTCCCTAGAGGCTGCACTGCTAGAAAAGGCGCTCTTCTAGCGTTCTCTGGCTGAGAAATGCCCAGGAGAAGGTTGGCCCCAGCACTCCACCCAGGCAAGCTAAGCTTCCCATGGCTACCCATCCCATGGGAGAAGGTGACAGAGTTGCTAATGAACAAAACAGGAAACAGCCATAAATGAAACCAGCCTTGGGACAGGATGACCTGCCTGCTTAGGGCTACTGTAGCCAGTGACAGTGTAAGCAAATGTAGCAGTAAGAATCCATTTCTAGGCTTTTCCCAGTGGCTTCTCCACCTGTCACTGTGGGCAGAGTTCCAATGTGCAAGGGAACGTTGGGGTGGGAATGACTGATAATCCATACCACCTCACAGTGGCAGAACCCCTCAAAACCTGCCACTGAGATGTAGAGATACCCATAAACACACGGGAGGTAAATACCCCATTGATGACATCAGGAGATCGATGTCTTTTCTGTTGATGGTGAGATGGCTTCTCATATGTTTCTTCTGCCACAGAGACACATCCCAGCAGTCAAAACGGGATCACTCTCCTGTGATCCTGAATGTGGGAGGGAGTAAGATGCTGTAAGCCGTCAGCCTGGAGGCTGGCGGCCGCAAGCGGCTGGCGGGCTCCGATCGCTCGCTCGGAGCTAACCGCTGTCTGTACGGCTGCAGCTGGTGGCACACGCCGCAGCGGAGCGAAGCTGATGGGCCGCAACAGTGCCATCACCGCGGGCGTGTGCGGTGCCCTCTTCATCTGGTACTGCATCTACTTCAACCACAAGAGGCGGAGTGACCCCAACTTCAAGAACAGGCTTCGAGAACGAAGAAAGAAACAGAAGCTTGCTAAGGAGAGAGCTGGGCTTTCCAAGTTACCTGACTTAAAAGATGCTGAAGCTGTTCAGAAATTTTTCCTTGAGGAGATAGAGCTTGGTGAAGAGTTATTAGCACAAGGTGAATACGAGAAAGGTGTAGACCACCTGACAAATGCAATTGCTGTGTGTGGACAGCCTCAGCAGCTGCTGCAAGCGTTACAGCAGACTCTCTCACCACTGGTGTTCCAGATGCTTCTGACTAAGCTTCCAACCATTAGTCAGAGAATTGTAAGTGCTCAGAGCTTGGCGGAAGATGACGTGGAATGAGCCCGCTGTCAACATCATAAATTTCAGTAAAATGGCTAAACAGTTAGCTTGGAAGCTGTTCTGCTTTGGGGGAACAAGGGCAAATATGCTTGTTAGGAGCTGTCCTACACTGATGTCTACCAAAGTGAATGTGTGCTTTCAGTAGATCCATTGTCTGTTCTATTTATTTTTTTTCCAGTGAAAAGTATTTTGATAGAGCTTTTCATTTTATAAATACACTGAGTTAACAACAAAAAAAAAAAAAAAAAAAAAAAAAAAGATGCTGTAAGCCAAGCTTAATGGCTGGGGTGGACAATGGCATCCTCTGGGACCCAGGGGCAGGGTGGCTTCATCAAAACTGTGTCCTGTTGTTTGTTTAGAAACTTCACACTGAAGGCTTTTCTTGCTGAGTTCAAAGGTGAGTAAACATTGACTTTGGACAAAGATCAGAATTTGCATCTTCTGCCTAGCATTGTCCTGGCTTTACCCATCCATGCCTAGATGGGACCCCAAGCTTGGCATTGCTCTGAGTCTCTGAGAACTGCCCCTTCCTGGAGGTGGTGGCCCAGCTCACACCAACACCACCTAAAGGACCCCTCTTGTCACCAGAAGCACTGACCCAGGTAGTCTAAGCCCAGATCCCAATGTTGACCTCCATGTCCTTGAATGGTGACATCATTCTGATATTTGCTTCCTTATCAGCACAAGGATGATGTCTGGGAAGCTCCCATGGCTGCACTGGGTAAAGCTGGTGAAGCAAACAGACACACTGAGAATCAGCCACACATCCAGTAGAGACCATGTGGAAGGTCTTTGTGTGTGTGCGCGCACATGCGGTGCATCTTCCCACCCTCATCTCAGTTTCCTCCTGGGCTGGCTGACCACAGAGCAGGTGTCATCTGCATGAAATAGCACAGGACAGGGTGGAATCTTCAGGGCTTGTGCTAATGGCCTATGGTCGGTTTTATGGCGAGAATATTATCATTCTGCAAAATGGTCCTGCTCTGAAGTCTCCAGGCTCCTCCTCCACTGACATCTAGAGTTTGTGTTCCGGTACCTGGAGCCATCTAAGGAAGCAGCAGTCTTCTCTGGCAGGATGCTCAGCCCTGCTTAGTCCCAGAGTTGTTGGGATTCATGCAAAGACATTATGTAGAGTGTGGCATGAGGCTGCAGCCAATAGTCAGGGCTTCTGGTGACCAGTTGGCGTGCCGGGGAAGAAGATGGTAGCCTGATCAGGAGGTGTGCAGGAAGACGGTGTATGCATCATGGGAAAGTAGCAGGGAGTTCAGGAATACTGTGTGCACACAGATTTGCGTGTATATGTGAGCATATACTTACACAGCACCTATGTGTGTATGTGTCTGAGTGTGTCAGCAAATGGCTGCATTCATCATAGTGCACATGTGTGCAGGTGTGTGTGTGTGTCTGTATGTGTGTGCGTGCATGCATGAGCAGATGCTTGCGTTCATCACTGTGTGTGTGCACCTGTGATTTCATGAGCACAAGTGTACACATCTGGAGAACAGGATTCAGGAAGTTCCTTTCACCCTGTAGTTTTTGCCTCTTGATGGTGCTGACAGGATAGTATTTGCCTCTATTCTGGGAATCAGCTTTGGATTCCTCTGGTCCTTCTTGGGCCATCCTTTTCTGAGGAGGTCTGGTTGGTCAGTAGTAATGTGGAATGAAGCAACGAGTGCAGAGGAGAGTCTCTGGAGCCTCTTCCCCACAAACTCACGCAGAGTGTGCGAAGGCTGGGCGAGCACTGTGCTTCCTGAAAGTCACTCAGCACCCCACTCCCCATGAGGATGGAAGCAGATGTGTGTGTAGCTTTGGGTAGAGCCTACTCAGCAACCCACCTTCCGCCTAGCTCAGACCTTGAAACTAAAGCTGTCTGAGCAGAGCCCAGAGGAACGGCAATGCTGATTAATTCCAGGCAGCCTGTGTGGCTGGTTAATGCCAGCCATCGAAGGCACATGCAAATCAAGATGGGCTGATGTGTGATCGACCCGGAGCTGCCTTCCACATTCCTCTCTGTCAATCTCTAATCTGTCCTTTGTGCTGAGAAGTCAGCCAGGCCTCAGGGGAACAGCGAGGTCCACCTGCCTCTGCCCCTGACCTCTGGCCTTGACATCCCTGTTCTAACCCTGCTTGGTTGCTCAGGATAAGAGGGGAATGTGCTAGTCTCTCCTACCAGGTGGAGCCTCTGCTTCCTTTGCACCTCCTTCCCAGGGCTCTTCCTCTCTGTTCCCAGGAACTGTACTCCCAGATCCCAGCCACTGCGTATCCCATCTCTTTGGCCTGAGCATAACTCATGGGTAGCTGCTAGAACACTCCAAGATAGTCTCTAGACAACCATGTACACAGTATTCATTCATTCATTCATTCATTCATTCATTCATTCACTCATTCATTTCCAGATGCACTTATTTGATTTGACATGACTGAGACATAAAATGTTTCTTTTGTCCAGAGCTTGTAAGAACTGGCCTAAGACACACCAGACATTCACTAGCTGTGTGGACACACATCCATCCCTTCATCCTTGCATGGGACCATCCATTAAAGGAGAAGTTATTTTCTTATTTCAGGAAGAAAAGGCAAAGAGAGGCAGCGTGTAAAGTGCTGGCATCAGTATTAAGCTTGCTATCACCAATCAAAAGCCAAAGGCAAATGCCGCAAGGAGGCAGAGAGCTGGCGTCCCGCACACGGCTGCTGGGATGTAAAATGGTCCAGCCACTGCGGAAAGCAGCATGGAGAGGCCTCGAAATACAAATAGAGAATAGAGCTATGATCTGGCAGTCTCTTGCTTGGTTGGGAATGTGCCCAAAAGAATTGAAAGCGAGGCCGTGAAGAGATTTGCACACCCATAGTACAGCATTATTCACATTAGCTAAACCAGGGAAACAACACTCATGTCTGTCGTCCAGTGATGGGAAAAATAAAATGCAGTCGTCCCCCTGGTGGGATATTCCTCAGCCTTAGGAGGGGAGGCCATTGATACAGGCTGGACTTCAGATGAAACTGGCAGACATTATGCAAATGAAATAGCTGTCACAGAACAGGCATTATGTAACTGCACTTACAGAGGGCACCTGGAGTCACCAGATGTAGAGACACCTGGAGTCACCAGATGTAGAGACAGTGCTGGGTGTCAGGGGGTGGGGACTCAGTGCTTCATGGGGACAGAGCTTTAGGAAGCCAAGAAGCTGGGAGGTGGAGAGCAAGGACAGCTGTACAACTACGGGATCGTGCATTTGGACGTATTAGGGTGGGAGACCGGATGTTAAAAATTGCTAACATAGATTCCTAAGGGGCAGCCGCCTGGAAAGAGGTGGCTATTTCCAGAAAAGGACAAGTGAGCCTTTGAATGTGGGTGAGCCCAGGTACTCAAGGAGCAGTTGTGGGGTTCAGGGCCAGGAGGAAGAGTCTGGTGGGATGATGTTGGGTTGTCTGCCTCTAGACCCCTCTGTGTAGATGAGGATTATTTCCAACAACATGCCGCCGAGGGACATTAACATGAGAAACGAGGTTACACAGGCTGGCAGGTGTGGGAGGACGGGGGTAACTGTCATTTACCATGGGGAAAACACCTTGCATTGTTCTCCAAAACCATGTGGAGAAGAAAATTCCTGTTTGTTGTCATCAGGTAAAGAAGCGAATGTGTTAGTCTCTCAGTTCTCGAGCGGCCTTTCCTTCTGATGCTCAGACACCAGCTGGTGGCATCTCCCCACCTTGTCAGCTTGCTCAGCATTCCCTGTCCACCCTGTGGCTTAGGCCTAGAGACTCCCGGGTAGGAGGGTTGTGAACAGTGGGTGTGTCTGCTTGGGCACAGGGCTCTTCCAAGCTGGTAGGAGGGGGCACCTGTTTCCATTGCTCCCCACCTGCATAGGCCAGTGATTCTGGGTCCTCTGTGCTCTGCAGAAAGGTTGTTGCTTTCCTCACTGACTCCTGCTCAGTGAGAGCCCTTTGCAGGAGGACAGACTCTTCTTCCTGGTCCCTTACGGATCCAGCTGCCAATTTGCAGTGTTGTATAGACAAGGATGTTTATTCCACATCTCCAGTCTCTGCTCCTGAGTTGCTCAAATCCTGCTCTGGCCTCCGAGAGCGCCTGCAGCTAGCGCCCGAGCCCTGTGGCTCGCCCCCAGCACTGAGAGGTTTAGTTTGGTTTGGTTTGGCTTTTGAACATTCCATGGCTTTATGTTGTTAAGCTCCAAGATCCAGCCCCAAGTGCATTTGTAGCCTGCAGCTATGGCTGCTTCTCAGCATCTTGTCCACAGCGAGGAGACACGCGAATGCTAACTTATGCCCAGGGATGCTTCTTTATGTAGCCTCTGGGTCTGCTAAGGTGTTGCCTACACGTACTTCTGTCTCCAAGGCTGTGTTGCTCCTCTGTAGTTGTGCACAGGTTCCAAGCTCTGGGAACCTATACAAAACCCACGGGGTCCCTGCAGTTGCAGGTGCAGGGGAATTTGGCTCCCTCCTTCTATGCTCCCCAGAGAAACAGAGACAGTAGAGAGAGAGAGAGAGAGAGAGAGAGAGAGAGAGAGAGAGAGAGAGTGTGTGTGTGTGTGATTATGTGTATGTCCATGTGTGCAGTATATGCAGAAAGTTCCCAATTTACAATGATTTAACTTACTATGTTCAATTTTACTAGGAGTGCAGAAACCATATATGTTAGTGGAGGTCATGCTTTGAATTTTAACTCTGGGTCTTTTCCACATCTCATGACATGTGCTGGATCCTCTCCCAGAACGCAGACAGTGGAAGAGCACAGCTTCTCATCAGCTCCATGGTCACGAGGAAAGCATCTCCAACTCCTTAGCACAGTGCACAGTTGAACAAAGATTCTGGGTAGGGACAACGATTACTTTTGATGGAATCATCATTCAGAACCCACTGGATGTCAAGGAAAGCCCCTGGAAATGCTGTCATTGAGCAGGAGACTCAGTGCTACCCAGTCTACAAGTGCGACCTGCAGAGTGGGTTGAGTGACACGGGTTCTGAACCAACGGCCAAAACCTGAAATGCAGGGTTGCATGTGGCTGGAAGCCAAAGATGGTGATGGCTCAAGGGAGACCTGCTCTCCTTGGCCCCTATCTCGCTGGGCTCATGGTGGGTTAGAAGAGACTTGCTCTTCCTAGTCACTAAACCACATAATGCTTCGTCCTTGAGCCATTTCTCAGATGTGCCCATCCATTATGTCACCCTTCCTCTCTGTTGACTGACAGACACATGAAGTTGACCAGGGCAAGCAGCTTGATTATGGGTCTCCTCTGGGTTGTCCAGTATGAGTTGTTTGGAAGAAAGCTGCTGGTGACCCACATGCCCTGTCCCCAACCATGAAGCTTTTCAAGGCTCTTCGGGAGCCAAGAAAGATAGTCCAGGGGCCTCAACTTCTCAGGAATCCTGGGGAAGAATGTCTTTTACCATCATTTAAATTAAAAGACAAAGCTGTTTAGTGGGAGGGGAAGCTTGCCTGTAGGACCATAGTTTGCCATGAGGCATGCCTTTTCCATTTCAAGAAGGTGGCCACCAGCCTGCCCATGGAGAGGGTCATGGAGAGCAGGCAGCAGTGGGGCTAGCTAGGTGAGCCCCGAGTAAGGGTGTTGGGAGCAGATGGGAGTGGGGCTAGCCAGGAGATCCCCAAGTAGACAGCCCCTTCTGGAGCATGGTATCGAGGCCCAGGCTCTGACTGGCAGAGTGGCTGGAAAGTTAGTTGAAGCAGGATAGAGGGGCATGATTGTGATCTCTGTGCTGAAGAGGCCGTTCCACAGGCTCCTTCTGGGACAGACTAGGGGTGGAAGGGGGCAAGTCCTAGTCCTCAGAGGATGGTCAGGGATGTCAGACACAACCCGCCTGATTAAGAAAGTGTTGTATAACCATGCTGGAAAAGTTAGAAGACGGACATGACATGACAAAGTAAGAGGTGCCGAGGAGATGGCTCAAGAGTTAAGAGCTCAAGCATGAGGACCGTTCTCTGGATCCCCAGCATTCATGAAAAAGCCTGGTGTGCATGCCTGTAACTCCAGGGCTATGGGGGATGAAGGTAGAGGATCACTGGGTTTTCCTGACAGCCTAACTCCAGCTTCAGTGAGAGACTGCCTCCTGGGAATAAGGCAGAGAGTGGTAGAGTGCACACACACACACACACACACACACACACACACACACACACCCAGAAGACCAGAATGGTCCATGCCATCTGCCAGGCATAGAGGGTGAACCCTGTGCTGGGCAGGCATCCCACCGGGCAAACACGCCTATCTCCTTTGATGCTCCTGGGAACTGAACATGGGTTCCTTAACCTTCTGAACCTCGCTTTGCAGCAGAGATTCAGACAGAATGAGGGGAGTTGGCCTGCCCTGATTACGTATCACAGCTGAGCAGGGGGGTGGAGGCAGGCTCACAGCCTGGGTCTGTGGCCACTGCCTTTTTCTGCCTCCTCTGGGTCTCTGCCTGCAGTGGCTTCGTGATGGGATTCTACTCTTCAGGACTGGCAACTCCACACACTGAGGGACCACTGCATCATGTAGGGGAGCTGCTTGTTTCTGATGTCACAGACTAGCACCCTGTATGTAGCCTGGACACTTGCCGGTGCAGAAACATGGGTCTTAACACCAGCAGGTGCACTTAGTTGACCTCTGAACTGCAGCAAGGCAGTGTGAACCGGTGTGAGGCTGAGCACACAGTGTTCTGATTCTGGAACCCTCTGCTTTCGGTTTTCTTGAATCTGAAAGTGGAAAGAGCTATTTTCTGAGATGCTTTCAGCTCTGACCAGGAGGCCCGAACTGGGATTTGCAAAAAACACTGTACCACGATGGCTGATGCTCTCACCTCATCCTGTGAACTGTGCTCTCTTCCTGCAATACCCTAGAGTCTGGGTGCAGCTCACAGGACAAAGATGTACAACAGGCAGGGGAGGAGGAAGGGAGGCCAAAGAAGGCTGGATGTGGGTCCCATGAATGGTAGAAATTGGATCTGCATCCCCCGATTGGATGAAGATCCGGATAGTGCAAAGACCAGGGTCAGGGACTGAGTTAGCTGGCTTAGATGGTAAAACGCTTGCCTTACAAACATAAGGACCTGTTTAATCCCACGAAAAAGAAGTGGGGAGAGATGTTCCTTTGAAATCCCAGGACTGGTAAGGCAAAGACAGGAGGATGCCTGGGGCTTGTTGGATAGCCTGACTAGCTTAATTGGTGAGTTCCAGAACACTGAGAGACCCTGCGTCAAAAAGACAAGGTGGATATTCAAGCAGGATAAGGCTACAACAAATTCATTTGGGAGAACTATGTGGTACACCCTGCCAGACGCAATGAAAATACAGACATTAAGACTGTCATTCTGTGAAGACAATAAGAAATGTTCTTGGAAAGCTGAGAAAGACAATGGAACCAAAGGACTATGAAAGGCTAACAGCTCTGGAGTGCCAGGACAAGAATGAGGGGAGTTGGCCTGCCCTGATCACGTATCACAGCTGAGCAGGGGGGTGGAGGCAGGCTCACAGCCTGGGTCTGTGGCCACTGCCTTTTTCTGCCTCCTCTGGGTCTCTGCCTGCAGTGGCCTCGTGATGGGATTCTACTCTTCAGGACTGGCAACTCCACACACTGTCTAAGAAAGTGTGTCTCCACAAAGTCTAAGAAATGACTTTGCAGAGGCTGTCCTCTGGCCTCTGTGTGCACACACAGGGTCATAACGCCTCTGCCTCTGAGTTTGTACACTTTTTTCGTGCACTATGAGCTCAAATGCTGCCTGTCTGTGATGAAATGAGATGAAAAATGCAAGAGGGCTCCTGTAAGCCATAAAACACCACACAAAAGCGAGTTAATGTTGTCGTTGCTATAATTATTGTTATTCTGAGTGCACAAAGATGACGGATAGCTGGCCATGAGGGTCCAGCCCGCCAAGAAAATCTCTATATTTCAGCTAGAAAAGGCTTTGAAATCTGAGGAGGCAAGCTCATCACCCAAGGCACTGAATTATCACTGGGAGCGAATGAACTGGGACAAGGCCTGACCTGCAAAAGGTGTCATCTGTGTCCCTCTATCTCCCTCTGCTTCCAGAGATGGACATGCAGAAGTTGACTGTAAAGAGGCTTTCCACCACTTCTGGCCCAGCTCACAGCTGTCAGTCACCATTCCCCGCTCAGACTTAGCTTAGGAGGCAGATGTGAATTGGGATTTAGTGCCCTTCCAGCTGGAACTGCTCACCAATGTTTCAGCATAGGTCAGACTGTCCCATCCCTGTGGCTGATGGTGCCTTGAGCCAAAGTCCAAAGGGCCTGCAGGGCTGGAACAACAGCCTGGCCAGTGTGCCTGGCATGGCTGAGCAAGGGTTCATTGGGGATGTTGAGCAGCCAAAGGGAGTTTGTGGCTCTGCCCTCCTGGCTGGGCCTGAAGCCAAGCACACTGCCTGGAGTGTAGTGGCCACTCAGATAACACACACTGAGAGAAGGACACAAAGGGTCTCATGAGAAACAGTAGTGGGACCTTCAAGAAGACATCTGGAGCCATAAGAAATTCCTGTGTCCCACAGTAACTAATAATAAATATTACCGTCCTTCAAGGATCCAAGGGTGGAGAGCCTATGATTCGTGAGCATTCACTCACTGATAGCCTTCATCCTGAAAGGTGTGGGTGGGCCTGGTTCTGCCTGTCTCTCTACTTGTGTTCACAGGCAGTTGCTGATTTGCTGTAGTCTCCAAGGGATGTGGAAGCAACAATGGAACTAGGATGAGAGAATATGTCCAGTCGTAGTGGCGTTGCAGATGCAAGGACAGACAGACAGACTCCTGCCCAGCCTCTGTGCTCTCAGGAACCCACACATTCCCTCTGTTCCTCAGCCCCGGTTAAGTCATCCAGCTCAGGGACTGTTGGAATATAGGACATGCATACAGATAGCATGGGGTGGGGTCCCTCTTGGCATGGGCCCAGCCAGAGCCAGTCAGAGGACAGTTCCCTCAGACCCACTGGTACCAGGCTGTTTTAGCCTTGTTTCCAGAACCAGCCTCCTCCTAACTCAGGACCAGTGACCACATCTTCTTTATGCCCCAGATAGCATCAGAAGGTAGGCTCAGCTGAGCTTCCTGTTTCCACAGAAGGGGTGGAGCCTGTATGGGAGGGGCGGGATTAACAAGAGCCCAAGACCTGATGAGCCAAGCAGAGCATGTAAGGGACCATTGGGTCCCTGCAGAATTCGCCACTCAGTCTCCCCAGCCTCCTGGTAGGGTTGCCACAGGACCATCAAGCCAAACTGCCCAGACTGGGACTTCAAACAGCATGGGCAGCATCTCGACATCACTGGAGTCCTGGAGGAAGATGGGCAGACCTGTACTCTTTCCAGAGCTCGTGAGAGTCTCCTTTCCTCCTCTCTCCGGTCTGTAGCCTCACATGCTGCATGCCGGGCTGTGTCACTCTGGTCATGGGTGCTAACCCTCCATCGTCATGTGACCACCTCTTTTCATTATGTCAGGCTTTCCTCAGGCTCCCTCTTTCAGGTCCTGCGATGACAGTGGCCCTCTTCCAGGAGACCCCTCTGCCAGATGACCCACCCTTAAACATCCTCCCTTCATATATGGCTTCCCCTATGTTTCCACCATCATCGTTCTCTTGCCCACAGTCTGAGGAACAGTATAGTGAGGAGCCTAGTGACAGCAGACCTGGGAAGACTCAGTATAGCAATATCACAGATGCCAAGAGTACACTCCTCCACAGTCGTTTTTCTGTTTAATTGATTTGAAATGGATTTGGCGGGAAGGCCATCCCAGGTAATAAACGGACTTAATAACACCTCCCATGGGTGGGAGTTTTTCAGGTTTGTATACATCTGTTCTCTTATTAGTTTTCCACAGAGGGGTGGCTGCAGCCATTGCCCCAGTGATGGATGAGGGCCCTGACTCGTGGGTGGCCACACGGAGGGGGATGAGAATGTGTTTTCTAACCTGCCAATGGTGCTCTCTGCCAGTCCCCAGTAAGCTGTCTGGCAGGCTGCTTTCTTCCCTGGGTACTGCCTCCCTTGCCTCGGTGTGATACCCTTGTGAGATGCCAGTGTGGTGGTTAATCACACTGAGTCTCAGAGCCTGAGCAAGCCCAAGAATGCGTTACCCCAGACCACCTGTAGAGGGCATGGCACTGGCTCTCTAGTTAACAGGGCCATCACCTTTTGTCCTTATTCTCTCTTCCTTCCCCTTTAGGGGGGCTCAGTACCTGGAAAGCAACTCTCCTGGGAACACCTCTCTAACATCATTGGGGAATCAGAGGCAATGGCTAGCGGAGTCATCATTCTAGGCTGAAGGTGGCTGCCTCCCTCCCCCTTCTCCCACCTACCTTCTCAACCAGGCACCAAGTCCTTCGGCTGGGACAATGCCACAGAGGCCCGTGTCTGGTGAGCTCCAGTCAGCTAACTCCTGGATAGGCAGGCTACCTGACCACATCACCTCCCTGGTCTATTTATGGAGAGATGTGTTATTTGCTTGTCTAGTGCAACAGAGAGACACTAATGGAGTTCTGACAGGCCAGGGCTGATGGAGTCATACCACTGAGAGGCTGTGAGTGACCCCCAGCCAAGCGCTGGAAAGCACAACTCAGGGAGAGGTCACTTTAAAATGTCATTTCTAATCCCTTCCCCCACAGTTTAGAAAGATGGAGAAAATTAAGGTGCCATGACGGGGGAAGGAAGGCTGTCTGTCTTTCACCCCTCAGTCTGGCTGAAGTCTTTGCCAGCTGAGCATCAAGACTTCCAGCACAGCCGGCATTTGCTGTGACTTTGGTTGTAAAGGCGGCGCTCCTTTTAGAAAGAGAGTACAGATGAGCTCAAGTCCCAAGCACGCTCGATCTTCCAGTGTAGCCTCACTCCTTTCCCAGCTGTAAATCTGAAACCCTGGAATCTTACGAGCAAGACTATGAGCAACACTCACAATAAGCAAGAAGTTTTTATCCACCCCTTGCCCAAGGCTGTACCTTATCAGATTGTGATCTTATCTTAGGCACTGGAGGGACAATCTTACCATCTCGATTACCAAAACAGAGCAAGAAAGATAGTATCTTAGCAACCCTGTGAACAAAGGATCCAGAAGTCACAAAACCATACCCACGGCTCCTGGCTAAGACACTTGAGCATAATATTCTCTCAAGCAGCCCACGCCCACACTTGCCTGTAGAGCATTCTTTGCCAAAGAACCTCTCTTTCTGTTAACCCCGGTGCTCAAACCAGTATTGAAATCTCTTTCTGGGAAACTTCAGTGCTACTTCATATGTCAGCCCTGAAATTCTTTTCTGGAGAGCAGCTAACAAGCCTGGCTTTATCTGAGTAGATAGAGGTCCTCGAGACGCCTCAGGCTGCTTTGTGCTGGGCCTTTAGCTCCTGCTCCCACTGTCACTGACATATCACACACTGGGTGGCTTGACCCCATGAGAGGGACTCCCATTTCAGGCTTAGCCCCGAGACTGTGTGGACTTCACACATCTCTTTTGATAGTTTTTATCCCCTTAAACTTGGTGAGCATACATATACAAGAGTAGTCTTTAAAGTGTGTATGTGTGTGTAGGACGGAAAATAACTCCTACTATGTGGGTCCCAGGGATTGAACTCAGATCAAGACATCAAGTTTGGCAGCACGTGTCATTACCTGTTGAGTTCTCTCACCAGCCTCTTAGACAGTACAGACACTGTGTGCTATGGGGGCTGTGAACCTGCTTGGTCCTCCAGACCCGAGGCTGGAGGAGACTCCCCCAGCTGCTGCAGGCAGCACCACTGCCTGGTGTCCTGTCTGGAGCTGCCTGGGTTCCTGAGGTGTGGGGACTCTAGAGCATCTGACACAGGAGATCTGCCAGCCTCTAGATCCCACCGCAGTACCTGCCTGGCAGGACGAGGCTGGGCACAGGGTCTAGTGCTGGTGAGGTGGTAAGCACATCCCCTGCAAGACCTGAAGTTGTAAGTATCTTAGCTTCTTTTGCTTCTTAAACTCTTCCTTGGGCTCCACCCTTAGGAAGTGTGCAGTACATAAGAGCTGAACTGAGGCAGGGTTGGTAGCCATACATTCACCATGATCTCCACCCAGACCTGAACTGTGGAGCTACGCTGGTGTCAGCCCATTCTACTAACTGCCTGAAAGGTTCTAGGTATAGGGCTTGGTTTGCTAGTGACCCCTTCCTGAGGAGATGCAGACATGGGTGATGTTTGCAGTTTCTCTGCACCACAGGAGAAGATCAAATTTCAGTAGGGGAAGCCTCCTGCCACTCACTGGGGCAGAACGACATATGCTGTTGGTGGCCACTTCACATGTGATTTCATGTGAGGAGAGATGCCAGCTTCTGGTGCTGACAGAGCAGGAAGGACATGCGTCAGCAAGAGTAGAGCCTGTACGTGGCATTCTATAGAACAGGCTTCTCTTAAAAACTTAAGGGCCAGATAGGTGGCTCAGTGGGTGAGCATTTGCTGCACAAGCATGAGGACTGGAGTTTGAATCCCCAGCACCCATGTGAGCTCTGTAACCCCAGCACTGGGGTGGGGTGTGGGGGGTAGGGGTGGGGGTAGTTACAGGGACTTCCTGGTCAGCCAGTCTAGCTCAAACCTGGAGCTGTCTAGGGCCTGTGAAAGACCCTGACTCCAGAGGATGAGATGGAGCGTGACGGAGCAGGACACCTGACACATCCCTCTGGACTCTGCACACACAAACACACATATGGGTGTCAATAACACACACACACATATACACTCACAAATGTGCACATATGCTGATCTGAAATGCAACCGTTTTATCTGAGTCTCCTATCTCTGTTCATTCACACACAGGTGGATTTATTTGTTGTGTGGCTGGCTATCTCTGCCATCTGCCTCAAAAGGCAGGTTTATCAAGATATACTCACATGTCATCCAATTGCCCATTAAAGCATGTACTTCAACAGCTTTTAGTTCATTAATGGATAAGTGCAGCTGTCACTATAGTCAATATTAGAACATCTTCATCCCCTCCCAGGAAATCAGTGTCCATTACCACTGCTCCCACCCCATCTCTCCAGGCTCAGGATCTCTGCAGCCCTCCTCGTTGCAGACGCTCAGCAGGGACAGACTCACGATACACACAGCCTCTGTGTCTGCCTGTGGCATATGTCAGCATTTTCCTTCTTAGAGCAGAATAATATTTTACCCATGTCTGCTATATGCTTGTCTAGTTAACTATCCACGGGTGCAATTCCATGCTGTGCTTGTGTGCATGCATACATGCCTGCTTATCTAGTTATCTATCCGTGGGGGCGATTTTATGCTTGTGTGCATGTGTGCGTTCATGTGTGTCACCCTCATGAAGGCCACTCCTCCTTTGAGACAGGGTCTCTCATTGAACCTGGAGGTCTCTAGGCTGGCCAGTCCCAAAGATCCATCTGTATTCTGTCACTCCAGGGTTGGGACTGCAAGCACATGTCACCATACTCTGCTTTGTACAGAGGTCCTGCAATCAAACTAAGACATTCTTGCTTGCACAGCCAGCACCTCACCAGCTGAACTTTCACCCAGACCCTCCCTCCACTTATCTGTCTGTCTGTCTGTCTGTCTATCTATCTATCTATCTATCTATCTATCTATCCATCCATCCATTTATTTTTAGAAAGGTTCTGGCTGGGTCACCCAGGGCTCATCCTGACCTCATGATCCTCCTGTCTCAGCCTCCTGAGTGCTGGGACTACATATGTGCATCTCTGTATTTGGCCCAAGAACATGAGATCTTATCCAGGTTCCTCTGAGCACCCTTCTCCATTAAGCTTTGCCCTTGCCCTTGCCTGGTTTCTCCGCCCTTGCCTGGTTTCTCCGCCCTTGCACCGTCAAGGGAAAAATCCCTGCTAACTTGATTCATGAAGAAGCCGTCACTTCCTCACCCCCACCCATCTTGGAGTTCTACAGCTTTGGCCAGCTCTTGGCAGGACTCCCCCCAATCCTGGACTTCTAACCAGATGTCTACTCAGAGGTAGCATCCCCTGCCTCTGAGCCCCTCACTGCTCATTTGGTGAAACCCCAGTTGTCTCTGTTACATTCAGGTTAAGGTCAGCTCTATTCTGACATCTCCTGTCTGCCAAAACAGTTCCAGGAAAATCTGTCTTGCTGGGCTGGGGAGATGGATCAGTTGGTGAAGCACTTGCCTTGAAAGCATGGGGACCTGAGTTCGAGCCCCAGAACACTAGTAAAAAGCTATAGTGCTATAGTGCATGCTTATAATCTGCTTCGATGATAGTTACCCGGGAGGCAGAGAAAGGCAGAAGCTCATTGGCTAAAGCCTTGCCTATCTGGAGACCTTCCAGAACAATGAGAGACACTTTCTCAAACAGAAAATAAGGACACCTGAGGAATGACACCTTAGGCAATCTTCTGACCTTGCACACACCATACTCAGCCCTCACTCACCCCTCCCCCCGCATACACAATCTGTCTGGCTTGGGTCATTTGCAATGAGCCTCTGGAGCTTTCTCTCTCTGGTGCATAGAAACCCTGTTGTTATACACACACACACACACACACACACACACGCACACACACGGGATCTGTGTGGCCCCATGGTTTTGTTTCTCTTCGGAATGGAGCCACTAAGGTTCAAGTTTAATTGGTGGCCTGTGTGGGGGTTGACAGCCTTGGGCCCAGCCCATGTAGCAGTTCACACAGGCTGACTCCCTCAGGCCTAGAAGAAATCCTGCAGAGGAGTGGACACAGAGCGGGACCAGCAACCTTGGCTTCCAACATAGAAATGCTCTGCCGTCTCTGCCTCCCACAGGTGAGAGGGAAGGTGGCATCAGAAGCTCCCCAGGGCTTCACACACAAGGCTGGCAAGCTGGTGTGATATTCACTGTGCTGAGAAAGTGTCCCATGCAATCTGAGTTCACAGAGACACTGGCTTTCGATGTGGGGCTGCCCCCCTCAACTCTGTGAGAGAGAGGGGGAAACAGCAAAACACTGTTATGAGAACAGCTGGACAGTGAGCCATTTCCAGGAGCGGCTCCTACTGCTTATCCCATAATATGAAAGTATTTCAAAGAGGAGGGAGAGGCTGTGTGCTTGAGCATGGGAAGTGGAGCCAAGGACAGAAAGGCCGACAGGAAAGTCCTACTGATGCCTCCAACTCCCCAGTCAGGGCCGCTAGAATGGGGAATATCACTTCTCCAGTGTTTTCCTTATTTTATGTAGGAAGCTTCACCAGACAGGACACTTGGCTCTGCCCAGGACTCCCTATTGGGAACTCCAGCTATCTGTCTGTCTATCTGTTTGATGGGGATGGTTCAGCCCCTATCTGAGCTAAAACTGCGAGCGGAGACAGAGTTTTCATCTGAGAATAAACAATTCTTTAGCAGAAGGAAGAAGGTTATAGAACTGAACATGGAAGGCAGAAGACAAGGAGAGACTGGGGGGGGGGGAGGGAGGAAAAGGCAGATGAGGCTCAGCACCCCAGAGCAGCAGTGTCTCAATATGGGGGTCTAGGTCCCCTGCTTCCCAACGTCAAGCCTGACCTGGGATCTAGGGTGGGGACTCTGTAGGTGTGGACATCTAGGGAACGGCAGCAGCTGCTCTGTCCTTTTCTAATTAAGGGTGTAGGAAACAGCCCTTCCCCATAATTCAGTCACCACACACCCTTCAGTGTCACTTTAATTAAAGTCAAGGCCAGCCACAGTTGCGATGGTCCCCATCGCTGGCACTAAATCAGTTCCTCATTTTGAGTCAGAGGCTCCTTGAAAGTGAAGAATGGCAGGACTGAAAAAATGAATGTTCACAAGAGGCCGCCACAGCCATCAGATTGGCCTCTGTTCCAGGGGGATGAATTTCTTCCTTGCCCTTCTGCATCCTGCTCTCAACTTAGAACAGGTCCCCAGGGTAGAACCAGGCTGTAGGGAAGAGCTCAGGCTGAGGCCCTGTGAAAGAAGGATCAGGGTCAAGGGGACCAATGCCTAGGTCTGCTGCCCTCCAGGCACCCTGTGGGGGAGGGGAAGGCCAAGATACATTCAAGAACTCATGACTGTCTTTAGGAGCCAAGGAGACAGGATGACGAACCGGTGTGTTATCCTGGGTGAGACCTGAGAGACAGCAGACACTGGTGAAACCATAATTGGGATTGTGATGGTGTGGAGACAGTGGACAACAGTCTTATCTCAGGTGACAGTCCCACCTGGGTGATATCTGTTAAGCACCGGTAGAAGAGCTCTTCAAATTACTCTGCAGATCCCAGTAGCCTAAGTTACAAAGCCTATTGAAAAGCATTCCTGTAAAACCACACCCTCCTCTTGGAAAAGAGAGGCCAGAGGAAAATTATTTCCTTTACCTTCCTTAGGATGAGGGGGCTATGGACAGGCTAGAGAGATGGCCAGCTCACCTGCTCCCCAATCCATGGGCACCAGCTCTGCCACTGGGACTCCTGGCTCCTGTCAAAGGTTCTTTGTGCTCTGTGGCCATTTGTGCTTCTCACAGCATGGGTGTCAAGTCACCTCACGCTGAGATTGGCAGCAAGCACGAGCTCTGAAGCTCTGCACTGGCCTTGGTGTATTGTTGGCAGTGGCAGGAATCATGTCATCCTCATCCTGTGAGTGCTGAGGGGAAGGTTCCCTGTGGCTAGGGGTTTTCTGATTCAATCCACAGAGTGGGCACTAGGTGGAACTCCTTTGCTCTCGTGGGTGGGATCAGGGGCCCAGCCTGAGTGTTTATTCTTATAACTTACTGCATTTCTTGGTTCCATCCTGACTGGGGATACTCCTTGAGCCCCTGTGTGCCCTCCAGGGACTCATTATAAAGCTTGGTCCAGGTTACACCCATAGTCTCTATCTCTAAGACAGGAAACGATGTCTTAGTTCTTCTACTGGGGACAGATGCTATCCCTTGTCCACCAGCAAAGCCTGAGATGTGTCCAGGCCTGGGGTGGACAGACTCTGCATGTGGGCAGGGGTAAAGGGCAAGGTTATTTGTGACATTCTTACTTCTTCACCCAAAGCTTTCTTGTATGTGTGTGTACATATATGTATCTGTACACAGGTATGCGTGTGTGTGTGTGTGTGTGTGTGTGTGTGTGTGTGCGCGCGCACATGTGCATGCTGGCTGGGTACACATGGATGTGTGCTTTGGGCATGCATCTGTGGAGACCAGAGGTTACTGTCAGGTGCCTTACTCAACCCCACTCTGCCCTATTTTGCTTTCTTAAGAATTATTTATTCATTAATTTGTTTTTGGAGGCAGGGTCTCTCCTTGATACTGGAGTGCACTCATTTGGTGAGGCTGGCTGGCCAAATCCCCAGGGATCAAAGACACAGCTCTGGGATTACATACGGGTGCATGCTGACACACTCAGCAGTCACTGACGCTGGGCATCTAAGCTCAGCTCTCCCATCTCACTATCCCCCCACCCAGGGGAGCTCTGACCTGGCCTTTTCTGCTTTGGAGAAGAAGGCTGCAGAAAGATTAAAACATTAAAAGTTCCTCAGGAGAACTCGAGCTCTGTCAGATGTGTGTTTAGGGTTGTTACTGAGGTGGATAATGGGGCCTCCTGGCCAGCATCATAAAATCCTAATGTTTCTGAGGAGTTAGCAGGGAATCAGCCATCAGGGAAGAGGTCAGGAGGAAATAGGCAGCGTTCCCACACAGCAGCTGGGTTGTAAAGAGAGGTAACACCCCACCTCACAGTGGGGGTTCCTCCTTACCCACCTTGTTATCTTTCCCAGCCTAGGAGAACAGATAATAAAAGAGGAGGAGGAGAGGCGGCCCAGGGAACCCACACAAGAGCAGTCCAGACCACTAGCTGTGTGCCAGTCCTGGAGATATCGCCCTCCCCAACAGGGTGCTGCTTTTCCATTTCTGCTTCAATAAACACCCTTTCTCACCTCTTCTGAGTATTTATATTTTTGTCCCTGGGCGGTCTATCCTCTGATTGCCTCTGGGAAGAACCTAGACTCCTTGGCAGCTTTCCTGAGGTCCTAACTTTAGCCATTAGTTTGGATTATTCATACAGATTCCAGGGGGTCACGGTCACTGTGTGTTCCTCAGTGGCCACTGTTGATCTTAGCATGGCAGACAGAGCTTCAGTCTTGGCTCCTGAACCTGCCCCAAATGGGAGATCTTCTGGGGGCTGACGTAAAATCCGAGTTGCTTTAAGGAGCCACACTAGGCAAAAATTCAATGCATCTAGAATAATACTGGAAGGATAGACACAGACATCTCTCATCTTAGCTGAGGTTCAGGGGCTGATTTCTTTCTCCATGTCACAATTAGAAGCAATTCTGGCAAAACTTGAACCCAAATCCAGCTGCCCCCCAGACACCAACATCACCACCACCAAACCTCCTAAACTCATTTCCTTCCCCTGCTCTAGTTATAGGCTTGGGGAGGGCCTGGGAGGGAGACAGGGTAGCATGGTTTATCTAGGCCTTGGCTGGACTGCCTTTGTTGTGGGTCTTTAGCCAGGTTGAAAGGGATTCACACTTTCACAAAAAAACAAAAAACAAAAACAAACAAACAAACAAACAAAAAAAAAAAACAGGCCACTGGCTGCTCAGCTGTGTTGCTCTGGTCAGGCCCAGGTAGGCATTTGAGGGGCGTTTTTTTTTTCCCCCTGTGCTGTTCATTCCCACTTGCCAATTGCGGGGATGATGTTGTGGGTCTTCTCTTCAGGTTCTTCTGTAGTGTTTGTCCTGCTGTACGTAGCTCTAAGACAGTCTTGGAGAACTAAAGGGCTGTCTGTGGTCTTGTATCCTTGCTGGCATTTGAGCTACACCTACTTTAACAAGCATGTATATCACAGGACACCCCTCCCCCCAGAAACGAACAACAACAACAAAAATATTGAGGGGAGCGCAATCGCTCATGCCCAGGAGAGCAGCCAGAGGCCAGGGATGGTCCCTTAAGGAAGAGGTTCAGTATAACTGCCTGGGGTTGACCTACAGAGTACCCTACTCGGGGCAGCCATCACAGCAGTTCTGCGTCTCCATGGTTCCGGATGCAGGGGTCCGCCACGTAGTCTTATCAGGCTTGGGTCCCTCAGTGGTGACCCAGGCTGCACGCCACTCTGGTTGTGCACATCTTGTAGGAACATTACTCCAACTTTGCTTCCCCTGCCACAAGCCCTCCCTTTTCCCTACGTCTTTCTTCCCATCAGCACATCAGTTAATTGGGCTGGGGTTCCCCGTGTACCAGTAAAACCCCATCGTAACTGTTGACATCTGGAAAGACCCCACTTCTAAATGAGGGGACACTCCCAGGCTCTGGGGGTTAGGACTTCAACACTCTTTGGGGAGAATGGGGTCAATACCTAATCCACACGGCAGGGTCACTCCTGAGCACCAGGTCATTGTCAAGCGTTATTCTTTTTTTCCTCCTTTGTTGGCAATTCCAAGGCTGGCCTTTACTCTTTCTGCCTGGCCCTACCCAAACCTCAACCTCCACACCCCTTTTTGGTTCAGGTTTGGGCCGCAGAAGAAAGAGAGGCGAGAGTGTGCCCCGCCCCAGCTCATGCATCTTGTGGCGTCAGCCTCCAGCATACAGCCACCCCTTCACTCACCACAGATACCCACCCTGGCTGCATACGCCATCCGGGCATGGCCAGCCGCCCCTGTGGGGCTGTCTTTACTTCAACTCCGGGACTCTTTGTGTTTGAGGGAGGATATTTTCAGAAAAGAAAAAAAAAAATAGCTGGGTGAGAAGGAAATTTTAGCATCCCAAAGAAAACTAATAATTGCCCATGGCATCTGTTACTGAATCTATTTTTGGAAAGTTTTTCTAGTTTCCGGCCCTACCTTGACTATGGGTGATGGGAAGTGATGTGGGTCTGCACCTGCAGAGCGGAGGCCCTGGCAAGGCTCCAGATCTATTTCCTTTATTCAGGGCAAGCTGATCTCCAATGTCAAGTTCACTTTCCATTTCCTACAACTCAGCAGAGAAAGACCATTAAGTCCCGGAAACTATGCAGAGAGTAGAGTTGGACACTTGCTGGGAGTGACAGCTGCCTTCAGCTTAAGTGCCAGGGACAGCTGAGCAAACTATGCTGGCAGCCAGATGGGAGGGGACCCAAACCATTCCTGCTTGAAATGAGGGTCATCCCCGCTCCTGGCTTGTGTGGTTCACAGCCAGGAGCTTCCTGGGAAAGAAGGGGACCATTGCCGTCTATATTTTGTTCAGGGATGTGAAGGACTGGGCAGAGTGCCTCATGAGGGTCGGACTCTGGGCCTCTGAGGTCCATACCTTGGCTTCACTGTGGAATCCCTGGGATAAGCTTTGAAATGGACCCAGACATGGGCACACCCCTGCCCAAGTGTGGCTGGAGCCAGCTTTCTCCAGTTCCTCAGGAAATCCTCAGATAGCCGGGGCAAGGGCAAGATTCCCTGTTTGCAGGTGGGTCCCTGGAGGTCTGGGCAGGACTAGATTGCATGGTTGATACAGCAGCTCCTAGCCACCCCGCCTGGCAGAAGAGGAGTAGAGTGTCCCCTCTACTCCCACCCTTCAGTCACACCCGGCCAGCAACATTCTTGCCCACTCCATGGTCTAGCCTCCCACTGGCTGCTCTGAGTGCTGTGCTCCTGGTCCCTCTGGTTACAGGATTTATTTTGATGCCTCTTTTCAGGAGAACCCGACCCCCTAGAACTGAGTTGTGTGAGTTCTTTTTTTGTTTTTTTTTAATCGTTCTAGGGTCCACAGGGGAGCAAATGTTCTCAGCACAGCTGGTTGCAGCACAGCTAGGGACAGTTACCAAACAGGGAGTGTCAGGCTTTTAAGTCCTGGGTCTGTGGACGTGATTGGTTCTTTAGAATTAGCTCTGGCTGGGTTGTGCCCAAGTGGGAAAGTGGTTGGTGTGGTTGGTTCTTATCTTTGTTCTTGCAGGGGATTTTGGAGGGCCCTCTAACCACAACTGTATTCCTGACCAGTCTTCCCCCTCCCCCACTTTCCACCCAGCCATTTGCAGTCTGCTGTAAGTTGTCTGCCTCCCATACCAGGTTGTGAGGGGGATGGCAGTGACTTACCAAAACTTCACTTTCCAAAATAGACAAAACCCCACAAACATTCAGATGCGCAAATGTTTGCATGGAACAGGAGTGCCTTGCTGGGCCTTGCCGTCGGTTTCTTGGCCCTTTGAGAATAGAGCCAGGACTGTCAGTCATCAGAAGCCCTTGACAAAGATCTCCCTTCTAAAGATGGAGGGCTGGGAATTTCTAAGGGTTTGTGGGACCTACTGAGAGAAGTAAAGGGGCCTTGAACTAGGTCTAGTTGAATGGTGGTCCCCAGGGTCCTGCAAATGCCCGCACTGAGGCCCTTCTGTCTGGCCACCTTGTCAGCTTTCAAGACTCAGAGGCACACAGGCCACCAAATAAAAGGCACAGGGGTCAGCGGGAATCTTGCAGTCTGACTGACTAGCAGTCAGGGTGCTTCTTTAATTATACAGGACTCAGCAGGCAGGAATAGATGCATGTTGTTCCAAAACACAGATCATATCATTGAGACACTTGTTTTAACTTCTTGGTCATAAGTTTAGTCAACATTTGATAAACCATGATAGAATAGAGTTATCTTTTACAATCATATTTGAGGTCATAAGTTTAGTCATCATTGATAAATGCTGATAGAACAGAGTTATCTTTTAAAATCATTTTCCCTCATCAACCCCACAGACAATTCTACTTTAAAAAATCTTCTGGCTTCAAGGACACTAGACAGAAAGAAAATCTCCAAGGCAGCCTGGGAAAATTGCCATATCCCAAACAGTGCATTATCAACTTGTAATGGTCAGAGTGCCAAATGTTAGTAGGCCCAAGAAAAATTTTCAGGCCAAAACTGCTGCAGTTATTATTTAATCTGGGATAATACAATGTTTAGATTTTATATATTTGTATATATAATATATATATATTTGTGAATGTATTTTATTTATTTATATGTCTAATAATGGTATTTTCTTGTTCTTTGGTCATATGACGTCACAGCGGCCCTGTATGAGCTAACTCTTCTAGAAAAGGGGGGGGTGTCTTTACTTATTTATTTTTTCAAGACAGGGTTTCTCTGTGTAGCCTTGGCTGTCCTGGACTTGCCTGGTAGACCAGGCTGGTCTCGAACTCAGTGCTCCACCTGTCTCTGCCTCCCGAATATTGGGATTACAGGTGTGCACCACCACACCCAGCTGAAAGGGTGGGCATCTTAATACTTCATTCTTTTATTATTTATCCACACCATTCTTGTTCACCTTTTTACAGTTTACTTTGTTCTGATTATCTTGTTCCTGAGTAAGTACAGGGACAGATGCTCCAAGAGTATCTTGGAGCCAGAGACTCATAAGGAGGTCTCTGGTGTCTTCTTATGAGTCACAACCTCCAGGGCATAAGGAAGACCTTTAAGTAGGCCAGATAAGGAGATCTCCCTAAGAGCAGGAGGAGTAGTGTGTTCAGGACCTTCCTGGGACAGTGTAAAATCACTACTCCTGGGAGAAGGCATAAATGATTCATAAAAGTTCCCATCAATCCAATATCCCCAAGTTGTACAAATATTAAAACTGCCCTTCCCCCAACATGCAACACACAGAGATCAAGACCAAAAATGAAAGATGGCACAGTAGCTATTGCATCACGCACTTCAGCATTGCTGGATCTTTGTCAAGCAGCTGTGCTTGCTTTTTGACTTTTGTTGTTCTCGTTAGATAGAGTTGTGCCACCCATCCATCCATCTACCTGACTTTCTAGCACCCCACTCTTCCACCCTCCCATCCATCCATCTATTCATCCATCCAGTCATCTGCTTGCCCATCTGTCCATCCATCCATCCATCCATCCATCCATCCATCCATCCAATCATCTGCCTGCCCATCTCTCTATTTATCTACCCACCCATCCATCCACTCAACAATCCACCTACCCACTTGCCTTTCCCCAATCCATCCACCCTTTCATCTACCCATCCATTCATTCATCCTTTCACCTACCCATCCATTCATTCTTACAAACATTAATCTACCCATTTTTCCATCTGTCTATCCATGCATCCATTTATCCATCTATTTGTCCATCTGTACAAGCATCCACTGCCCATGCATGCATGCATGCCTCCATCCATCTACCCACTCATCCATTTACTCACCTATCCATCCACCCATCTGTCTATCCATCCACCCACATACCCACCCCACCTGTTCATTTACCCGCCCATCCATCTTCACATCCATCTAACTATACACACTCATCCATCTAGCCATCTACCTATCTACTGGCCACATTCTCATTCATCCACATATCCAGCCACTCATCTACAGACTAAAACACCCGTTCGTCCTTGCATCCAATCATGCGGCCAGCCAGACAGTAAACATAACCTACAATTAGGTAGACTCTGGGCTTGCATAATTTGTGATAAGACAGGAATAAACAAACTAGGGTAGTGGTGGGGGAAACCTCTGAGGTAGCAGAATCTATCCCAATGGTGGCCCAACAGACATATATCCTGCACAAGTTCTGTAACCTCAATGACTTGTGCAGAGGGCTGAAGGTAGTAGAATTGGGATGTCTCTGAAATCAATACCAAGTGTCTTAGTCAGGGTTTCCATTGCAATAATGAAACACCATGACCAAAAATCTGGGGAGGAAAGGGTTTATTTGGCTTACTATTACTATCACTGGAGGAAGTCAGGACAGGAATTCAAGCAGGGCAGGAACCTGGAGGCAGAAGCTCATGCAAAGGCCATGGAAGAGAGATGCTTACTGGCTTACTCAGCATGCTTTCTTATAGAACACAGACCACCAGCTCATGTGTGGTACCACTCACAAAGGGCTGGCCCTTCTCCATCAATCATTAATTAAGAAAATGTCCTGCAGGCTTGTGTACAGCCTGATCTTATGGAGCCATTTTAAAATTGAGGTTCCCTCCTCTCAGATGACTTTAAATTACTTCAAGTTGGCATAAAGCTATCCAGCACCATGGCTGTGAACTAAAACCGGAGAGGTGCTAAGGTGAAAATGAAGATGGAAAAATGCCTCAGTAGTGGGAGACACAGATGCATGAAAAGTAAAAAATCTGGCTTTGACGTCAAGTTTCATCCTCTGTGCACATCAAGGCTGCATTTACAACAGACACAAACTCAGGGCCAGGTTCTCCCATCCCGACATTGTTGACATTTTGGGGCTGAGGATTCTTTGTTTTGAGCACATTTGGATTCTGATGAAAGGATACCAGAAGAAGCTGTGATAACTAAAAACTCCAGATGTTGGCCATGTCTGCTGCCTGGTCTGGGGAGGTCTCCCTTAGCTGAGAGCCCTCATGCTGGAGCCTTCAAGCTTCCTGATTAAAATAAATGCAGCTTCTGAGTGGTTCTGGGAGGCTTTTAGGAACCCAGGGATGCTGAAGTAGTGGGAACACAATTTAAAAAAAAAACAAAAAACTGTGTTCCAACATATTCCTGATTTTGACAAGATTACAACTGAAATTTCACTAAGCCACAAGCCAGTGTTTTCAAAATATGTAAGTAGTCCACAAAATGTTAACAATGTGAATAGATCACTACTCTTAAATATATATCAATAATATATATATACACGTATGTGTATACAGTCAATAGCATATTGAATTTTTTCACACTGTTTACCCAGGGTAATTTGCAGTTGGTCCATATTTGATTAAATACTATCATCTTTTATGTAGGAGTTACACAAGTAAATATAAAAATCATTTACAGTCTGATGTGCCATGAAAAATTCATCTCAGGTCTGTCTCGCACCTCACACTGGGACTTGGTAGGGATGTTTGGTTAATTGGATATGGGGAGAAAGGAGGTGGCATCTGAGGTGAGCCGTAAGCTTTATTTCTTCGTTATTGGAAGATTCACACATCTTCTACAAATGTCTGGATTAAGAACTAGAGCGGTTACCCCATCAAATACATCTTCCACAAGTTTCCAGGTAGCGAATTGTTTGCCACACTGCTGGTTAGAATCCCTCCCATGGGAAATTAACTCATTTGGTTTATCATGGCTGATGTTGGTGGCAGGTGCTGGCCACTGATCATGGATCAATGCCCATGTCCTGTCTACACTCAGTCTCAGTCCTGGGCAGAGGGCAGTTCTCAGTCCCACAGGCCCAGCTGCACACCCAAAATATAGGTGGGGCCTTCTCCTCAGGGCTGGTGCATTCCTGTCCTACCCACAGTCCCCACAGAGTTGGTGCCCTGAGCTGTGTGACAAAGGGACCACACCAAGAGTGGGAAGGGCACAGTGGACACCTAAAAGAACGGGTTGTCTCTCTGGAAGAGAAATCCGAGCAGACTCATGTTTTGAGCTCTCGGGGGTCTGGGGCAGTTACCAATACCCCCTTCTCCACTGGAGTGTCCATGAACTGTTGTGAGGATGCCACCCACTGGGTGACCCCCACAGCAGAGATGATCTGTTTGGGGCCGGTTTTTTAAGCCAAACGTCTGAATGGAGGTGCAGTAGGGCTGGCTCCCTCCAAGGGCCCCAAGGGAAGGTCCTTCCTGTCTCTGCAGCCCTCAGGGCCCCAGATGCTCCTGAACTTATACTTGCACCAGGCCACCTTCAGCCTCTTCTGTCCACCTATGGGTCTCCTATCAGGACACCTGCCTTTGGATGTAGGTAATCCATCTGATCTCAGCTTGAGACATTTATTTATTTATTTACTTATTCATTTATGGTATTTATTTATTCATTCATTCATTTATTTATTATTTATTTATTTATTTATTTGAGGCAGAGTTTCTCTTTGTAGCCTTGCTGGCCCTGGACTGCTTTGTAGGCTGGCCTCGAACTCACAGAGATCCACCTGCTTCTGCCTCCCTGAGTGCTGGGATTACAAGTATGTACCACTGGCTCTCAGCTTGAGACTTTTAACCAAAAAGAACTTACTTTCCCGAATAAGGCCATGCTCATAGTTTCAAGGGACACTTCACATGGAATCCAACTCTGCACCAAACCTTCCATCTGCTGCACGGGGTTGCCAGCTCCTAAACTCGATTTTCCTCTGCCCAGCCCCTCTCCAGCTCCTTATACCTTTCCCTGTTGCAAATCCTTCAGGCTTCAGAGAAGAATATTGATATGTGGCCTGGAGACTATTCTTGTGATATTTTGGTGAAGAATGTGGCTGCTTTCTCCCCTTATCCAGAAAGTTTTGCTTGAGGCTGAGTTAAAAAGTTACAGATTAGCAGCACTGGCAGAAGAGATTCCAAAACAGCCTAGTGTTGACTGTGTCGTATGGTTATTAGTGCCTAGTCTTATGCCGCTCTATAGTGCAAAGGAGCTAGCTGAGCGAGGAAAAACAGGAAATGGACAGTTTTGGGGGAAAAGGGGCAGCAGGAAGTGCATACAGATTAAGGAAAAGCCTGATGCTAAGTGCAATAAAGGGAGTGGTGGCCTCAGAGCAAGACCCCACCCAGCTCCGCTTCCAACTTGTAAAAAGGAATTAGAGAAAAGTTTAAGGCCCTGTGTGGTGGCCATACCTTTAATCCCAGCACTCCGGAGGCAGAGGCAGCCAGAGCTCTGAGTTCAAGGCCAGCCTGGCCAAGCTTAGATAGCTCCACTAAGCAACCGAATATGGCAGCTTTGGCTTTAAAGCCAAGTATACAAGAAAGGGGTTATGGAATCTTCCCCCTGCAACTAAGGAAAGCCACTGAGGCCAGGAATATGCCGGGAGTGTCCCTGCATGGAGGCCCAGAGAGACCATTGCATGAAGCTTTGAAGGTGTAGTCTGATTTACCTTGGAGACTCCAAGATGTTAGAGTCATGGGATGCCTGCTGAGAAAAGTTGCTAACAAGGAGTGGAACCAGGTCAAGAGGAAGAGTGTGTTGCAGTCCACAAAGCTGAAATTAATTGGAGATCTGAAGAGTATTTCTCCATCAGACATGGAGATGCAGAGTTTGGAGCTGGCCCAGTTGGTTTTCGGTCTTGCTTTGGTTCAGTATCTCTTCGCTATGCTCCCTTTCTCTCTTTTGGAATGATAACATATGTCATGTGCCACTGTGTGTTGGAAGTATGTGATCTGCTTTTTCATTTTGATTTTATAGAGGATTACAGTTAAGAGATTGCTGTGTGCCTCAGAAGGGGCTTTGGACTATTAAACATGGTTGAGACTGATAGTCTATGGGCACTTTTGAAGCTGGACTAAATGCTCTCTGCATGATGATATGGCTACAAGCTTATAGAGAGTGGGAGGTGAGAGTTTGAATGAAAATGACCCCTAAAAATGACTCCTTATAGGGAGTGACAGTATCGGAATGTGTGGCCTTGTCGGAGTAGGTGTGTCCTTGTTGGAGAAAGACAAGAAAGTCCTTGTCACTCCAGGGTGATTCAGAAGTTCAAGCCAGGCCCAGTGTTGCTTTCTCTTCCCATTGCCTGCTGACCTGGATATAGAACTCTCACCTACCTCTCCAACTTGTCTGCCTACATGTTGTCATGCTTTCTGCCATGGCAATAGTGGACTAACCCTCTCAACTGTAAGCCAGCTCCAACTAAATGTTTTCCTTTGTAAGAGTCATCATGGTGTCTCTTCACAGCAATAAAATACTGACAGCACCCCAAATTCTCCATTCTCTAGGGACTTGAAGTTTTCTCTCCCTCCCTGATACATGAGTTCAGATGAACACAACGTACCTAGGTGAATAGGTAGCCTTGTTAGCCCTCCTGCTTATTTGTGATCTGGTAAATGTGAGCCTCTGGTATTAGACATAGGTCGTTGGTATTTTATTTCATACACCGGAGACACCATCCCTCCAGCCTGGCCCTCAGCTACTTCTTCTAAGAACCGTTTAGGCTTCTGGGCTCAGGCTCAATGTAAATCATTTTCTTCCTGAAATCTGACTCCAGCTATGTTATCCTCTGCTTTTTAAAATCTGACCATGGCACAAGGGATGCAACTCAATGCTTGCCTGGCATGTGCGAAGCCCTGGGTTCAATCCCTCGCACTACATAAACCAGGTGTGGTGACGTGCACCTGCAGTCCTGGAGTTCATAGGTAGAAGCAGGAGGCTGAGAAGTTCAAGGTCATTCTCAACCAGCCGGGGCTACATGAGACTGTCTCAAAACACAAGGAAACAATTTGCTCATGATGAGAAGTCATTACAAACAAACTGCTAAATAACCTGGGAGAAATACTTTTTGTAAGCCCTCAGTGAGCTCAGGAACATTTCCTGCCCTAAGTACTTGTGAGGACCAAGCCAGGGTGTGGGAAAAGGGTGCTTGTGGCACCTGTTATAACATGTCACTTAAACGCTGTAGTTTCAGATGACATTAATGTATTCTCTTTGCGTCATCAGCATTAGAGGTCTAAAATCAGTAGTCACTGATTCTGCAGGAGGCTATGTTTGGTCCCTGCCTCAGCTTCCGATGCTCTGTCTCTTCCTCCATCTTCATAGTTCACCATCCAAACTGAGCTGCCATGAGTGAGTCGCTCACCAAGTCTGACCTCTGCCTCCCTTATATAAGGACCCCTGTGGTAACACTGAGTAATAGGGGGAAATCTGCCAACTTCAGATGCTTAATTTTATATCTGTATTGTCACTTCCCTTTTCAGGGTATTCACAGGTCTTGGGGGGCATAGCCATTTTTAAATCAGTCCAAAACAGAGTTTCTTCCTCCAGTTTTCCCCATAACAAATCCACTCTATTTTATATATCAGAAAGCTTATGCTCCAGAATAGAATACCTGGGGTTTGTGCATTCGGCTTAGTCTTAAAGCTCCTCAGCCCAATGTCCCCAGTCCTTTGTTATCTGACCCAGGGGTTCCTCCTTTCAAGTTGAGGAGTGTGGCCCTGCTTCTCAGCCTTCCTCACTTGTGAGGTCCCCCAGACTCAGACACCCTCTCATTCCCTGACCTAGAAGACTACAGACCCTCTACCCCCAGATCTCTCCTGCTCTACTCCCAGTGGCTACTTCTTCCCCTATTGGCCAGTCTGCCCACTTCCTTACTCTCCTGACTTCTTGTCCTGTGCGACAGGGATCACACTGCTCTGCCTTCCATGCCCAGTGAGCTTGGCCCAGTCCTGTGTAGGCAGAGGGTTTGAAGCAGAGTTCACCCCCGGTGCCTTCCAATGCTTCAGCTGCACCCAGGAGGGCCACACACAGCCGCACACAGCCCACTCACACTTGCACTGCTTGCCCAGTTGTCTGCTGATGGCTGTCTCTTTAAGATGTCACAGACTGGCTTCCGGGCTGGTCCTCACTTTCTGCTGAGACACAAAGTTTTCTACTCCAGCTTCTCTTCCATCCCTCTGGTCATTTCACTTCAGCCCGGCTCTTCTACTGCCTTAGGAACCATTTCTTCAATCATCCACTTGTCTCTGTCCTAAAAATTCCATAACTCCATACTTCCCTCATCCCCAAATGTGTCTCATTTACAAGGCGTGGCCCCTAACAGGAACTCAGTAGTCTTAATATGGCACTGTCACAATGCTTTGGGGTCAACAAGGACAGAGAGACAGGAATATGAAATATCAAATGATGGTTCTATCTTGTACAAAGCTATCAGGAGTTGGGACCCTCCGTATCAGATCTAGTTAAGGTGACCAAGCCCCACTGAGTCTAGTAGCTTGTTAGGGAGAGGCCCTGGGCAGCTTATTCGCTCCAGAGTGAGGAATGGCCAGAATGTGCTAAACCCAGAGGAACACCTCCAAGCCGGCACTGAATCATCTTAATTAGCACTGTGAGTAGGTTCAAGTGGATTCTGCAAATGTTAGTAGCTCCAATTACTCTGTCCCCAAAGTTACTGCAGTGAGGTTACACAGCAAAGCCCCGTGGGAACTCCTAGGGAGAATGAGGGAGGATGTCCATAGAGTGTGCTCACACCATGCCAGACAAGCATGGACTCGGTGAGGTTTGAGGAAGGGGTTCCACACCAAGGAGTGAGTGGGCCTTGCTCTGACAAAATCTGGCCCTCAGTTCAGAACCACACTTTTCCTACGCTCTGAGACAATTGCCATACTAAGAGCAGCCTGAATCCATGGAGAAGTTGCTCCCCAGCAGCCACAGGCCAGAACTTTGGTCATCACACCTGTGAATCTGGGCAGGTCTTGATTGTCCACCCTGTCTCCCAGGCTCTGAGACAGCCTGTGGTGACCTCTCAGCTATGGACGGTGTCTAACCCAGGTTTTGGTGAGTGACGTAGCTGAGGTCAGTCTGGAGCAAGCTGTTTCTCCTGTTGCTGGATGTTCGGGGCCCTTCAGAATCCCAAGATGCAGAAGGAAGATGGGTCATCTGTCTGCTGCTGCAGTCAGGACTGATTTGTACCAAAGCTGTCCCGAGGACAACCCCTGTCTTCAGCCAAAGCTTTATCTCCATCTGTGTGCTGGCTAGCCACACTCAGGTTTCTTTGACGCTCACATTCTGCTCAGTCTAATGCTTTGCATTTGTGTCTTGGGGTTTGTATTTATTTATCTTTCCATATTAGCTTCTTTCTTAGGGCCCTGTCCCCATGGGGCTGAGGAAACATCAGCAAACAAATTAGTTCACAGAGACTCTTGAGGATTGAAACTGTTTTGACAATGAAGCACAGCATGCTCTTGAGGTCAGTGAGCACTTGTAAATGGAGGAAAGGGAAGAGGGGAGGAGAGATGGAAAGAGGGTGGGTATTTCTTTTAGACCCCATGGCATTCACCATAGCAGATGGCAACTTCATTTCCTATGCCTCAAAGCTTTGGGCCTCTTTTGGCTAAGATTCTGGAAACCCCTTTGTTCCCAACCCATATTCCTAGCCTCTTGGCAAATTCTTGTTAAGAACTGAGTTCTAAAGTTGACTAGTCTAGCCTCCAATGGTTTCCCTGCTGTCCAATGGGCAAGTGGCCTTAATAAAGCCAGTATGTACTGGGACCACTTTTCTTGATTGTCAAGAGCATAGTATTTCACAGAATGGTTGTGAGGGTGAAGGAGGTCAGCCGCACCTTCAGGATTTTGTCCAGGGACATCCAGCAAGCACCATGGTAATGGAGATGGGGTCTCCTCCTTCACTCTATCAGTTTCCCTTTCCCAGCTGTCAGCTCCTGTAAAGGGCCAGACGTATCCAGCTTTCATAGGTGATACAGGCAGAGCACAAACTTACCTGGATAGGAACCACATACCAAGCTTGCTATTTGAGGCCTCCTTCCAGGCATAGATCACTACCAAGACCTCCAGCTTCCCTGTGCTGCCTCACCTCTGGGGTGTTCTCGGAACATGAATCTAAGAAATTGGAAAATCTCACCTGGGTAAGCTTGAGCCAAGAAGATGGCAACCTACCTTTGGGAGGGGAAAGCCGAGACATGAAAAGATTATACTACCATATATGCTTAAAAGGCTTTCACCAAGTCTGACTAGGAGGACCATTAACAGAGATGAAAGCTTAACTCAAGGTGGGGCAGAATGCTGTCCCATGCTGGGGTTGACATAGAAGGCCTCTTCCACAACTAGACAATGAGAGGTCTTAGGGCCAACTGTGATTTGTTTAGGTGGCCTGCGAGGCAGGACTTTTGGAGCAGCAGTTGGGCAGGTTCTTGGTGGGAAAATGCAGTGTCTAGACTGCTTTCTCACCCCTTCTTTCATTTTATATATAATATATCACATATATGTATACACACACATATATATATTCATACATATACACATAATACACACACATATGTCTGAGTTGACAATGCTCCCTCCATGAGCCAAAGAAACCAGAGGCATAAGGCTTCCTCTTTTGGTTATCCAAGAGACTGCCCAATATATAGCCTATTGCTACTGCCCTTGGTTGTCTCCCAGTGGTGGAAGGTAATTATCTATTGCTGAGGACACCATGCACTTCAAACACAAGGCCCAGAGGCCCCTGATCCGGAACTGACCTGAATGCTTCCTCCTGAGGAACAGGTTTCATGGCACCAGATGCTTCCAAAGGAAGGAGGCAACTAACAGTCTTGTTCAGCAATGACACCTATGAACCACAATGACCAGCATGGCACAAAGGATGCAGTAGTGGCACACATACCTTGGCAGTAACCAAGAGCTCGGTACTTGGACTTAAAACCTTCTCAATGCCTGGTATTGTAAACCTAAGCAATTAGCCAGGGTTCATGAAGCCTTGGATCTTGGAGGAGAACATAAATCCACAGCTTTACTAAACTTTTATCTAACATATTTATCTTTTTACCCACAGAGAAGTGTAGTCTTCACCCTCATCAAGGAAAGCTCTTTGCAACAGAGTCCATTACAGAAAACCAAACCTGGTTGTAAAGCCCGGTCTCAAGAGATACATCTACAACCCAGCTCCCATACTCAAGGCTCAGAAAACCTTGTAGAAGACGGGGTGGACAGGTTACAGGAGCCAGAGACACATGGAGTTTACTGTGAGGTTGTGGGTCCTAGTACTATCAGAAGCTGCAGCTGTACAGTCTCACCAACATGGCTGCCCAAGCGGAGCTGAACAAGGACAATAGCAAGAGTCAGGCCAAAGTAGATGGGGAAAGCCCATATGGCCTCAACACTGCACAAGGGACTACAGGCAACTAAGGACTGCTAAGGGCAGGAGAAACAGTCTTTCCCAGGGAAGAGCATACCAATTGTTTATCCAATACCAAATAGTCAGCCCCAAAAACACACAAATAAGTAACATTATACAGACTGAGAAGATTGTACATATGTATTTAGGAATAGACACATACATGCGAGCACGCGCGCGCACACACACACACAGCAACTAAGGAAAAAGAGGCTATGAGTCTGAAAAAGAGCAAGAAGAGGTATAAAGGAAGGGTTGGAGGAAGGAAATAGAAGGCAGGGGGAAATGGTGTAATTATATTATAATCTCAGAAAGTAAAAGAAATAATTTAAAAATAAGAATATTTTAAGCATTAAATAGAACACTACAGGAAAGGATCACCCTTTGTTATGGGAAGACATGGAGCTGGAAGCCCCTGAGTGTTTAGCCAGTGACCACTGCTGGAAAGTGGTGTTGGTAATGTGCTGGTGAGGAGTGATACAGGAGGTAACTGAGGGAAACGACAGTTGTGTCTTGGAAGCTGGAGGTCTGGATCTTGTAGCCAGAGGCTGCTCAAGCTCTGCAGGCTGGTGCCTGATCTTTGTGACTGAGTTCCTCCAGCCGTCTCTGTTCCTCGGCAGGACAGACTCTGGAACTCTGTCCTGGGGAGGGCTTTTTTTTCTTCTTCTCTATCTAGACATGGGACTCTGTGGCTCTAAGCACTTGAGGACATGAGTGGCATGCCTCTTCCTCTCCAAGTAACCCAGCCATTGCCACCTTTAACTTTGTATAGAGAGGATTTGTGGCTTCCATGGTAAATTAGTTTTAAGATCTAATGCTTAGTTAAATAGACTCAGGAAGCCCTTGTAGAGAATTTTTATGTTTGGTGAAGAAACCAACATTGGCTGTCAGGAAGGGTGTTCACTCCTGGAGTCCCGCAAGAGGCTGTCCATCCGTACACCTGCTACCTTCCCAGAGGATTGCAGCACCCACCAGACCCAGCACTTCCCTGGTGGCTCTGAGGCTTGAGTGAGGCAGAGCTGGATCACCTGCTGTAAAGGCACTTTCTCAGTCAGTGTAGGAATCAAACGCATTTCTTCTTGGCCTTGAATGGCAGGAGGCCACAAAGCCCTTGAGAGCCAGGGCAGGCTAGCTCTATAGGAGGTTCTTAGGGCATTGAGGTGTTGTTTCCACAGAGATTATGGGATAATGCCTGTCTCCTATCCTCTTCTGGCCAACTATTTGCTCTGACACACACTCCTGGCCATTGTCTTCTATACTCCCCCAGGTGGTCTCTCTAATCATGCATAAAATATCAGAGATCAGACCTCTACTCTTGCCTGATGCGTCTAAAACAAAAAGGGGGAACTGTAGAGAGCTGCGGAATGCTATGCCTTAAAGATGGAGCTGGTTTCCGCCTTCCACCTTCCCGATGGTGAGTGCTCTCTGTCACGAACAATTCCACATTTGGCTAAGGCTGAGGTTCTGGCTTGCTTCCATGTATGTGGTCTGCATTGCCCATGTGGCACACTACCCAGAGGCTATTTAAGCTGTGGGCTGGCTTTCCCCAGGGTCAGATGATTGTTCAAGGTTCCTGAATAAACTGCATTGAAAAAAAAAACAAAAACAAAAAACTGTGGGCTAAATAAACCTTTTCTCCCTGTACAAAGCTAATTGCTTCAGGAATTTCACTAGTTACTGGAACCTGGCAAACGCATGGGGTAATCAAGATGACCTCTTCCTTTCTGGAGGCCATAACTTAATGACCTGCACTGGAGTGGGGCTCTTTGGGGGGCTGTTTTCAACCCACCATGGCACTCATTGTCCCCAGCATTAGCCAACAGTAGGGGAGAAGGAAGAGAGGTGATAGAAGACAGCTGGACCCCGTTCTCAGGGCTTAGAGGGATGTCGACAGCAGGTACTACAGCTCTGAATGTGGCCAGTGGGCCAGGCCCACAGAAGCCAAGTGTGTTCTAGCAGAGTTCCCAGCCCAGGGCAGGTGCTGTGCGCTAGGCCTAGAGGGCAGCTCTGCTGCCTCCCTCAGCACAGGCTCCTAGAAAAGAAGAACCGTGGTGTCATCTGGAGCCTTTCCCCTTGCTTGTGGATGGCTGACCAGAGAGATTTACCATGCTGGAGAATCCTCACCCAGGGAGAAGGGAGACACTGTAGGGACAGGAAACCAGTCACACATGTAAAGAATGCAGTGGAATTGAATTGTGCCCACAAAGTATATACTGAAGTCCTAACCTGGTGCAGGCTCCCGAGTTCCTGAGTGAGTGATAAATCTGACCTTATTTAGGAAAAGGGCCTCTCTGATGCCACAAGTTATGGTAAGGGCTTATAAACAGAGAGAGAGAGAGAGAGAGAGAGAGAGAGAGAGACAGGGAGACAGAGACAGAGAGAGAGGCGGAGACACAAGGACACATGTAGGAAGATAGTCAGGTAAGGTGGGGCTGAGAAGGGGGATGCAGCTGACAAGGCCAGTGTGTGTGGATGGCAGTACAGAACACTTGGTCAGGCCTGGGGGACCCACTCTGACTTGTGGCTTCTGGCTATCCACACCATGGCATGAATGTCTGCTGTGTTGAATCCCTCCTCCACTCTGTGGTCATCTGTGGAAGCCTCCCATAATGAAAAGTCTCAGGGCAGCTGGCAGCTGCCAACCTTTAACCTTCTGTCCCCCTCTTCTCTAGTCATGGACCTCTAGCCTTAACCTTCAATCTCGAATCTCCAGGGTGTCTTAAGGCTGCTTCTTTAACTTAAAATATATTTTTTAAATGAGAAGAAAGTGGGGTTGGAGAGATAGCTCAGTGGTTTAGAACACTGGGGGATGCAGGTTGGAGTTCCATCACCTACATGGTTGGCTCACAGACACCTATAAATTTAGTTCCTGGGGGCCCAACCCCATCTTATGACCTTCTTGGGCACCAGTCACACATGTGGTGCTCAAACATACATTCAGGCAAACACCCATACACGTAGACTAAAATGAATAAATCTTAAAAAAAATTAAAAATAGGCAGAAATTTTGGAATTGGTGTCATTAAGAGAGAACACATTTCTGAGGGTGTTTTCAGAAAGGGTTAGCTGAGCAGGTAAAACTGCCCCTGAATTTGGTCAGCACTTTCTCTCTCATGGGCTGGAGTCCCACACTGAATGAACGAGAGGCGATGACTGCCATTTGTCCTCCGGCTCCTTGCGGCCTCAGGCTTCTGCTGCCACTCTTCCACCATCATGAATGTACCTCAAACCAGGAGCCAAAACAAAATGAACCTTTTCTTTCCTTTGCTTTTGTCAAAGGAAAGGCATCGAGAAAGGTAATTAAGACAGTAACATACCCAAGCTCACCCACGGTTCAAGTGTAAGCCTAGGGACCAGCGCTGCATGAGGGCAGGGTCCTGGCAAAGGCTGTTTGCTCCAATAGCACCCCCTTCTGCAGTTGCAGAGCACCTCATCCCTGGGACAGGTCATGTTGGGGGTGACCCTGGTAAGCCTTAATGAGTCAGGCTCCTTTGGCCCCCCTTCTCAGCTAAACCTTCACCTTCCATTCATGGTCATGTCCTGCTGCCACTCCTCCATCTTGGTTTCTGGTCTCAGCTGGCCCTTGACATCTCTCCCCTGACATCTCAAACCGTGGCTCACCTTTTTAAGCAAGAGTTCTTCAAAGGCAGGCTGGTGAGAATTTGCCTCCAGTCTAGCCCATCGGTGGCCTGCCTTCCTTGCTCTGTTCTCACCTCATGCACCTGTTACTTTCCTGTGTTTGAATGGAGCTCCGTCCTACCCCACGCCCTCTTCTCTGCTGCAGGAGCTTGCTTGCACAAAACTACTCTTGGTATTTTTTTTAACCAAAAACACAATGCAATTTTGTTTCCTTACACAGACCAAGTTTTATATCTTGGACAGTGTCTTGCAGGTCAGAGGACGAGTGCTTTTAAGCACTTTGCAAAATTGCTCTAGCGGGTGCTCTTAATGTCCATTTTTCCTGTGGTCTCCCACTAGCCTGGCTCCTGGGCATTCAGGAATCATGAGATCCTGAGGCCAGGCCTCCCCTCCTCTGCATCATCACCCCCACACAAGCCTGCTCCCCTGGCCCTCCAGCAGGCTTTAGAAGGAACCACCTCCACTTCTTTAATTATAGCCCGCACCGTGCCCTGGATTGCTGTGGTCTGCTATTTTTACTTTCCCAGTGAGAGGTTTTTTTTGTCTTGTTCCTACCTCAGGTGCAAGGACACATGCTGGGCAGATGTCACTCCTCAAATTTGAGGTCACCCTCAGAAGCTGCCCCACTTCTCCAGGTATATATGCCGGGATGAGGCTGTCAGGAGTTGGTAGCCTGGTACCCCCAAGGAAGGCTTTCCCCTGGAATCTGTGAATTTAGATGGGAAAGCCAGCACGTTTGTTTTAATATATTTATGGTTGAAATTTCTGATGGGTATCCATGACCCTGAACCTATGACTGCACAGGATATCACAGATATCCTGTCTCTCTAGTCACATGTGGCAGATGTCTTCCAGTCTTCCGCGCAGTTCTTGGAAGCCACCGTGTTCTCTACCAGCTACCACACCTGCAAGACTGCAGCCTTCTGCTGCTGCAGGGCAGGTAAAAGAGTGTCCCAGGGTCACGGAAGTCACCACTGAAGACAATGTAAGACCTGGGGTCTCACAGCTCAGGAGTTCAAGATCACGCCCTTCCCAGAAACTTCCCCAGACCAAGACTAGTTGCAAAAGCAAGAGGTTTATTAGCCATTGTACAACGGGGTCACCCCTGCTGGTCAGCAAAGAGTGGCACCGGGAGACAAAGGCCTTTAGGTTTTTAAAAGAAAAATTGCGGGAAATTTGAAGTTGCACTTTTGGCAATTTAGGATTGGATGAGGAAGCTATAAAGTAAGATAATTGGTTAGTCTTAGGTGCTCAAGCTTTGCCAATCCTGCCAAGTGTGGATGCGGCTGCAATTTAAGGTGGGGGTGGTTAGCTCATCCTTGAAGATTAGGGGCTACAGACTTTTGGCTGGAGGTCAAAAACTACTCAGAAGGAGTCTAGGTTCGTTGCTAAGAAACGCTATCTCAAGGACAAGGGTCTGGTCCTTCTTTTGCTGAGTGAAGGTCATTGCTTGCTTGCCCTTTTTTTTTTTTATATCTATCCTCACAGATAGGGTCACATTCCTTCACTCTCTGGAAAGGTACTAAGAGGCTTTAGCTTAACCTGGACCTAAAACTCAAAACTATAGGCTTTAGAAGACAATATAGGTTACAAAGTTAGCCTAACCCTTTCAACAACATTTAATCACAGTGGGTTAGTACAAGTGGCTAATGTTAGAACACCAGACAAGACGCTGCTCAACTTAGCCCCATTGGCAGCCCTTTCCAATGGAAGTCTACATACCAGGTGGCCAGACTCTGGGTCATCAAAGGGCAGCATGTTCTCCACTCAGACTGGCTACATCTCAATCAGATATCCCTTCCACCTTATTTCCTGGAATTCCCTCCCTTCTCCCTGCTGCCCAGGAAGCAGGGACAGACGGCTGCAGGTTTGTGTCTCATGACATTTCCTTTTCCTCTGAGACCTGTAAGTTAACCCCCAACCCCAACACACACACACACACACACACACACACACACACACACACACACACACACAAACACTCTGCTTCCCAGGCCTGAAATTATATTAGAGTTACCACCATGCTGCCGTACACTTTTCTATATGTGCACAGCACTGATAACTTCTTATCCCCAAAAGACCATCTGCCTCAGTGTCTCCCTTGAATCCCAAGCTGGGATTTCAGATACCATGAAGATTTCCTGCCTATGAGAGGCTCAGGGGAACATACCTCAGGAGTGACCCGAAGCCACAGGAAGACTGTAGCATCTCCAAAGTCCTGGAAAACAAAGGAAGGAACAAGTCAGTGGCACAAATTTATCGTGAAAATCAGGGTGGTCCTGAAGTCTGGGCTTCCCTGGTTACCAAAACAGGTCTCCATCGCATGCCTGTGCTGAGCATCTTCTGTGCTTTACACTGAGGGACCCCACACTGTGGGCTGCCCCTGCTCACAGCCTTGTGAGCTCCGTATGTTCCTCACGAGCTGGTGCTTCTGCCATGATGATAAACGCCCCCTCCCCACAGTGAGAACTTTGGCGTCTTTAAAAACCCGGTTATTTTATGGAACATGTTTTTGTTTTTATCTCAGGGGTGGAGTACAAGGCTGAATCAGATTGTCCACAGCAGCAGACTATTTGCCTCTTGTGTGTTCTGGCAGGGGTGTGATAATTTAATTCTGGGGACTCTAGAGAGGGTGTAAAAAGACCAGAGCCTCAAGAGACAGGGGTGGCTGTTTCTCCTGCTGGTTCCTGATCCTGCTGCTGCTGCTGGTTTATCAAGTGGTCAAGAGAAAAGAGACAAGAAGAAGTTGGAGATATCCTCATGAGATGACGATTGGACTTGCCCCAAGGAACTCCATCAATGCTCCAATGCTCCCCATTGCTCCAATCAGCAGGAAGCAGTCTAAAAAGATCTCAGCACCCTCTCTCCCCACTAACCTCCTGTCTGTCCTCCCTGGTGTTGAAGTGTTGGAAGGGATTGGCCTAGAGAAGGGTGGTAGATACCAGAACCCAAATAAAGGAGCATAAACAAATACACCTCCACCTCCCCTTTCCTGACTCCTGGGCCCCATTACTCCTCCATGTCTCCTTCCCTACCACCCACCCTTCTCGGCTTCCTGGCCTCCAGAGATCTGCTGGCATTTTCAGTACTTCAAGTCTGTGGCTCCCTTTGCTCAGCATGCAGCTGCCGTGACCCACAGTGTTGTGTGGCCTGTCAGTACTTGGTTTTGCTTCATGCTGAGCAGGGGTCTGTGCATTGGTGGACCATATCAGATAGTGATTAGGGCTGTTCTCATGCTTTGACTAGCATGAGGGAACTACCATGAGCTGCATTGTGAGGTTTTCCATGGACACAGATTCCATACTTCTGGGTGAATCTGTCTGAGTGGAAGAGTGCAGGCTTCTGGAAGTTTCCCAGCAGTTTTAAATCTGCTGTGGCATGAGCCTCTCAAGAGCAGAATCAGATGCCTTCAGTTTTCCTCATCTGCACGGATGTTTGGTCTGGTTAGAGCATCTAAAAGACCCTTAGATAAACCTATTAAATGAGGCAATAATAATAATAATTATAATAATAAGTTATGTGTATAAATGATAAATATATTATACCAATATATATTATTAATAAAACACATAAATAGTAAATAACTATATTATATATAATATATTATAAATTATATACTATAATATCATAAATTGTGATTATAAATGATCTAATATATAATTTATATATAACAATATATAATTATAATTTATATAGTGTTATGCTATATAAATTTATATATAACAATATATAATATATAATATTATATTTACAAGATATAAATGCACATATATAATATTACATATAGTGTATAATGTATTAATATTACATATCAACATTTTATGTGTTGCATGATATATTATTAATATGGCATATAATAGAATATATTATATATTTATAAATATGTTTATGTGAATGTTAATATATTAAAACATATGAATAATTATATAATAATTATTATTATTACCTTTGTGTGTGTATGGATGGGGCACGTGCCTGTTTCATGGTACCCATGCAGAGGTCGGAAGGAAACTTTGGTGTTTGCTCCTTGTCTTCCACCTTGCTTGAGTCAGGGTCTGTTTGGTTGTTGGCTGCTGTGCACAGCAAGTTAGCTAGCCCATGGGCTTTCCGGGACACTCCTGTCACTACCTCTCACCTCACAGTAGCAGCACCAGGATTGCAGATGCATATGGCTGTGCCTGGCTGTATGTGGCTCCTGAATCCAAACCAAGACCTGTGCTTATTGTACCAGCAAAAATGCAGCTGCTTTGATGAGGTCCAATGATGTCGCTGTGTTCATAATTTGCATTTTTGTGATACTGAGCATCTTTATCTGCGCATTTTTCATGTGAATAGCTTGCTTGGGAAGTTGTCTGTTCAAATCTTTTGCCCTTTCACTTAATTGGCTATTTACTGACTTAGAATGGATCTCAGAGATTTCTGTATCCAAATGTGAACTCTTATTAGACATGGATTTAAAGGGTTGTCCTCCAGGGACTTGTTGGTGATGATTCTTCCTTCCTCCATCCCTTCCTCCTTTTCTCCCTCCTTATATTTCTCCCTCCCTCCCTCCCTCCTGTGTGTGTGTGTGTGTGTGTGTGTGTGTGTGTGTGTGCACGCAGGTACCTGTAGAGAGCAGAAGAGGGCATCATATCCCCTGGAGCACATTTCATGCACACTCCTCTCTTCCTAGTATACATTCTAGGGTCCCGACATCTTCAGTATCTTGGGATCTCCATTGCAACTTGGACTTGACTGTCACAGCTTTGCACACAGGTACTTGGGGCATCTTTGCAGGAACTCTGACCTTGCTACACATCACTTACCCTCAGCTACTCTCCTTGCCTCTCTCAATCTTGCCTCCTCCATGTCTTCAACACCAGTGTCACCTAGATGACACCACAAAGTTCTGCTGACAGCTCAAGATGTAGCCCAGCATGCTGACTATAACGGTTTCACCTTCGGCATACTAACTGTGGGAAACAACTGGGTAAGCTGCTGAGGAGCTCTTCAGGTTGGGCTTTCTCATGATTCTGCACAGATGGAGCCTCTGGGGAACGTGGCTTTGCCTTCTCCACTGTTCCAGTGGAGCACTGAGGTGCTCCTCAGTGGTGCTGAGCCTTTTCACAATCAGCTGCTTTCCCACAGCAGCCTGGGCCCTCTCCTCTGTTAAACAAAGTGGTCCAATGTGTCTCAATTCAGCTTCACGCAGGTTCTTAAGACACAGGCAGAAGGAAGCCAGGTTCTTGGTTTCATGTGGATGGCCCTCGTCCAGTTCCTGATAGTCCTTGCTTCCCTCCCAAACCTCATGAGCCAAGTCCCCACAGCCCATGTTTTCTTCATCTTTCAGATGAACCCAGGACAATGTTCCATCGAGGGGCAGTCTTTCTGACCCTGGAGACATCCTCCAGTATTTACAGCTGGTGCTCTATAGCTTATGGACTCACTCTCAGGCTGAGAAGATCAGCCACGTTTCTTCATTTTGCTTGAGCTCCCACTGACAAGCTTCTCCCTGGCCTCAGTCACCAGAGCGCACATACCTGCTGATACATAGTAAACTTACTGACTCTCTGCTGATTTCATGGATGTATATGGGAAAGCTAGAACAGGGTGTCTCATTCCACCTAGAGCTCAGGAATTTTTTCTAAGCTGGAGGCCAATAACCCACAGCAGTCCTTCCATCTTTGTTTCCCCTGCCCCCTTCAATGCTGAGCTTACAAACATGCATGGCCATAGGTGCTGACATTTCACGTCGGTGCTGAGGGTCTGAACTCTGGTTCTCAGGCCTGTGTATCCGGTGCTCACTTGCTGAGCCATCTCCCCAGCCCCACTTCCTCCTGGGTAATCTGTCTCAGGTACTCTGGCTGCTTAGTTCTCCCCCCACCCCCAGGACCCTCAACTGCCTCCTGCACTTAGTGGGGGAGAGGCAGGACTCTGCCCTTGCTACAGTGAAACCTGAAGACTCTCCAGGCAGAAAGCAGAGTCTTGGTCAGGTCTCTGCTTCTACGTGAGGTGCTTTTTCTCTGATGTCCAGGCCATTGCTGGATTTGTTTTGTCCAGTCCTTTTTCTTTCTTATTTTCCATGTTCTCTAAAGTTGTTTCAAGAGGAAGAGAAGCTCTGGCTGATAATGCTCTATCTTGACTGAAAGCAGCTTTATTTATTTATTTGTCTTTTGCTTCAACCAATAAAGGCTCTACTAGAAATATTTACTCAACAAATATTTATTTCCACTATGTCAACACGCCTACCACTAGCTCAGGCATGGGGAGGTAGGGCTGTGAAGACAGACAGGACACCCCAGCCCTCTGAGGTGAACCAGAGAGTAAGTGAACCTCACAATTAGCTATTTAATTACCATGGCAATAAGTAAGGGTTGTAAAAGCTGACAGCATCTGAGCAACACGGCAAAGTTGACCTGATTATTTATGAAAGGTTTGTTTTGGAAAATAGACTGTAATGAGTTCATTTGCAGGACGAGGCAGAGAGATTCTTCTGGAATCCCCAGGAGAGAAGTGAGGGGAGCCCTGGATGACGGGGGAGGGGAGCAGATCCCATAGGGTGCTGCCCTACCAACTGCTAACTAGCTCTGCCTGGCAGCCTGCCAGATGTCTGTCCAGCACCCGTGTGCTCACGGGTGGGACCAGGAACACTGGGGAAGCCGCTTGGGTGGCCGCCCCTAGGCACGTACCCACAGCTGGCCATTCATCTGCTCACACTTCTTTTCTAGTAACAGCACGCTGAACATACAAATGCAGAACAGCCTCTGGGGGCCAGCCTGCCCAACTTCTTCCCTTCAGGTGGGGAAAATGGGGATCCACGATGGGGACGAATATCAACCAAGACCCCATGGGGAGATGAGGCTGGGATTAGATGCTCTGCCTGTTGAGTCCAATCCAGAATAAGAGGCTCCTCCCTTGTCCCCTGTCTTCCTTAGCCACGGTGCCTACCTGAGAGCGGAGCTGGCCCCTCTCCGGTGCTGCTGTGGTGGGTGGGTGGGACTCAGTGCCTGAGCAGACTCAGTGATGTGTGAATGAGCAGCCCCTCCTCCCCAGTGCCACTGATTTCTGAACTGCCTTGCAAGGATCGTCCCACAGACGCCCGCCGGGAGAGCCCGTCGCATTTATTATTCATACCAAGGAGGGTTTTGGGGCAGCTGGCACACACAGACTGGGAAGCACATTATTGTTTCATTAAAGATTGATCACACATGCAGCTGGTCATTTAAATAATGGCTCTGCTGACACCATTAATTGAATGATAAATGATTCCACCCTTGCCCCTCTAAGTCAATATCAGCACCGCTCCAGAAGAGCACAGCCTGTTCTTTGGCAGTGGGGCCAGGGAGAGGCCAGGAGTGGGGCGGGTCATTCTGGTTGCACACAGCTGGGTTTGGGGGTCACAGAGGCCAGGCAGGAGCATTTCATTCTGTGCAAGTGTTCAAGAATCCATGCACAGCTGCCTAGAACTCAGCTGATGTTAAACCTCTCTGTGAGGAGCTTGATTTAATTTAATAAGACAGATACTGTGTGTGGTTTAATGCCACTTCATTACAGAAGCAGACTGATGGAGTTAGCACACTGGGCATCGTGGAGCAGTGCAATCCTTCTAGAATGGATTGGCATCACAAACTGCTGGGGTAGAGGGAGGCATCAGGGAGCAAGAGCACATATTACCTTCTCATTCATTCATTCATTCATTCATTCATTCACTCACTCACCACCCATTCATTCATCCAGTCAATCCTTCATTTTCATTTACTTATTCATTCCCATCTGTCTATTCATTCACTCATTCATCCACTCATTCAGCATCACTGTTCGTTAATTGTCTTAGGATTTTCATTGCTGTGGTAAAACATCATGCTCAAAGGTAACTTAGAGAGGAAAGGGTTTGCTTTCAGCTTACAGTTCCATTGCACGGCCCACCATGGAAGGAAGTCAGCGCAGGAATTCAAACAGGGCAGAAACTGAAGGCAGGAGCTGACACAGGCCAGCAAGAGTGCTGTTTACTGCATTTCTCTCCACAACTTGCTCAGTCTGCTGTACTATAGCCCCAGGACCACCAGCCTAGGGGTGACATTGCCCACAGTGAGCTTGGCCATCCCGTATCGGTCATGTATGAAGGAGAAATTGAACCACAGGCTTAGCCATCAACCAGTCTGGGGGGAGTAATTTTTAAGAGGTTTCTTCACCCCACAAGACTCTAGCTTGTATCAAGTTGACATAAAATCAGTCAGCACATTCAGTGACTCACTCATTCATCCATTCTTCATTTATTTGTTCATCATTCATTTGTTCAGCCATGTACTCATTCATTCACTACTTATTCATTCATCTACTTGCTCATTCACTCACTGTTCAGCCATTTACTCATTCATTCTTTGCTTCATTCACTCATTAGAGCTCCCTGGATCTCATGTTGTAAATTGTGACACAACCCTCCTCTTTCAAAACTGTTGGTTAAGAGCGAAAGCAGGACAATTAAGACAATGGAGCAAGGAGACCCGGGCTGGCTAGGGAACACCTCAGGTGAACATTGCTTGGGGAAAGCCCCAGCTGGACATTGCAGGGTAAGTATTTCTGTGAGGAGAGTAGTTATTACTCCAGGTGCAGAGCCCGTCTTGGCTTCCAGGCCTTTCCTCCCTTTGAGGGCACGAGTCTGAGGGTGGGGGTGCCAGAGCAAAGCAGGTTGGAGAGTTGGGCTGGAGTCCTGGCAATTACAAGTTTCAAGTGTGGTTTGTGTCCAGGCAGGGCTACTGATGGATGGCAGAAAGCTGGATCAGGAAGGCAGCCCTCAGAACTCAGGGCTCAGATGCTGACCCCTGTGGGTTCTAGTGGCACTGTGACTGTGGGTCTGGGCTGCCTTAGGCATCTGAAGGAAGTGAGCATGACTGGCAGTCCTGTTGCTTGTTTCTCTATAGGCCTCCTGGAGGAGGGCTACACAGGAGGCCTGCTACAAGGAGGAGAAGCGTGCCTGAAGCTGTCCTTCCCCTCCGCACACCAATGATGTATGGAATTTCCAGTCAAGTTAGGTCTCCTGTCAGACCATCTTCCCTCACCCTGCACTTCCTGTGTCAGGTTTTCCTCCCATTTATGCTTCTTCATGGGGCCCATTTGCCTTTTCCAGCTGCGAAGCCTGGGTGAGCCTGCAGACCCCTGACACCAGCAGTCTCTCCTGCCAGTTGGACCTGGACCTGTCTGGTCCAGAATGATGCCACCAAGGAGGTGATGCCTGGTCACCCTCCCACATGTCTTCAGGGCAGCAATGGGCTGAGTTACACCAAGAGGGCTAAATTCCTGGCGACATGGTTTGTGTGGCTCTAGAAGAGACCTTTGTGCCTTTCCCTCATGGAAATCCCTGTCTGCTCATTATGATCAAGGCATAATTAGTTAGTGGGTGGGGTAGTCCCCATTATGGATACCATGTGAGGGATTGTATTTGGCAGCAAACACAGTGGTGGACACCAGGGTCTCAGGGTCAAGGGGAGGGTGACAGTGTGTGAGGCTCTGGCCCTGGATTAAGGATGAGGCTGGGAAGAGGTGGGTGATTGAAATCCAGACCATCATTTTGCCTTTAATCATGATGTTCTGAACCATTAAATAGACAATTGCTTTTTGGAAGCATACCTTAAGGTTTCTAAGGGGCTGTGTATATAATAGAGAATTGTCCCAATTATGTCTGCTTTTGTGTGTGTGTGTGTGTGTGTGTGTGTATGTGTGTGTGTGTATGTGTGTGTGTGTGTGTGTGTGTGTGTGTGTGTGTGTTGGGGGAAGGGGACCAGAATTTAGCACTGTGGAAAATTAAAATATCAAGAAAGTAGCTGTGGAAAAGATGAGTTCACCCCCTAAGCAGCCCTTCCTCCCATGATTAATCAGATGATGGGCTAATCCAAGCGGCAGGTTTTGCTGAGGCTGCGTTCTGGGGCTTCACTGGAGAGAGCAGGGGTGACACGCTGCTGAGCTGCAGGCAGTGGGCCTGTCAGCTGCATCCTCTGCTTCTGAGCTGATGGGGCAACTCCTGGCTGCCACCACTTTCACTAATTCTTTTCCTCTGGATAGGGAGCCTTTATGGGGAAATTTCAGGGTGGTCGGGGGAGGTGTCAATGTGATAGTGCAGAAGGCTCTCACTGCCCCTGAAATCCAGCCGTGTTTTCTCCAGGCAGGATCCACACAGGGGTCAAGATCATTCCTTCAAGGTCAAGCTGCAAAGTGTGCTCAGCTGAACAGCATTTTAATTTGTCTCAGACATTGATTAGGAAAGTGCATGTGGCAGGGACAGGAAGCTGAGTATATTGAGAAAGGCCCCCCCACCCCCATGGGCATCTGCTTTCTGTGGGCGTTCTGCTGTCATCTTCACCTCCCTGTATCCTTAGGTACACCTGGGGCTGGCACTTGCCTTCTCCCCATTTTGCCTGTGGAACCCTGAGCATCAGAATCAGGTCTCCAGAAGGTTGGGGCACTTGGCCTTTGTGGCTGCCGTCTGTTAGTAGCTGTTGTCAGCCTGGGCTCACACACCTGGGCAGCTTCTTGCTGGGAAGCATGCAGGCCATTAAAACAATACTTTTTTAAGACCCCTCTGAAGGCCATCCATGGACCAGAACCATCCATGGAGGACTCTTGGAGGCTATCCCTAACCTCATTACACAGGAAAGAAAAAGATCCTCATATGTATGAAAAGGAAGGCCCAGGATCATGGGGAGTCACTAGCTTGGATTTCTGTTGTAAATGGCCATGGGCTGTGGCTGGTGAATGCTGGGTAAGCCTTGATGGCCTCCATACTGCTGTGTTCCCTCCTACTTCAGACAGGAGCTAGACAAGTGCAAGGCCGTAGGTGTATCCTGCTGCTCTCCTCTCATGAGAGCAGCAGAGCTTGGAAAGCGGTTCTACATAGGCTTTAGCCGCTGGCCACTAGGTACTAGCTCAACCATTACATTCCTAGGGAGCAGCATCAATGGCCCAGGAAGGCCCATCAGTGGGCAAAAGGTCCTGAGGAAGCAGGGGTTCTGGGTTACTTGTGCCAGCTCTTCTTACCAAGCACCCACTTCTGTTCTACAGCTTTGGAAACGAATTCTGCATCCAGTGGGGATGGAGAAACTAGGGTGTGGGGGAGGGGTGGCCACGTGGCCCAGCAGTGGCCTCTGGACCACTCATGCATCCCTCTCCGCTCATAACGGGGACTGCCTGACTGAGCCAGCCGCCCTTTGTGTCACTCTTGCTTTGAAGGACTTTCTGGTCTAAAACAGAACAGTTGGAACCAGAAAGATGGCTCAGAGAGTAAAGTCACGTAATGCCAACTAATCTGACCACCTGAATTGGATACCTGGGAGAAGAGAACCAACTCCTGAAAATTGTAGTATGACCTCCACACTTGTGTGCAGCACAGGCCCCAATCCCCCCAAATATAAAAATAATTTAAAACAGAGTAGAGAATATAGCCACGATGTGCCGACTCCTACCTGTAGCTGTGGATGCTCTGGGGCTTTGTTGCTGAACACCGATGATGCTATGCCACAGCCACTCTTGATCTGCCCTCAGTCCTTTCCTCTGGACATTGCCTCCTGGAGGGTGGCCTTTATCCAATCAGCTCAGCCCCAGCAGGTGGGAAGTGACATAAGAGCAAGTAAGCTGGACCCAGGGAAAGAAGCACTGAGTTGCAGGCATAAGATTATTGTGTAATTCAAATGCTGATTTCTGTACCCACATATCTGGTTGCAATCCTTGTTCTGAGAATCTTCTGTCTCGATGTTGTATGAACACTGCTCCCCAATTATTCCCTGATTTGCCAATAAAACAGCTTTCATAGAACCACTGAGCAGGGGAGAGAATAGGGCTGGGCTTCCTGCCAGCTGGGGGAGGAGGGGTTAGAGGACTAGGGGATTCAGCCAAGGGCAGAGGTCCAGATACAGGAGAGAGAGCTCAGCAGGGAAGCCACAAAGTGCAAGAATCTCTGGGATGTATGCTAGAAGGAAGCCAGATTAGCTTAGAGGGTTAAGAATGGAGTTAATACTGCTTAGGATTGTGCTGTGATGCTTGTTAAAATAATATAATGCAGTCTCAATTATTTGGGTGTTAGAGATTAAGAGAGAAACTGTAAAAGAAACACAATTTTATAAAAATAACTTTAACACTGGGTAGAATTGTAGCCTCTGAATTCATATACTGGAGACTGTGTCCCAGTAACTTAGAAGGTAACTTTTAGAATTAGGGTGGGTGGTGGCTAGGATGACATTCCAGTATCCTGACAGAAAGGGAACAGTTGGAGCAGACAGGTGTAGGAAGGTCCTGTCAAGGCATGGAGGAGAGACAACATCTGTATACCTAGGAGAAAGCTGAGACAATAAATACTGATGACTCAAGGTGCCAGCCAGCCTGATCGCTTCATTGTGGTGGCTGGGCAGCCATGCAGATTGTTCAGAGGGTTGGACCTTTGGCTCAATCCCTGTAAAGCCAGGAAGCTCTGAGGGTCCCAAGAAGTTTCTGCTAAAGCCCAGTACCCTTTGGTGGCAGCTGCCTCCCCCAGGTGACCTCAGCTGTGGATTCTGCTGTCCCTCCAGCACTCTCTGGAGATTCTCATGTCCTTCCTGAATTCCTGTGTGCTGCCCTCATTAGCTGCTCTGCTCCCACTCTTAGGCATCTTAGTTCCACTGGCTGACACAGCAGCATGCCTCATCTCACTGTATCTGCCGGGCCCTGGAAACCCATCTTTCCCCATTAGAAATGTAGCCCCCAGTGGGAAAAGCAGCGGAAAGTTACTCACTGTATCCTGGGAAACTTGGAGGAAATCATGACCCATGACAAACCACAGAAAAACTAGGTGCCGGAGAGGCAGCAAGTGTCTGCCTGTGTTGGGTACATGTGAATGGAGCATGAACAACAGTTCACTGCCAATGCCATCTGGCTCTGGAGCCTTATGTGGGACACAACAGTACTGTCATGCTTGGGTGTTACAGAGCCTGAACTGAGAACAGACACTTTCTGAATGATCAAGGGAAGTGACAACTCCTCTGAGCCTCAGTTTCCCCATCTGAGACTATATGCATCTCATGCAAGGTGCTAACGTCCTATGGTAGCTTCCTCTGTGTGACACAGAGGAAGGTGATGGTGGGAGATGTGAAGGGCTGTGCGAAGCTCCACCCCCAAGGCACCCTGCCAACCTCACCCCATTCCATAGTGCCAGCCTTAGTCTCAGGGCTGGTAACAGTAGCCCCACACCTAGATGCAGGGGACTGTGACAGCTTCCCAAAGGTGGGGCACACCAGGCATGGGTATGTGTGTGTGCAGGAGACACTTGTCTCCTGGCACGAACCATCAACTTAGGTTGACAGTCACCTGTGTGTTTTGAGCATGCCAAATGGTTTCTTTACGAGAAAGCACTTGTTTTTGTGACCTTTAAAAAGCCCAATTAAAATTTATATGGTGCTAGATGGAAGAGCTCACTTCTGGGTTACTGTGAAGTCTGCAGACTGCACTATTCTGGTAAGGGAGGATTCTCCCTCCTACTGTCAGCCCAGGGGCTAGCCTGATGGGTTTCAGGGGAGGGCTTTCTGCTGGGGCTGAAGAACAAGGATGAGAGACAGGGGTAGACCTGAGTCTTTCTCTGTGTTGTCTATGGTATGATCACCTGCATACAGCCAGGGGTGTAAACTGCCTAAGCAGGTGCTGACCAGTGACCTACATGGGCAGTGCTTCAGAAGCCCCTGCCCTGCTGGCTTTGTGAGTGAGAAGCACACACACACAGGGGCTCCAAAAGGACCATGATGTGACATAGTGTCGAATTCAACCAGGGCTGTCCCCTCTCTGAGAGGTGTGGTGTGCAAACCCTTGGAAGCATCATGAGAGTCTATGTCCCATGGAGTGCTGGCCATAGTTGTAGGACACTATGAGGTGGATGAGATCTAATGAGGCCTTGGTACTGAGTCCCCAGAGAGGCATATAGGTTAGACCCAAGTGGTATCCTGGGGAGCGTGGTTTCCTGGGATGGTGTGAAAGGGTTGGTGACTATGTGGGCCAATACACCCTAGGTACAAGTGATGCCCTGTGATGCTGGGTGGGGGGTGTGGGCAAACAGGGGACTAGGCAGCTGCAGGTCCAGAGACCTGTCATGGGGCAGAGTAGTTGGGGTCTGTAGTTCTGTGTGCTGGTCACAGCTTGAACATCTTGACATTAGACCTCATGTGATTCATGGCCTCTCCTACCTTCTTGGGAACAGGTTGGGAACAGGCCTGTCAGAAAGCCTGGTGATTTTTTTAATATAGTGATAGATAGACAAGAAGGAGCAGAAGAGCCGTGTGATTCTAGGTGCCTGGCTGAGGGGCTGATGGTCCCCTAGGACCGGATTACCTTCCTGCTGGACACAGACCCATCCTTGCTCTCATCTGCAGGAGCTCAGGGTCATTCCTGATAGAAATGTGGTGGCCTCGGGCTAATGCTGGACAAGCCATCAGACCTATCATTTCCAGGGCTGTCAATTCCAGGTCCTGATAGATTGGGGGATGCTAATTGTGAGCTCTGGAAATCCAGGTAGGAAGTAGGAACCTACAGAAGCCCCTCATTGGTAGTCCCACCAGGAAGAGCATGGCTGCCTCCACCCCTCACTGTGCCTCTCATCCAAGCCTCTCTGAAAGAGGCCCTAGGTGTATCAGCCTGTCAGCCAGGCTGTCACAGCACATCGAAGAGAAAGGTCACCAAACCCGTGCTTGCTTGCAGGCTCTGCAGAAAGAGCCTAATTACTAATTAAAACCCAGGCTTTCCAGGTTGGAATACTAATCCTTCCCAGCTGTGTGGCCTTAATTACACTCCCCCACTGACATCCTAAAGAGCAGGGTTGAGACTGGGAGGGATGTGCCGGCTTTCCACAGACTCTGTGACCCCAGCCTTGGTGCCAACCTCCCTCCTGTCCCCAGACTCTTGCAGACAGAGCAGCCTTTGTCTCTTCTCTCCTGCTCTTCCCTGAAACACACAGAAATGGAGCTCCCAGGAGGCCAGGGCCTATTTTTTCTTTCAAATTGTTTCATTTGTGGCCTAAAGAAGCCTCTTGGGCTGATAGCTCCTGGCTCAAGCAGGCCCTGAAGCCATTTCTCAGCTGTCCCTCCCAGTGATAATGGTCTGGGCTGCCTCAGGTTTCTGTCTCTATGGCTGCCCTAGACTCTATGGCTGGTGCCTAGACTCCATATTTCCTGAAGCTGGGGCCTGAGCATCTCCAGAGGCCTAGAAATGGGGTGTTCACATAATAAACAGGAGTGGCATGGATGGTGCAGTTTGAGAGCCTCACTCAGGGGTCTGGCTATCTGAAGGGAACATCAGCCCATCAGCCAGCACTGGGTCCAGGCAGTCCTTCCTCATCTGGATTTCTCCATCTAGCCCCATGTCCAGGTAGAGCCAAACTCCCCAATGCTTGCTTCACTGCTTTCTCTCCTACTTGCCCTTGTTCTCCTGGGCTCACTCCCATACATCAGGAGCTGTTCCTGGCCCCACTCATGCACCTGGCTGGCCCTCTTAGGATTCCACTCCCTGGACCCTCACCACACTTTTGTCCAGAACCGTTGCTATCAGCTGTCATGGACTGCCTCAGTGTCTGAGGGCAGTTGTCCTTGTCCACATGGGACACGGCTTTTCTCGCAGGGCCTCATCCCTGCTCCACAACCAGCAGGCACACTGCAGTCAACATTGGATCTACATTTGCCCAGCGAAAGGCTGGATGGACAAGGTGATGAGGGATGCTTCTCTTGTAGAAGCTGGCGCTCAGGGTGGGGTAGGGTCCCCAGCTGCACCACTGCAGTGACGATTGTGAAACCCCAGAGACAATCAGGCAGGGAAGGAGGTGGCTGAAGCGCAGACACCTGCTTGAGCAGCCTCAGGCGTGGGTTGGGGGGGGTGCAGCCCATGGCTGGGGTTCTGCTTTAACTAGAAGCCGCATCAATCAACTGGGCCCCACAGCACCTGCCATTTCCTCCACACACTCACTGAGGTTGAAAACTCAATTTCTTGAGTTGCAATGCTCAATAGCTTGAAGTGCTTCAGGGGCAAGGAACTAGGCCACCAGGAAGGAGCCATAGCACTGTGTGACTTCGTGGAATCTGTTTCTATTCATCTCGGGTGCAGAGAGAGCAAAGACTCTAACCAAATCCCATTGGTAAACTAATCATTTCACTGGGGCGACTTGAATGAATGCGTGTGAGGGTCTCTCACAGGATAATGGAGGATTTGAGTAGGCGTTGCACCAAAGGTCCCATCTCAGCGTGAGTGATGCCTGATGAAACCCAAGTGCCTGGAGTCCCACAGGTAGCCTTCTACCTCCTTATACTCTAGGACTTGTTAAACCCTGTGCAGTTGGGCAGAATTAGAGGCAGCTGAAGGGATGGTGGATGAGTGGTTAGAATCTCCTCTGGTGAGGATCTACTGACACATTTCCATCGTAGGACTTCCTACAGATCATCGCAGCCATTCTGATTTCAAGATGACAGTCAGCACACGAAGCACGGGAATGAAATTCAACACACGAGGTCAGCTTCTGGACTTGCCAGCCTCATGGAGGACATGTGGGGGCACATTCTCCACAGCCTTTAACTAGTGTGACACATGTGTGCTTCACCCGCATGCAGACTGGAGAGTGTCTGCGAATGTTCCAGCCATGGCTTCCATCCTCACTTCCGGTTCCCCACTGTTAAGTGAAGTCAGCTGACAGCAGCCCACCTTCTCTCCTGCCCACTCTTCTTGGGACACTCAGGCACATGCATACACTTGCAGATAAGCACGTCTATAGATCTGGACACATGTTTTGGTCTGCTTTCTATTACACCATGACCAAAAGCAACATAAGGGAGAAAGGGCTTATTTAGTTCACAAGTTACAGTCTATCATCAAGGAAAACTGAGGTAGCAACCTGCAGGCAGGGACTGAAGCAAAGACCAGGAGGGGGGTGCTTTCTGGCTTGCTCCTCATGGCTGGCTCCTCATGGCTTGCTCCTCATGGCTGGCTCAGGCTGCTTTCTTATAGCACCCAGGACCATCTGTCCAAAGGAATGACACCATCTTCAGTGGGCAGGGACCTCCCACATTAATCACCGCTAATCAAAATGCCTCACAGGCTTGCCTCTAGATCAAGCTGATGGAGGCAGATTGAGGTTCTTCTCCCTGGATAACTCTAGCTTCTGTTGGGTTGACAAAAAGCCAAGCAGGACAATGCAACACACACACACACACACACACACACACACACACACACACACTCACACGCACACGCACACACACTCACACACTGCTTTCAATAAGAGTGGCTGACTACATACCTGGTGTAAATTTGCAATTCTGTGATTTGGTGTAGGGACTAAAAGCATATATAAAAGACTCTATAGACTTGTGTTGGCTAGTTTTCTTGACACCAGATAAAGTCATCTGAGAGGAGGTACTTCAATTGAGAAAATGCTTCCATTAGCTCAGGCTTCAGGCAAGCCTGTAGGGCATTTTCTTAATTAGTGGTTTTTGGGAGAGGGCCCCGCCCATTGTGGGTGCTACCACTCTTGGGTTCTATGAGAAATCAGGCTGAGCAAGCCTCGAGTAGCAAGCCAGTAAAAAGCATCCCTCCATGGCCTCTGCATCAGCTCCCGGTTCCTGCTGGGTCTGAGTTTCTGCCCTGACTGCCTTCAGTGATGGACTGTGAATGTGGAAGTGTAAGCAGAATAAACCCTTTCCTGCCCAGCTTGCTTTTGACATGGTATTTCATCAAAGTAATAGTAACCCCAACTGAGACAAAACTGTTATCTTTTTTTTTTTTTTCTGGTTCTTTGAAACTGTAAGAAGAGAAGAGCATTCCAGAAAATATTGTTTATCTTTCACAAGGTACAAGAGAGAGCCAGTACTGCTGCATCCTGGGCTACGTGGCTTGCATCTCCCTTAGATACAGACCTTTCCTCGAAGCTGCAGAGGGGTAGGGCTTGTCTTGCCCAATCTGAGCCACTCTCCTCAAAGCCCCCCACTTCCTGCCCAGACAGCAGCAGGGCAGAGCAGCTACTGTGCCCAGGAAGCATGGTGCCATGAGGCCGGCCACCTATAGGCTTGACCCTGGATAGCAGAGCTGAAGACCTTTCCTCGCTCCACTGTGTGGAGAGCTCAAGGCTGGGGTTTGTGGAAGCCCTGAGCGACTAGAGGAAGACCACCCTGCAAGAGCCACCAGTCAGCCCTGGAGCCCCCAGGTGGGCCTCATTCACACAGTTTAGCACCAATCTGATTCATAATTGATCAACGTGTGCACTTCCACTTTGATGTTCCATGAAGCCCCATTAGTGTGAATCTAGGGGTCTGTTTGAAGACCAAAGGTGGAAAAAAAAAAAAAAAGCAAGAGAAGCGTACTAGCTATCCCCTTCTTCACAGGGCCTCTCTCAGGTGATCACATGGTTATCACAGCTCTGGCATCTACCACACTTGGCACAATGAAGGTCTTGTGTCAGCCCCAGACGAGGGCTTCACCAAGGATGGAGAGGGAGCACAATTCTCCTTTCTTTCTCCCCAACCAGCTGCTCTCTCTCTTCTCTAAACAGGACCCCCAAGCCATGGTACAGAGTCCTCATAAAGGAAGTTCTACACCTTCCCTCTCAGCCAGGGACAATCCTGGTTCCAACAGCTGGTTCCCTAATAGAGCTCCGACATTGAGGGGGCAAGGCTTCCATCTAGTCCTAGTCTTTCTCCTCTCCTAGTCTCCTCCTAGTCTCAGACACATAACAGGAGCTCAATGAATATTCATCAAAGAAATGGAATTTGCAAAACATTTAATAGAAACACTGCTAGAGTCTGTGTTGCCTCCAGACTGTGTTTCTCCCCGACACATGACAATTGTTAAACCAGAGAGTGTACCTCCATCACCTGTCTGACAGAGTGTGCCCAAGGTTCCCGAAAGCTACAAGTCTTCAAGAACATGCACCTTTGTTCTCTTCCTGCACTTGCATACTGTGATCCTGCAGCTTCTGGTCTCACCCACTTCTGGCTGGGGGATTAGTTTGCTGTGGAGACTGGGGCATGGGAGACCTGGATTTGGTTCGTTAGCCAGTGGATTCACAGGTAGGTGCTAGGGCAGCTGGTGGGCTTTGTGTGAAATCCTAAAAAGATAAAGTCAAAGAAAGCAGAGGATCAGGACCCCCGTGGTGGTAACTAGACAGGGTCTAGAATCACCTAGGAGACAAGCCTTAGAGCACACCTGTGAGGAAAGATCCAGGTTAGGTTAATGAGGCAGAAGACTCTAAAAGTGGGTGACACAATTCCATAGGCTTGGGAAAAGTCAGCTGAGCAGGCATTTGTCCATCTGCTCCCTGTCTGTGGGCACTCTGACAGCTGACTCAAGCTCCTGCTGCTATGATGTCCCTACTGGACTGTCACCGGAACTGTGAGCTAAAACAGACCCTTTCTCTCTTACGTGGTTTTTGTCAGAATATTTTATCATAGCATCAAGAGAAATAATTAGTACAGGCCTGAAGGAGGCAGAGGTAAGTTAAGGGTTCTGGAGCTCTTTCTTGGTGATTCTGAGGTTTGCAGCAAGTAGAGGAAAGCTCTAGGGCCTTGTGAAAATGGGCACAGTGCCCACAGCTATCCCCACCTGCTGCAGAAAGACAGACCACTTGCCAGGTGAGCCCAGGAGCCACACAAGGAAGGCCTATCTGCCTTTCTCTGGGCCCAGATAGACATGAGAAAGAAACTTAGGGATCCCGATAGCAAAAAACAAACCATCTCAAGTTACAGCTGACATAGTATCCCTAAAATATTACTCAATAAATAACCCTTAGAACAAACAGGAGCAGCAGGATGTGAGGTCTGATATAAACATACTTCCTGCTGCACTAGACTGGCCTGGTGACACACACCTTTAATCCCAGAAAAGGGGAAGCTGAAGCAGGAAGAGCTTTGTGAGTTCAAGGCCAGTTCACTCTCCAGTCGCCACAGTGAGCTGCAGGCCAGCCAGGTCTATGCAGTGACACCCTGTCTCAAAAAGACAAAACTCCAAAAACCAAACAAAGAAGACCCTAGATCATATTTTTCTCTGTGTACTTGTAACAATCCAAAAGCAAAATTAAAAAGTAATTCCATTATGCTTACATTACGAAGAACAAAATAATTAATGCACCAGACTTGTAAACCAAAAATTCTAAAATACTGTTCATAGAAACAAGGGAAGCCTTAGTCACAGAACAGCATCCCCACATCCCCAAAAGGAAAATTTCAGCTTTAACACTGGCATTGTCCTCTGAGCGTATCCATAGATTCAGTGTAATACCTCTCAGAACCTTAGTTGGAGTCCCTTTTTATTTTTGTTACAATAAATTACCTGGAGCTGGTAAGGTGGCTCAGCAGGTAAAGGCACTTGCCTTCAAGCCTAGTGGCTTGAGTTCCATTAGGTGGACCCACGTGGTGGAAGGAGAGAACTGAAGCTTTCCTCTGACCGCCACATCCAAGCTCCATTGCTCATGTTCCCCTCAGGATGCCGGACATTCTGTCTTTAGATGATAATGCTGTTTTGAAAGGTTCTGGAAACTCTGGGAGGTGGGGCCCTGCTGGAGGAAGCAGGTCAGGGTCTCTGCCCCTTCCTGCCTGCTGCTTTCTGGTCACTGTGAGGTGAGCTCCTTTGCTCCTCCACATTTGCTCTGCCGTGATATGCTGAGCTCTGAAACCCCGAGCCCCCTTTCCACTGTTCCCTTGGGTACTGTGGTCACAACAGCACAGCAGGTCCTGATACACAGATGCTCACCATTATGATAAATGGTCTTCAGTTAGGAGGCCAACACCAGAGAGAAAATGCTGCTGGGAACACTGAATATTACAAACTTATTACTGTGTAAAAATTTGTAAAAGGGTCAGTGAGATGGTTCAGTGGGAAAGGTGCTTGCTGCCAGGCCTGACGACCTGGGTTCAATCCTCAGGACACATGTAGTGGAAACAGACTCCTGATAGCTGTCCTCTGACCTCCATGCGCAAGTCATGGCACAAGTACACACACAATCAATAAATAAAATGTAAGAAAACATAAAAAATTCAAAGTGGACCAAAACCTTAAGTATGGGGCTGGGGTGAGATGTTGGTACTATGTTCTGTAAGTGTAAAGATTTGAATTGGAGCCTCTGCTCCCATAAAAATGCAGGCATGGTCACATGTGCCTGCAACTCCAGTAGTGGGGATCAGTGTAGGGTAGAGACAGGAGGATCATGGGAACTTGCTGGCTTCCAGCATAGCTAAAGCCATTAAGCTCCAGGTATAATGCGTGACCTAGTCTCAAAGAAATAAGGTGGGAAGTGATAGGGCAGGCAGTCCCATGCTCTCCTCTGCTCTGTATGCACAGCCACGTTCGGCTTCCTCCCCCACAGAAGTGTAAGGGCTAAAACTACAAATGTCTCAGAAAAAACGTAGGGTTACGTCTCCACGGCCTTCGGTTAGGCAACAGTTTCTTTGATGTGACATCAGAAGTGCAAGAAGCAAAACAAAACAAAAGATAAATTAGACTCTATTAAAATTAAAACCTTTGTGTTTTCAGCAAGAAGAAAGCAAGAACACAGCAGACGGAATGAAGAGAAGAGCTGCAAAGCCACTAGCTGACAAGGGATTTGTACCCAGAAGATGTGGGTACATCTTTCTCTTCAATAATTAACAGACAGATAACCCAATGCTTTAAAGAAAAGAGAATTGAACAGACGCTTCTCCCAGGAAGACCCACAAACGGCCAACAAGCACATATAAAGGTGTGCAATTGCATTAACCATCGGGGAGATGCAGATCTGAACTACCGCACGAGGTCACTTCGTGCTTACCAGGGTGGCTACAAGCACAAAGACAACCAAGGCAAGACGTTGGAGAAGAGACAGGAAGGGTGAGAGCTCTAAAACGCACAGTGACAATATGAAATGGCACAGCCAACTTGGAGACTGCTTGGCTGCTGCCAGGTGTGGAGACAGAAGCAGCACGCAACCCTGCAGGCGCATTCATTCCTCCGTGTGTATCCAGAAGAGTTGAGCAAAACCCATCCCGAGTGACCATAGCAGTTCCTCATCATAGCCAGAAATCCGTCAACAGAATCATCAGGAAAGCTGTTGCATAGATAGTGGGCTATCACTGACCACACACACACACACACACACACACACACACACACAAATATTGTCACACCCATCGACAGAATCATCAGGGAAGCTGTTACATAGACAGTGGACTCTCACTGACCACACACACACACACATTGTCACATGTTCCAACATGGATGAGTGTTGAAGTTTTGCTGAGTGGATTCACCGATCTGTGCAAATGCTAGGAAGAGGTATTCAGGGCTCTGGGGATGGGTGGCACTGGGAATGCAGCTTTTCAGTTGGCGGAGGATGAAGATGTCCTCAAATTAGACCATGCTGATGGCTGCCCAGACTCAGAGTCTACACAAATGCCCTGAATTGTATATTTTAAATTAGTAAAATTCATGAGATGTGAATTTTGGCTTAATAAAACTACCAAAACAGTATCAAAGTCAAGAAAGACTCTACACCTAGCCATGGCCCACATGGCAAAGGCTCGGGGTTGGGGTCCTGGCTGTGCTGGGCACAGAAGTTCCAGTGAGACACTGGGAGGGAGCAAGCAGTGCCATGCAGAAGCCGGGAGTTCGGCAGACCTGAGGGAAGGCTTACTCTGTCCCCTCCTCTTTTTATCTTAATATGTCAGATCTCCATAAGCACGGCCACCTGAGGCACTCCTATGATCCGCTGATTGTAGACTATTTCCACCACTCTAGGAAGAGCCCTGAAACCCTTTCCAAGGGCCCTTCCCCAAGCAGGATGCTTATTCTCTGATATCCATCCCCATGACTGAGCACCTATACTTAGAAATCATGGAAATGGCTTCTCAGAGCCTTTGTGGTGTCTGGCTTCTCCCTAATATGATTTATGTTATTTTTAGTTTTGAGATTCAGCCCCACTGTAACATGATGCTCTTTTTTTTTTCATGGCTGCACAATAGTGTGTGGCATGACCATACCATGATTTGTTGATCTGCTGTTCTGTGGATGGGTATGTGGATTCGGTGATAATGAACGAAAGCATGATGCTGCATAGTTTCATAAGTGGACACAGCACAGTTTGGCATTTGTCTCGGGTAGAGAAATAGGCAAGAAGTGGCTAGATGCTCAGTGTACCTCTCCAGTCATGAATGGCCACGGGCAGGGACTATCTCTTATTCCCTCTCCATTTCCAGTGCCCCAGTCCACAGCCAGCACAGAGAAGGGCCCACTTCCTTCAATCAATCATCCTGCGAGTTTCTAGGTGGTGCCCAAGAGCAGCAAGAGCTGATGGACAAGGCAAATTGCTGGCTGTGCTCCTGATCTTCTCCTGGGAAGAGGATGGTAGCAGATGGCTGTGTAACCAGCATACAATTAATGCAAGGCACAGAGGCCGTGGTGTGCACAGGGCTGTGTGCAGTGGCTGCAGGGGTGTGGGAAGCCAGACTCCACTGGGGAGTTACTCTCTGGGGAGTGAGGAGCCTTTGTGGTGCCTCTCTGAGCCTTGACCCAGGGTCTGTAGAATTCCATCCTTGGCTTGGAGATCTGTTCCCTCAGCTGGCTCAGGCCTGAGGCACGTGCAGGGATGCTTTGTGCAATCTGTGACCTCAGGAGACCACAGGGGATACAATGGTGTATGACAGCCCACAGCTCTGCAGAGGGGAACATGGATTCTTTAGAATCTGTTTCCTTCCCTGAGGGCAGGGGCAAGGGACAATGAGTCACAGTAGCACCCCCTGCAGGGCGTTCCCAAGAAGACTGGTTGAGCCCATGACAAGCCGGACTCAGTTTTCCTGCCTGCTTGTTCTCATTCTTGGGGGAACATGTCAACTGCTTTTTCAGCCCTGTTATTTGCAAGAAGACAGACAGGAGGTCACCTGAGGCTTTTTGGTGTGTGCTGGCCTGGGTAGTTGAGCATGCCATCTTTGATCAGGGACCGGAGATGGGTTGGAGCCACCCAGACTCATGAGTATGATGGCTAATCTTGGTTGTCAACTTGACTACATCTGATATTAACTAAAACCCAAGCATCTGGGCCCACCTGTGAGAGATTTGATTTCTTAATTAAATGATTTGAAGTGGGAAGACCCACTTTAAATCTGGATCTTTTGAGGTGGGAAGATCCACCTTTAATTCTGATATTTTGAGACAGAAAAATCCACCTTTCATCTGGGCCACGTCTTTTGCAGCATCCTATATAAAGGACATGGAAGGAGGAAGCTGGCTCTCTCAGCCTGTTTGCTCTCCCTAGGAAGTCTGTTCCTTCACAGGCATTAGAGCCTACTTCTTCAGAATTCCAGCATGTGCTGAAGACCAGCTGAGACAACCAGCCTTATGAACTGAACAACTACTAGATTCTTGGTCCTTCCATTTGTAGACAGCCATTGTTGTAGTAGCTGGACCACCTGTAAGCCATTCTAACACACACACACACACACACACACACACACACACACACACAATCAGTTCCGTTCCTCTACAGTGGGCCAGCCTCTGCCTCTCCATGCTTGGGGACCTCTAGTGAGTTGATGATCCTGGCATGTGGTACCCCAGGCATCTTAGGCTGAAGCCATTTGGGGAGAAGGCCAGCCAAAGTGCTATGAACAGCCAAGTTTCTGGGGAAGCCTCTCACGGCAACCACTGTGGCAGGAAGGGGACAGATGGGCATGGCTTCCTATCATTCACCCCTGCTGCTCAGTGGCAGAGGGTGCTGCAGATACTCTGTTCTCAGTCGGAAGAAAGACCCACAATAGCTTAGTGAGACACAGGGTGGGCAGGGTGCTCCTGGGTGGCCACAGGGCCCCAAGAATCCTCACTCAAGCTGGAGAAACCTCTTCCATCTCTGGAGGGTGGATTTGGCCTTACCCAAGATTTCCCTGTGTTATTCAAAGGCCTAGGTATGGTGTCTACCCCTTGGAAGTCCTGGGGATGGAGCCCAGCCTTCTGAAGCAGGTGGGTTTGGCCCAACTCTTCAGACAGGACATGACCCGGCCAAGTTCTCCATGGAAGCTCAGTTCTCACCAATGTAACTGGCAGGATGACTGGCCCAGGGTGAGGAGGGCCTGTGTCCTTTTGAGGAAGAGGTTCAACAGGTGCCACTACACAGGAGTTTATGCAAAGCCTGCTAGCTGCGATGGGGAAAGCAAGTGTGATCTGCCAAGCATCCATGAAAGAAGAGATGAGGTCACAGGAAGGCACCTCCTGTTGGTGTGAGGTTCCATCCATCCAGAGGCTGACTCAGGCTTCCAGATGTTCACAGACAGATGGAGGGGGCCTCTGAAATGTCTGTGGTTGCTGCATCTTGACGGCTTCTGATTTCTCTTTTCTCTGTGTTGTGTTTCTCCAGCCATTACCACAGCAAGCTGCGTGGTATTTGTAATCAGAGCACCAAGCTCACCGTGGTGCTCAAAGCCACTCAAGCTCATCAGGGCCCACTCTTGCTGAAGCTCCTATCCCTGGCTCTTTGCACACGTCTGAGGTTTATCTCATCACTCTCACTTACAGGTGAGGGATGGGCAGGGAAGTAGCTCCAGATCTGGTGTCTTACAACTAAAACTGCTCCTTGGGTGCACATTGCCTCTGTGTGATGGTGGCTAACAGCACCAGTGGTTCTGACAAAAGGCTGAGGCTGCACAGTGTGTGTGCTGCAAGCCCAGTTTCATTCTGAGGGTGAAGGGGCTCCTGGTAGGTGCTGTGCCAGAGAGAGGCTTCCAGAAGCTTGGCTGCAGTGGGCCTCTTTGGGTCCCAAGGGGTGAGCTGGCAGAGAACACACTGTCCCATGATATTGCCTGACCAGGTGAGGTCTGGGGACATCTGAACCAAGTGATGAGGATGGGGATCCTTTCCAGCACCACAAGGTGAAATAGACCCACAGGAAAGCTACACATGTGGGCAGTCAGTGGGCTAACACCTTAGACACAGCCTCATGTGGAAGCCTCCCAACAGCCAGCCTCATAGAAGGAGAGTTTTGTTTCAAGACAGGCAAACAAAACCAGAGGAATGAGAGCTGGAGAAGCTGGGCTTCAGTGTGCTGAGGTTGGGAGGGACAGGATGGGGTGGTCTAACAGCCCTGTATTGAGTCTTCAAGGCCAACTACCGCTTGGACCCTGATGCTAGTGTCATGACACCCGTTGAGGCCACAGTGCCACTTAAAGAACCAGGGTCTCTTGCAGACAATGGTGGAGGAAACCCTGGCAATAGCTGGAAGGGCTCTTCACCACACTAAGAACATTTGGAGTTTTCCAAGGGAGCCTTCACCCTGTTGGTCCTGCCTGAAAAGACCCCAGGCTAGTGAGTTTGGAGTGGGTGTGTCATTTGATTCTAAGAACCCTGCTGTGTCTGAGGCAGCAGCTGGGGCTGAACTTGAAGCCCTGGCTCTCTTCCCCCTCCTCTGTACATGGGGGCTGTAGCCTGCTGGCCTTCAGGCTGATGGGCACAGCAAAGTGTACTGAAGCACAGAAGGTTGTCCTTGTGGTCTGCACTGGAGGAACAGCCTCTCGCAGCTCAGCCTGTTCCTGTGTGTCCTTAGTCTTCTAAGACAGATGGCAGGAGTGTCCCCAGAGCTGGGTAGGGCCCCATATGTCCTCGTCTGGAGGTGAGCAGACCATACCTCCCCTATCTGTGACTGCCTTCTGTGGCTGCTGCTGCTATTGCTGTTGCTGGGCGTGGTGGAATTGCTTCACGGAGTGTGTGCAGCTTGCACTGGCCTGAAGGGAAGCTTCTGCTGGGACTGAGTGGGAGTGATCAATGATGAAGTATGCAGGGGAGTGTGTGCAAGACCATGAATGTCCATGAGTGTGAACTCAAGAGAGTGTATGCTATGAATTCATGAGCATTTGTGAGCTCATGTGCATGTGAGACCGTATGCATGTGTGGTGTGAGTCTGTGAGCATGTGTTTATGTGAGCCTTTGAACATGTGTGCATATGAGTCTAAGTGTGCATGCATGTGAGCATATGAGTGTGTGTGCTGTGAGCCAGTGAGCTTGTGTACATGTGAACCTGTAATCATATGAGTTATGAGTCGGTGGATGTGTATGCTTTGAGTCCCATGTGTCCATACATACATCTTTCTGTGAAAATGCCAGTGGTCTTCATGAGAAGAGAGCAGAGGCTTGACCACACCTGCCCTTTCTCCTCTAGCCTGGGGTCTGAACAAAGCCCAGCCACATCCAGGATGAGCCCTCCTGCATCTACAATATGGGCCCTATTTAGATCTGTCTGCTGGATGTAACTTTCTGATGGACCCACCCCAGGAGCTTATAGGGTAAGAAAAGGTGCCTATGGGCTTGATGTGTGGCTGGCATTCCTAGCACACGGCATGTGTCTTCAAGAGCTTGGGAAGTGGCACTGTTCCTGGCCATGGGGTCCTTGGTCAGCTGCTCCCCTAAGCTAGAGACATTACTTACTCCTCCCTAGGACCTAAGGAATTCTATTTTTTACTTCATTTCAAGGCAAGAGAACTGAGACTGGAGATTGCACAAAAGCTTATGGATTAAGGGCCCATCTGCTGCTGTCAGTGGGCTCTGCCTGTCCACAGTGCCTGGCAGCCTGTTCTTCCAGCTGGCCTCAAAGGCCGAAGATGTTCCCATCTCCACCATCCAGCATTCTGCAGGCCAGGGTAGAGTGAGGCCGGGGAGCACACTGTAGTCAGAGGACGGGGACATTCTTGCAGCAGACATCTCTCAGCCTCAGTTTCACCTGTGTAGAAGAGACATTTGGGGGTGACTCATTCTTGCTATCAGAAAGTCATTCGGAAAAGAACAGCACCACAGGGAAGGCCAAATTCAGAAAAGCATCTTCCATCCCTGCTCCCAACCTCCCCAACTCAGAACAGCTCCCCACCTGCTGCTCACCCACAGGTCACCTTTACGCTTGATGTCAGGTGTGAAGCAATCAGCCCTGTATTTCGTATTGCAGGGTGGGAGTGCAAAAGAAATGTTTAATTTATCACTTGCTCCAGGAACTGGGAGGGAAAAATAATAATAAAAATTCTGTCTCGAGCACCTAGAACATATTATTTACAGCCCCAAACTTTCACAACAATTTGAATGCAAAGCAGGATGGGCTATATTTATAGCACGATGTCCCAATTGCAAAGAAAGGCGTCTGTGAGAAAAACAGCACTTTCCTTTAAACTGCTCACTGAGAACACTGGAAGCTGCCTTGCTTTCCCGGGGAGGATGCGCACTGCAAATGTGCAGGTACCCAGGCAGAGAGAACAAAAGCAGATGAAAACGGCAGGCGTTGGCAGCCTCCACCAGTGGAGCTGGGCAGCTTTCTTTTCATTTAAAATAACATTTCTATTGATTCTCGTGCAGGTCCCCGTGAGGCTGGGAAAGGAGCTGATGCCACCAGGATGAGACACGCCTGAGCCGTTGGTGGTCCTGGTAGTATTTGGCCTGCATTGTTTCCACCCTGAGCCCTGAGGGGTGGGGTCAGAGAAACCCAGCTGACTCAGTTTCCCCCACTCTCTGGGAGAGAAGCAGCCTTTCTTTCCTTGGGGCTGAGATGATTAATGAGGAGCTGAGGAGAGCTTTGAAGATGAAAAATCTCTCCGCTGTCCCAGGGATTAATCATCATATAATATAATGCATGTTCCACAGTGCTGTGGCGACTTAATTACCTACAGTCACCGAAATGATTTTCCTCCCGCGCCTCCCAGGAGAAATAGTCCCCCCCATTTTTGAGCCCCAAAGCCACAGCCCAGACTCTCATCAGCGAATCAAAGCTTCCCACAGCCACTGAGAAGCTGAAGGCTTTCAAGGATTGAGAAACAAGAGAGCTGAAGTAGAAATGCCTCCAAACTCAGAAGGCGTGTGGGGTAGGAGGCAGGGCAGAAGTGGCTCTCACTTTGTCACTTGAAGAACTTGCTGTTCCCTTCAAGTCCCTTGCACAGGTGCACTGGTGGGTGGGGAAGACACAGGACTCCTGGACTAGTCACAGAGTTAAGTTCTCCCCCCCACTTCAGCTAGTCTGTCCAGGCTCAAGGCCTGCTACCAGCCTCTGTCCGCAGCTCTGGCCAGTAAGGCAAGGGACTGTCCCTATTGGCCCTTTCTGAGGAGGTGGCCACTGGGTGTCCATTTTTGCTTATCTGAGGGCTTGTTTTCTAGACATGTGGGTCAAAACCTATACTGTTAGTTTATATTATCAACTTGACACAATTCACCCTAACCCAGGAGGAGGGAACATTATGTGACGAATTGCCTCTATCAGACTGACTTGTGTCCATCCAAGGGACATTTTTTTTAATTGTTAATTGATGGAGGGGGGCCCAGACCACTGTGTATAAGAAAGCAGGCTGATCATGAGCAAGAGTGAACAAGTAAGAGTGTTTCTCCATGGTTTTTCCTTCACGCTCCTGCCTTGAGTTCCTGCAACTACCAGTCAGTCCCCAGTGATGGGCTGTAACCTGTAAGCTGATATCAAGCTCTTCATCCCTGCATTGCTTCTGGTCACTGTGTTTATGGCAGCAACAGAAATCAAAGCAGAACAAAGGCTATTATCATTTGTGATGAACACGAGTGAGCTGGCATGTTTGGATTAGGGAGGTCAGTGGGCCTGAGGGACTTCACTCAGTGACCATCTGTACTGGTTATTTTGACCCCATTGTGACCTTAATTCCTAACAGAAACAACTTGGAGAATGATGAATTGGTTTTGACTCAATGTTTCAGTGGGTTTCTGTCCATCATGGCGGTAGCGACTCAGTTCGTGGCAGTGGGAGCTTGTGGCAGAACTGTTCACAGCACAGATGAGCAGGCAGGAAGGGAGAACAACACACTTCCATGACCCTGCCTCCTACAACTCCCTCCCACCATCCAGGCCTTACCTCCTAATGGTCCCATCACCTCTAGGAAGCAGATTCAGAGTTCAAACCACAAGCCTATGGGGACATTTCACATCCAATTCATAGAACCATCCTTTAATTTAAATTGGTGCTTGGGGGGACCTGACACTTTAATGTCCTGGTCACCAGATGAGGGGGCATTTTGATGCCTCTCAAAAACTAGATCAAGAATTTTTTATTTATTATATTTGGCCATTGAAGGAATAGATCCACTGCAGAGAGTTTGGAAAGCAAAGCAACTGTAACACAGACAAAAGGGAGAGTCACCCTGACTTATGCACACCGCACAACATTTCTCTCTTATCTTTTTTGTAGGCACTTGCTTACATGGCTAAGGTCCACCTGGCTTGACCTTCTCTTAGCATTGAAACAGAAAGCCTCTGAGAAAGGAGAAAGGGCTCAGTGCCTGCCCGTTTGCTGTATGCCTTCTGGCCATCTGCACACCCTCTCTGGGCTTTGTTATTCTATTCAGAACAGGGCTGAGGCTGCTGGGAGGACAGGTAGGCTCCTGGGATAAGAACACATGCTATGCATGGGTTGTGGCTGAGCTGTCACCTTGTCAATGGTTGTCTCGCCTGGCTCCTCTGTATCTTGGTGGCATGCTCTTTCCCCTTCTGTCTTCTTGCCCCATCTTATCTTTCTACAAGCATAGATCTCCACCCAACACAGTGCGCACTTTGAGTTTGCTTCCACCCCACCCCGATGCAGCAGGAGGTCAGGAAGTTTCTAAAGGGGATCTCCTGGCTGTGTTCAAAGCTCCATCTCTGAATGCAGGCCCAAGGTTAGTACCCAGTAAATGTGTACAACAGTTCAGCAAAGAGGATGGGAGCATGTAAGGGCTTCTTGGGAGGAAGAACCTGGTTCACAGTAGAGAAAGTCATGCACAGGAATCGGCAGAGACCCCTGGTGGTATGGCTGGAGGAGGCCGCTTGATCTGGGGCTGCTTAACTGCCCATCCCCATGGATGCAAACATGGAGGCAGCAGGGAGATCCTCTCTGCCTAGAAAGATCAAGGCCATTAGGTGTAGAGTCTCTCTGCCTGGACAACCCTGCGTGGGTCTGTACTGGACACTGCTAGAGAGCTGGTCACTGGGAGGGAAGCCACCCGCCTGAGGTGAAGGGGTTGCAGCAGTTTGGAAGCCAGGTCTGACTGGAGAATCATATCCCGCCCTGCTCCCTGGTCCCTGTGTGGGACTGAGAGGCCTCTGGTGGGTGGAATTAGTCTTCTTCTGCCGAACCAGCTTGAAAACTGCCACAGTTAACCATGGCATGTCTGGTGTTCTGCTCGACATGTGAGTGACCCTGGCCAGCATCCAGTGCCAAGCTGCAGCCACTGAGCTGAGCAGGAAACCCCAAAGTGCCTGACCCCGGACCTTAGTTCTGGGTCGTGTTTCCAGAGCCTGAGACTGGTGTGGCTCCCAGTCCTATTCAGGCCCAGATGTCACAGCTTCATCTGGCCAGCCAGGTCACACCCAACCTTGCCTTCCATCCTCAGTGCCATGGGGTCCCCCTAGAATTCATTGCAGTAGTTCTAACTACCATTTTATACTTCTCCCCCAACAAGCCAGGGGTAAGGGGAGATGTGAAGTCAGTGGACAAAACAGAGCTCCTATCCTCATCTGGAACCAGGTAACTGGATGCAGACAAGGCTAAGTTACCACCAAACAAGATCTATCCATACTTTCAGTCTCCTGAGTCATTTTAGGGATGAAAGGACCTCTTAAGACCAATTTTCATTTAATCATCTATCCATCCATCTATCTACCTATCCATCCACACACTCACCTACTAATCTGCTTGTCCACCCATTCATCTGTCCATCAGTCCATCCTTCTACCTATCCATCTACTCATCCACCTAGCCACCTACCTACCCTTCTCTCTATCCACTCAACTTCCCATCCACTTATCAGCTCACCCATTCATGCATTCATCCACCAATCTACCTACCAATGTATCCGTCTGTCCATCCATCTACCTACTCATTCATCTACCTATTCATTATCCATTTATCTACCTCTTCACCCACCTATCTGTCCTAGTTAGGGTTTCTATACCTCTAGTAAAACACCATTACCAAAAGCAATTTGGGGAGAAAAGGGTTTATTTCTACTCAAAACTCTCAAGTTACACTCCAGCACTGAAAAAAGTCAGGGCAGGAACTCCAGGTAGGAGCGTGAAGGGAGGAGCTGATGCCAAGGCCACGGAGGGGTGCTGCTTACTGGCTTGCTCCTCATGGCTTGCTCAGTCTACTTTCTTATACACCCCAGGACCACTAGCACAGGAGTAACACAGCCCACCAAGAGCTGGGCCTTACCACATCAGTCATCAATCAAGAAACGTACCATAGCCTTGCCTAAAGGCCAAACTGGTGGAGGCATTTTTCCAATTGAGGTTTCGTTTTCCCAGATGTCTCCAACCTGTGACAAGTTGACATTTAAAACTAGCCAGAACACTGCTCATCCACCCACCTACCCATTTATCCACCCGCCCACTAACAGCCACCCACATGCCACTTACCCATCTACTCGCCCACCTGCCATCCACCCATTCTAATACTCATCTATCCAGCCATCAATCCGCCTACCTTGCTAACCCACCTATCAATTTATGCATCCCAATAATCCACTCAGTCTCTTGGGTCCTAGCTCCCAGCCCTGTGCTAAGGCTGCAGCTTTCCTGATCAGGGGTACATTAGATCCGAAAGATCCCAAATGGTGGCAAGCAGGAGACTGATACAATCCTCTTAGAAACACGTGTGTGATTCCAAGGGCAAGGTCCAGCATATCCTCCCTCAGGAAGGATGGCAGGAGAGACATGACTACCTGGATGGACAAGGAAGAAGGAAATGCAGCAGTTCACAGGCGGTGACAGAAGCTCATACGAAAGCCCATGGAGGTCTGCAGGAGGCAGCTGAGCTTTCAAGAAGCTTTGGCTGCTACTTACGATGGTATGAGGTGAGATACTAGACTAGGACAAGGTCAGAGAAAAGGAGACACAGGCCTGGAGGCTGGGGTAGGTCTGAGTCTGTTGAACAGCCCTAACAGATGGGTGTGGGAGGGGTCTGCACAGAGGAGCAACAGCCCACTTTTCTCTGTGTATCTGGTTCTGTCTTGGGGGTCACACAGGGAACCTACCAGACTTCCGTTCCATGACATGGTGGAGCTCCTATCATGGTGGAGATAGTCTGTGAGGGGAGGGGGGTTTGGGATGCTGAAGACGGAGGAGGAAAAGCGAATGTGTCCGCAGCTGAGTAAGTAGATCAGACTGGATGTGAGCTGAGGGGCGGGGCTGTGTGGAGGCTTTCTTCCCCTTTGGCTGAGGTGCCTGAAGCTCAGAACAGGCAGGGAAGGCTCTCCTGTTTGTTCTAGCACCAGCTCAAAGGGTTTTGAGGCTTTGGAAATGTCTAGAAGCTGGAAGCACCACTTTTCCAAGCCTGTGGCATCCAGCCAACAATGGGAACTAGAGGTTCAGAGGCTGGTACCCTAGGGGCTCTTTGCATTGTTTCTGATGGTGACAGCCTTTTGCATTGTTGCCCAGGTAGAAGAGTGACAGCTGGTGAACAACATTGCCCCTAGGCCAGCATTCGCAAGGCTGTCAGGATTCAGGACTGTTCCCTTACTCCCTGCTTGAGGTAAAGCTGAGAGGACAGTTGACCTTTGGGTCCCAGGGTAGGGAAAAACCAAAGGCCTCCTTCTCTGGGCCCAGGGAGCATGTGGTATGGAGAACAGAGACTCCTTCCCTGCTTAGGCTTAGCACTTGCGGACAAAAGATGGGCAGGAGCACAGGAGCTGCCTCTGCCTGATTCCCCCTTTGATTATGTCCTTTGCTGTCATGGCCAGGTCAGGCATCAGTGTTACCCTTCCTCCCAGGACAGCAGTCGGGCCTCAAGAAAGTCAGGAAGAGAATCTCAGAGCGAGGGTGGGCTGACTACTTCCACCACTGGCCCAGCTCAATGGCTCTTGGGATCCTCCTTTTGCTGAAGCTGGACCTGATCTCTGCTTTAGGAAAAAGATAGTCCATATTGAAAGATGGGCTTGGAGGTCTTCCAGAATCCCCAAAGTACCCAGCAGAAGGCTCTCCTCCATCTTTTGGGATTTGGGAGGAGGCAAAGGAGGAGAGGTGCTGGATAGAGAGCCAGGGACAGGAACATACCCTGATTTAAGAGGCCACCTCCTTGGTTTGATTGTCCATTTGAACATGTGTTCAAGAGGACAAGTGCAAAGCAGTTCTGTCCAGAAAGGCCAACGTACCAGTCCTGATCTGAGCTGAGACTGGAGCTTCACACAGGGAGACTTAGCAGGGCGTAGGAGGTCGGGCTAGGCTGCATGACCTCTTCTGGTAGCCTCTACATCCTCAAAACAGAAGAGTGATGGACACTACGTACTAGTTTACTTTTTTATAGAATCCAGGACCCCCAACCCAGGGATGGGATGGGCCCTCCCCCTTCAATCACTAATTAAGAAAATTCCCTACAGGCCAGGCACTAGAGTCCCCTGAACCAGGCCCAACTGCTTTCTACCTGGACCAATCAATGTCTTATAGCAGCCAAAAAGCCCCATCTGGTGTCTCTGAGTCAGAGGAAGTAGCGCAGCAGCCATTACTGACATCCAAAGATGAAGTACAGCTCAAGACCACCTACAGCAAATCCAATGGACAGCCCAAGAGTATAGGCTCTGCTTCCCCTGGCCCAGGGCAACCACCCCTTGGTAGCCCCATGAGGAGAGGAGTCAAGAAGGTGTCAGGGGTAGGTGGTACCATTTAGAGATTTCTATGTGGATCTTGGTGCCTCCCCTCCCCCACACCGCTGCACTTACACCAAAGGGCCTCAGGTGGCCACCTTTCTTCCCTCAAGGGGCTCCCCTACTTTTCATGGACATTTTTAAATCACCTATTCCAACAGGATGAGGCTTGTTTTATAAAATGCCATGGGGTTAAGGAGACTTGGAGCCCTGAGACTGGGGGTGGCAACCACCCCCCTTTGATCTTTAAGATCTTTCCCTTCCTTGATCCCTGGACCAGACTCAGTGGACATTTGTGCAATTGCTCACTCTGGAGACAACCAGATCATTTTTAAATCAGAAATAATGTTTTTTAATTATTATTGAAAAAAAAAAGAAAGAAAAGAAAATGCCCTACAGGTTTGCCCACAGCCTGGTCTTACGGAGGTATTGTCTCGGTTGAGGCTACCTCCTCTCAGATGACTTGAGCTAGTTGACATATATCTAGCCAGTACAGAGAGAGGCAGCCCCAGGCTCTCCACCATGCTTCTAGGGGTTGTGGGGTTCTACTCATTACTACTAGCTACAGGGGTGACTCAGGAGCTGCAGAAGCCTCAGTTTCCCTACACAGAAAGGATGTGATCTCTTCAGATAACTGTTGGTGAATAGGAGCAACACAACTTTCCTGGCTTTTACTTAGGACTCTGTGTAGAGAGATGGTTGCAGCAAATTCATGTTCCCCTGTCCAGTTCTTGGAAAGAGGAACCTGCAGCCCGTTTGCATGTGGCTGGCATACACCATCAATTTCCCAAGGACGATTCAGCTAAGCCACCAGTTGGAGCAGAGATCTGGGTTTTGTTGAGGAAACCACAGGGTGAACCCTAGCCTGGTTTCAGTTCTCTTTTGCTGGTCCTTTTGTAATATTTGTTATTGAAAGAGTTTGTGGAGAAATTGCAAAAATAAAGTGCTTGAGAAAGAAGCAATAACTTGCTTGCTCAACTCACTAATCAGGTTTGGAAATTTCTAATCTAGAGGGATCAATCATCTTGGTTTGTGCAGGACTGAAGGATCTCTCAAGCAGGTCAAGCCTTCTCTAACATAAGCATTCCCTTCTCCACAAAGCTCCAACACTATTTGATTCAGACATGATAGACAGCCAATCAGAGCCTTTGCTGGGACTTTGTTTAAACCTGCGGTACCTCCAATCCACAGGACAGGATGGAGACCATATAAGGTGCTCTCTGGCTTGCAGACAGCCTGTCTCTAAGCCTTGGCAGGGAATCTGCTCTATGCATAAATGCACACCCATGCATGCTCAAGCCTGCAAGCCCACCCACCTTTCCCCAGAATGACAGGGTCAGTGTGCTAGGAGGATAAAAGGAAAGCCATGTGCCTAGGCCTGTGCCAGAGGCTGCGTTCCACTACACAGGGTAGAGAGCCTGTCCCTCAGAGACTGTGGGGGGAAGCAGCCTGAGGAACAGGCATTCACCTACCATAAATGTTTAATTGCACCAGCATTTCTCCATGCAGTGCATACTGGGATGAATTTTATACATTCTGCCCATGTCGCAGTACCCTTCAGCAAGGTTAATCCTGTCCTAACGCAAGTTTAAAAATTAAATCCACTTCCGTGAACAAATGTCCTGTGCAGCCCCATCCGGTTCTTTTATCCACAGTAAATATGTTTGTGCAATGGCTCCAAAGATGAAGCCCCAGGGTGGATAGCACACAGGGTCCACACAGCTCCACGCTCGCAGTCCCTGCATCCATTGCTGCTTGGCTTATGCATTATATATGAAAGCCATGCTCCACTCCTGCCATGGTGCAGGCATGCGGGCAGAGGCCTGTCAGCATGCTTAAATCAAGAGCAAAGCAGATTTTGTTCTGGGCCCTGGGAACAAAAGGCTGTAGATGGATTTGGGGCTTTAAGAATGACTTGGTTAGCTCAGGTAGGGACATATTCTCAGATTTTTCTGGTTTGTTCACAAGCTTTGAAAGCACGGAGAGGTAAGCAAGAACAATCGCAAAGGCGGAAGGAAACCACGAGAAAGCCGCGGCCTCTCTCATCTGATTTGTTGTACCTGCACTCTAGAAGGTGAACGTGACCTTCATCCCAGGCAGAGCTGGAAGACGGTGTCGTGAGATTTGTTTGCTCCATACTGTCCCAGGGCTTGTAGACTCAATTAAGATATTAAAAATAGGACTTGGGGAGTAGAGCTCCTCCGCAGTGCTCTGGCTTTGTTTGTGTCTCCGGCGAGCAGCCCAGGGCAGACTCCCAGCATCCTAGGGAAGCAGGAATCATGGTGTGAAGAGATCCCTGCCTCAGGAGATATAAATTCCAATTTTCTCTGACACAGACTATTATGCTGCAAGCACTGGTCATCTGTCTTCGGGTGCCTGGCAGGTGCTCTGTGCCCCGTTATTATCTCTGGGAAATTAAACAGGCTGTGGGGGAAGAATGTTTCCTGCTGAACCCCAGGTGTATCTGTCTCATGACCTGAGCTGACCTCAGCAACTCCCACTGGGAGTTTTGCTTCTCTGAGGCTGGCGCTGCCTGATACCCTCCCTCACACGCTCTGCCCACCTCCACCAAGGGCTGCTGAGCACTTCCTAATACTACAGAGCTGGGAGGTGGCTTTCTAAAAGCAGGGTCGTGACAGCATGAGCTCCTGACAAAGGAAGGTGAAAGAAAAGGAGCTGAAAAGAGGAAGGGAGGGGAGGAAGAGAGGAGAAATAGGAAAGTGAAAAGGGAAAGAGGGAGAAGAGAAAAAAGGCAGAAGGCAAGTACTCCTCCCACCCTGTGACCCTGGACAAAAGACAGCACTCTCTGCTTAGTCAGTAAAGTGCATGCTTGCAAGCTTGAGGACCTGAGTTCAAGACCCAGTTCCCACATAAAGAAAAAGGAAAGTGCCAGCTGTTGTGCTTATAATCCCGACATAATGGAGATGAGGACAGGCAGATCCTGGGGCTCACTAGCTAGGCTACTGGGAAAGCTTCAGGCCCACTGAGAGATTCTGTTTCAAAACTACAAGGTGGTGGCCAGCAGGGTGGCTCACTGGGTAAAAGCACTTGCCACCAAGTCTGACAACTGGCTGTAGTCCTGTACCCACAGGAAAGAATCAACCAATGTCCACAAGTTGTCTACTGAGCTCCATAGGAACAGTACGGCATGCGAGTGTGTGTGTGTGTGTGTGTGTGTGTGTGTGTGTGTGTGTGTGTGTGTGTGCTCGCGCACACACACACTTTAAAGAAATCTTGTGAAGCCCAGTGTGCTGTTATCTCCCCCAGAAAGGTTTCTGCTGATGGCCTGTAGGGCAACCTGGGAAGACTTGAAGATGTTTCTGGAACAGCTTCCTTTTTTCCTGACACACACGTTCTCAAAGGCAGTCTATAGGGGTGCCTCTGATGAACTACAGGCTAGTTCATCCAACTTCTGGATCCCAAACCCAAACTCTTCCCAGCCCTTGGCCCTGACCTTTGACCTTTAGCACTGCAGCGCTGTCTAGCAGCTTTCAAGTTTGGCAAATTCTCATGGCAAAGGGAAGCCAGAAGCCTTATTTTCTTTCATCAAGATTTATGCTCCCAGAGCTTAGCAGTTGTGGCTGTGCCTTCATACAAGTCTGTGACCTTTTGCTGTTTGTTCCCAGTAGGATTGACAGTCCTGAATATGCAGGCTCCCGTGGCCAGAGGTCAGTGGTTCTCATGCAGCCAAATTTAAAGTATTTGAATGTAACAGAACCTGGCTGTATTTGTCTCTTCTATGTTGCTGACAGACCACAGAACAGGTGACTCATAAAGAAAAGGGGCTTGTTTTGGTTCATGGCTCTGGGCGTGCTAATTCCAGGGTCCTCGTCTAGTATTGCTGGCAGTGGTGACACAGGTCTCTGGTGAGAGGCAGGATTGCTTTTGTGGTTTATGCATATGTGTATGTGTGTGTACAAAGATGCATGCATGAATATGTTATATACCTTCACCAATGAATATACAGGTCTGTATGTACTGTGTCTGTCTATGTACATATGTATACATGTACATGTGCTCATGAATGTTGTGTTTGTGTATGCATGAAGGTATATGTATACATACATGTGCAAACATGTGGGTGTGTGGAGATGAACATGTATGTGTCCTGGTCCTTGTTCTTCCTGTAGAGCCATAGAGCCACCAGGACTGACTGTGGCGTTTACTCCCTGACCCCTTTACTGTGGGTTTTGAATGAGATGTCCCCCAGCAGTCTCAGGCATTTGAATACTTGGTCCCCATTTGGTGGAGTTGTTTGGGTAGGGTTAGGAAGTCTGACCTTTCTGGAGAAAGCATGCCACTGGGATGGGCTTAGAGATTTCAAAAGCTTCCCGCCATCTCCAGTGCCCCTCTCTGCTTCCTGCTTCCCATTTGAGAGGTGTGCTCTCAACTCCTGCTCCAGCTATCTTCCACCTGCTACCTCTGACCCACCAGTACGTGCTCTCGAGCTCTTAAATGTAAGCCCCAAACAAACCCTTTCTTCTACTAGTTGTCTTGATGGTGGTGTTTTACCACGGCAGTAGAAAAGTAACCATTACACTTACCTAGTTTGCTACTGAGCTCCATAGGAACAGTACGGCATGCGAGTGTGTGTGTGTGTGTGTGCGTGTGTGCGTGCTCGCACACACACACTTTAAAGAAATCTTGTGAAGCCCAGTGTGCTGTTATCTCCCCCAGAAAGGTTTCTGCTGATGGCCTGTAGTGTTTGGAGCCCTACCTCCAAACACTACAGAGGATCTGAGTTCCTACAAACTTCCTACCACACAAGGAATGAAATTCCCGTGTTCAAACGACGGCACCTGCATTCTTCATTGCCATAAGCCACATCCCAGCAATGTTCCCCTGCTTCATGACTGCGCTGGTGACATATCCCCTGAGGACAGTGCAGGCAGAGGCAGCTGGCATATAGTGTCCAAAGACTTATTCCCTTTTTCTGTCTTGACCAAACCCCAGGTGAATATTCTGAACCAACTAGTTGGCACAGAGAAGCTTGCTTGCCTGATCCTGAACCCTGTCCTTCCTGGCTTGGCAGCTCTGGGAGGAACAGAAGATGCCTGCTTATGCTTTCTCAACATTGCAGTTCCCTACAGGCATCCTATATTTTTGCTGGGTCTTTTCTGACTCTCCTTGCATCTGACTGTCCTGGCACAAACAGATCTGCACTGCACCATGGCCCACAAAAATAGCTGTCCCTTGACACCCCCTGCCCCACCACCTTCTGACTCCCAGTGAGGACATCAGATGTCTACATTTTTTTCAGATGAATAATTACTACCAGATTAGGCTGAGTGTAGGGTACAGGGCTCAAAAGACAGAATTTAGCTTGAAGATGGGGGTTGGGGGCTGGAGGACTGGGAGCGGGGCAAGAGATGTCTTCACCTGTGGGTGTGATGAGCAGCCCCTGATTGGCTGAACCTCACACCGTTCAGTGTCTGATCCTTGAAGGCCATGGGACTTTAGTTCTCTACCTGTAAAAGCCAGGTAAGTTCTTCCTCCTTGGTGGCTTGTAACAACAAGGTACAAGAAGTGCTTGGGAAGGATGCCACAGGTCCACATCAAATCCCCGATGGCCAGCTCGTTCCTGACTATCCTGGGATCCGTCTTCCAGAATCCTACCTAACCACAAGGGATGATTTAAAGCCTGATGGGAAATGGGAAGGGAATGTGGGGGGATGCTTGACTTACGCCACCAACAAGGCATGTCCTTTGCAAATACAGGTGACCCTGAACTGGGCTTGGATGTCTTTGCAGGGGAAGTGAACCTCAAAAGGCCCCACTGGAAGAACAGATGTACCCTTGGGACTATTTTAGGTCTCTTGTGTAACCAGGGTTCTCCAGGAAATGACTGTATCCTGGGGATTGGGACACTGGAGCCCACAGTGGGGTGCTGTGTCCCTGCCCTACAGGAGCAGAGTGCCTTTGCAATGCTATAGCAAGGGCCGAGAGCTGAGCAGTCACCATGGCCCTGGGACCTGCTGCACTGTTCATCTTGACTCTATACATCAAAGACCTGACCACACATGGTGCTGACACCTGCCCAGGTGAGTTGAACTCCAAATCCCTGAAAGCAGGTAACTAGCCACTCAGTGCCTACTTAGTGTCCCTGTGCACATCTTTCTGAGACACTCCTGTTAGCTCAGTGTCACCCTTGGGGGACAGACTCCGACCGACCAGCACCAGGCCATGTGGAGATTTCACGGACCTGTGACTGCTGACCCTGAGGCCTTCGGTCTGACGTCAGGAAGAGAAGGCCACACCATTGTTTTCTGCCTTCTTAGGGGCTTTGGAGAGAAACGCTAAGATCCTCTAATGTGGTGGCTGCCACACCCCTTTGGTAACTTTGGTAAAATGCACTCCAGAGTCTCATGGTACATATGGGTAAGGATTTGGGGTTGAAGAATATCCCTGATCAGTTCTGTCCACCATGGGGATATTGTTCCTAAGCCCAGGACAGCTGTCCCAAGTGGTGACATAGTTAGAGAAGGGAGTCAGACAGCAAGGCACAGCTCACCCCAGGGGAAAGAGCCCAGCAAGGAAAATGGACAGGGAAAAGCCTACCAGGCCTCAGCTCTACACAAATAACTACAGGCAACTGAGGAAAGCTGAGAGGTGGACCTTCCTACCAACTGTCCAGAGCCAGTCAGCCCTGTAAACACACACATACACACAAGTAATACTATATGGACTCAACAGGTTCTATTTAGGAATATATTTATGTAAATATATATGCATACAATAACAAGTAGTGATAAAAGAGGCCATGAATTGGAAGGAGAACAGGGAGGGAAGGTTTGGAGGGGGAAAGGGAAGGGAGAAATGTTATAATTATAATCCCATAAAAAAAGAGCCTGGTAAGAAGCATATCAAAGACTATCCTCTGGTCGCCAAGGTGATCCCTGCCCTATTCTGATAGCAAGAGTTATTCTGCAAAGGTCAGCTAACAATACTTAATAAAATGTAGTAACTTGGGTTTGGGTCCAGTTGTGTCTTGGAGCATTCCTCCCCCTCCCCCTTCAAGAAGCCCTCTACTCCAGCCAACCTCCAAGGTTGGTAGAAAGTGTTACCTTGACTCAATTTCCTAGCAAGATTTGTTTATTTTATTTTTTCAGAAACAGTATACAAAACTCTCTTTAAATTCCAGAGTGATGGAAGACTTCAGCTTTCATTCTCAAGCTAAGTCCTTGCCACAGCCCTATTCTTTAAGAAAGGGTATTTTTAAATATGTACGGCTGCTTTGCCTGGATGTATGTCTGGGCACCTTGTGCATGCCTAGTGCCTGCAGAGGCCAGAGAAAGGCATCAGCTCCTCTGGAACTGGAGTTACAGACAGTTGTGAGGTGCCATATGGGTGCTGGAAACCAAAGCTGGTCCTCCACAAGAACAAGTGAGTCACTGAGTCATCCCTCTAGTTCCTGCAACCACTTGGGGCTGAGGGGACAGAGACTCGGGGGGCTTAGGTGACATGTCAAAGGACCACAGCACTGGTAATTGGAGGTCTTATTCTTGAGCAGGGTCTCCCCATCAGGCAGGGCTCTATCCTGCATTCCTTTCCCACCTGCCCAGCTTCCCAGGGCAAGGATGGACCTAGTTGCCATCAAAGGAAGACCTGACTTCTACCCCCATCTCTCCAGAGGAGGCTGGTGATTCTGGCTGCAGTCTTCTGCCCCTGGCTGACATGGCTGAGCTGGCAGTTGCCCTCAGAGCAGGTGGCTCAAGACTAACCAATGCTTACGTTGTTCTGCAGAAGTGAAGGTCCTGGATCTGGAGGGCTCCAACAAGCTCGCCATCCTTCGAGGCTGCCCTGGTATTCCTGGAGATCTAGGACCCAAGGGAGAAGCAGGTGCCAAAGGAGATAGAGGTGTGTGCTGGGGAAGGAGCTTCACGGAAGAGACAGTAACAGCAGATGGATCCAGAGTCTGGTCTTCTGAACTTGGGTGCTTACCTCAGGCCCTCCCTGCTCTAGATCTTACACCAGGGACCTTGACAGAATGGCCAGTGACAAAAACTAGGTCCAACTTGTCTGAAAAGGTTCCGGAGGGCTTCTCTAGAGCATCTTAGGTGCTCCAGGCTTGTTTTGCAGCCCTTCCTGGTCCCCTAGCAGTACTTGCTCCACTTGGTGACTAGGAGACAGCTAGGCAGCACTTTCACATCCTCACTGAAAGCTGCCTCTGATGACAGAACAGAGGCTCAAATGGACCAGCACCTTCCTGACTTGGTGCTCCAGGGAGAGTGGGACAACCTCCATCTTGGGATCTGCTTCAGGATCACTGGAGCCCTGAACCACAGCCTTAGCATTTGTGGGGACCTCAAGCACACTTGCTCTCACCAAGTGGGAGACAGTGGTGATACCTATATGTCCTGAGTCAAACTTAGACAGATGTGCCCTGAGGTCCAGCAGGAAAGCTGCCTGGGTGAGCCCAATGCTTGCAGGCACCCCAAGTCGAGCCTGGTGGGGATCTGGTATGGACAGGACAAACCTGGACACCACAATGATACTCCGAGAAGACGCCAGGCTTGAAGCTGACATGGGTGGCCCCAGGCCGAGTCCCACTTGCATGCTCATCTCTGAGTTCCCAGTAGGGGAAGAGATTTCTGTCCTCAGACCCATGCAGAGGGACTTCAGAGAAGAGTATGTCCCAGGATGGGACAGCCAGCAATGGAGGAGGTGTATTCCTCTTCCTTGGAACCCACTTCCCTATAACTAAATTGCTACCAATGTGTATTGCTGATTTGACCCAAAGTGGGAACTAGTGTGCCCTGGGGCACTGTAGGATCAGTGGGCCTACAGCAGCCTCCCTTCAGTGAGGCTGTTCCTCTCAGATCTCATGTCCATCCGTAGAGGATGAACAAGCCCACTCTGCCCTTGGGCACACCCTCAAGTTCCCGCAGACACCCACAGTGTTGTGCTGGGGACCAGTGTGGCTCCTGCCATCAGACCCTGCAAAGGGGCCTTGTGACTGCCTCACAGCTTCCATGGAGCCAGAAGCCATCTTAGTTAGGGTTTCTGTTTCTGTACCAGAACACCATGGCCAAAAGCCATGGGGAGGAAAGGGTTTATTTCATCTCACAGCCAGGGAAGTCAGGGCAGCAACTCAAGGCAGGAACATGGAGGAAGCAGGTGGTGTGGAGGCTTGCTTCTTAAAGCTTGCTTAGCCTGCCTTCTTGGCTGCCAAGACCACCAGACAGGGGTGGTACCACCCACAGTGACTGGGGCCCACTGATATCAACCACCAAACAAGAAAAAGGTCATGGCCTTTTCCACGGGCCAATCTGGTGGGGGCATTTTCTCAGTCCATGCTCTCTCTTTCCAAATGACTCTAGCCTGTGCCAAATGGACATAAAAACTAGTCAGCACAGGGTATTTAGGCATGATAGACTCACAGCTTTCTATATGGACACTCTGCATGAAAGGCCTGCCCTCTCTGTATGGAGACCTTGTACGACAGCATCTCTGAAGACAAGTCCCCGTCCCTGTCCCAACCCCCCAGCCGTAAAGCCACCATAGCCCAGTCCTCATCCACTCAGCTTGGACAAAAGGAGCAAACAAGAGCTTAGTGAGTGCCTGCCTGAGGTTAAGCTATAAGCACCCAGCCACAGGTTAAGCTATACCAGCCCCTGTGCCCAGTCATGTTTTGGCTATACCCCACATTCTGTGCCCTCCACAGTGAGCCTGGCATGAAAGGGTCAGGAGTTTGCCACCTAGACAAAGACTTTCCAGGGTATGATGGTGTATGCCTTGCTCAGAAAGTATATTTGGATTTGCAGGAGAGAGTGGCCTCCCTGGACATCCTGGGAAGGCAGGACCTACTGGACCCAAAGGTAATGGCCTGGCAGACAACCTGGGATGCTAAATGAGAACCCCAATCTGTCCATGAAGACACAGGGCTTGGAGAGAGATGGGGAGGGACTGCCCTACCCCAGGCCTCAGGGTCCCTTCCTTGGCAACAGCAGAGGTTGCCTCCCCCCTGCCTCACCCCTATTCCAGCTTACCAGCTGACCCTAAGCAGTGCCCCAAAGAGTATGGGGTGGCCATACTCTTTGGTGGGTCTCCTGATTGGTCAGATGCTCTAGGCACAAGCATCTTGTTCTCTTCTCCCAGGAAACCAAGGAGAGAAGGGAGTAAAAGGAGAGAAAGGTGAGTCCCTGTGTTGTGTCCTGCGGGTATAGAGAGATCTGCCATGCCCAGACCTACCTAGAGAGAGGGGCCTCAGCCTGGGGTTTTATTGTCTGGGTAGTGAGGACAGTAGGTGGCAGGGTCAGGACATTCAAACTCTGAGGGCTCTAGCACCTGCCAGTGGTCTAAGTGGATGATTAGCAAAACTGATTTGAATTCTTTTCTAATTGATATTTATTTATTAAGAAGTTATAAAACTCCAAGACACAACCTCATGCTTTCTTTATGGTTGAGGGGGATCTACCTGAGTTCCAAATTCCCTCCAGGTCTCCTGGGTAGCCATTCTAGTGGAACATAGTCTAAACATGCTGGGAGTAAGGCAAAGCTATCCACTCTCACTGGTACGCAAAGCCTCAACAAGGATGCTGTCGGGGACAGCACTTACCACAGCTGTGGAGGAAGTGGGACCACGTACTCCAAGAGGAGGTCCTAGGCAGATCCTGGAATTACCCAGCTCATATATTTGTGGGGTTATAGGAGCCAATAGGGATGAAGCTGATGACCTCACACTAATGATCAGTGTCTCTTCTCTCCCCACACAGGAGACACCGGGCCATCTCAGTCCTGTGCTAAAGGTGACCACATCGCCTACCCTGTCCCCATACAGATATTCTCTGACCCTGCTTCCACTTCTAGGCCCCTGCTGTGTGACTTTAGTTTGGTTGTCTGTCTTCTCTGAGCATACCTGGGCCCTGGGCCCACCCTCATTATCTGCTTCTCTCCACAGGACCTCGGGCCTGCAAAGAATTGCTCACCCAGGGCTACTCTCTTACTGGCTGGTACACCATCTACCTGCCAGACTGCAGGCCCCTCACTGTGCTGTGTGACATGGACACGGATGGTGGGGGCTGGACCGTGAGTGTTGGGTTAGCCCTCAGGCACTGAACTCTCGGAACCCAAGTTCCATGGTCAACAGAAAATGCGGTTCTCTGTTCCTTGTCCTTCAGAGGGAGGCCTTCATTCTCTGAAGATAGGGAATCAGAAATGCTGGCAGTGACCGGTGTGGGTGAGCATATGTTGAAGGGGAGGCCCAGCTGGAGCCAGCACGCTCCTGTGCCTGCTGTGTGGCTTGGGACATGTTGCCACTTACTCCATGTATGGGGTCTGCAATGGCCTGCTTCTGGCGCTAGATTCCCAGCATTCTGAGGATCATAGATTCCTGCTCTGCTTTGAGGCTGGGTTCCCCATGTTGACTTCTGTGTACACCTCACTGTCCCAGGTCTTCCAGAGGAGGCTCGATGGTTCTGTGGACTTCTTTCGGGACTGGGCCTCATACAAGCGGGGCTTCGGCAGTCAGCTGGGGGAGTTCTGGCTGGGGAACGACAACATCCATGCTCTAACCACCCAGGGTAGGCAGTTCTGGCCTGATGGGGTAACCTAGGGACCCTGAGACCTGGGCCATGTGGCAGAGGAGTTCCGGGTGGGTGGAGTGGGCACAATGCACAACAATGGCCCACCAGGGCACGAAAGCCCTGCTGTGGCCTTCCAGAGGCCGAGGGTCAGGGGGTGAGGATCTCTCCAGCTGTGGGCTATTGACGTCTCAGGACCCAACACAAGAGATATACAAGTAGTCTTGGGGGCCTCCCTTCTCCTCTTTAGCTATTAATTCACCCAGAACACTTGCCTCTGTGTCCTACAGAAGTTCCCTTTGCCTCTAACTTCCCACAGAGAGCAGGCTCCCCAAGTCCCTTCTCGCCCCACTATGGTACAAAACACTAGCTCATGGCCTGTCTGATGATCCACTGAAAATCACATAGCCTTTTGTCCCTTAGCTACTGTCAGGACACCTCATTATATTTCCTCCTGCGCATTCAATTAAAACAAAAACAAACACACAAACAAAAAACCCTGCACATCTAGGTTCAGGATAGTGCACTAGAAAGCACAGCCCTCTGGGAAAATTCACAGAATAAAGCATGCTGGGTCATACCAAGGGAACACTGCCAATGGGTTTTCAGGTACTAGCTGTAGAACAAATAGAAGGTGCCTAGAAATACGGAGCACCCCTGAGGTACTCCTGTGACCAAAAGATGATGGCACCTGCCCAGGGGAACTCCCTTGGGCCTCCCAGTTCAAGTCTCATTCAGATATGTTCTAACTGCCACCTCTCATGTGTGGCGGCAGGTCACTTCAAAAACTGAGACTTAACAGCTCTCCTCTACTCCCTGCAGGAACCAGGGAGCTGAGGGTGGATCTCACAGACTTCGACGGCAATCATAACTTTGCCAAGTACCGCTCCTTCCAGCTCCAGGGAGAGGAGGAGAAATACAAGCTTATCCTAGGAGACTTTGTCGGAGGTGGTGCTGGTAAGCAGCTTCAGGGAGACAGTGGAGGTGTGGGATGAGGGTCTGTGAGATGAACCAGTTTGAACCAGTCTGGGAGTAGAAAGACCCATTTTCATCTCTCCTGTGGTGGCCTTGAGCTGGGTCCATGGCTCTAAGCCCCAGGTCAGCATCTGCAAAATGCTAATATCTTCATCTTTATGTCACATGAGGGATCATGAAATGTGGTCTGTTAGCACCCTCAAGACTGCCCCATGGCCCAGAACTAAGGGCCCATACCCAGCCCCATTGCATAATGATTGAGGATCACTGACTACCATCCTTGATGAAGTCAGAAAAGAGAATGCTAAAGCCCTGTTTCCCAAAAGGAGTACCTTTGGGACACTAAGTTAGCTAGACTTCCATCTCTGTGACAGAAAACTAAAGGAAGTAAACTAAAAATGAAGAAAGATTAATTTTGGCTCATGGTTTTAGTTCTTAGTCAACTGGACCCTTTACTGTGGACCCAAGATGAGGTTTTATGATGGAAGCATGTGATGGAATGAAGCCTCTCTTTTTAGGGCCAACAGAAAGCAAAGAAAGGGGCTGGAGGAACACCCTTCAAAGGCAGGTCCTAGTGGTCCCCTCCTCTAACCTGTCTTCTCAGTGTCATCATCTGCCTATGGTCTACTAGGAATCTATCAGTGACTAATCCACTGGCAAGACCTCAGCTCTCCTAATCCAATCACCCGATCCCCAGACACTGCTTGCACTTGACCAAGCCTTCATACTACACAGCTTTTGGGGGACACTTGATTGCTGAATCACAGAAGCCCTTATTTCCCATAAGGACCTGTGGTTTGGAAAGTGCATCCTACAGCGTCTTCACCTGGGGACAGTGGATTGGAGAGATTCCCAGTGTGTCTTGGGGAGACTGTGAGGGGCATGGCCACACCTATTTAACTGCTAAGCTCACAGCAAAGTGAGGCAGGCCATTTCCTCAGGAGCATTGATGGTGACAGCTCTGAAATTTATGTACCCAGTTTGCACCATCTCACCTGGGACTTTTAGGAGAAAAAAAAAGTGGGGAGGGCTGACCGTGTTCTGCCAGTGGGAAAGCTGAGGCTCCTTGCAAGCTGCAAGCCCAGCATGGAGGTGGAATAGGATGAGTCCTGGAGGCATGAGGCCTCCAGTGCCTGCTGATGGACAGCTAGGGCAAGAGGAAAGTCAAGAGAAGGTCTAGAAAGAGATGTAGGCTGCAGCAGAAAGAGAGCCGGTCCCACTGGTGCTGTTCAGAGGGTTCCTGAGGGAACAGATGGTGTGGTTAGGGAGAGAGATGACAATGGCCAGGGACTTACTGGACCAGTCAGAGGGGTCATAGCTGATGCACACTCTTTCCTGAGGCTTGAGAAGCTGGGTCCCTTGCCTGGACCTCAACCGATACATTTTCCAACTGAGGATAGGAAAGTTATAGGCAGGAGATGGGGCTGTCAATCAGGTGTCTAGCATCTACATGACTCAGGTTCTTTCTGAACAGGTGACTCCCTGACTTCCCACAAAAACCAAGTCTTCTCCACCAAAGACCAAGACAACGACAAGGCTGCTTCCAGCTGTGCACTGGCTTACCGTGGAGGCTGGTGGTACACAGGGTGTCACACTGCCAACCTGAATGGCCTCTACCTCGGGGGTCCCCATAAGAGCTATGCGAATGGTGTCAACTGGAGTACATGGAGAGGGTACAACTACAGCTACAAGGTTTCTGAGATGAAGATGCGCCTCATCTAGCTTCCCACACAGGGAGGACCCTCCAAACTCCAGCATGCTGGCAACGGGAGCCTTCTAGCTCCATGGGCAGCTAAGGAAGGAGTATGCCCACCCTGCCCTGCTCTGCCCTTTGCCCACAGACCACATATCCCTTGACCTCCAAGCCGGCTTTCCTTACATACCTATAATCTCACCCCAAAGGAAAAAAGTGCGTTTCCAAATGCTGCTTGTTCTCTGACAGACATGTCTGTGTTTTTTTCTGTTACATTTGAATATTTCACCATTTCTGTATCATCCAGCAGAGCTATCTATGAACTTAACAGCCCATTTATAAGCACAGAGGAAATGACCAATGCCTGATACCCTGTGCCATCTCTGACCCCCAGCTCTGTCACTACCGTAAGTGACCTGTCCCCATTCCAGCTCCAGTGCCCACTCATAGCTCACTTGCAGCAAAGTACATGGTCACTAAAAGGTTACCTTGGCACTAGGAAACACTCTCAGGAGGCTGGGAGCGCACACAAGCCCCTCTGTCTATCTAAGTGGTAGATAGAAAGCACACACAGGCTTTTATCTAAGTGTTTCTGTGAGCCAGCACTTCCCAGGAATAGCAGAGGTGCTGAGCACTTTCCACTTTAGAAGAGAGAGGCAGGAAGATCAGAATTTCAAGGCCATCTCAGGCTTAAATCCAGCCTGGGAGACATGAGCCACCATCTCAAGCAAATAAGAAAACAGCAGCAACAAAACCATGGAGTCGAGGGGAAGAGGACGTGTTCCCACACAAGGATCTAGTACTAGGATGGCCTCAGGGGAAGCAGCCGAAATATCAGGGTGGAATATGGAGACCAAGGCACAGTGGGAAGTTGAGGGCCATTAGTTATGCTTTAAGAAGTGTTGGCATTCCCACCAGCAATGGAGGAGGGGTCTCCTTTCTCCACATTCTCTCCAGCATGTAATGTCACTTGAGTTTTTTATTTTAGCCATTCTGATGGGTGTAAGGTGGAATCTCAGGGTAGTTTTGATTTGCATTTCCCTGATGACTAAGAATGTTGAGCATTTCTTTAAGTGTTTCTCTGCCATTCAATATTCCTCTTTAGAGAATTCTCTGTTTATCCCTGTACCCCATTTTTAAAATTGGATTACTTGATTTGTTGCTGTTTAACTTCTTGAGTTCATTATATATTCTGGATATTAGCCCTCTGTCAGATATAGGGCTGGTGAAGATCCTTTTCTAGTCAGTAGGCTGTCGTTTTGTTCTGATGACAGTGTCCTTTGCTTTACAAAAGCTTTTCAGTTTCATGAAGTCCCATTTATTGATTGTTGCTCTTAGAACCTGTGCTGTTGAAATTGTCTCCTGTGCCAATGAGTTCAAGGCTCATCCTCACTTTTTCTTCTAACAGATTTAGTGTATCTAGTTTTATGTTGAGGTCTTTGATCCACTTGGACTTTACTTTTGTGCAGGGTGATAAATATGGATCTATTTGTTTTTTCTACATGTAGACATCCAGTTAGACCAGCACCATTTGCTGAAACTTGTACAACCATTTTGGAAATCAATCTGGCACTTTCTCAGACAATTAGGAATAGCGCTTCCTCAAAATCTAGCTATACCACTCCTGGGCATATATCCAAAATACGCTCAAGTACACAACAAGGACATTTGTATAACCATGTTCGTAGCAACTTTATTTGTAATAGCCAGAACCTAGAAACAACTCAGATGCCGCTCAACTGAGGAATGGATACAGAAATTGTGGTACATTAACACAATGGAATACTACTCAGTAATTAAAAGCAAGGAAATCATGAAATTTGCAAGCAAATGGTGTGATCTAGAAAAGATCATCCTGAGTGAGGTATCCCAGAAACAGAAAGACACACATGGTATATACTCACTTATAAGTGGATATTAGACATATAATATAGGATAAACATACTAAAATCTGTACACCTAAAGAAGCTAAGGAAGAAGGAGGACCCAGGGTAAGATGATCAGTCCTCACTCAGAAAGGCAAATGGACAGACATCAGAAGAGGGAGAAAACAGGAAACAGGATAGGAACCTACACAGAGGGCCTCTGAAAGACTCTACCCGGCAGTGTATCAAAGCACATGTTCACAGCCAAACTTTGGGCAGAGTGCAGGAATCTTATGAAAGAAGCGGGAGATAGAAAGACCTGGAGGGGACTGGAGCTCTACAAGGAGAGCAACAAAACCAAGAAATCTTGGTCAAGGGGTCTTTTCTGAGACTCCAACCAAGGACCATGCATGGAGATAACCTAAAACCTTCACAGATGTAGCCCATGGCAGCTCAGTCTCCAAGTGGGTTCCCTAGTAAGGAGAACAGGGATTTTCTCTGACATGAACTCAGTAGCTGGCTCTTTGATCACCTCCCCTTGACAGGGGAGCAGCCTTACCAGGCCACAGAGGAAGACAATGCAACCAGTCCTGATGAGACCTGATAGGCTAGGGTCAGTGGGAATGGGAGGAGGACTTACCCTATCAGTGGACTTGGGGAGGGGCATAGGAGGAGATGAGGGAGGGAGGATGGGATTTGGAGGGAATGAGGAAGGGGGCTACAGCTGGGATACAAACTAAATAAACTAATATAAGAAATAAAAATAATAAATAAATAAATAAATAATTGTGGCTTAAAAAAAAAAAGAAGACGTGTTAGCAGACATGGGCAGGGTCTTACCAGGTTCTCTATTGCTTATGTGCTCTCCGGGAAGCAGCAGAGTAATGGGTCAGAACAGGAAGGCCAGGACATGGTGGGCAGTTAAGGGATTCTAGGTGTGCCCTAAGGGTAGTCTGCAGGCAGAGGATGTGGTTTTACCTATGTCCACTGTGGAACTGTGGGTAGCTGGTAGAGAGAATGTTATCTTGGCTCCCTGGTGCCAGTGCGGCCTCAGAGAAATCATCTGAAATTAAGGGCCTGAATATGGGGCCCAACAACACAATCTAAAAATAACAGCAAAACACCCCAGCAGGTCAGTAAAAACAAGAGTATTTGGCTGGAGGTGTAGCTTGATGCCTGACTAGTGTGCACGGCACTGAGTTCCAAAGGCAGCGCTGGACAGAACAAAGAAGGCATGAATGTGAGCAAACATTCAAAAAAATCAGAAAATCAATGCGATGTATTTGTTAAAAGCTGCAAATAATTTAGATTTCTAAAAATGTCCTCATATTTGAAAAAAAAAACAACTTCAATTTATTTACAAAAATTATACTTAACAGAGAAATGCAAATCATAACCAAATGACACAGTAAGACAGGCTTCAGCTCATTTAAGCCCTAACTGAGAGAGGCCAAGTTTAGGGGCCGAGGGGTCTGCTCAGTGGTAGAGCTTACCAGAAGTCTGTGGCCAGTCTGGAAACAATGAGCATGCGTGGATGTCACGGAAGGACCTCGGTCATGACCTCATATTCACAGGGTGTCCTTCCTGGCTCGGAGGCGCCAGTGCGGCTGCAGGAGCACAGCCTGCAACTAGAGACCCTCAGACCAGAGTGCCCACCACAAGGAGAACGCACCAAACCCCCACAGAGACAGAGAATCTCCTCGGCAGCAAAGGCAGCGCTGTTTGCATGGCAAGAGGTGGGAGGCAGCGGCATCATAGTGTTCACTTTAGTTAATTTTTAACATATGTATGCGTGTGAGTGTATGCACATGTGTGTGCAGGTATGTGCTGAGGGCAGAAGAAGGCACTGGATCTCTGGGAACTGGAGTTGCATGCGTTTGTGATTTGTACAGCTTGTTACATGGCTGCTGGAATCCAAACCTTGGTCCTCGTGATTGCACAGAACAAATTCTCAACCTTGAAGCTTTCTCTCTTGCTGCTCATCTAGCTATTTTTTTATGCAGTTCTCCTGGTGACAAATTTCACATTTGCTATGCATCAGAGTTTTTAATTTGCTCTATTTTATTTTCATTTGCTTATTTATTTAGCGTGTGTAGGTGTGTAGGAGCGGCATGTTAATTCAGAGGTAAATCTATTCTTTCAGTGCTATTCTTCAGTCAACCTGCACTTTATTTATTGATTTGTCTGTCTATCTATCTATCTATCTATCTATCTATCTATCTATCTATCTATCTATCTATCTATCTATCTATCTATCTAACTATCTATCTATCTCTATCCATCTATCTATTATTTATCTATCTATCTATCATCTATCTATATATTTATCTATCTTTCATCTATCTTATCTATCATCCATTTATCTGTCTTTGAGACTGGATCTCTTGCTAAGACTTAGGACTTGCTGATTAGGTGAGGCGGCTGCCAAGCAAACTGCAGGAATTCTTCTGCCTCTGTCCCCCTGGCACTGGAATTAGAGCTGTATGCTGATACACCCATTAAAAATTCTTCTTAGATTTATTTATTTTACTATTTTATGCATATGAGTGTTTCATCTGTGTGTATGTCTGTGCACAGATGAATCTGACACCTGGAAGAGGGTGTCAGATCTCCTGGGACTGGAGTTACAGATAGTTTTGAGCCACCATGTGGGTGCTGAGAATTGAACTTGGATCTAACCAGTAGTGCTCTTGATTGCTGATCCATCTCTTCAACCTGCACACCCACCTTTTATGTGGGTTCTGGGTACTGAATTCAGTCCTTGTGTTCTCAAGGCAAGCACTTAGCTAACTGAACATCTCCCTAGCCCGTACTTTAACTAGTATTTTCATTTGTTGTAGGGTTTCTTACTGGCAACTGTTTTCTTTCTGCACCTTATTTTGATTTACTTAACTTTTTGTGTGTGAATGTTGTGCTAAGGATAGAACCTAGGACCTTGGGTGTGTTGAGCAAAGGTGAGGTCACACCTCAAGCCCTAGCATTTTGAATACGCATGGACGATTTTGTAGATATATTTTCAGCACAAAGTTAGCTGAAAGCTTGCTCCTCTAGATTATACCACAGGTGAAAACTTCCCCACCATGTGAAAAATTGATTTCCATTCTTGGGGTGTTTGTTTGTCTTTCATCCTTAAACTCTCCCTTTCAGTCCATCTTACAGCACCTAGTGCTTTGATGGGGCATTGCTCTTCAATCCAAGGGGGAGTTGGCATTACTTCCTGAAGTTTGAAGTCTTTGGTGCTCCTAACTCAATTAGATCAAGACTGTGGTATGGGTGTCCTTCTTCAGGATTGCCTGTTTTCTTGATTCTTTGCCTCCCCTGTACAATTTGGGACTACACGCTGAACTTTTCTAATCTTGTTATGGGACTCTGATCCCTTTAAAAGACCTTCTGGGACAATGTAAATTTTGTTATTGATTGAGCAGAGAAGTTCTTTCTTGGTAATGTTAATGCTTCCAATTTTAATTCTTTCTCTAATCTGCCTCCTGCCCTTCTTCTTCTTCTTCTCCTCCTCCTCCTCCTTCTTCCAGATCAGCAGATACTTTCTTTCACCTCTAAGATGCAGATGTGTCCCTAAGTGTACACTGCAGAGCCCATGGCTTCATCCTCTGTGGCTCAAATTGACCTTTGAACTGCTTTGACCTGTTTAGGGGTTCAGGCTCTTCTCTGGTGTTGACCCCAGCTTAGCCACTGCAAGTCTTCTATACCAGGTCCTAGCTATCCTTGGGTCCCAGCCTGCCCTTAGGTCCCTACCCCTCTGGGTCCCTGCTACCCCTGGTTCCCACGCTCCTGGGTCCCTGCCTTTCTGGGTCCCCGCTCCTCTGGGTCCATGATCCCCCTGGGTCCCTGCTCCTTGGGTCCAGTCTCTCCTTGAGCCCCCTTCCCTCTGTGTCCTTGCTCCTTCTGGTTCTGTTGCCCCTCTGGGTCTTGTTCACTTGTTTAGGAATCTGACCTCACTCCCCTTCTAATTCATTAAAGAATATGACATCTACACTTTTTATGTTCTAACTTGGAATGTAATTTAAGTTTTTCATAAGTTTTATCCTATGCAAATCAAATTATACAAATTTTTATTTTTGTATACATAATCATGAAATTTTATGTAAAACAGTTTGTGGTTTTTATTTCTCAACTTTACAGTTATTTTCCATGTTACAAGTATTTGCACATTTAGCTTTTTAAATAGCCACTAACTCACTTGAGGAAATGGCCATTCTTTTATTGGGGACTTGGGCCCTGCCTAGTGTTCTACCTGTGTGTGTATGCAGCATCCTCTCTGCTGGTGAGTTCCATTGTGAGCTGGCTGATTCACTGTCACTGATGTGGGATCGGCAAGATTCGGCGAACACCACCCCCCACCAGGCCCCTGATGTAAGGCAGGCAGAAATTCTCCACCATCAGTCTGATCTTCACTCGGGGATGGCTGGGGTCCCTGGGGACAGGAGACCTGTAGTGTGACTCGTGGTTGTCAGATCTACTTGATGTACTGCCACAGGGCTTGTGAGTGTGTGTAACATATTCATGTGTTCCTACGTGCACGTGGGGGCCGGGGGCGAACACTGGGTGTCTTCCTCTATCCCTCTCCACCTTAGTTTTTAAGAAAGGTCTCTCAGTGAAACTGCAGCTTACTGATTGGCTAGAGCTGGTGGCTGCCCAGCCTCCAGGGAGCCTCCTCCCCCTCAGCACTGAAGTCACAGGTGTGTATCACCACCTGTGATACACACGTTAACTAGGTGTTGGGGGTCTGAACTCAGGTTCTCGGGCTTTCCATTGGGCCCAGGGGCCCTGTGGCTCAGTTAGGACTGGGGGCCTGTCGTTACGACAAATGACGACGGGGCAAAGAAGAGCCAAACTTCTGGCTGTTAGAGTAAAGCCCCCTTTAGAGCTGTGGTTCTCAAAAATGTTGTGAACATTTTATACTGCTCCTCGGGCGGCGACCCCCATATAAAATTATTGTCATTGCTACTTCATTACTGTAATTTTTCTACTGTCATTATAATGTGAATATCAGTGTTTTCCAGTGGTCTTAGGTGATCCCTTGAAAGGGTCCATTGATACCACAAGGGGTCACTACCCACAGTTTGAGCACCACTTCTTTAGAGGGATATACTGTCAGAAGGAAGCCTGGTGGAGCAATCTTCCCAGATAGGAGTCACTCAAACCCAGCTTCACAATCCAGCCAGCTGAGGGTTCCAGGCAGGCTCTGTTCACATGACCCTGAATGTCTGCCCCCCTGCCAAGCTGCTGAGCAATGCAGATGGCCACGTCTGTGCCCACAGCCAAGCATGTTCTAGGATGGGAGCTTGGGCCAGGCTTGGTTAAGGTATATTTCTGACCTCAACTCCCTTACTTTGGTCACTAGTCTGAGCAAACCCCTTTCTGTAGCCCAGCTTGTGGCTTTAGACTTGAGGCCCACACAAAAAGATGAGCTCCTTTGCAAATACAGAGCCTCCTTTGGTGGGAAGACCCTCCGTGCACAGAAGGACTGCCCTGTCCCCGTGCCTTCAGGCTCCAAAGACTTGGTGGATATGGGTTCTGGGGAGCTGAGAGGTCCATGGCCTGGGTGGACAGGGCCCCCAGTTGGGGGCAGCTCAGTTATTATTGTGAAGTGTGGTGACTCTCCCTCAACCCTACCTAGGGTTAGGACTCCACTTCGCACTGCGGAACAAAGCCCCGTGAGTCCTAGTTGCTGTCTTGGGACAGATGGGCTTTCAGATGGCCCCTAGCTCTGCTGCTTTCCTGGCTGGAACGCCCGCCGCATGGTGTGGTGGCGGTGGGTGGGAGGGACAGCATGTCTGTACGTCTCCAGGAATCACACCATTGCTCGCCCCCCACCCATATGTTGCAGGCTGACTAATCGCTATGACAATGACAACAGCATAAGTAGCTCAGAACCACTAAGGAACAGCTGAAGAACACAGTAGGAGGCTGCGCTGGCACAGTGCCCTGAGAGCTCCAGGCCCGCTTAGAGGGAGGTGGGTCTCCTTGTCTCGGGCCTCCTCGTTGCCGTCACCAGGCATCTGAACAAAGGGCCCCATCACTCTGGGATAAACACAAGCTCGCTCTTGCTGTTGCACGGATCATGGTCAGAGCAGGGAATGGCAAGCAGAGCAGGGCTCTGAGATCTAAACAGGGTCCCTTTGGGCATGTAGTCCCTTCCCCTAGCCCCAGATGGTTCTCAAGGCAGTGGGGTGTGTTCCTTGCCTCCCCTGTCTCTATTTTCCCGAGGACATCTCCCTGAGATGATTGAGGCTTTGGCAGGAGGAATCGTGTGTGTGTGTGTGTGTGTGTGTGTGTGTGTGTGTGTGTGAGCGCGCGCGTGTAGGTTATTGTTCATATTAGTAGGTCAGAGAACAAACTCGGGTGTTGTTTCTCTGGACCCACCCACTTTTTCTTTTTCTTTCTTTCTTTCTTTCTTTCTTTCTTTCTTTCTTTCTTTCTTTCTTTCTTTCTTTTTCTTTGTTTTTAGACATTTTCCTTTTCTCTCACTGATCTGGAATGTGCCAAGAAGGCTATGCTGGCTGGCCAGAGAACTCACATCCCCAGCACAGGATCACATGTGTGCACCACCGTGCCTGGACCGTTGCACACTTCTGGGGATCATGTTCAAATCCTGCGGGTTTGCATGGCAGTGCTTTAGCTGTCTCCCAGCCAGAAGGGATCTTTATGGCAAGGCCAAGTCCCTACATAAAGAAGAATGTGCCGGTCTTGGTTGCCCACAGCCATTCAAAAACCTCTCGTATTCTTTAAGAATCTGGAAATGTGCCAACATTTTCTGTTACCGCAAAGCCAGTTGGCCTCCTGGAGCCTTCAGCCCGCTCTGTTCCTGCTTGCCAACGGCTGAGCTCTTCCTTTCCTCGTAATGCCTAGCCAGGCCGCCAAGAAAAATAAACACACACTGTTAGAATCCTGCTTTCCCAGCTCTCCCCTGGGGGCTGTAAAGGATGTTCCACGCATCCGCCCTCAAAGTTGTTGTAGGCAGCACACTGATCAGACACAAGTCTTTTGCCACACGGCCCCCTCTCTGCACTGAGGCTTGAGCTGTAGGTTTAAAATAAAAACAAACCTGTTACTGATTTCTCCACGAGTTAGCCAGAGAGCATTATGGAAATTGTGGCAGAAACCCTGGGGTCACCACCTCATTGCCCCCTGGTACTGCCTCATAGCCTGGCAGAGTGCCCTGGGATATTCTACATGGCACAGAAGACACAGGATCTGCAGGTATTGGCAGACACATGACCTTCTGAGAATCAAACATTCATAGTGGCCCCATCTACTGCCCGATGGGTTTAGAAATGTGTCCTTCCCACATTTCTAAAGAGGAGTAAAAATCAAAGTGAGCACATAGCTTTGCTGTGTACGAAGACATCTCCCACAAGCTTGGTTGACAGAGAGTGCCATGGTGTGATGGCAGCAGGAATTTTATACAGATGCAGCCTCTTTCTCACCAGTGGGTGCCCTGGGTGTGTGCTGGAACATGAACTACCTGCATTTGCACTCAAACACTTCAAAGTGCAGGGCCTAGAAAGATAGCTCCTTGGGTACAGTGCTTGCTATGTAAACACAAGGACTGAGTCAAGTCCCCAGCACCTGTGTAAAACTTGTGCATGGTGTTGCATGCCTATAATCTCAGTGCTGAGGAGGCAGAGTCAGGAGGTCTCCTGAGGCTCTCTGGCCGGCCAAGCTAGCTGAAACGGCAAGAGGCAAGCTCCAGGTCCCAAGAGAGACCCTGTCTCAAAGTGTGAGGTGGCGAACAAAGGAGGAATGGCATCTACTGAGTTAGCTCCGACAATGGTGGACTCTGAAGAGCCCCACGACACACAGGAATGCCTCTTCCCCGGGGCCTTGCTAACGCAGCCTGATCTGTCTATTACTTTTCTTCTATTGTGACCAAATACCGGACAAGAAGCAGCTTGAGGAAGGTCTTAGTATGACTCAGGATATGAAGGTACAGTTTATCATGGTGGGAAGTCTGGGCAGCAAGAGAAGCTGGAGGCTGTGGTAACAGGAACATGAGGCTGCTTATTGATGGATCTGGAAGCCAAGAAAATGAAACAGAAGCAGGCAAGGCTACAAAGCCTCAAGGCTTTTGGAACCGGGAAATGGCTCTGCAGAGAAGAGCATTTTCTGCTCTTCCAGAGGACCCAGGTTTGATTCCCTGCAACCACATGGTGATTCCTAACCACCCATAATGCCAGTTCCAGGGGGATATGATACCTTTTTCTGACCCCCATGAGCATTGCAAGGACATATAGGCAAAACACTAACGGACATAAAATAAAGAAATCTTTAAATTCTGAAAAACAGACAAACAAGTGAAGCAAACCTCAAGACCTGCCTCCAGCAATCAACTTACTCCATCCAGGCTCCAACTTAAGTTTCACAACCTTTTAAAATTTGAACCCTTTAAAAATCGTACTACAAACCAGGTAGATTATTGAAATGCGTGAGGCCATGGACATGTTTTATATCTAAGAGGATCCCATTTCAGAGGAGCAATTGCATACTCCCAAACCCAATCAAGCATTAAGCTGACAAAAAAAAAAAAAAAGCCACTTGTAGTACTTCTTATTAACCCCCCTACGTGAGCTGTTGGACAGGTGTTATGCTTTAGATGTTGAATGTCTCCCAGAGGCCATGCATTAAAGGACTACTGCATACACAGTGTGGTTCCTTTAAGAGATGGTGTCTACCTGGAGGCTTCTTCTCCTTTGCTCTCCTCCTCCTCCTCCTTCTTTTGCTAACACTGGGTATGTCTTTTAGGATTCCTTCTCTTCCTTGTTCTCTTTCCTCCCTGATCATAATGTGAGCGGCTTGCTCCACTGCACATCCTACTAGTCACCATGTGCCCGACTGATGATGGACTGGACTTTCTAAATCCATTAGCCTTTCCTGTCGAAGCAGAAGGTAGCCAGGAAGGTGACCTTTTTCTCACAGAAGTTGATGGTCTCTGGCCTTTTGTTATAGTGATAGAAAACCAGTTTGCACAAAACAGTCAAAGAACCCATGGCTTGGAGAAGGGGCGGGACATGGGACCAAGGACAGAACGGTGGGGAAAGAATGTCAACTTCTCTTCTAAAAGATTTGGAACCCTCACTACTAACCAAGCAGAGAGGCCTCCCTGGGCCATGGGCCCACACCTCCCAGGAACCCACAAACACATGATGGTGTGTATACCTTGTTGGGTTGATTTCAGAAGGCATCCTTCTCCCAAATATCGTGGCCTTCGGGTAAATATCTTTTAAATCTTATTAAGATAAAGCAGAGATGCTCATAAACAAATTACATCAAGGCTTAAATTTTTGAAATTTATTTATAAAAATTATTTTTAGCCCATCACTCAGTTAAGCAAAATTTAAAAACAACACTTTAGGGGAGAAATCTTCTAGCTTGACAGCTTAAAAATGTTTCTGTCTTTAATCATTTTATTTTTGTCTCCTGCAGTATCGACACATACTTGTGAAGGTAAATGTTTTTTGAACAAGCGTCTCTCAAGGCTTAACCTCAATTAATCACAGCTTCAGAGCACTCTCACTTTTTGAAAGAACTGGCATCCCAGGAGAGCCTGTGTAGTCTCAGAGACCCAGACTTGGGCCAGGAGCTGGAGCTGAGGCTCAGAGGCAGAACGATTGCTTAGCATGCAGGACACCCCGGCTTCAATCCCCAGCCCCCCATTATCCAAGCTGGAATACACAGCCCAGCTCAGCATCCCAGAGGTGGAAGCAGGAAGATGAAGACTTAAGGGCATCCTTGGCTCCATAGTGATTCCTAGCCAGCCTGACCTACTACATAAGACTCTGAAAACAAACTCAGTCACCCACTCACCCACCCACTCACTGACTCACTGGGAGATTGCAGCTGTCTTGGCCCTGGGCCCTGCTGGATTCCCTGGGTGCAGGAGAAAGACATCATCCATGCTTTAAGGAGTTCATGGCTGCCCTGAGGATCCAGAAGTCTCCAGTAGGAAAGAAAAACTGGTCAGAAACTAGAAAGAGAATAGCAGCTCACAGTGTAAGGGAGGGACCTGGGTAGGTATCTCAACAGATGTGACCCTGTGCTGGTGCCAAGTGGAGGGCACCTTAATTTTGATTTCTCAATATAAAACATTTTACACATTTAAAAAGTTCTACAGTCTTACACATTCAAAAACCTTAGAAATTTAGTATCGTTAAAACAAAAACAAAAACAAAATAAACAAACAAACAAAAAAACAAGGTCTCTTTTTAAAATCCAAAGTCCACAACTGTGGCCTCCTATAAATTGAAAAGTTAAGTACTTGCTTACTTCAAGAGAGAAGAACCAGGGCACAGTCCCAATCTGAACAAAACTAACCCTAACCCTAACCCTAACCCTAATCCTAACCCTAACAGCCTAGCCTTAACTAACCCTAACTAACCCTAACTAACCCTAACTAACTCTAACCCTAACTAACCATAACCCTAGCCCTAACCTTAACCTTAACCCTAACCCTAACTAACCATAACCCTAAGCTTAACCCTAACCCTAACCTTAACCCTAACTAACCCTAACCCTAACTAATCCTAACCATAACCTTAACCCTAACCCTAACCAACCCTAACCTGAACCAAGCTCCAAACGTGTACGTAATTCAATGTCTAGTGTCTGGGATTCGCTCATCATGCTCTGGGCCCAGCCAAAGGGCTTGGTTCACTTCTCCTGCTCCGCCCTCCACAGCACACACAAACTTGCCTTCTAGGCTCCAGTGTCTCCATTCTATTGCTGCTTTTGCTCCCGGTGGTCACCGCATGGTACTGGATCTCTAAAATACTGGGGTCTCTTGCTGCAACTGAACTGCGTTTCCTTCCACCAATGTCTTCTTCAAGGCTTTCTTCAGGGACTCCAGCCCTGCCACACAGTGCCAAGCCTCAGCTTCTCTCCAAGGCCCCTTCAGGCCTCAAAATTAGCATCACCTGAGTGACCCTTGCACTACCAAATTTGCCTGCATGCTGACTTTGAGGAAACACTTTCCAGAAGACTCCACCTCAATGCTACTGCTCTCTTGTTAATTACAGATGATCTCCAGCCCCAGACAGCCAGCACCTATAGGTCCCAGCAAAGCAAAGAGCCAAGTACAGGCCTCAGCCTGGGGGGAGACTATGAATACACACTGGCAGCCCAGAGTACCCAGGATGCCACCACTCAGGGTTGTGTCCCCGTTTCTGAGATGGAGCCTTTTAGGAGCAGAAGCAGGTGGGCTATGTTCCACAGCCCCAGCTACACAGAAAGGGAGGAGGGAGGCTGTGCTCCCAACATCCCCCCACAGTTTCTCCTTCCTATGCCTCTTCAATGAAGGGTTTCCACTGATAGCCCAAGTCTAGTGGAGACTAGAAGAACCTAGAGATGTGCTACATGGATCCTTCCAGAGAAAAGGGGCTCAAGAGATAGTTGAGAGCACTTGCTTTCTTCCAGAGAGCCTGGGTTCTGCTCTCAGCACCACACCACACAGCCCACAGCCACGTACAGCATGCCCTCTGGCCTCAGAAGCACCACCTTGCACGTGAACTCATTCAAGCACACAGCCATACACATAAAAATAAATAAATATTAAAAAAAATGAAGCCGCTGAATTTAGCCACTGAAAGTATCATATTAGATATACAGAAATCAAATTCATTTTGAACACAAAGATGTGAAGTCTTTGGTGGGTACAAAACTGCCCAGAAAGATAACACATGAGCAAAATGGAAACAAAGAAGCTCCTGAATTTCCAGGATGAGTTCCCACTCTGGGAGCGTGGGGACATTTCTGTCATCCTCTTGCATCTGAGGAGGCCGAGGCTCCAAGCAGGGACAGTGGTGACACAAAGTTCATAACCAGACCTGCCCTGTCCAACCACACTTCCTCTTCCACTTTTTTCAAAAGATTCTCGCCACACATCTGTCCATCTGCCCAACCTGTTCCTGGCATGTGCTGCACAGGGCCTCCAGGGGCTGGGAGGAGGAGGGAGATGGAAAAGATGGGAACATAGTGGAGGGCGCTGCAGCTAGAGTTTGTGACAAGATGAAGATCCACAACAAATTTTCAACTACTACAGAGACAAATTTAAGCCATACAGAGAAAGTTCTGAACCTCTATACATTTTATAAATCAAGAAAAGAGAGATCTCTAGAAAACCTATAGAAATTCCCCAAACATCTGGTTACTCAATAACTTTCTTCCAAATACCACAGACAACAGAAGAGATCAAAAGAGAAATGTCAACTGATTTTAAACCAAATGAAAACAAAAACCACAGGTTCCCAGTGCAACGCTGAAGTAGCACTGGGAGGTCAAAGCAAAAAAGGACTCTGAGGAGGAGGGTGGGAGGAGGACGAGGAAGGTGAGCCCCTTCTACCCCAGACACTGGAACAGAAAGCAAATTAAACCTAAAGGCAAGAGGCACTGAATAGTAATGAGAAAGAGCCAGGAATGGTAGAGAAAAATCAATATAACCAAAGCTGGTTCTTCAAGAGTCAATAAAATTTATAAACCTGTAGCCATGCTTTTAAAACAAAAAAAGAAAAGGTGGTGGTGGAACACTGAGAGATGGATAGGGAGAGAAAGACGGTGGGAGAGAGATGGATGGGGAGAAAGAGGGTGGCAAGGGAGAGATAGACACATACACAGAACATATGTGTTCTTTGCTTTTCTGTTGCAGGGAGTATTTGGCTCACAAGTCAGTTCATCATCAAGCGAAGCTGAGACAAAATCTTGAAGCCGAAACCCATGGAGACCTACTGTGTACTGCTTAGGGATGCTGCTGCCCACAGTAGACTGGCTCTCCAGCATCATTTAGAAACCAAGAAAACACCCCACAGACTAAACTAATAGAGGCTTCCCAAGTGCATCAAGTTGACTGTGAAGATTAACAGAGAAAGAGGAAGGGATGGGGAGGGGAAAAGGGAGAGATAAGAATGTTAGTCACTCTTAGGAATATATAGATAGCATTAACACATATCCTCCAAATATTAAATAAATGAATTTATGGAGCTATTTTTTTTTAAAAAATCTGTGCCAATACATCCAACAGCAATTTATTTGAGCACCAAAGTTATTCAAGAAATATATAGCCTAGAGCCCGCCAGATGACTGGGTAGAGGAAAGCCCTTACTACCATGCCTGACTCCTGAGTTCAATCCCTGGAATCTTCACAGCAGGAGAGAACCGGGGTTCCAAAAGTTGACCTCTGACCTCCTACATACATAATATGCACAACATTACATATGTGTGAATGAACACACACAAAACACACACACACACATCATCATCACCACCAGTCTCTGTCTTTTTCTCTCTCTTTCACACACACACACACTAAAATAAGAAAATGTTAAGAAAAACCTTTTTAAAGAGACACATGGCCTGAGAAATACCATATAAATAAAAGGAATTGAAATGATAGCCAACACACACACACACACACACACACTTTATCCTGAAATGTGTCATTGCTCTAACGGTACTTTCTTGATCAATGTACAGCACAGAGTCCACAGAAGAAACCCAGGCCTATGTGGCTTTAAGGATGAAGTCATCCAGACATAATAATAGCAATCCTTCTCCCACTATTTTCTGAAAATAAAAAAGTCAGATCTATTTTTCCAACTCATTCTCCAAGGCCAACCTTCCCCAGTACTAACACCAGACAAAAATTACCACAAGAAAAGAATAATGATAGATCAATAACATTTGTGAACATGGATGCAACAATTCTAAGCAAGATTTCAGCCAATTGAACCCAACAATATAACGTATAAAAAGAATACATCATGAGCAGTTGAGGTTTAGCCTGGGGATGGGAGGTGTGTTTACCATTTGGAAATCAATACCGTTCATCTTACTGGGAGGAAATGGAAAACCACATGGTCATCTCAAGAGAAATGGAAACATATTTGCAATTGTTTGCCTTTCCTCTCTAGAAAGCTCTCAGTAAGTGAGGGATAGACATTCCCAACAAGTTACAACATGAAGGGACACATTTTCACTCTCCTGTGGTTTGTATATGGGTCTGAAGACCACACAAGGCTTCACTGGGTCCTCTACTGTGGGTCAAGGGTAGCTATCAGAACTCCATCATCTCTGAGATCAGCTGACGAGCAGGCTGTCTACACTCCCTCTGCTGCTTCTCAGAGCCCAGCTGTGGCTGTGGAAGTGACAGCTGCAGCTCCAAAGAGCATTGGCTGGAAGATAGCATTGTACATAAAGGCTGCCTGTACTTCCTGTCCCATGGGCTTCATTAACACAGCGACTTCCTGTCTCAGATTGAGCAGGAAGGAGACAAGCAAGACTTGCCAAGCAGGAGCTGCCATTTTATGTGATCATAATCACACACACACACACACACACACACACACACACACACACACACACACCTACCTCCAAAATACTTTCCAGTAAAATTAAAGGCATAGCTAGCTCATAGGGCAGAAGGGCCAAGGTTAAGGTAAAAAATTAAGACTAGTTTTGTCTGAAATGGATCTACTGATGCAACTCAGTTCAAATCAGAATCCCAGCCTTTATCTCTTGATTCATTGATGTTTATTCTAGAATTCACTTAGAAAGGCAGAAGATGTAGAATTGCCCAAAAATCCCTGAGGGGGGGGAGAACAAAGTTGAAATATGTGACATGATTTTATTTGTCACTATGCTAATATTATTACACAACTCAGTAGGCTCTGAATTACTGGTTTATAAATTGTCGATACAATCATATGATATCATCTCAAGATTATTAATTCAGTGATAAGGTATTAACTTAAAGATAGACAACAGAATGGACACTCAATAACATAAATGCAGATAAAGAGATGAATGCAGACCAAGGCATGGGGGAAATACAGAGAATAAACTGTTTAAGAAGGGATGCTGGGAAAACCAGCTATGTAATAGCAAGAAAAGATGTCCACCCCTATGGCGTACCATATGCAAAGTCAACCTGAAATGACCCACATACCTAAATATTAGGTGAAAAGTAGAAAACATCTAAAACAACAACAACCACAAATGTCTTGAGTCAGTTTCCGGAAGTACCACCTTCAGTGAGAAAACACTGACAGGCAGAAGCCACCAGAATCAAATCCTTCTGCTATTCAAAAGGTTCACTCAGGAGCATCATATTGGTTAATTTTTTTCATTGCTGGGATCAAATGCCAGAAGCAACCCAATGGAGGAGGGGTTCATTCTGAATTGCAGTGTCGGTACATGGTGAGGGGAAGATGTGACAGAGCCCACAGCACCGGGAGGGCATGACACAGGCATTCACCTTCAGCCAGTCAGGACTCAGAAACAGGCACTGCCATCAAAACTGGGCATCCTCTTCAAGCCCCCACCTCCTGCTAGCTACATCACATGGCCCAGAGGTTTCACAACCTCTCTAAACAGTACCAAATCTGGAGACTACGTGTTGAAACACAGGGCTGGAGAGGTAGCTCACAGGTTAAGAGTTGCTCTTCCAGAGGTCCCGAGTTCAATTCCCAGCAACCACATGATGGCTCACGACCATCTATAATGAGATCTGGTGCCCTCTTCTGATGTGCAGGCATGCAGGCAGAACAGTGTTTGCATTGTAAATAAACAAATCTTAAAATAAAATAAATAATTCTTCTAAAAGAAGAAACATGCATCTAAGGGGGATATGTCACATATATATAATGTATCTATCATATATATATTACTTATTTGAAACAGGGTCTCACTATCCATCCTGGTTGCCTAGAACTTGCTGTGTAGAGTAGGCTGGCCGGGAACTCACAGAGATTATCCTGTCTCAGTTTCCCAAGTGCTGGTGTTCAAGGCAAATACAACCACACCAAGTGGCATTTTCACACTGAAACAATAGAAATAATAATTTCTGTAAAAGACTCCGAGAAAACATTGTGACCCTTATGCAGCAATCTGAAAAACAGCCCCAGAAACAATGAACTATGTATGACAACATGCAGCTACCAAAATCTTTGGGTGCCCAAGTGCCTCATTTAAAGTAGTCTGGTGTTGGCACAGAAAGTGTAAATATCCTTCCGGGTGCTTTGAACAATCTCTGGGTGACCTGCAACACCCAGCACCGTGTAATTGGTATGTAAACAGTTGTTATAGCGTATAGTTCAGGGAATCCTTTGAAAAGAAAATGAAAGTATACAGATGTTCATGATATGCAAATTTCCCTCCAAATAATTCCAACCTGTGCTTGGTGGAATGTGAGTAGAGAAAACAGACAGAATACCACTGGAGCTACTGGGCGTAAAGGGGAATGAACTGTGGCTTCTCTACCCCACCGAGGCTCTCAAAATACGTACACTAGGCTGGAGGGACTGCACAGTTCATAAAGTGGCGCTCAAGCAGGAGGCCCTGGGTTCAGTTCCCGGTCGATGGAAAGATGCTGGGCATATTGGACCCACTTGTAATTTCTGTGCTGAGGAGGCAGACATAGCTGGATTCCTGGAGCTCAGCTGGTGAGTTCCAGGTCAGTGAGAGACACCGACTTTTGAAAGTTAAGTTAGATGGTTCTTGAAGACCCTTAAAGTTGTCCTCTGGATTCCACACGCATGCACACACACAGTGCATGTGTAACTCCAGTGTGCACATGACCGTGGAGAAAGAGAGAAAGGGACAGAGAGACAGACAGAGAAACAGAGCGAGAGAGAGGGAGAAGGCTAATCAGCAGTGGCAAGACAGATGTCACCTGGAACACGGAGGGGCTGATGTCAATACCCTGAGGGAAGCTTGGGGAGGTGACAGACAGGCGTGTTCATTATCTTGACCAGGGTGATGATTTCATAAGCTGATTGTATGTCAAGATTTCTCATCTGCACACTTTAAATTGCATGCTGCTCATCACAAGTCAAGTCCATCTCTCTGGCTCTCACGAACAAGCCCTGCACAACCCAGAGCACAGGCTCCCAGTGGCTCTCACTGTTGTCAGTAGGCAGAGGCTTCTTTTGTTCAGCTCCAGTTCCCTAACAGGAGGCAGGGGAGCTGCTCCCCTAGCACTGTGCTCTCACAGCTGTTGTAACTGCTCTCCAGGCAGCTCTTTACAACCAGTGTGATCCAAAGCTCCCCAAGCTCCCCTGGCAGCTAGAGCCAACAGCAACCCTCACAGCTCTCCCAGCAATCCTTAGTATGGCCAGCTCAACCTGCTCCATTTGAGATCAAAATCACAAAAAGGCAGAGCAAGGCCATCTGAAAGAGATTTCATAGGAATTGACCCCAGCATAAGGGCTTGAAGAAGGCAATGATGAAACTGGGGGGATTCCCTCGCATGATCAGAAACACTAAGATTTGTTTTTGTCTTCGTCTTGAGACATGATCTCACTCTGTAGCCCAGGCTGACCCCAGTTTCACTATGTAGATCAGGGTGGTCCCAAAATTCTGGCTGACCTACTGTTTCAGCCTCCTGAGTGCCGGGATTAAACATGTGAAGCATTACTGTAAAACAGAGTGGAGATTCTATGCATAAAACAGTGCACGGTGCTTGGGCAGCCTCCTGAATGGGCCTGGTGCCCCTGGTAGACTGGACCAGGGATGGCCGTAAAAATATGGGGATGCAGACATCCAGAGTGGCTGTGGGTGTTAGAAGGATTGGAGTCAAGACCCCACATCAGGCAAAAAAAATCGAGGGGTTGAGAGCACAGAACCAGGCAGACATTTATTACTATGATAGTTAACTTTCTTTTCTCTTTTAAAAATTTTAACTTTATTTTTTATAATTTATTCACTTTACATCCTGATTGTAGCCCCCTCCCTCGTCTCCTCCCAGTCCCACCTTCCCACCCTCTTCCCCCCATTCCCCTCTGCTTTTTCTAAAAAAGGGGGAGTCCTCCTCCATTACCATCTGACCCCAGCCTATCAAGTCTCATTAAGACTGCTTGCATCCTCTTCTTCTGTGCCCTAGCAATGCCTGCCCCCCCATACACACACACCAGAGGAAAGTGATCAAAGAGGGGACAACAGAGTCTATGTCAGAGACAGCCTCTCTTCCCCTTACTAAGGAACCCACATGAAGTCTGAGCTGTCTATCAGATACATCTGAGCAGGGGGCTAGAAAAGATTATCCTGAGAACCAGAAAGATACATATGTAATATATCCACTCACTTATAAGTGGATATTAGCCATATAATACCAGATAACCATACTATAATCCACAGACCTAAAGAAGCTAAATAACAAGGAGGACCCTAGAGAGGATGCTTAATTCTCATTCAGAAGGGCAAATAGAATAGACCCTGGAAGTGGTTGAAGAGAGGGAACAGGAGGGGAGCCTCTCATAAATCTCCTCTGAAAGATTCCATCCAACAAGGGATAGAAGCAGATGCTGAGACTCACAGCCAAACTTTGGGCAGAGCACGGGGAGTCATAGGAAAGAGTGGGCAGGAGCTCCATAAGAAAACCAACAGAACCAACAAATCTGGACCCATGGGAGCCTGCAGAGACTGATGCACCAACCAAGGTCCTTTCTCCTTTTTAAATTCAAAAGAAACAATTCATGTAGATGCATCTAGTGTTGATCTTCTCTCCCTCCCTTCTTTTTCTCCCCCCCATTCTGTTAGCCCTCTTTGTTCCTCCAAACAATGTTATTTCTACTTAATATGTGCTTATGTGATTTCACGTAGCTGTGTAAAATCTAGGAACCACAAATGAGAGAAAATGCATTTGTCTTTCTGAGAAGGGTTTAATTCATCAATTGTTTTCCTTCAAATGACACAACTTCCTCCTTTTTTACAGCTAAAAAAATAATCCCACTCTGTGCACCACATTTTCCTTATTCATTCCTCTGCCATAGATGCCTAGGTTGGTGCCATCACTTAGTCATCTTTGCAGTAAGCATGGATGAATTGGTGTCTCTGTGGTGTGCTGGTGTCTCTAGGGTATGCTGGCTTGGAGTACTTTGGGTAGACTCCTAAGAATGGTGTAGCTAAGTCCTAAGGGAGAGCTCTTCTTAGCTCTTTGAGCTCTCTCTCTTCTCCCTTCCCCCTTTCTCTACATGGCATCCTCCCTTGGAGACGTTGGCCAGAGGCTCACAATGGCTTGACCCCAATCACTTGGAGAGCAAAGACAGCCCGGTGATGGTGAGTTTCTTCCTGGACATGAACCTACTGACACTCAATCCCAGCAGGAACTCTTTAGCACCACGGAATCTATGTTATCAGCATCTTGAGTACTGGCAAAGACAGAAGGGATTTTGCATTTTGGTGGCAGTCCATCTGGAAAGGTGACACTGAGTGAGGAATGAGCAGGCAATTTCACCAGGAAACCTAGATATGCTTATGTGTCATAAGCTAAGCCGCTCCAAGTTCATCCTACTCATGTTTAAGTGGCCAGATTTCTAAACACGAGCCCATACCCACAAGCTTGTCAGAGCAGACCACAAAGCCAAGAATTTGGATAGATTAATTTTGGAAAATGCAATTAAAATATTTAAGTCTGTTAAATCAGATAAGCCAGTGAGGCAGCTGAGAATCATTTACAGGCTCCTTAAAGGAAGTTATTAAAGTTGTATGTCGTATGGAAAGTCAGGATTTATAAGCCAAATTCAAAGCTTAAGAAAGCGCTGGGCTTTGGAATGCAATTTTAATACATCGAACAGATTACACTTGAATGGAACTTTTTAAAAAGCTAAAGGTAAGACTCAGGGTTACCTTTGTGTAAAGAAATAAGATAGACCAGATGATAAAACAGCAAAGGAAAAGCCTCGCCGTTTGGACCAGGCTTAGGTCAGCTGCTTATGAACAGGGAAACTGAGGCTCAGGAAAGGGAGGAGATGCTTTGGGGTCATTCAGTTCTCTAAGGGCCCTGGAGTGCTCCTGAGCACAGTAAACTCCCGGGCGCCTTTCCTCTCTTCTGACTCCCACACCTGCCCCAGGAGGCCAGCCTCATATCCAGCTAGAGGTGATGGGCTTGGCTCCTGCCCCTGCTCATGAAATAATTCATCTTCATTGTCAATTGCCTTCATCAGATTTAGAATCACCATGGAAACACATCTCTGGTGTATCTGTGAGGATGTCACGAGTGTGGTGTAACTGAGGTGGGAAGGCCCACCCTGGATATGGGTGGGGCCAGCTGAGCTGGAGACCCAGACTTACAAAAAAGACAAAGGAGAATGTGAGCTGAGCACCAGCATTCATCTCTCTGCTTCTAGACGGTGGGTGCAAGGTGCTCAGCCACCCCACCCTCCTTCGGCCTGCAGGACTCCATGATTCCTCGAACTGTGAGCCAAAAATCCTTCCTAGCTCAAGTTGCTTTCGTCAGAGCAATAAGAAACATTGCATTGGCCCCCGGTTTTATTTCTACACACATTATGAGCCCCAGACACACTCTTCGTTTTCCTATTAGTAAGTCAAGGATATCTAGGGGACATTCTCTCTGTCCATCTGTCTCCCTGTTTGCTTGAAATAGTGTCTCAGCATGTAGCCTAGGCTGGCTTCCTGCCTCTGCCTCTGTAGAGCTGGGATAAGAAGTGGGAGCCATCCAGCCTGGCTTAGCACTATGTTAGCAGTGAGAAATGCATTCTAGAATGCTATCGACCACTGCCCCTTCTTCGCTCCCCACTAAGAACCTTTGCTTTTCTGTCCTTTTCTGTGCCTTCTTAGCTGGAGGACAATGCAGCCTAGCTGGGAGCCCACAGTCCACCTTATTCTCTTCCCGTGGTTCCACCATGGGAATTCTACATTTTGACCATTGTTCATTGTTTTCCTCCTCAGTGCCAAGATATCCACATCCTCCTGATCACTTCCTATCTTCCATGGAATGTTTCCCCCACCCTCTTCCCTTGGAAGATACTTCTCCAGTTTATCTGTGTTCACATTGTCATTTCATCTCCCATAATTCTCAGATCTGTATTGTTAGTTGCTGCCAATCATTGTTGAAAATCTTCAGTCCATATTCCTCCAATCTCCCACCCTTTGACTGGAGTCCCACTCTGCCTGCTCGTTCCTTTCCTCCTGCTCTTATTTTATAAATCACATCTTCTTTGGGGTGGTTGAGAATGCTGGCGGTTCTTCCAGGACCCATGCTGGATGGCTCATAACCACCAGTAACTCAAGCCGTGGGGACTCAGACTCCGTCTTATGGCCTTCAAGGGCACATGTGCATACATGCATAAACCTCCCAGTTTAAAAATAAGTCTTCAAAATCATGTCCCCAACTGGAACAATGCTACCAAAAGTCTCCATATCCACAATGCTTTCTAGATTTCCATCTCAAGCATTTAATTTAGTTCATGTTTCCTTTTCTCTACCTCCTCTGGAAACACCCCCCCCCCCCCAACACACACACATATCCTCACCTTTGGTCTTCTTTTCTGGCATATATACTGTTATTCTATGTTCTGTCACATGGTTTGTTACCTTTCCTCAGGACTGACACTTGTTTCTTCATTCCCATGCCCACTGGCAACTCCGGCTGGCGACTCCTGCACCTGAGCTTCCTTCACAGTGTCCCTGTCTCTGCCAGAAGTCCCGCCTTCCTCCTTTGCCTTTGCTATAGGCTGTTCAGCTCTTTATCAAAACCAATCAGAAGGTGATGGAGAACAATGTTTATAATATGTTTATAAAATACTGAGGCAGAAGATACTTCATAAAAATTACAGTAGCGAAGTCCTGCCAATACTCAGATCTCTGCCAGTACAGAAATCAGCATTAAATAATACAGGACAATCTTTACACAGTGCATAAAAAGATCATGCTAACAGTCCAGTTTTTAGGAAGAAGTGCATTTAGCATGTTAGTGAATCATAGATAAGCAGAAGGCGATGGCTCCTCGTTCCCTGTCTGGTCACTGGTGGCAACTCAACTGGGTGCTTTTCATTTATCTTGGGGTTGGACAGTCATATACAGTCAAGAAAGAAGAAAGGCGTGGATCATGAGTTCTAGGAGACTGGGGGTGAGGACTGGGGTAAGGACTATGAGTGGGAAAAACTATCTCTTCCACAAAAACTCAGCTAATAGAGAATTCAGAAGACAGAAAAATGCCATTAGAAACAAACAAACATCCAAAACACCACTGCCATGAACCAAATTGGCACATCAATAATTTTCCCTTTTTCTCTAGACTCATGTCCCATTGTACCAGGTTGTAGAATGAAGTGTTTCACTTTGATTCTCGGAGTCTATAGTACTCCTGTTTGTCTTTCACAGATCACAGCAGAGGAAAGCAAGCAAGAGAGAGCCATGTCCCTACAGGTCTTCTCACAGAGACCTTCTACAGTTTACCCACTGTATTAGTTTCTTTTCTACTGCTGTGGTAAAATGCCATGATCAAGGCAGCTTATAGAAACAGGAGGATTTATTTGAGCTTATGATTTCAGAGGGTTATAATCCATGATGGTGGAGCAAACGCATGGCAGCAAGAACAGCTAGGAGCCCACAACTCAAACCTTAAATAAGCAGGAGGCGGAGAGATACTGGAAATGGCACAGAACTCCCACCCCTACCCCCGGGGCACACCTCCTACAACAAGTTTGCCCAAACAGTTCCACAAATGGGCACCAAGCATTCCAATACACAAGCTCTGGGACCATTCTCATTCTGATGAGCATACCCACATCAGACCCCAGCTGCCTTTATTCTGTTCCTTGAAAGGGGATGGTCCAGAGCGGCCTGACAGCCCAGGTTCCTAAACAGCTGTAAGCCGTGATTCCATGGGCCACGGGGTCTCGTTACTTAATGCGGATGGTGGAAGAGGAGTCAGTAGGAAAAGGTCTCTGCATACTTGATGATTAAACTCACCCAGAATCCATGTGTTTCTGACAGTGCTGGCCTTTGCTAAACCATGTGAATGAGCACTATGCAGGCCACTGCATCATCAAGCTGCCTGAAACACTGCCACTCAGAACTGCAGATTCGGTCTGTTCTGTACGTACAGAGTTTTAGGCTCTTAGAGAAATACAATGACTTTTAAATATTTCCCCCCGCTTTTCCTCAGCTTGTGGTTATCAAGCTAGTATGTCTTTGGATTGAGAATGTTAGACGTGGGATCTGGAGAGATGGCCCGGGCATTAAATGCTAGGTTCACAACCCAAAATATAAGAGAATGTTAGAATTACTAAAAAACTGCTGTTTGGGTTGCTGACTTGAGTTTCACTTTAAAAAATGCTTTTGGATTGGGATTAGGACAGAATTTCCAAAAGTTTCTGAAATGGTTCTAAATATTTTCCTGCCATCTTGAACTAAATTTTTATGAAATGTGGCATTGATTGCTATAAAATTGAAATATCAATCAACTCTGAAAAAATAACGAAGAGTCTCTAGGTATAAATATTCAGGCAAGATTTAATCTTTATATTAAAATAAGCACAGCTATGCATTGACAAGCAAATTTCATTTTGTATTTAATGAATGATAAAATTAATATGTCTACCAAATGATTATTTTAAAGTAAATTTCTTTACAATTTATTATCAAAAATGTTTGGTATGTGTATCTGTTTTACATATCTACATGACTGGAGTTACATAAAATTTCTTGGGAGAAAAAAGGGTCAAAACCAGAAAAGAAGTCATGCCTATATTATTTTTGATGATGTTAGAAAGAAATCTTTATGGTCCATTTTCAGTGTGAGGTGAATTGAGAGTTCATCAGAAAGTCATAGATAAGCAGGAGGCATTGGACCTCTTGTCTTCCCTAGCTAGTGGCTGGCTCCAGCCTGCCTGGAGGCATTTTAGCTTATTTCAGGGTTGAAAAGGTACAGAGTCTGCTCTGTGACCGGGTCCTCAGAACCCACATACCAGAAAATGGGGGTGGGGCCAACCTGGAGCCCCCAGGAGGATGGGGAAGTAGGGGTGGATTATCAACCTATGGGCAAACAGGGTAGGAATTTTTCATGATCAGGGGCTATAAAAACTGTTCTGCACCACACTGGCGTGTCAGCCATTTTGCCTTTTCTCTGGGCTGACACCCGACCGTGTGCACAGACATTCGATTAACCTGATTTGCATGTGCCCATCTGAGTCCTCGGTAATTCTTCTTAGAAGGAAAGTCACTGGGTGTCGCAGACACAAGTGGCCTTCAAAGGTGCCACGAGTCTGAGGGGCATTCACAACCCCATCTCTGCAAAGCGACAAGTAAGAGCTGGAGCTCAGATCTGCAATATTGGGGTAAGTCTAGAGAAAGAGGCAAAAACCTTGGAGGGGTTACAGGCATAGTAAGAAGGGCAGGGCACCAGAGGACAGCGAGTGAAGACCATGGAAAGAATGGGTATGGGGGGGGGGGGCGACTGCACAGGTGTGTGACACCTGATCCTGGACCACACAGACATCACCATGCAGGTAGGTGAGTGACACTCTTGGCCCATCCCAACATTGACACTAAGTCATGTGATGTCTACATCTCCATTTAAAATCCCTATTTCACTGGACTATAGAATGATCTTCCAAAAGGCCTCTGTGCCCCACCCCAAGAGTACCCTCCATGCCAAGTCCACACTTACAGCTATGTCCCTCATCACATGACCCTTTTGTCCTCAAGTGCCTTCCCTAGATGTCCCTTTGCTGTGAAATGAAACCTTGGAAGAAAGGAGCTAAACAAGCCTTTTCTCTTCTTATGAGCCTCTCAGATATTTTGTCACAGCAGTGGAACGCTGATGCATAGACTAAATATACAAGAAGTGTCCCAAGCCACTGCCATGTTCCAGCTGTGCCTAGTGTCCTGTGTGGCCTTCTGTGACTCACTCATGCTGTCTCTGGGTGTGAGCTACTGCCATCCAAATGCAGTCCATTTCTCCCCCTAAACCTCAGTTCCATGGTTTTTCCAGCTGGGAATATGCTCCTTCATTAATCTGTAAACCTGTTCCATCAAAGCATTCTTCTTCCTGGACACCATGAGACCCTGTTATGTCAATCAGAGTAGAACATGCCACCATCTAGCTGTGGTCTTCTTCAGCTGTGGCAGCACCCATTAAAATCTCAGGCAGGAGAGATATAAGGCCTTCCTGGAAAGGGTGAAAGATAAAATCACAGCACACTGGCCTTCAGCAGCAAGAAGGAAGCCTTCCTTTTTGCCCTTTCCTTCTCGAGAGCTGTTCTGCACTCGGGTTTCACCCTGGACAAGGTTGCTGTGTTCATCAGCTTGGTTGTTGTGACAAAATGCCTGAGAAGATCAACTTACAGCTTCTGAAGTTTGAGTTCACAGCCATATCTCTGATTGATGTAGGCCTATGAGGTCTTTGTGCCTCACAGAAATGGGAATGTGTTATAGAAACCCCATTATAAAGGCTACAGAAAAGCAGACACAGGGAGAGGCTGGAGACCCCTTTCAAGGCCACATTCCCAGGAACCCAACTTCTTCTCATTGGGCTCCACTTCCTGCTGAGGGGCACCACCCCTCAGCAGTGCCATAGGCTGGTGTCAAAGCCTGTGGGGGATGTTTAAGATCCAGAACAAAGCACTTTCTTCATGACCCACAAGGGCTCCTGAGCATTGCACAATCCAAAACGCAGTGGGGCTGACCCCAGGAGTCAAGTGCCAGCTGCAGAACCATGGCTGGCTGCTTCTTTTAACCCACAGCCTAGGGGGCAGGTGACCACTTCGGAGGTGTGTTTCTTCCTGGCCACTTTCCTCTCACCAGTGTGACGAAATCTGCCACACCTGGAGAAGGTCCTATGAGGAGGGTCAGCAGTGGCTGCCAATCAATAGTTCCCAAGGACTTAAATCCTGCTACCACCATGGACACTCAGAGGTAGGCCCTTCTCTACTCAACCCTATGAATAAGGCCTGAGTCCCTGCAGACACCTGGTTTCAATGTCAGGAGAGACCCTGTACCTTGGGGCCAGCTGAAGCTCTTTCCAGAAGCTGTGGGGTGAAATTGTGTGCTGTCTCAAGCCTCTTGTCTCAGAGTCATGGGTGCCACATTGAATCTTTTAGACACAGAGGGGGAAGGCCCCCATCTTGGAGAGAAGTCTTTTAAACATTTCTGACCCTGAAAAGGTTCTCTGTGCAGTAGCTTCTAGTTTGAAACAAATTTGAGAAAGTCCCAAGGGCAATGGATTCTTGCACAGTTGAATGTCTTGGCTCACAACATATGCCTGGGGACTGGATGTCTCCCAAACCGATGTGATTTCCACTTGTCAGTCTGGAAAAAAGGGAAGCGGCATGCCTTTGGGAGGACACATGTGTGGCTTCTGTTGTGTTTACTCCTGGGATGCAGCTGGGGAGGGATATCTTCTTGCCTGGGGCACAGAACATACTCAGAACCTGACAGGGTCCCATGTGAGTGCAGCACGGGCAGTAGCAGATGCTGTGGCTCACGTTTGGGAAGTTAGGGGAGTAGAGGGCAGGTGAAAGCCTAGGCCTCACACCCCAACATCAGCATGTTTCCAAAGGCTGAGCAAGGGATAGGGCAAAGGGCTGAGGATCAAAACTCACTTCAGCCAAGCTGGGGTATAGCCTGTGTCCCTGCTAGGTTTGGTGGTGTCCTCACCTACCCCATTACAGCAGAGCAGGAAGGTCCCAACGTGACATGCTGTTCTTCTGTCCAGCCATTCAGACCAAATGTCTCACAGAGGAGGCTTTACCCCAGGAGCAATTGAGCAAGGGAAGAGAGGATCACAGAGGGCCCACCTGGTTGGGGCTCTGACATCTAGCTCTTTCCTTGAGCAAGGTGAGGAGACAGAGATGGAGTGAGGGTCTGTTGAAACTTGGCTCACATTAGGATAGAGTCTTTACAGAGGAGAAGAATAGAGGAAGTTGTGGCCTCACTGGGACCTGACCGCCCTTCCCCAGTCTTAGTGGATTTGGCTTAAAGAATGAGTTCATGGACCATGCCTTTGTATGCATCACAGGCCAAAAACACTCGCAGAAGTCAGGAGCCTCACTGTTCCCACGGCTTACCAACCCTAACTCTAGTCCTTTAGTGGAGTGTTGTAGAACTCACCCCACAGGAGAAAGCCCTCAGGCTGGGGACCTCTAACCTGGATGGTGGGCATATACCTTCCATTGTTGGAAGGTATTTTGTGTGTCAAGATCTGGGGACAAGCACGGGTTTATGGCCACCCTAGAATAGGCCTGGAGCAGTCCCTTTGGCCAGTCTCTGGCCCTCTCATTCAGCCAAGAAGCTGGCCCATTCTGATCTGGAGAAAACTCTGCCCTTAAGGTGCAGGTGCAGTTCCCAGTGAGGGGAGCTGGGCCATTTTCTTGCCATGTGCTTCTCCATATGGGTCCATGGTCAGAGGAACCTGCCAGGTTTCATCACCAACTCCTACAGGCCCTGCTGGAGGCCTTCTATGAATCCCATCTCTTAGAGATGATCAGCTTTCCACCTGTGCCTTCCTGAAGCCCACCAATGGCACCTCCCACCACAGTTCCTGGACCTTCTATTCCCTTGTAGGATCTTACATCTACTAGCCTTTGGCAGTGTCACACCATTGGTGTCCCTTTCCTGAGCCACTCACTGCAACCCGCAGGAGATATCTGCTCCCACCTGCTTCCACTCCAAGCCTGAATTCCAGCTGCTCAACTCCCATGGCCAAGTGTTCTGACTGGTGTGTCCCCCAGAGCTTCTCTTGATTGGATATTTCAGTAATGGATGCTGGGAAACCTCATCCAAACTGCGGATTGCCAGCCTTCTAGGCTTTGCTTTCCACAGTTTGGGGCTCCTTCTCTCATGTAGTTCCAAAGTGGGCAGGAGCAACCAGCCTTCGAGGTCAGCATTTTCCTACCTGAGGCTGTGGGTTACTGCCTCATCCTCCACTTCCAAGCCTCAAAGTTCTCAAGTTCTCAACCCTGAGACTCAATATCCCGCCTGTGTGACTGTCAGCAGCTTTACATTCTGAAAGAAGGAGGGTTTCTCCTCCAGTACCAGGTCCTTCAGAGTTAAAGCACATCAAGATGGCGTTCTCAGATGACCCAGCCTGCAACAGGTGACTGGTTTTCTAGAGAGATATCTGTAGGTCAGATTGGCACACTGTTGTGGGGCTGTGGACCACAGTGAGATTCACTGGCCTGGGGCTCTGTGGTAACAATCACTAGAGGTAGCTCAAAGCAGCAAAATGTGCTTCTGGGAGTGACGGTCCAAGTTCATGACAGGCTGGTGGGTATGACAAAAGGGAGCCAGCCCTTCAGAGGGTACATGTCCCATTTGGTAAAGGTCATTAGCTGAGGTAAGTCACATGATGCCTCCTCCAGCCATAGCAATGTGAGGTCACAGTCAAATAGCCACTCTCCATCCCTCCTGACCACCACCCTCAAGTTCACAGTTCCTAACCTCCTGGGCTGTAAAGCAACAGGAGCGTCAGGTGGAGGGCCTGGCCATACAAAGAAGACAGCCAGTCAAATCTCTGGGGTGTAAACAGTAAACTCCTTTATTGAGACACTGTTACAACGATTCCTTTGTTACACAGTTTTAAAATACTTTAGAACACTCTTCCTGGGGAAAAGTTAAAATTTGAGGCTTTAGGTTGGACTCCTGGGAAACATACAAAGTATCCTTTGGCCTGGAATTTTAAAGGAGCCAAGGTCCTAGAGTTTTTATCACAGTCCCTCAGTTTACTTTTTTTGCGTGTTTATTTTCACCAGCATTTGCCCAATTATATATATGGAGAGGGAGCGCACACACCAGAGGAAACAAAAACATGAAATGATGCCAGAAGCTTTTCTGCAAATATAAGAAGTAATTTTATTGTAAAATATTGAAGCTAAAGTGGACTGAGGAGAACAGGACACGTTTTGGACTTCAGTACAAATTATAGCTTGGAAGGGACCGGCAGTAGAACAGGACAGAGTGAAAGGATAAATCAGATGGGGTGAGAGGCAGAAACCGAATCACATGACCTACACAGAATCCACAGGGCATATGGCCATCTTCCAGTATGGCTTTTCTCACGTAGAGGCGCGCACAGCAGTCCCTGGCTCACGATGGCATCCTGGCTTTCAGGAGAACTCTCCAGACCAGGCATTTCTTTGGCAAGAGTAATAGTTGTTCTTCAGGAAACTTTGGGGATGCTCGTTGGTGGCATTCATCAATCCTGGCCACTCCGGGGTGCTTCACTGTGGTCTCCTACACTCCAGGGGTGGAGTAGAGACACATGCACCAGAGCGTGGAGGCTGGCTCCCTGGGCACCATAGCTTTCTCGTGGTGGAAGGAGAAGTATGACAAGAGGGCAACTCTCACAGTGGGGCATCCTTTTCCCTTGGTCCTGGAGACCTCTGAACCCAGAAGGAAGCCCCCACCCAGCCATCACACACACCTTGGAGGAGAAGGGAGAGGCGACCCTTCCACTGACACCTGCACCCAAGACAGCCCTCTGGTGGAAACCTAAACAGAGGAGCCTGGAGCCACAGAGTCCATTGCACATTTCGCAGTCCACCGGCCGCTCACAAAGCAGTTTGCCTGTCAGTGTGGGCACCCAGTGGCTTCCATCCCGTCTTGGCACACACACAGAAATTAGCACCACAAACATTCAGCAACTGAACAAGAACATGGATACACCATGTACTATGCAGAAAATCTTTGTTTTGCTCATGTGTTTTCAAATGATGTAAGCAGAGCCCAGAGTCAGGGGACAGGCTTCAGGAAGGACTCTCCACCATCATAAGCACAGAGTGCCAGCATGGAGGAAAGGTCTCTGGCACCAATGCGATCTTCAGGTCCTTGGCAAATTCTCAGAATGTGGAGAAATAGCCAGGATAAAGGAAGGTTGGGGACAAGACACAGCAGGCACCGTAGTGCTGCCTCTAGGGATCTCAGGACACATAGCACCACAAGAGACAAGTGTAAAAAAAAATCAGCACCAATGTTCATAGTTATTTATCATCTACAGAACACGTGGTTCTCCAGCCCTGGACACTATCCCATCAGCCTCTGCAGGAAGGAACACGAAAAAAGGAAGCAATCAGAATTAATTTAAGCCTGTGTTTTAATCTGAGTGCACGTGGAAAAGGCAGGATAGCAAATGCCTTTTTCCCCCCTCCCCATAAAAAATTATCCAGAGCTAATCAAAAAGAAAAAATAATTAAGAGTCTGGAAAGGGGCCCAGGCACCTGCAGTGGCAACACAGCTTCTTGCTGACTGGGCAAATTTCCAATTTATTGCACGTTCTTGGGGGATGGGGTGAGGAGATGCCCTCTGCGGAGAGCCTGATTGCAAGCCTGAGCGGGTGCCTCATCCCAGTTGCCCACTCTCCTCATGGGCCTGAGGCTGGGTGTCCATGCAAGACTGAAAGCCAGCACACTTAACATTTATAACAATACAATACAAATATTTACTTAAAACTCTCACAAAAACATAAGCACCTTTAATCCATCGGAAAGGCACGTGTGGAATGACATTTGGCCTCTGAGTGGATGAGTTGAGGGTTGTTTAAAAAAAAAACAAAAAAAGGAGGCTTTGGCGACCTTTACAAGACCACCTCAGAACATCTTCTGAAGGTCAGGGGAATACATATCTTCAAGTTGAATTTTTAAAAAGTGATTTCCAAATACTGCTCCACCCCCACTCCCGGCCAAGGGTCCATTAACACCTTTGATGATTCTATCCGGAGAGCTGGGGACCAGGGCCTACAGCATGGCAAGAGGCTGTGGTGTGGCTAGGTCATGTGATTCGGCTCCGTGGGGACACGGCTCTTTCCCTTTGTTCTCTCTGGGCGTGGGGTCCGGCGCCACGGAGGGTCCGAGGTGCTGATGCATCAGGCAGGAGGGGTGAGAAATGTTCACTGTCCAGGATGGGCCGCGCACAGGATGCCCACAGGTGGGTTGCTGAGGTCACGAGGTTGCTCTGGAGACCAGTGGGCTCAGCAGCTCCTAGCCCAGGAAGCAAGCTGGCCCCACTTCAAATCCAAATTTCTGTGAGGCTTCACCAAAGTCGTTGAACATGATGTCCACAATGGGGACCTGCTCCACTTTGGGTGTGTCGATCTCCAGCACCGTCTTCTGGTAGCCTTTCTTGGTCTAGGAAGGGGAAAGAGGTGGAGCCAGTTAAAGCCAAAGATCCTCCCCTGGCTCAGGTCCCCCTTTACCCCAAGGATCAAACCAACTCCTGAGTCACCAAGACAGAGCCACCAAAAAGAGCAAAGTGGAAGAAACATAGCTGAGCAAAGAAGTGATAGGACCCCTTAAGACTTCACACAGAAGAGGGAGGTGAAAGTCTGCAGCCATGCCAGGCCCCTCCAATGGTTCCAAAGTGAACTGGGTAAAGTGAGGCATGGAAGGGTCATGATGGTGCAGGGCCTGGGCAGCCTGTTAGATAGGCAGTGCCCCTCTTGTGCTCAGACCAGCACTCTTGAGCAGAGGAGACAAGGCTCTCCTACAAAAAGCAAGTGTGGCCCCAACCAGTTGGGGAAGCTACCAACACAGACATCTCCTTCAGCCCAGAATATAGGGAGAGAGACAAAAGGGTACTTCTGTCCCCAAAGCCAAGCTAGCTTAACTTCAGGTATCAAAAACATTTATCACAGAGGACAATCTGGTTCTGCAGTTCTGCCAACTCCCTTTAATGGTCCCTGATATCCACCTTTCCTCCATGAATCTTGGGGCTACCCACTGGCCACATGTCCTGAGCCAGGGCTTCCACTGCTATGGATGTAGACTGCATTCACACGAAACTGTGCATGGCCTGGGAAGGTCTCCCTCCACTGCCTAACTCCTGGCAGAAATCATGAGGAGAAGGTAGGTGGACGGCAAATATCCCAGATGCAACTGTGGGTACCACATGCCAGAGTACTGCCTGGCAGAGGTTCCCCTACTAGCCCTGGGTCAATCCTGAAACTCCCATGTTAGTGCCCAGCTGTAGGGCCTTACTCTCTTGGGTGTAGACTGAGTGTGTGCCCCAAATCCAAATAGGAACTGCATTGCTCACGGTGATGGTGGGAGGCAGACCTTGCAGTGATGACGAGGCCATGAAGGGGCCCCAAAAAGACCCTCCATCTCCGCCTTGTGACAATATTGCAAAGGTAACTATGTACAACCCAGGGTGATGGCCACAACCTTGGACTTCCTGCTGGCAGAACTGTGAGTTCCTGTTGTTTATAAGGCACTTAGGCGATGATCATTGGTGATCATGGCCAAACCCAAGCCATCCCGAGCCACAGATGGAGGCAAGCCACTCCTCGGCTTCCCACTTCAAGCCTGAGTACACTGGTAAATTCCTTTGTTTAAAACTGCTAAGCCTTGCTGGCTGATTTGTTACATACAGCAAGAAACACAGTGGGCTACTTGATGTCTCCAGCTGGAATGTGGAAGGTGTGAGTGTGGAGGCGGGCAGTACCTGCTCTGGCTGGCATCCAGTGTCTTGCCTCCACTGCTCTCAACTTCCATGTGCCCCAGACCTCACCTGCCCACAGCTGCCCTGACAGGATCCCTCTGTCTTGTGCTCAGAGACAGGGTGGGGACATCCCGTGTTCCAGGAGCATTTGAGCACTGCAGGTCCTGCCCATCCAGATTGACTTGGGGTGGATTTGCTTAAATGGGAGTCTTGGACAATTTTGTCATTTATACATTTCTGGCTGCCCCTAGAGAAACACTGAAAGAATTTGCCACCAGGAGCCCAGCAGAGATACTGGTTGCTTAGAAAATGGTTGAGTTTAAGGGATACCTATACCTGATCTTGCTGGGCAGAATGTAAGGGGACTGGCCAAAGGCATGGCCATACCACTCCACTTCCATGGCTATTGCCTGAAACTTACCATATGAAATATCTGAGGGGCTAGAGAGATGGCTCAGTGGTTAAAGTGTTTGTCATGCAAACATGAACACTGAGGTTTGAATCCTCAGAAATACAGGTAAACGCTGCATGGGTGTGACAGCCCACTTGTAATTCCATCTTTGGAAGATAGATCTAGGGAACCCCAGAGCAAGCTAGCTAGCAAGACAAGTCGGATCAGTCGAGCTCTGGGTTTGAGAGCCCCTGCCCTTAAACCCTTTCCCTGATGATTCCCAACAGACTCCAATGTTGGGTCTCCATATGCACACCCCCCCCCCACACACATACACACACACAGAGACACACAGACACACACACACACAAATACATATGCACCTGCATTATGTGCCTATATGTGAAAAAATACACAAATATGCACATCATACACATTAAACAATATAAAAGGACAGTGGCCCACATCTTTAATTCCAACACTCAGGAGGCAGAGGCAGGCAGATCTCTGTGAGTGAATTTCAGAACAGCCAGGGATTAAAGGTAAATGGGTAGCTTCAGGGCGGGTGATGGACAACTGAGACTGTCCTGGCCAGGCTAGGAAGGAGGGAGGCAGAGCTGGTGCCCTGTAATCTAGGCCCTGTTACCTTGGGCTCCACTCCTGGGACTCCTGATGAAGTCATCAGCCTGCACTTTTCTAGGCTCTGGAAGGTGATACAGTCTTGGAGGGCCATGTGAGGTCCCTGATGAGGTCTCCATTTTGTATGCCAGTGAGTCATGAGTCCATAGGCCTACGCCAGCCCACACCTCCTCCATTTATGGCATCAGCATGGAATGGGTCTCTCTCTCCCGCCCCAGGGACCACCGTGTTGGAGCTGGCAGTCGATTTCACATGGATTTGTGGGGCCCCGTTGCTCCAATTATCAGAGTGCTCAGAGAGAGACGTATTTAAAGAAGAGATATAAATAACCATTGCCAGCTAGCAATGGCCCCCCAGGGGCACACAAAGCTGCACAAACAAAGGGATTGATGTGGAGTGGCTCCTGGTCCCTCCACAGGGCTGGCTGCTTGGCAGCCCCGTCAATCAGGCTACCCAGCCACACAATGCCAGTGTTGGAATTCCAATTTCAGTAGCTGCAATTTATAAAATGAATCAAGCTGGCCTCCCAGGGATGGGCAGGCCTCAGCACTGATGGCCTGCATGTGGAGGATAGGAGCAAACTGAATGAGAGGATGGTGACCCTTCAGATCAAGGCTCAACTCAGGGGCTTGGGAGCAGAAAGCAGGCTGGCTTGCTGCATGCTGTGCTTCGTAGGCCACCTCGCACCTCCACAGTCCTTTTCGTCTGCTCTTTCTTCCTGAGTTTCCTCCCCAGCACACACAGCCAATTTTTTCTACCAGCAGGTTGTTTTGTTCTGAGCCATTATTTCCCCCCACCTTTTCCAAGACAGGATCTTGGATCTTTTCTGTCCTGTACCTCACCTCTGCACCCAGAGATGATGACGTTGTCACAGCTCAGAATGACGTTTGGTGCTGTGATCAGAACAGCCTCTCTCTACCTCCCATAAAGAACATGGTCAGTGTGGACTACGGTCAGGAAAACTTCTACCTCAGCTACCACACTCTCTCAGGGTCAGCCTGCCCCTGGAGGTGTGTAGGGAGCTCCCCAGCATGCTTGACTCCTCCTGCAGAAGCTCAGCCTTGGACTGGGGAGATCTTTCAATCAGTAAAGTTCTTGTCATGCAAGCATGCAGACCAGAGTTTGGTCCCCAGAACCCACATTTTAAAAGCTGGGTATGAGGGCTGGAGAGATGGCGTAGTGGGGGAAAGTGCTTGTTGTTCTTGCAGAGGACCTGGGTAAAGCCTCAAGCACCCAGGTGGTGGCTCATAACCATCCATGGTTCCGGTCCCAGTGCTCTCTTCTGGCCTCCACGGGCACCAGGCATGCATACAGACATGTGAGTGAGTGAGCAAAGCACTAACACACAGAAAATAAAAATGAAATAAATCCTTAAAATAAAAGCTGGGATGGTGGTGTGTGCTGGTGCTTGGGGAGTGAGAGTGGGAAGGCTGCCAGATTCCTGGAGGTTCCCCAGATTCCTAGAGGTTCCTGGAGTTTGCTGGCCAGCCAGCTTAGCTTACTTGGCAAGTTAAAGCCATTGAGACACCCTGTCATTCTACAGGAATGACAACCACTTGTCCCTTCCACATGTCCCTGCCCACATACTCATACATACAAGTGCACAGGCACATAAACAGACATAAGTGTACATACACACAAAGGTGCCCTGTCCATGATCACATCCTGACCAGAAAAGAGCTACTTAAGTGGGCGTTGTCTCTGCACTCCAACCCGGACCTACCAGGTCAACTACACTCTGACATGGTCAGGCTGGCGCCTATTTGGCCCTCGTTGCATCCCCAGGACAGTTCAGGGAATGGCACACAGAACGTACTCTGTAAATGTGCAGAGTGAGGAGAGCACCCCAAGGAGGCATACTCACAGCACAGCCATCCACCAGGGCACGGATGTAGGGGTTGTTGTCATAAGACATTTCCTCATCGTTGGAGCCCAGGAAACGGATAGCCTTGTCGTAGCTGCCTGTGGCGGCATCCTGCCAGGCCACCGACTGGTAGCAGTTGTAGGTGATGTTCTGGTGGGCGGAGGCACTCAGCAGCCGCAGGAAGGTCATTTGTACCACGCCCACAGGGTTACCTTCCGCATCCACATAGGAGAGCTGGGGGTGGGTATAGCGTGGGGATCAGCGGGGTGGAGACACAGAAATGGCCACAGAGTTTCCCTCCGGGCTTCACCCAAGCCCATCTCCCTGAGGTTGCTGCCTGGAAGCTCCCATACTCCTTTCCCCTGGCACACAGGATCTCCTGGGAGTCCCAGGAACATGAGCCAAGGGAAACACACCACGAATTCTTCAGAGACTCCAAAGTCTGATTGTTATTCTCCCTCTAGCAGCCCTACCTCTCCAGGTTAAGTGACTGCACTGCTTCCTTCAGGAAGCCTGCCTAGGTGAGGTTTTGTGCATTTGACCCTCTTTTCTTGCCTCTAGCTTCCAGGCCACTTCTGAAGAGCCAGTCACCTCCTCCCCACTTGGCAGGGTCTGCCTGGCTTGCTGCACTGAACAAACACACATTCCATTAAAACTTTTCATGGCACACAGAAGGATCCACACTCCTATTGATGAGCCAGGGTGCTGGGAGCAAGAGGCAAGGTCTGGGTCCTTGGAGCAGATGCATGGGAATAAGGCCTTGGAGTAGAAAAGGCTCCTGGGGTCTGGTGACCACACCCTTTGCTGGCATGTCTTGAGTGTTCTGTCTGACCCTGAACCTTGACAGAGGCTCTCCTCTTTGCTGGGCACATGCCAATAGGCAGGAGACGCTGCAGCTGTCACCTTTGGTTATAGCTCTGCCACCTTTCTTCACTGTTTCCTGCATGCAGCCCTGAGGCTGTGTGCACCAGTTTGCCTCTGTGCCAGCTCAGGTCCTGTGTCTGGGGCCCATCTGTCAGCTTCCCTGGACCGCACAGGCTGAAAGCACAGGAGCTCAGCCTTTTGTCTCTGTCACTGGACTAAGCAAAGGAAGGCAGCATGGCTCTTGTGGGCAGATGGAAGGTCACCTACTGGGTGGTCAGGGTGCACAAGGCCCCATCTTGGGAATCAAGAGCTAGAATGGCCGAGACCTTGGGAAATGACATAGCCTGGATGAATGGTAGATTAGCCTAAGTAGGATCTGAGCTGTGTGGGAAGTGGAGTGACCAGGCATACCCTGGAGGTACAAGGGAATCCTATTCTGCCACGGGACAGGCTTCTGAGGCAGCAAACAAGCTACCCTGCTGCCCGCTGCCATTACCAAGCAAAGCAGTGCAGGGCTCTGGAGTCAGGACCTTTCCTGGAAGGCCCTGCTCTCCACAACAAACTGGGAACAGCATCAGAGAACGAGAAAGCCACGCTGTAAGTGGCTTCCACAGTGTCCCCAGTACCTCAAGCCATTCTGCTCCACTATGTGCAGGCCGGCATGGGCACCCTGAGAGGCGAGTCTCATTGTCTACAGCGCTTTTGCAGAGTTCTCTGAGGCATCGGTATTATCAGGGGTGCAAAACTCTTAGCTGTGGGATAAAGCACTGCCTCCCTGAGCCTAGATGTGACAGAAAGCCTCTCTCCAGGCAAGGCCTAGCAGGGCTCAGCTAGGCAGGTCCTCTAATGACACTTGTATCCAGGAAAGAGGATGGCAGAGGTCAGCATCTCACTCTGGCATACCCAGCTCCAAGCACCTGTTGCTCCAACACTGTTCTGTGCTGGCCACTCCAAAGAGCAGGTGGGCAATGAAGTAATGCTGGGTCAGCGCCGAGTGTGGCACAGGGCATGGTGACCAAGAAGACACGATAACTTCAGAACCCACTTTTTCAATAGTAATAGGAGGAAGAATGGGGGTGGGAGTTGGGGGCCAGGCCCAGGTCCCTGCTCCTTCCCACCATGGTGGTGGAATGCCCTGGGGTTCCCAGGCTACCAATTGAACTCCACTCCCTTGGAGACGGCTTGAGAAACCCCACAGTCAGACTCTGCAGGGGAAAAATGCATACCAACCGGCAGTCCAGGTATCCGGTGCTCCTGGAGGACACATGACTGACTTGAGAAAGGACACATGCCACAGCAGAGGCAGGGGTGGCACCACAGAAGGACCCGAAGCACCAGTACTGCCCCAAGTTGGAGTCTTCAAGTGGCCCTGCCCTAGGGGATTGGTTCCCTGCAGCCTCAGTGTGAGCTCAGTATGAGCAGCCATCTTAGGTACCTAAGACGGAGGTTTGATTCCCCAGAGTTACTGTGGTTCTTACGGGGAGCTGGGAATCAGGCAGTGGAGCTTGAAGGCAGGCTGGTTTGCCTTGGACGGTCCCTGTGCCTCTGTCCTTGGTAACTGACTCAGGATAAAGGTCAGAGGGGGCTATTGTATGACCATCTTTGTTCCTTCAGCAAGAAGAGTGACTGGGGTGGGCGCCCCCTGGGGGATATGGACTACACCAGGTGGAAACCATTTGGGAAGGGGAGAAGCCAGGTCAAGTTCAGACAGACAGGACGCCAGTGGATCTCAGCCCTGGGCAGTCTCACTCCCACAGCTCCTTCTTGCCTGACCCCTCGGATCTCCTGTCCCTGCCCACTGGGGTTTCCTCCCCACAGGTCCTTCTGTGTGCCAGCGGTTCTCCTCTGAAGAAAGCAAAGGCAGCAGAGGAGAGGAAGCGACAACCAAGGATGCCTGGTTCCCAGCAGGGGAAGAAAAAGCCGTGGGGCTGAAGCCTGATGAACATGGGCCGGCAGCTTCTGCACAGAGGCGAGTTCCTCGCGACTGAGAGCCAGTTCCTGACAGAGAGCCCTCCAGGCTGAGGGATGGCAGACAGGAGGGGGTAGGATGGTCCTGAAAGCCATGCCTGTGCTCACTAAAGAGGCAGAGGCTGTGCAGTGCTGAGAGGCAGTGGAAGCCCCAGTGGGGTTCGAGTGAGCAAGGACCCACAGGATGAGGTGAAAGAAGAGTGGAAAGAAGGCCTCTGCTTGGGATCTGGCAGTGCGTCACAAAGTTTTGAGCTGACTTCAGGAAAGGCCCAGAGTGTTTGGGGGAGAATGTTCTGTTTTGCGTGGGTGAGCACTGGTCTCACGGCAATGAATCTAAACAAGTTGCTCTCCTCCATGCTGGTCACAAGGGCCTTCTGGTTGATGTTTTAAGATCTTTTCATCTCTGAGATGGATTCTATTCTGAGATATACCTCCCATAAGTTAAACACAGACTGATAGAGCAACTTCAGACTGCAAAGGCAAGAGCAGCCAGAGTCCATGGGCCCTGCATAGCCTAGGCAGGCATGAATGGCAGGAGCCTGAAGAACCCTTCACAAACCACCTCGTCTGCCATGCCCACGGACTTATGAAGGCTCACCTACTCTCTGCATGTCTCTGACCTGTGGCTTGCCAGCCAGGTTGTGTTCCCATAAGCAGCAGATGGCTTTAATGGCATGCCCACCTCCAGCTGTGGATGCCCTGAATCTCAGTGGGAAGCTACCCACCTACTTCCTAGATGGAAAGAACTCTGGTCTGGATGAAAGAGGAGGTAAGAAGAAGAACCATCACACCCATCTGGGCCTTGCTGTCAGGCATGTGGAGCATTTTGGCCTAAAGGGCAATAGCATGTGTGGCCTCAGCTGCGATTAGTCCCATGCAGCGCCCAGAGCCAGGCCGAGCCGCAAGCAGGCAGCGCGAGGCAGCCACTTACCAGGGAACCCCGCTTGTACTGACTATACCAGGTGGAAGGCTGCTCTTTGGGCCAGCGGGCCATTTTACTCTGCAAGATAGGAGACGCCGGGTTTAAAGTGACAACCGCAAAGGACGTGGGGTCACCTTACCAGTTTCCCACGCTTGAATTCACTGAACCAGGAACCTGGGTTTTCTTTGGGCCAAGAAGTGATTCTGGCCTACACATCAGGCAGGAATGGTGGGCGGGGGAGGGGGAGAGAGAAACAGAAAACGAAAGGGTTATTTCTGTCTCCATGGACAGACCTTCCCAGCTCTCCCCGCCTGTGTGTCCTGTCAAGATGCCTGTGCCTCCTCCCCCAAGAGCTGACATGGGGTGACAACAGCCCTGGAACTCTACAGTGGCCAGGTACCGGTCAACATGCCAGGACTACAGACTCCATGCTATCAGCCTATGCACATCAGAGCACCAGGGACTGGTAAGAGTGGGGCGGTAAGTGACAACCACAGGACTCATGTCAGTGACAGGGAAAGCTGCAGCCAGCCTGACTGCTGGGCTGGAGATGTGTGGGCATCTCAGCCCGCTCTCAGTTTTGAGAGGCAGTGGCTCAGGCTCTTCAGATGTCACCTGGTGCCACAGCAACATGGACAGACCCACTGTGAATGTGTTCAGGGGTGTGTATATACACACAGTATGTGTGTAAGATGCATAAGTGTGCATGTGTGGAACCGTAATGAAGGATTAATGGAGGAAGGGGTCGAGGAGACCTTCAACCCCGATACCTCACATGAGGACAGCAGACATTGGCTCCCTCCCCTTTCCCAAGCTGGAGTCAGAGAGTTGGCAGCTGCTACCACTAACCCTAGTAAGAACTTACTACCACGACAGTTATCAAGCCTCACTCCTTGTTTGGCCTTATAAAGTTCCCCAACCCCCAGCCCCTGGGTATCTTCCAACTGTATAGTTCTGGCCAACTGTACTTGGCCACATAAACCTTGCCCCAGAGACTCTACCCACCTCCCCAGGGGCAATAAATACCCTCTTAACCCCTTGCCAATAAACTGTACCAGTTCTCCGAAGCTGAACCAAGTGTGTGTGTTCTTTACCCGATCACTCACTGCCGACCAAGGCCCTGCATTGCACCCACCCACCCTGGATAAGCTTCCCTCCCTCCAGCCCACCCAGTGTGGTGCACAAGCTGGCTATCACAAGGGGAAGGCACGAACACAGAGCCGCATAGATGTATAATGTATGTGTGTGTGAAAGGTACATGGGTGTGGTGTGTGCCGAATGTATAGCCATATGGGAAGCTCCCTCCATGCTGGCTGGCTTCAGGCCATGGAAAAATCAGACTGAGACTGAGCTGGAAACTTCCTCCCTTCTGGCTGACTTCCTTAGTGTCAGGAGGTACCAAGTAGGCTGCTGGGGTCGAGATTGTCCCCGGCAGTCCTGTTTAGTTGTGGGTCCTGTGTGCTTTGCTAACAACAACCAGACAGGATGTACACATTGGCGCCATAGTGGTACAACATTTATGGTGTAAACAGCTGCTTTTCAATAGGTTTAGGGCCTACTTCACAGAAGGGAACTCACATTTGGAACTGTAAACCAGGGAGGAAGCTCCAGCGGGGAGGCCGCTGCTCCTGCTTCGTTCATGCATGTGATGAACCTATCAAACTGCCTTCTTAGCATTGGTGCTTAGGCCTACCCAGCTCTGCTGCTGTCCCTGTTGGTCATGGAAGGAAGCTTATTTTTGCAGCAGGAGATGTGAAAACAATATTAGAGTCAGGAGAAGGGGTGAAGTGTTGTGTAGATATATCCTCCGAATGGAAATGTCTTCTAGAGCTAAGCTTACTAAGACTCAGAGAGCCTTACTAAGCCTCAGGAACCTGCTCAGGCCTACAGTATACATAAGGCTATAGGAGCAGTGGGAAGAAGAGGTTCTGAGCAGCCAAGCTGTCTGCCAGTCATGAAACTCCAGTGATGCAGCTGGGACAAAGATAGACTGCTGGGGAAACTGGGTGACAGGACAAAGCCTGACCGCTGGGGAAATGAGTTGCCCTGTCTACTGGAGCCCCTAGAATCCTAACTTTTCTCTGTGGTTTTCAGATCTGTCAATCAAGGCCACACTCAAATTGTGTAGGAGCAGTTCCTCCCAAGGCAGGGACAGAGCTCAGGCTTCAGCTCAGACTTCTGCTCAAAGCTGCTCCAGGCTCTTAGAGCCCTGTGTCTCAGTGACTACAGGAGAGCGTGTATTCACCCCAGGCAGGGCAGCAGTGGCCCAGTCCACAGTCCATACACGTGAGAGAAAGAGAGCCAGAGTGCAGGGTCTGTAGAGACGGCAGCTGACACAGTCTTTCCAGGGACAGGCTGGCTACCAAGGGGGTGAGCACCAAGAGGGTGAAAAAGCCCTCTCAGCTCAATTCCATCCCAGATTCAGGGGTACAAGACCCATAGAGTGAGTCCTCATGTCTCAGGCCCCTTCAAAGCCAGGCCTTATTCCGGAGTCCAGGATATCAGAACACAGGAGGGATGGAGGGATGGCAGAAGACTATGAATCTCTCATCCCTGCTCTGTTCCTGCTGCCACCAGCAGGGTGTGACCCGAGGGCATGCTGTCACTTACCACTTTTATGGTGTGATTTAGAGAGAGGATGGCAGCCCCAGGGAGCCCTTGTGCTCTTTCCAGCAGGAACTCACTTCCCTGCTGCTGGGGTCATTAGGAAGCTGCGGTATGGAATGCATACACACCTGCTGTGGCCTCCAGAAAATGGCCTGGGACAACTCTGAGCCATCCCAGGCCACCTGGAAGAACATTGAGGTGGGGGCCTGTCCTGTAGCCTCTTCCACAGATCACCCAGCGCAATTTACACACCTATCACATGCGCACAAATTCCTACCTATATGAGTAAGCTCTGGAAAGACCACAGGGGTGGCTGATACCCCACAAAATCTCTTGTCAGAACCCAGCTGATTCTCAGACATACCCCTGCCTGGTGCCTGAGAGGCCGGGGATAGAGTCCACAGAAATAAGCCGGCACTCCCAGGTTAGGTACTCAGTAGCCTCCAGGTGTCCAGGACTCTTGCCCCCAAAGGCCTTTCAGAGTTCTAGGTTGGTCTGGACTGTGACGCTGCCGAGCCCCAGGGATGGCTGCCACTGCCAGGCTAATCCTATTGTGGATGGCTGGAGGAACACACTCAGGGAAGTCATTCTTCACGGGCTGGGACCTAGGCTGCACCTGCCACCGCACACCTCAAATATCTCATCTCAGGACAACTGAAGCGTGATTTCCAGAAGAATGCTCTCGGTTCTGAAACTGATTGGCCCCTGGCTTTTAGCCTTAAAGCTGTATATACATAAGAAATACCGAAACCCTGGCGCACGTGGAAGCAGGCAGTTGACAGAGGTACTCACCCCCTCAGACTTCTTGTCAGGGAAGACACACGTGGATCCTCCGGCTGTGAAATTGCAGTAGACTTTGAAGGAGTCCCTGGAGCACCCTTGGTTGGGATCCACCCAGTATTCGCCTGGATTTCAGAGACAGGGAGGCAGATTCATGAGAATGGCTCCCTGGACAGCTGCAGAAGCCACCGCAACATCTCAGTCTAGCTGTTAAATGCACAGCCAGGGCCATAAAGCCAACAACACAGCCTTCCTTCCTCAGCTCACAGCACTTTCCTTTTCCTGTGGGGCACATAAAGAGCAGCGGACAGGCCTGTTCACAAGAACACAGCTGGGGCACGAAGCACACTGGGTAAATCTCGCTGACCGTGATGGGTGGACAGCAGACAACATTCTAAAATGAACCTGGAAACTTGGGGTGTGGGGTCAGAATCTGCTGAAATCAGACACCCCTCAAATCCTGCAGGAGGAACATCCCTGCTCCTTAGGGAAAGACAAGCCAGTTTCATTTTACTGCTCAACAGACCCTTGGTTTGAAGAGGGTGAGGGCAAGGTTCTATGTTTCTGTCAGTGTTTAAAACCCGCCTTCCCAAGCACAGCATTGCACACAGTCCCGACATCAAGCTGCCTTCAGAGCCAGCTAAGTGCCAGGCCAAAGGCATTTTATACACTGTTCATTTACCACTCACAGGGCATGTTTCTGTCCCCGTGTTACAGATCAGGAACAACGAGACTCAGAGTAAAGCAGGAAAAGCCTAATGAGCCTTGACGGCCTTGACGCCTGACCCCTCCGTCTGGCCTCCCCCGACGTGTTACCGCCCTCTCTGATGTTTCTGCAAACTAATGAGATCCAGCCTGTTCTTCCTCCCATGGGCGGTGAGTGAGTGAGGGGGTGTCTCCCGCGCTGTGGCCCTCCCTCACCGTCTGGGAAGTCAGGATGGCAGAGCTGAAGGTCCTTGCAGGTCCGGGCGGGATTCTGCTGTGTGCCCAGCGGCCGCTTCATCTGCTCAATCTCCAGCTTCAGGGAGTTGAGGGAACCAAAGATCTCCTCCATGCCATCTGCATAGTCCACATAGCTGTCCCCGGCCCCATCGTCCAGGAGCTGGCTGGCATCGATGTTCCGCCGAGTCCTGGATGCCTGGATTGGCAGGGGCTGGATGACCTCGCCTGGAGGGCCCTGGGGTGCAGAAGAGAGCAGATATGGGTAGGAGAGGGCAATGAAAACCCTGTCTGAAGAGCAGAGTTGAGATGACCCTCAGCCGGAAGTCCGGGCCTCTCAGGCTCTGGGGCTGGAAGGACAGCTGCCAGCTCACAGAGTTTCTCACCCCCTTCCTATATCCTGAATCTCCCACACCCAGCTACCTGCCAGGTGTTTGCCCAGGCTAAGTGTCTTTCTTCCCAAGGCCCTGCATCTTCTCTAGAATGCAGTGTCTTAAGGCCTTAGCCAAGCCACGAGGAAGTGATCAGAACTCTATCTTGTCTCTGTGGCCCCACTTGGGTCTGAACATAGGCAGCCAGTTGGTACAGAGCGTGCCGTTTGGTACAAAGAGTGACTGATTTCCAGGCGCCCAACCAGGATGAGTAAGGTAGTCTGGGGCTGGCAGCACCCAGCCATGTCAAGCTTTCTCCTGCATGAACACACAACCACAGAACCACACATGCAGACACAACATACACATACACACACATACAGAACCACACATAATCCATGTGTACATATATACACATGCATGTTTACACATACAAACACCGCTATGTAAAAGTTTCCTCCAAGACTGAAACATTCCATCCTGCAAGTAAGTACCTTAAGGAAGGTAGACAATTCAAAATAACTTCAGGAAGTCCCTGAAACTGACCGGATTCTCTAGGCCTTGGCCTACCAGATTAAGTGATAAAAGCTGAGTGTCCCTCTCTGAGAAGGAGAGTTAAGCTGCAAAGGCTCTCAGACAAGCCCCACTGAAAGGATGACTCTGAGACCAGACCAGATGCCTGAAAGAAGCAAAACCAGCTGGGCTTCCTGGAAGACGTTTAGATCCACTGAGTCCCTTAGAACAGACACTCTCCAATTTGTTGAGCTGCCGGCAGGCTGTACCGCGTGCCCCAGGTTCCCAGCTTCGTGCGCTGTCACCTGTGTTGGGACTGTGAAGAGGCAGCTGTTTTTGAGTCGTTTCTGCTCCTGTAAGTAATCCCTCACTGGGGCTTTCAAGTAACCCCAGTAAAAGTCATGATTCACCAAGCTGGACTCGAGCAGGCATGCGTGTGTGTCTCCCCAGGAAAAGTTTCCTCATAGAACTCCGCACATATAGAAACATGCCTAATTATACATGCTGTTCATACATATAGACACGCATAATACACACATAAAAACACACAATTCATGTTCACACACATGTATACATATACACATCCAGAGATACCTACACATTTATACATGCGTGTTCATAGATATACATACACACATGAACAATACACTCAGAGAAACACACACATGTTCACGTACACAAACATATAAAGACATGTCTGCACATTACACAGATATGTTGACACACATATACGCAATATAAACTCACACACCCACACACACGTGAATGCATATTCACAATACATATATGTACACATTATACAATACACATTTCATGTTCACAGGCATGGACATAAATACATATGCACACATCTATGCATATGTTCACAGACACTCCTGCATATGCACACATTCATACATATGCACATAGATACGCTCATCTGTGTACACACACATATAATGTATGTTATACATATACACATATATAGAGAGAAACACACCTTCACACTTACAAATGCATGTTCACACACATACATGTACAATACACAGACAGAAATGCACATGCATGTTCATGTATGCATGTAATACATACATTCATAATATATAAAAGCATATAAACATATACATAGAGAAGCATATGTACTTATTTACATGTGCATACTCACATACGCATATATACACATGCACACATGTAAACACACATATGCATACATGTTCACATACATGCATATAGCAGAGAAACACACATATGCACCTGCATATGTATATGTGCATGTTCATATACACATGAACACTTGCACATATACTTAATGCATATTTGCACACATATGTATAGAGTACACAAATGTGCAAATCCATATTTGCAAACAAGCATGTATACAGACAAATTGTTACCTACGTGTGAGTGCATACATACGTAACCACACTATGCATGTACAGCAATATGACATACTTACATAGTCACATATACTCACATACATCCATGCACATTCCCTATCTGACTGGCTCTACTCCTACCCGGGGCAAGTCAGCCCATGAGCTCCATGGATAGGCCTGTGAGACTCACAGCCCCCTCTCTATCCCCAGGGACCAGCTCCTGGGCATGCCGTGTGAGTCTCCCTGCATTGCAGACAGCGAGCCCCACAGACACTCCCTCGGTTACCCTTCACATGTCACACAATACTCACGGGAGGGCCAGGGAGTCCTGGGTGGCCTGCCTCGCCCTTCGGGCCGGTGGGACCCTGGGGAGAAAGCAACAAAATATTACGTGGTCATGTGACCTACTGTGATCTGATGGACCTATTTGCTCTAGAAAGGCCAGGACAAAGGCACAAGGCAGGCGCCCTTCCCATCAGGGAGCCAGCAGCCTGGAGGCCTTGGCCTGAGATGGGCTCGGCTCGTTTAGAAAGACAGGAGACGGGTGCCAACAGAAATGAAAATGCCAGCAAGCAGGTTTGTGGAAGCAGGCCGGCTGCGGGGGCCATCAGGGAAATGAACTCCCAACCCTCAGCAGGAATTCATCCCACCACAGCCAGCAGGGCTGCATCAGAGAGACAGAGAGAAGGGCTGGAGAGGGTGGGGCCCTGCTGGCGTGGAAACAGCTCCACCGTGGCGGAGACCAACAAAGACGGACACTTCACAGTCATCTCTGCGTGTGTGTGTGCGCAAGCCACTGTATTTGGTGACATCACACACACGTGGTCACTGCACTGATCACACTAGCTAAGACGCGGGGTCAGCCTCGATGCCCCATCCAGTGAATGAGGAATGTGTCTTACACACACATGGAGCACTGCTCAGTCATAAAGAAGACCGTCTGGTCTTGTGCATGGGCGGTGGCAGGGGGTGGGTGGGGGTGATGAGGGGGACAGACAGACTAGAGGTATCGGAAGTGAACGCTAACAGAACTATAATGTCGCAAAATTTGAGAATTAATAGTTCGTAGAAAGCAGAGGGTAGAATAGTGACTTCCAGAGGCTGGGGGAGGGACAGGAGGCTGGAACACTGGGAGGATGGGGCTGAGATGATGGGTACCAAGCACCGTTCCACAGAAGAGATAAAACCCGGTGTTCTGTAACACAGCGGGGGACTGGCCCACACTAGCCTGCTGCTATCTAGAGAGGCTGCAGGGCTCCACACACATGGCAACAAGAAAGACACAAAAGCGCTAATGACCCCAATTTGATCAGGAACATGTCATGTATACATAACGGCAAGCCACACCGAGGCCCAGAAATACACATGGTTGTCACACGTTAGCTAAAGGGATGAAAAGGTTGCAGGAGCTGGCAGAGCTAGCTAGTCTCACTTGATTTTCTTCCACCTCACCCCATGAACAATTAAAATAACATTTAAAAGCAGCCAGCAGTAGAGCAATAGAATTGTTATTTAAAAAAAAAAAAAAGCCTAAAGACGACAAGGAAAACCAACAGCACACAGTGTAATGAAGAAGAGAGGAGGGGTGGAGAGGATTGCCATGGATCAGGGTCGGGGTTCAGGGTGACCCACATCCCAGGGGACTCCTCACCCACCTCCAAGGTAGTCTCAGGTGTCACAGGCCTGTCAACACAGAGTCACTTACCGAAGAGCCTTTAGCACCTTTGGGACCTGGAGGGCCCTGCAGAGAGCAGAGGTCAGAATGTCAGTAAACAGAGGGGCCACTCAGGTCCCAGTTTTGCTCGGCCTGTCCCCAAACCCCCCAGAGTCCTCTCTGCACCTGCCTGGCTGGCAGGCAGGAGGAGGGGGCCCACAAAGCTCAGCTGGGGAGTGACACTTGGACATCAAAAGCCAAGGGAGCTCCTGGGCTCCTGTGGGGCCTGAAAGGAGTCAGCTGCTAGACATCCATGGCCACGTGGGCCCAAGGTCCAGCCTACACACATGGGTCAGAGTGGGCATGTAGGGATGACATTGGAATGTGGGACCCTCAAAACACAAGGGAGGCCCAGGCCAGGGTGCTGAGAGAACATGTCCTTTGTTTTCAAGCCTGGACTGGGCTGGTACACTGGGAAGAGGAGAGCCATGACCACATCCCTCCCTCTCTTCAGCTTCTTACATAGAAGGATCTCCATTCTTTGTGAAGGGGTTCAGGCATTAAAGTTGGACCCTCCCTTTCCCTTTGGAAAGGCAACCAGGGTACCAGCAACCCCTATCCTGCTCCTGCCCCCTGGAACCAGAACATTCCTGTGGTTCTCTAGGCAGGTTCATCCATCTCCCTTTCCTCCCTGTATCCACTGCACCCGTCTTAGATACGTACCGGCAAGCCAGGGGGACCAGGAGGCCCAAGCGGGCCAGAAGGACCAGTGATGCCCTAGAATGGAGCAGAAAATGCCGGTTACCAGCTTATAGATGAGGGTGGGATTGAGGGAGGTGACCCCAAGACCCTGCCATGATTCCGGATTCTCTCCCAGTCCCCTTTCCAGGGACCCTGAAACTTGCCTGGCAGCTATAGTCAAGCACCCTGGCTGTAACTTCCATCACAGCGAGGACTACCACATCTCCTTCATGGATTAGACTGATTGACCAGCACATCAGCCACAGGTTGGAGTCCCCAGGCCCAGCTCCCAGCTCAGGCTGGAAGGAACTGTGCATTAAGACACTACCCGCACTTCTAGACTCAGAAAAGTCTGCTCCAACCTCCTGTCCAGCATGGGCACGTATCTCGGCTGATGTCTCCCCATAGTGGACAGGGGGAAAGCCATGAACGTCCTTTCCAGCCACAGTTGACAGTCCAGCCTCACAGGGAGCAGAGTCCCTCTACCATCAGCTGCCGGGGCCCGGGCCTCTGGGTCCCTAATGGGTCCCATGCTTCTCAAGCCTGCACCCTGGAGTCACCTCCTACTTGCAACGTGGCCAGGACCATGACTTGTGGGAAGAAGTGAGTAAACATACAAGTATAGAGCCACCCAAGTCTGAGAGCGCTCCTGAAGCCTGGGACACCTGGCAGTCAGAAAGCTGCCCACTGTGGCAGAGTCAGGGCTCAAAGAGCCTTGTCCTTCCATGTCATTCACTGCCAATATGACCTAAAGAGGGACGTCTGCTGTTTCCTCAGCCTCAAAGGCTCCAGCCACCCCCACACCCTGCTGTCTTTAGGGACAGACCTAGGTGTGGGTAAGCAAAGACCCCCAGACGTGAGTGGAGTCATACTGTGGGTACAAAGCGGGGATGCCCACTACAATGAATGGGGATTTCCCTTGCAAAGACGTGTGTGTCTTCTCTCCTGTGCCATACACAAACTACCCCTCTTCCAGCTCGGGAGTCTCTTTCACTTCACCTGCTGCAGCCAAACCAAAACCCTGCAGCCAGGGCTTCCTCCACCATGGCCCATCAAGATTTCAAACTAACCAACTACTGTGGATTCCTGGGGAAGTCTGGAGTCAGATGTGGGCATCTGTGGCAAGGTAGGGGCAAGACTGTTAGTGGCCATTGCTCTGCCTCTCTCCTCAAGTGACCATGACTGCTGGCCTACCACTGCCTTCTGCACAATGAGTCAGCTCAGAGGCTGCATGAGGTGGAAAGGGGGATCGGTCTTCCTGCTAAGACCTCCTGATTCTGAGGATCTTCCCAGGAGTGAGGAGAGAGCCTTTGCCTCCACCCAGGATCTGAGGTTAGGGTATATTCTAACTTGTGCCTTGGGGCCTAGCTAAGTCAAGTCTCCACTGGCCCCATCTGCAAGGCAAACTTTAGGGTTCCAAGGCAATGAGGAGATCTTCCCAGGCTCCGTGAGAAACTAGAAGCCGCTCCAGGAATGTTAGTTACTATATATACCTGTTCTCCTTTAGGACCAGATGAGCCCTGGGGGCCTGGGAGTCCTCGGTCACCCTTTTCACCTTGCTCACCCGGAGGTCCGATGAGTCCGATCAGGCCCGGATGGCCCTGTGAGAAAACGAAGACATGAGAGGTGTCCATGCCCTGAGTCCATCGCGCAGTGGACCAGGTGACTTGACACACAGCCGCGACACAGGGAAATGTGCCCCAGTCAACACGCTGAGGAGTGAAAATAAGCAAAGATGGGCCAGGTGACCAAGCACATGTCACAGTCCCTGACTAGTAAGAAACGTACTTGAAGGAACATACAGGGAGAGCCAGGGTACCTCTGAGCAGCCAGGTTCTTGACTAGCATGTGTGAGGGCCTAGCTTCACTTCCACAGGACTGTTACCACTCCTGGCACCGAACCCCAATAACAACCAAAAAGAAGCACTCAGGGGCCCCTGGATCCAGAGACAACTGGATTTCCCTGAGGGATGGTTTATGTCTATCTTTTTACTTAGCAAACTTTCTGACTTCTGGTAAGCAGGTAGCCTTTTCCTGTAAGGCCTGAATGGAAACTACAGAGTATTAAGGATATTATACCCATTTGAATGTCTTTTAAGAGAAAATCCCCCCTTATCTGCCGGTATACATATTTTAACTAACTAACTAATTAATTAATTTTAATTTTTAATGATCTTCTAAAATGTTCTGGAAGAGCTTCAGCTTCCATTATGTTGGTGAAGGATATCAACATGGAAAAAGATATTCCTTGTTGCTTTCTCTGTGAACAGCTGTTTGTCTTGTGAGCCGTTTATTTATAAATAAATCAATGTAAGGAGGAGAAAAATCACCATGAGTTAATGAAGCCACCAGGGCTCTAGAAGCTTCTTGTCAATTCTGGGACTTCTAGGATTTGCAGACGGGCACGAGTCCCAAAGCCCATGTGTATTTCTTTCTTGTCAATATACCTCAGGGTCCCAGGACAGCCACAGCAGGTGCTTGGCCGTGGGTCAATAACCCCGGTGACTGAGTCAAAGGTGCTGTTATTGCAATGTTGGCATCCCTTGAGTTTCAGCTTACCTTTTCCCCTTTGGGACCAGAGTCTCCTTTGAGGCCAGGGAGTCCTGGAGGACCCTGCAAGAGAGGGGAGAGGAGTTAGTGCTCTTGTCCCTGGGGTTTCCAGTGCCCCACCAATACAGACACACTGACACTGCATGCCACTCACCATGGGGCCAGGTGGACCATCAGGGCCAGGGGATCCTGGGAGGCCTTGCTCACCCTGAAACAGAGTCTTGGTGTAACTGTGTGCCTCTATCAGCACCTCTCCCTCATCCCAGGCCTGCTAGGCCACTTACCACAGGACCGGGGATCCCACGAAGACCATCGGGACCAGGCTTCCCAGGGGCCCCTTGGGGGCCGATGGGGCCAGTCTTCCCAGGAGGGCCTTCTAAGCCGGCTTCTCCCTGCAGAGGCAGAGGCAGATGCTCAGAGGCTCAAGGCACCCTGCCCAAGACCCCTGGGGTGCCGCAGAGGCAATTCCATGTGCCCTGGGTGGTGTCACGTCCCCCCTTCCTGTGGAGGCTGCCTCAGCCCAAGCTCCATTCTGTTAACATCCACACACAGTGGCTCCCTGACTCCTGTTGACCATGGTAGCTGCCACAGAGGGTCACCTACCAGGTACCAGGCTTCACAGCACATAGACGTAGTGCTCAATAAGCCTCAGAGGAAAAAGGCAAATGTTCCCATCCAGGCTGTGTGGGCCACATCACTGCAAGCGTGGCTGGGTGTTCTAGTGCTGGGCACCATCACATGGACCACTCAGGTAATAGACACCCCTGTCTCCTAAGGTCCCCCTTCCTGTGTGTGCTATCTTATCCTCTGTCATGGGTCAAAGATTCCGTGTGATCTCACCCTGGCCTTCTTCTGCCTACTCCCTCTGCCTTCTTCATCTTCCCTTAGCCTCCATGGCCCTTCCCACCTCCCTCTGCCTCCCTGGCTCCTCTGTCCCCATACTGTACTCTGCCACTGTCCCAATCTCTTTCAGCCCATAGAAGTCACAGCCACCAGAGTAACTTACCTTGGCTCCTTTCTCCCCTTGCCTGCCTTCAGGGCCTGTGGGGCCTGGGGGACCCTAGAATAACAAGATAGCAACTAAGTCCTAAGTTTGGAGACCAGGCCCAGGCTCTGGGGAGGGCTACAGGGTGTGGGGCCAACTGGACCACTGGCCAGTGATGATGCAGGCCCCCATATGGGGTCCCACAACTCCAGGTGTTGGCAAGGCCTCTGGATCAAGGGATGCCCTAGGTGCCTTGTGTAGAGAAGGCCTCTCCCACCTGTACACTCTCTGGCTCAAGTATCACCAGTCCAGGCACTCACTGGAGCTTGCAATACAAACACCTGTTTCTAGTCCTAGCTCTCCTATGTTCATAGTGGTCTCGACGAGGAGAGGCCAGTCTTTGAAGAGTTTTTGATCATGTGGTGGTACAGTGGACATGTCCATCATTGGTTATCTTAGAGAACCCCCGGCCTAGAAACTGCTTCCTCAGACCTTGCTCCACCCAGTTGTGTCACCGACATATCTGTGACCTAATGAATGTGTCCCTCCTCGGGGCCATGTGGGGCACCAGGGCCTTCACGAGGGGTAGAGGGCTTTGTGCAGAAAGCAGCCAGCAAGTGGGGAGCGGTGGGCAGAAGGACCTACCCTCTTTCCTGGAGGCCCAGATGGACCAGGCTCTCCAGTAGGGCCCGGGGATCCCTGGTCAGGAGAAAGAACACAGAGCGTTAGAAATCTGTCCCATCAGGGCACAGGGCTGTGCTGCCCAGAGCCAAGGAAACACACGGAGATCCAGGCCTTTCCATGGCTCCCCTCTGAGGTGAGCACAGCAACTCAGTCCACAACAAAGTCTCTGCAGCCTTCACACCCTGCGCCCTGTTGGTGGCACTCAGAGAATCCAACTCATGTCCCATGGTCGCTGCATCTTGAGCAAAGAGATCCCTGGGGCATGCTTGCGTCTAACACTACAGGTCTCATATCTACCATGTTGTCATCACCTACTTGAAGAAGGGCCAAGCCGGGAGCCCAAGGCAGAGGGTGATGTACAGGACACTTTGGCTCAAAGCCTGTGTCCCCAGCCTTTCATTTCCATTGCTGCCTGACTCAGATCAGTGACACAAGTGTTGGCCCTTGGGTCAGGGATGTGGTTCGGATGCCCTCTGAAACCCAGGCTCAAATCAAATTGCCCTTGTGCTGGTATTGACCTGGCTATCGGGTCGTGTGAGTATGCGGACATATGCATCACAGAAGCTAATCATGAAAGGGGGATTAACCCCCTCCCCATCACTTCATTCATATTGACACCCACTATAGGATTATTATTATTTGAGACAGGGTCTTACTCTGAAACCTAGGATGACCTTGAACTCATTATATAGACCAGAAAGGCCTCAAATTTGCAGCAATGCTCCTGTCTCAGCATCCCGAGGGCTGGAATCAGAAGCACGATCCATCACGTCTGTTCTTCCCTTGTTAAGCCACAGCAAGACCTCACCTGATAAGGTCCCTCCATCTTGACTTTCTACCCTTTAGCACCCTAGGCCAAACACGTTTATCTTATTTCAATTCACCCAGCCTGTAACATTATCACATCAGCAGTAAAAAGACCTAGACAGGCAGTCATTCCTGGAAGCTGGTCCCACCTTGAGGGTGGGCTGCACAGACCTACAAGGAAAATACAGTCCAGCCCAGGGAGTCACCTGGTCCCACCCCAAAGAAGTGACCTGAGTCACAGGGATGTTGGGCCTGTAAGAGGAGGCATGCACATGCTAAGCCGCTCTGGCTAATATTCAGGCTGAGATCTGGGGCACTCTGCTGAGTCTTGGAGTTTTGTACAGGTCCCATAGTGGGACTGCAGATGCACCTTCCCTTCAGAGGAAGGGTCCCAGCCTTCATCAGGTCCTTGGCACTCCTCAGTTCTGGCCACAGTCAAGAGGAACCTAGGTTTGGGCTTCTCATAAAGACCCCAGAACGCAGAGAGGCTCCCACCAGGAAGCCACCAGACCGTACACTCACCGTCTGTCCAGGTTCACCATCATCCCCTTTGTCACCAGGTGGTCCATCTTGACCCTGTGGGAACAAGAAAGATGCTTCTGCTGGGCAGAACAAGTTCACCCTCCTGCCTTAGTGTATCCTCAGATCCTCTCCTAAACCCAAATGCAGGCTGGGCATTGGACCAGGGACAATCTGGAGAGGTGCTACACCCCAAAGACCCAGTCGAGGGGTAGAAGCAGAAAGCAGGGAAATTGGTGATGGCAAGGGGTGTCAGAGATGGGATAGACACTTACTGCGGGGCCTGGCTCTCCAGGGGGACCAGGATCTCCGGGAAAGCCCACAGGGCCCTGAGAAGAGAGAAGCAAGCTGTCGGCAGCCTGACATACCCTGGCTGGCCCACCACAACCCAGGTAGAAGGACAAGGGACAGCACCCCAGCACTTTTGATCAGGTGGTCACTATCCGGAAGAATCCACAGAACGGAGAACCCACCCAGGAGGCAGGCACGGGACAGCAGCCTTCGTTCTTTGAGACTAGTGAGGGCAGGCGTCCTGCCCACACATTCACTCTGGCGGCCTCTTTCACTCCCAATGCAAAATTGGGGCCAGCAGGGAAAAGCAGTTCCCTGAGCTGAAGACCTTACATCAGGACCTCCCCCGCCACACGCACACACACACATACTGGCTGCTGCTTCTATCCTGTACCTCCCTGATCCCCTCTTGCAGCTTTACCAGCAGCCTGTGGGGAAAGCTCTAGAGTAAACAAAATTACCCCTACAACACAAAGCATTCGTTCAGCTGTTCCCACATCAGGTGTAAACCACAGAGATTCAGAATGACCTGTGTGCAGGGACACTGTCCAGACACCACAACGTCTAGCATTACTCACGGGGCTGCCTTTGGGACCATCATCTCCAGGAGGGCCTTTGGGTCCAGGAGGTCCAGCAGCACCAGAAGGCCCAGCCTCTCCCTTCTCCCCTCTTTCTCCTTTAGGTCCCTGGAGAGAAAGAGGCTATGGTTCATTTCTCAGAGTCCACCTGTGCTCACTGAGAGCCCAAATGGTGCTGGTCCACAGTGGGCCATCTATGGACTCATTGCTGCACCTCACTGGCAGCTCCTTCCCAATATCGCCTGGGCCAGGATGGGGATGATGCTGTTCCTGCTTCCAGTTCTCCATAGAAAACCCATGTGTACCACCAGGCAGGCAAAGATCCTTGGTCTTCTAAAACCTCCAAGGCCTAAGCTCAGTTCTAGGTTAGGCTGGCTCCTGCATTAATTAAAGGCAGCTAGTGTTACTTGGAGTGCCTCTCTCCCCCATGGTTCTCAGGCACAGAAAACTGAGACATCTCAGTCCCCCAAGATGCTTCCTAAGCCTGGCAGCACTCCAAGCATCAGAGGCCTGGCTATTTTCAGGCTAGCCTTGGAAGCCTGAGTCAACAAGGTGGTAATGGTCATACCCGCAGCAGCCTGTGAAAGGGCCAGTGTACCATAGGTGGCAGTCATTGGCGGCCATGAGTCGGGGGGTCATTGCTGAGGTCTGCAGATATATGTGCTCAGCCCCACATATCTACACATGCATACACATAAGCTCACTCCCCACAATGCGTCACACTTTTCCACCATAGTTCTATGTTGTTCAGCACAGCAGGGTCATTCATGAAAGGGGAAACTGAGCAAGATTGAAGCTTCTGGTCCAGTGCCTTGTCAGTGTTCCCATTGGCCACATCCCACCACTCTTCCAGGGCCACACTCACCGGGGGACCTCCTTCTCCTGGAAGGCCAGGCTCTCCAGCTTCACCAGGCTCTCCCTGAGGAGAAAAGTCAGTGTTAGAAGGTTCTCTCACCAATGGTGATAGCAGAGGGTCCATCTGTCAGCACCTGCCCATCTGCCCATTCTGCCTTGGGCATCTGGTGTCCAGGACTCTGTGGGATCAGCATTATTGCTCTGGATAGCTCACAGAAATGCAGTGGGAAGCCGATGAGAAATAAGGAATGTGAGAGGCATGAGGGAGTGTGTATGTGCGTGCATGTGTGTGTGCATGTGTGGGGGTGGGACACTGTGCCGATCACAAGGGACACAGACTAAGGGCTGCCCCAAGCAGGTACGCTGCATCCTGACCATGGATGTGATCTGAGCAGCCACCTCACACACCTGCTGCCATGCCTTCCCCACTATGATGAGCCAAACAAGCCCATCAGCCTGTGAGTTAATTTTTTCAGGTATTATGTCCCAGCAATGGGACAAACAACTAAGACAGGCCGTAAGGCAGGGCAGAAGCTCAGAGGTCCAGTGCACTCTCCTGCAGTGCCGAGACAGAAAAGAAGGACCTGTGAGGTGGGAGCAGGTGAAGGTGGTGCAGGGGTGAGGCAGTAGAGATGGTGGGGCCTTCTTGCCCCACACCCATTCCTCACTTCCTTTCGCATCATGAAGAACAAGAGCAAATCAGCACACGTTGAGCATAACATCCTGCGTCAGAAGCAAGCCCTGACAAGGCAGGCAGCGGGCTTCCAAACCTCCCCAAGGCCCAAGATGGCTTCCTAAGGACATGCTCCCAGCATTCTATGGAGCTCAGCCTCACACCGAGACTGTCATTGAGCCCACCTACGAGCACTCATGCTCATATATGTATATTCACAAGTGTGCATGCACACAGTGATGCCCACACTCTCTGGCTCACTGAGCTCAGTCGGTCTCAAGGGCCAGGCCCTAACACCAACCAGAAGGCCCTAGCTGTGAAAAGGCAGGCTGTCACAGCAAGCTCAGCGTGGAGGAGGAAAGGCTGCCTTTTTTGAGGGCTGGGCTGGAGGGAAGGAGGCAGTGGGGCCTGGAGGGATGGGTGCGTCATGACTTTAGATTTTGCAAACAGCTGCTACAAACGAACACTGTCGGACATATCACCTTGGAGTCATGAATACACTTTTAGTTTTCACAATAGGTGTAATGGAGATTAGTCTGCACAAACACACACACATACATACACATGTGTGTACACAGGCGCAGCACAGGACTGTGTGTACACACAAACACAGTACTTCTCATGTAGCTATGGAGCAGACACTATGATAAGTTAGACACATCACCTTTTCTCCCACCGCGCCAGGGTTGCCAATTCCTCCAGGAGGACCCTGTGGCCCATCAGCACCTGGAGCTCCAGAGGGTCCTCGGGGCCCTGGTGGACCAGGAGGGCCCTGGGAAGAAGAGAGGCCATTGAGCAAGACAAGACTTAAACATCCTTCCCCCAAAATGAAAATCGGGATTGCCATGCTGGGCCTCGATGGCACAGCCACTTACCATCTGGCCCACGTCTCCCGTCTCACCCTTCTCGCCTGGAGGTCCTGGCAAACCCTGTGGACAGGAAACTGTGATGAGGTGCCACTCTGCGAGAGACATGGCTCCCAGGATGCTTCCCACAGGCCCCGAAATGCATTTCCATGAATCTGCCTTCATGGAAGGATGTTTTCCTGCTTCCAGGGCTCGAAACAGCCGAGGAAATAATCAGAGGAGAGTGCAAAGATTTATGGGGAACAGCACTTATGGTGGCTTCCCATAAAACAATAAACCTAATGAGCCGGCAGCAGGGAAGCTTCCGGATAAATCAAGTCCCCACCATATGCCAAATACTACCAGTAACTAAAAACTGTGTTTTCCAAAATAAAGTCTTGTGTTCAAAGGATATTTAATGGCATTTAACATGCCCGATACATAAAATAAAGGCTGCTGTATGCTTTACGTGGTGAGCATGGGGTTTTAGTGACATCAAGCAGAGTCATGTGGGTAGAACAGGTCACCTGGAGGGCACTGAACGAGGTGGGCTGATGGCTGTAACTTCTAGATGCTGTGTTTAGATGTGGACTTTGTACCCCTTTCTTACAGGGACACCATTTCCCAGAATTCCACAGTAAACATGGAAGCAGCTGTGGCTGTGTATGAGCGCAGAGAGAGAGAGAGAGAGAGAGAGAGAGAGAGAGAGAGAGTATGTGTGTGTGTGTGTGTGTGTGTTTGGACTCCCATAAAACTGGCAGCACTTCCAATTCCTACAGTTGAGGCTCAGTTTTCCTGTTCTTGAGACCACAGTGGGCCTGGCAAGATACTGACACCTCTGCACGGTGGTCCTGGGACCACCATGGTTACCTGTAATCCCACTGGTCCTGGAGGTCCTGGGAAACCTCTTGAACCTTCATCTCCTTTCTGTCCGAACAGGCCCTGCTGTCCACGAGGGCCAGGTTCCCCATCTGCTCCCTGGAGGAAGGAAGCGAGCATGGGTAAGGTCACAGGATGGACAACAGCTTGAGAGGCGAGCCTTGCTATGTCATCGGATGCAGATACTCACCGCAGGGCCTGGCTGTCCGATGGGGCCTTGAGGACCCGTCGGCCCAGGAGGACCCTATCGGGGTCAAACAGAGACATAATTGTTTTGGGGTTGCAGATGAGTCCAGGAGTAGGTCACTTCTGTCTCCAGAAGTGGCTGGCTTGTACAGGATGTGGTTTAGCAGTCCTCAGGTGTGCCACTCATCAGAGGAACAACAACCATTAACATCATGACCCAAGCCAGATTGTGAGCTCTCAGTTCAGCCATGATCATATTGCTATGGGCATCAGAAGCAGGACAGGTCACTATGTGCCTTCTCAGCAACCATCACATGCACTGCTGTGGCACAAGGAGCCCCTTGGACAATAAGGACCAGAGGCCTCAAATTGCCTAAGTGCTGAGCGAGGAGGGTCTCCACTGTGACCTCTGATCTCATGCTGTCCTCAAGCACTGATCACTGTGGGCCCAGGAATGGGGGTGGAGAGAGAAGCCAGTGGGAACAGAGGCCCTGCCCTCAGAGAGCCAGAGGCCTACACAGAGGCCTGGTGACATAAGGAGTAAGGAGACAGACACTAGTCTGAGGTTCAGGTCAGTCTCCTGCGTGGAGAGGGCTGGCATGGGTGACAGGGTGCAGCACCCACACAGCATCCCTGAATGTATGAAATACCAAGTTACAAATGGATGCCCCACCTCTGCAGTGCTCGGTGACGGGCTCCCAGTGGTCATGTTCCCACACCGAGAGATTCTATCTCACATGTGAGCACACACACACACACGGGATGCTCTCAGGAAAGAAAGCTAACGGGTGTGACCCAGGAGCATGCAGTGCTGGACTCATGGAGTAGGACGCCAGGGTAGACATGCTGCTCCCAGTGGGCACCCAGCACACGCTCAGACTCTTACCTGCTCGCCCTTGTCCCCCTTGCTTCCTTTCTGCCCTGGCTCCCCGATCTCTCCCTGGGGATGGACAGAAAGGATGTTGTTAGTCCCCTGTTTGTATGTGCCTTTCTTGGTCCCATGGGCAATCTTTCTTGGAGAGGAACAACAGCTGCTCTTCAGCTGGTCCTAAGACTTGCCAACAGAAGGCTTTTCCTTATATAACTTTGATTTCCTTTCTGATTTTGATGTGTGTGTGTGTGTGTGTGTGTGTGTGTGTGTGTGTGTGTACAAGGCCTGCATGTATGTTTGTGCATGTAGGTGCTCTGAGGAGGCCATAAAATGGTGTTGGATCCCTTGGAACTGGAATTACAGGCAGTGGAGAGCTGCCATGTGGGTGCTGGAAACTGAACCCCAATCCTCTATAACAGCGCTTAATCACGCTTAATCACTAAACTGTCTCTGCAGATTCCTACCTGTTATCTGCTCCATTTCTCTATGGCATTGAACTGGCTTCTGCGGACCACGATGGCCAGCCAGAGAGGGGAGAGATCATCCTGTCTCTACCTTTCCAGTTCTGAGATTATAAACACACCACCACACCTAGCTTATATAAACATGGGTTTGTTGGAGGGGGTCATCAAACTCAAGTCCTAGTGCTCTCGAGACAAATGCTTTACTGCCTGAGTCACCTCCCCAGCTCCTTGATTGCTGTGATACTTGGGTTAGTGCCATGGTGACATGGTGGTCTAGCATCCTCTCTGGCGTCTGCTGGGCTGCCTCCCACATGGAGACAGAAGACTAAGACGTCCTCTGTGCAGAGGTGACAAAGTCAGAAATATCACCAGAGATCTATGACAAATGGAGAGTGGCGCTGAAGAGCTAAGCCGCACCGCCTCTCCTTAATGAAGTATAAAATCCGGGCTCCTCCGTGATGGCATCAGAAATAGCAATAAAAACAGAGCTCCGATCATTCAAGGGGAGACGCTTAAAAATAGACACAGAGTAAAACCTCATTAAATTCAGCCCCACACAGTCCCAGCCTGAAAGGGTTCAGAAGGGAACAGGGAGCAGTTCCTTCCTTCAGCTCTGGCTCCGACCGCACATGTCTCAGGCAACAGAAAGCTGCCAAGGAGCCAAGTGCTTTTCAGGCTCCCCCACACGCACTACAGGTCTTGTTTGTTGCTGTTTATTTGTGTGCTACTTCAAAATCACCCCTCGTGCCAGATCTGAAGGGCACTGCTCTGCTCTGCCAGCTGAGCCCTCTTTATCATATACAGTGCCCTGAACACACTGCCTGCCTGGCCACACACACTCCAGCTCCTCCGTACCTTATCTCCATCTTCTCCAGGAGGGCCCACGGGGCCAGCTGGACCAGGAAGCCCCACAGGACCTTGGAGGCCATCTCGGCCAGCTGGGCCTTGAGGACCTTTCTCGCCCTAGGGAGGACAAGCAATTCAGACTCAATACAGTTGTACACTGGGAACACCATACCACCGCTCCTCACCCTGGAGAGGGACCCAGGAGTGGGAAGCTAGGGGTATGAGGGCATGGTAAGGACCATCCTGATCCTAGCATACTGCCAGGGGCATTGAGGCTGATTTAGACTGGTTCTGGACCCTGAGTGGCTGGCATATTGCTGGGCCAGAGCCACACTCAGAATAATACACAGATTAAAACCTCAACAGATCCAGCCCCACACTGTTCAGTCTGAATAGCCGAGAGGGGAGCAGGAAGCAATTTGGAAGGGCCACACTCATTAGAAATGAGGAAACTGAGGCATGGCTAATGCTACAGTTTGGACATGCGATGGTGAAGGTTTAGGGGTGGAGGAGGTGGACGGCTGTGGGAATCTGAGGAGGCTGGACCTAGTGAGGGGAAGTATGGCACTGCAGTTGTTCTGGAGAAAAAAAATTGGAATGTCCACTCCCCTTCTGGCTGCCATGAGCTGACCGACTGTGACCTACATGTCCTTCCACCATGCTGCTCTCTCTCACTACAGACGCATAGCAATGGAGCCAACCACGAAGCCAAACCTCTGGAGCCACAGGCCCAAACAAATCCTTTGATTTAAGTGCTTTCTCTCAGATATTTGTCAAAGCGACAGGAAGCTTATTAGCAGAGCTTGTGAACATAAGTCCCTGAGCCTGCTTGGGCTCCTCTGAGCTAGTGAGCAAGGGCCATACTGTGCTCTCGGACAGCCTGAGCAGCAGCTTCTGAGAACTGTGTTACTCTATCAGTCCTTCATGAACATCCTGCCTGGGTACACAGACATGCATGTACACAAATACACACAGACACGCACATACAATACACATATCTATGTGACATGTGTGCACATTCATATACCTGAGCACAAACACACAGACATGCATGTCCATGGGCATGCTCACACACAGGATAATCACAAACATACTGCACATGCGGGAACACACACACACAAATGCATACAGACATGCATAATAACATATACACACGTGGCATGCACACAGCATGACATTCATGTACACATGCTTAAGTGAGCACACACACAGACATACAGACATACAAAATTATCTTTTCTGCCTTCATGACTCTGACTTGCTTTTCTCACAACTGCCCTGTCATCTCCTGTGATCTCACTCATTCTTGCTATGCTGTTTTGACGAAATCCCATCATCCATGAGCAACAGACATTTTCTCACCTCAGCTAAGAGTCCCTTTTCTTCCAATGTCAAAAAGAAACTCTTTGTGTGCAACAGGAGGGGAACATGGACGCTTGGCCAGGCCATCCTGTCCTCCCTGCACTCAGTCCCACTCCTCGGAGTCAGTCTGTCCTCCTAAGCTAGACAGCTCCAGCAGGTTCAGGGCTTCCGGGCTTCCTCCCCCACCCCACCCCATATTCCCTGACAAGTTGGGAGTTTGCAGAGACCCCCTGAACCTCTCTCAACTTCTTCCTCTTGCGGGAGCTATTCTGGGAGACAGTGAGCTTTTCCCTGCTTGGGGCAGTTCCTGCAAGGAACTGCTTAAACGTCAAGTCTCTGAAAACATGAGCTTCCTCCGGCTGAGTCTGTGAGCTCCACATGTCCTGGACCTCCAAGAGCTTCTGTGTTGCACACAGAAATCCAGCTGGAGCTGTGTCCTGGGCACCTCACTAAAAATGGCACGGTGCTATCAGTTGCCAAAAGGCTGTTGCAATGATGTCCCAATGTGGTCCGAGTGTTCTTCCTCCTCGTGAGCAGGACACACAGAACGTAGAGCATCACAGGCAGAAGTCCGTGGACATGTGTCTAGCTCAGTGCTCCATGCCTATCCTCCACTGAGGCTCCTTCTAGCATTCCGCACTGAGATAGCGAAGCTGGGCTGAGATCTATGAAATCCACCCCACAGCCGTGGGAAATCAGGGTGGTGGGAAGGCATGACGCTGCATATAAACTGCACACATGAAGTGGGGGTTGGGGTGTCACTATGGATGGGGACCCATGCTGATGATCAGAAAAGGGCTGTGTTGGAAACCCAGGCCTGCCTGTGTCTCTGCTTCAGAGGCCTTTCAGAGCCCAGTGAACTTGTTGGAGGAGATGTCTCACTTTCTGGGGACCTACCTGCCATCCTCTGCCCGACTGTGCCTCCTCTCCTGTGCTCTCTCATCAATAAAGGGACCACCCATTCCCAAACACCTGTCTTTTCCTAAAAGGCCCAGCTATGGGATGAGGCCCATGCAGAGGTGATGTTCAGTCACCAGACAGTATGGCCCAGCTACCCAGGAGGCATAGCGGCTAGACAGAGGAAGGTCTGTATGGGACAGACTGTGTCTAGCCACTGTGATATCACTTTCAGGACAGGCTGGGCTGAGCTGGCTAGGACTCTTCAGCGTGTCTGTCCCTGTAGGATAATCAGACATCGCAGCCTCTGCTTCCTCCCACCCCAGGGGAGTACCCATGGGGATAACACAGCAGGAGGGACAAAACCAAACCTGGGAGGGGACCTCAATCTCAGGCGGTACTTACAGGAACCCCTTTCTCTCCAGCAGGTCCTGGAGGTCCCTGAGGACCAGGTCTCCCTGGAATCCCGATGGGTCCAGCAGCACCAGCTGGGCCTCTCTCCCCTGGAGAGCCCTAAATTACAGGAAGAAAATGGCTCACTTTAGAGGCTATTGAACTGTACAATAAGACTTCCTTAAGCACCGATGGGTCACACCATTCTCCCCTCACTTTAGAGCCCTCAGTGGCTCCCTACGTGACTGTCTGCAAGCATGGACTATTTGGTCTAGTATTTGAGGCTGTCATCATGCCCCTTCTTAGCTCTTCTCTCACAATTCCATCTTACACATGCCCTCTCCCCTGACAAGTGTCTGGAAACAAGTCCTATTTTACATGTGTCTTTGATTGTCTTTGATGGTCTTTTCCAGAGGCCTGGCACCCACCCATCCATGTGGGATCTGCCTGCCCACAAAGCTGCTCATAGATTTAGATGAGGAGGTCCTGATCTGGGGACAGATATGGATGGTAACAGGGATCCAGGCTAAACTTGAGGTCACATCAAGAGGTCAACACAGCCTGCAAGCCTTCCCTATACCCTATCAAAGGGAAGGCTAGTTTCTCACCCCATCTGATGTGCCCGGTCTGGAACTCAGCTAGGGGAGGTCACTCCCAAACTCAGCTGGTCCTTATACCTGTTCAGAGCCATCAGGCTAGCTTGCACAGCAGGGAAGCAAAGCTGACAGTCCTTATCCATATGGGGCAGGGGGAGCAGCCTCCCACATGAAGCCACAGATAAAGGCCTGGGAATGAGGGGTCCTATGGCCTCTCACAGTTGGGGTTCTGAGATTGATGAGGGGCTAGCTAGCTCATGAGACAACATGTGATAGCTCCAGGGCTACAGGCTAGAGATAGACCCCTCTCTGCCTGTGTCAGGTGGCCCAGCCTTCTCTAGGATGTGTCCTTGAAGTTCATAAGAAGAATGCTGACTCTCCCTGCTGACCTAGGTCCATACCAACTGTGACCCTCCCTCCTTGCCTCCAAGCCCAGGCAGGCCACACATAGCTCTCCAAGCTGCCGCTCCTCTGCTGTCCCTTGTACAAAGTGGCTCTGTGATTCCATGAACTCAGCTTCTGGCTCGGGAATGCTGTCCTTATGCTCCTGGCTGTCCCCCTGACACACTTGATGGGAAACTTGGCATCTAGGCATGCCGTTCCAGCTCTCGTTGCCTGTGGAACAACAGGTCTGGAAGGATAGGATAAGATGGAAGGCCTTGACTCACCGCAGGACCTGGGGGGCCAGGGGGTCCTTCGCTGCCTTTTAGTCCAAGTGCTCCCTGTAAAGTAGTAAGAACATAGGTGAAAGCACTCAGAGAGAGCCCCAGGGCCTTGCACCACAATGTTACGCCCACCTGACCCCTCACTCACCACAGGACCAGGGAGCCCTCTGTCCCCAGGGAATCCACGCAATCCTGGAGGACCATCCTTCCCAGGGAGGCCAGCAGGGCCTGGGTCACCCTGAAAAGAGAGCCAGAGTTAACCTCACCTGGAGCCTCCAGCTGTTGACTTCTCACTAACCTCCAGGACACAGGATCCATGTCTAAATAGCAGGTTGAGTCTTGTGGAGATCCACTAGTGATCTGCATTGAGCTGGGCTTCCTCTAGCCGTTTGGCTTTAAAGAAATGCTCTGGTTTTATTTTGATTTGGAGGCTGGGGATGGAAGCCAGGACCGAGCACACCTCTACTTCTCCATGGACTTGAGCTCAGCTCCTGCATACATGTAGGAGCCACGTTCTCCAGGCTGGCTTATAGATCTGGGGGAGGGACTCCAATCATGACTCTCTCCCCCCTGTGCTCTTTCAGGACCCTGACCTGCAAAGTCCAGCGGGGCCACAAGGGACTGAAGGGGAACTGGAGTTAAATGAAAGTCCTCACTTGCATTGGGTTCCTCAATGGCACTGTGCCAAGATAAGGACACCCCGGTGGCTTGTGGTTAAAACACACAGTCACTCAAGGAACTTGCTATCAGCCCAATGCCCACTTCTAAAAACAGGCACCGTTGGGCTTGTCTTTCTTGACAATGTAAAAGCTAGACTATCTTTCAGAACTTTCCCTGGACTTCACATATTAACAAAAAGATCTTTCCAGGCCAGCACATCAAATGTACTTGGCTTCTTTCTGGACTCAATGAGCTCTCTTTGTCTGGAGTAGAAAGATTTATAGACCAGATGCTGTGTGTGTTATGTTACATGTGTATTTACATACATACATATCTGAGGATATATGAATTTACTCATGACACATAAAACGATATCTGATTTTACTCAGTATTTATTTATTGTATGTCTCTAATTTGTTGTTTTGTTTTTCAAGACAGGGTTTCTCTGTGTAGCCTTGGCTGTCCTGGACTTGCTTTGTAGACCAGGGAAGCCTCAAACACATAGAAATCACCTGCCTCTGCCTCTCTGAGTGCTGGGATTACAGGCATGAGCCACTATACCCGGCTGTCTAATTTTAAATTTACTCTTTTATGCGGTCACATCAATAGGTGGCGTGGATCAGGAATGGTAGCACACACCTATAATGCCAGCATTCAGGAGGTAGAGGTAGGTAGATCTCTGAGAGTTTGAGGACAGCCTGGTCTACATGGCCAGGGCTACACAGGAAGAGCCTTCTCAAAACAACAACAACAAAAACAAAAATAGGCTGAGAGCTTGTGCTTTCAGTTCCCCTCAAAAAACCTTGGAGGGTTTTATGCCAACACACAGACATTACAACCACATATTTGGGGTGCCCAGCCTGCTGAACAGACTACAAAAAGGGTACAGCAGGAGCCAGCACTGGGCACAGGATTGGAGATGCATTCATTTTTTCACTTTTAGAATCTATTTTCAGGGTGTTTGAGTGAGGGGGTTTCAAAAGATCATTCTCTGCCAGATCTGTACTGGCTGTTGAAGACTCAGGCCCTTTAGTCTGTTTCTGGGAGAAGTGGGCAGCAGGGGAAGGCGTTCTCCATGGGGCGTGGGATAGTTTGATCCCACATCCCCTCTGTGTTCCACCTGCAGTGGCTCCAAGCCCTGTCTCAAAGTTCAAGCAAAGTGGATCTGAACGTGTGGGTTTCAGAGAAGCATTTGTTTGAGAAACTTGTTTGAGCATTTGTCCAAAAAGATCAAGAGGAAGCACAAAGTTCTCATTCCCTAGGAAACAAGATTCACCTGACACGGAGGCTTCCAGAAACTCACCTTTGTCCCTTCCTTTCCAGTGACACCAGGGAGGCCCTGTTCACCTGGAGGGCCTGGAGGACCAGGGTGGCCACGCTCACCCATTGGGCCCGTCTCTCCTGTGGGACCCTGTGGGGAGAGACAGTGTTGTCACGTGTTGGTGTTGAATGACTTGCAAGGGAATGATGTCTTCCTCTTAAGCCTGCATACGCACTGACTATGGTGACACCCAAAGTGGGCCTAGCATGCTCCTCTCTTCTATCTCAAGGCTCCTCCTGCCAGCTAAAAGCCAGAAGGAAAAGATGAAGCCAGTCAGACAGCGCTAGCCATGGCTGCTGCCTCCCTGCCCCTGTGCCTCTCAGGAGGCTGTGTTTCTGGGATGTGATCAGAAAGATGCTGAGGGCTGCCATATTTTCCACAGAGGGGAGAAGGCCTCAATGGCTCCAGCTCTGTGGTGGGCATTGGCTGTAAATTTCACACTTCTCATTATGTCAGGAGTGGCTTGCTAAGTGACAAGCTGACAGATACACAACTGTTCTTGGATCTAAAGCCATCAGCCCTGTACCCTTCACTGATCTGTGCTGGTTGGAATCAGAGTCCCATGACACTGACCAGTGGAGGAGCACTGGGTGCCTCTGCTGTTCACAACAGGACAAGAAAACCCCATTGCCAACCCCACCTCCATGCCTTCAGGGCTAGTCCAACTCCAGAACCTGGTCCTGTTTGACCTGGGGTCACCTGAGGCTGCTGCTGAGCTTAGCCCTTGTGCTGTATGAGTCACCTGCTTTCTCTCAGCACTGCCCCCTTCATCTCCTACAGTTAGCATACTTGCCACGGGACTTAAGCCTCTCCATTAATGGGGTCCGCACCTCTAGAAAACTGACCATATCCCCGTGTTTTGGTAACCCCAGCCCCAGGATGCTGCACGGTCTCACCTGAGGGCCAACCACTCCTGGGGGGCCTGGGGGGCCAGTCTTGCCTTGGAAACCCTGTGGAGAAAGACAGCAAGCTGAGGGCCATGGCGGCAGCACCTACCACCCTGCTGCAGTCTCAGAAGCCTGTCCCTGGCCTGTCCCCGGCCTGTCCCTGGCCTGTCTCCGACCTGTCCCCGATGGCTGCATGCCAAACTCTCATCCGAGAGTCACGCCTCATGTCCCCTTTCCATATTAATTTCATGAGAGATCTGGAGCCAAGTGGGTCAGCTCCACGCTGTGTCTTTGTGCTGAGAAGCAGATTTTAGGCCTGTTATTCTCCCTCATGTCACTGTGTGTTCGTTTTCTGAGGACACATAAGAACCATCTCTGGACGGGTGCTCATTAAGCAACTTTGTGGGACGTTTTAGCTTTTGTTGTCCATGCCTCTGACGCACGGCAGGTGACTCGCCAGCCAGCTCCTCTTCATATTTAGGACAGGAGGGAGCCTGGCCTGGCTGCTCTCTGAAGCTCAAATGTGTTGGTTTAAAGTCACTTCATAGACACTGTCTCCGCGAGGATCTAAGTGCTCGTGCCTAGAATGGCCCAGGCTTGCCTTCCCACTTCGGCTCTGCTTCCCAAACTCTCTTATGGAGCAGGAAGCTGCAGCAAGTCAAGCTTGATTTGGGGCATTGGCAGAGCAGAGTGGGCACCATGAGATGCTCCTGCAGCTGCCAGGGGTAAAGGATGAATCTACCCAAGAGAAGGGCAGTCTAGATGCACAGAGGTCACAGAGGTCACAAAGGTGAGCAGGTGGCTCAGGGCCAGCAGGTGACAGTCTAATACCACTCACAATTCACTGGCCACACGAACCACAGCAGACTCTGCCCTGTACACCCCAGAAACCTCTTCCCTCTCAGCCCAGCTAAGCTCACACAGTGGCAGAAGTCACCATTTCTAAGATACATTCCTCTCAGAGTCAAACACAAGAGCTAATGGACAGGTCAAGAGGAGAAGTGCTGAGAGGAGGTAGGAGCCAAAGCAAAGCTCTGCTCATGGCAAGCAAGGCCTCCCACTGGGTCCATAGTCACTCTAGGGCCAACTGTGCCTGATAAGGAGGGAAATGGTCTTCGGCTCCTTGCCAAGAAACAGATTTTTTGGGTCCCATTAAGGAGAAGCACTGACCATTTGTGCCCACTGGAAGAGGAAGAAGACAAAAAAAAAGAGGAGGCAGGAAGAGGAAAAAGAAAACGAAGAAAGTCTACAAATGAATCTCAGAAATGGTTAGCAGCATCATGGAGCAGTCATGAGTCTACAGAGGTAGCTGGACATGGTAGAGGTGGCTGGAAACTACACTTTCCCAAGCAGAGAGGGGAGACTTAATTATCTGCAGAATGAGTCTGAGGGAGAAAAGCACACAGTATGCAAAATTCCTTTCTCTTGTCTCCTTGGAAAGACATTAGAAGAAAATGTGCAAAGCTCTGAAGAAATGTTTTAATTTTTCTCTCTAAACAAAAGAGCAAGGTAATCTCCATTTATCAGCCAGCACAGGCTGTTCGAACACCGGCAAAGTCATAATTAGAGGATTTCTCGTCTCTATGTGCTCAAAGACAGAGGGGGACAATGTGTTAAAGCCAGCACCAGGACTCTGTCTGACAAGGTGTTCACAGACCCATATCAGGAGAGCCAGTTTCAGCCATCAGAGCCCCCGGAGACCTTCAGGATGCAGTGATACAGGAGCCTGACACTGAGAAATACTTACACCTCTGCAAACTGCCCGTTTACTGTGGATGAGGCAGGGGCACACAAAGAGAATGCACATATGTCACCAGCACTTTGAGGGCTCATTGTCCAGAGTCTGGAATCCCAGGGTCACAAGTGCAACCAAGGTCACAAACATGCACACATACTTTTTTTTGAGATAGGGTCTCTTACTTAACTCAAAGCCAACTCACTGGCTAGACTAGCCCTGGGAATCCTCTTGTCTTCAGCACCAGGCTTACAGACTAACCCCCGCACCTTCAGTCTTGGCTTTTACACCAGTGCTGGGGACCTGAGTTCAGATCCTCGTGCTCACCGTATCAGGCACTTTACCTAACACTGAGCCATCATTTCATCCCACAGCATCTTCTCTACCATGACAGAGAAGGCTAACGGCACCCATCCATTCCTTCCCACCAGCTCCCCAGCTGAAATCTCCCAGGTGGGCCATGCTGGATTCTGTGTGATGCCCAAGGCCCATGGGCCTTGTCATGGGGTTGTCATAGCCTAAACAACCAACTAATCACAAGTACAGACCTCCACAAGTACTCTTCTAGATAAGGCTTGTGGTGTCCCAAGCAAGGCTACATTCCCAGTTACCCTCGAAAAATAAAGGTTAGAGACACAGGTCTTGTGATGTCTGATGCTCTAAACATGGCCTTTGGCCAAAGCTGCTAAAACAAGCAAAGAGCCATTTTCCTCTTACACTGTAACATCCTGGGGCTCCTGCCCACCCCACAGGCTGACCTCAAGTCAATAGCAGACGGCTGGCCCATGGGAATTCTTGCCAAGGCCTTTGGTCTTTTCCAGCTAGGAAGGACCCCTGACTGTGCCAGGCAGTCAGAAGCATGTTATGTGTAGGGCTGTGGGAGGCCCAGCCAGAGAGACCAGGCAAAGCCATGCCCCCAGCACTTGTAATACTCACGGTCTCGCCTCTCTGCCCAGGATGTCCAGGGAGCCCGTCCTTGCCTGGTGGGCCCTGGGGAGCAAATCAGAACAGGGAAGGCTCATTCAGCAGCTCATCTTAGTGGTTTTTGAGGAAGGAGATCACCCAAGCCCTCACAGGGATAGTGATCATGGAACTAGATGTCATGGAAGAAGCAGTGCGTGCAATCCTTATAGCTGCCCGAAGGGGTTAACAGAGGCAGGGGAGGTCAGCCAGCCCCCGAAGCTTAAGCAGGCGGGTGGCCTGGTACACTGGGACCAACCTTCATCTGGCTAGCCTGACAAACACCAAGGAGGGACATTAGAGGTTCTTTGTCTCCTGTGGGCAAAGAGATCCTTCCCTCCCATGGATCTCCCATGCCATGGGCCCTACAGTGTCCTACAGTCTCTACAGTGGACCTGGCTATGGTCCCTTCATTAATGTGGAATTTCCCCAGCATGGACTTTTGGCATGGACCTCCCATGCTTTGAACCTTCCTCTACAATGGATCCTTTGAAGGCTTGACATCCTTTCCCTGGCATGGGCTTCCCCTAGCATGGACCCTCACCTTCCTGGGCCTTCTCCTGACATGAGCCTTCCTTTGGTATGGAGTCTTATTTGCTGTAGGATGCCCCCTACCATGTATCCTCTTCTCCTGTGGGCCCTCCCCTGCAGTGGGTAGGCCCTGAGTGGGCCTTCCCTGCTGTGGACTTCTGCTGTGGGCCTGCCTCGATTCTGGGGAAGAACCAGCTTTGCTTTCAGACATGGTCCCAGAATTGAAAAATGACCTTCTAGTGGTTTTAAGACGCCATGTTTGTTACATTTGTGCGATCATCCAAGACATTAATACAGGCCCAGACAGAATGTCATGATGGTTCAACAGCAGCAGGACCTGCCATGGGAGGGGAAGGGCCTCAGCAGGGGAGGTTCATGGCGGGGAATGTCAGTCCAGAAGTAAATGCTCTCCAGAACAGGTGGCTTGCATGGGTGGGCATAGCCACAGATTGGCTGCCTTAACAGCCAGCCTTGAGAGATTGTCTCCACTGTCTGCCTAGCAGTGGTCTGTGTGCCCCTTCCCTCCCCCATAGCCTAGGGGGATGAGGAGAATACCGTATCAGGGGAACCTGACCTACCACCTCCATGGGAGAAAGCATTACTTACCGGGGGACCCTTGGGCCCAGGGAAGCCGGTGGGACCTTGGGGTCCATTGGGTCCCTGGGAACAGATAATAACCAGTTTAAAGACAGCTGTTCTTCCTGTTAGCAGCCCCCCCCCACTGTTTCCCCATTGTGGCACTGACTGCACTTAAAACCTTTTCCCTATTTAACCTGACCCCATTTTCCCCATTTGACTCTAGAGGAACTGAGAAGAGAGGTAGATGCCAACTAGAAGATAGATGGGTAATAGAAGATAGATAGGAGAGATAGATGATAGATGGATAGATAAATAATAGGAGATAGGTAAAGTAGGTAGATAAATGGATGGAGACGATAGATAATAAATAGATGATGGATGGGTAATAGAAAATAGATAAGATAGGTAGATAAATGGATAGATTAATAGATAGATGGTAATAGAAGATAGATAAGATAGATAGATAGATAGATAGATAGATAGATAGATAGATAATAGGAGATAGATAAGATAGGTAGATGGATAGATAGATGATAGAGAGATAGACAGACAGACAGACTGATTGATTGATCAATCGATAGATAGATATTAGATAGATAGATAGATAGATAGATAGATATTAGGTAGATAGATAGATAGATAGATAGATAGATAGATAGATAAATAGATAGATAGATAGATCAAGCCCTCCCTAGGAACTCTGGTAGTCAAGTTACATAGCAACGCCCAGAGTCCTCTGTTCTGTGTGAGGTCAAGGGCTAATTCTACAGTCTCAGTCACCTGTAGCACCCTAAGGCCAGGTCCAGAGGGTGGGATGAGGTCCCTCCCCAAGGAACACATCACTTCTGGATAAAAATCACCCTTAGTCCTCAGCCTGCGCCTCTGCAGGGCGCTGTTGGCCTCCTGTACCAGCTCGCCCAGAGGCAAGTATGTGTTTAGGGCCAGCTTCCTCCTTTAAAATCTCCCCAGGCCTGGAAGACTCTTACCCGCTCGCCAGGAGGGCCGGCTGGGCCATCGCCTCCGGAGTTGCCCTGGGAGAGAAGAGAAAAAGTTACCATGACTGCTAGTCCAAGGTCATCCTGACCTCACAGGGCAGTGTGTAACAGCACTGAACCTTAGCTCTGTACTGGTCAGCACACAGTCAATACGGAGCCAGCATGAGCAGAATGGTGACATTTCCAGAGCAGGTCCCCGTGACTAGTCAGACACAGGCTGTGCTCAGCCAAGAACACATCAAAATGACTCAATAGAAAGAACACAAGGTGCAGCTTCAGAACCCTTGCATGTACCTGGCTGGTTCTCATTAAGAGTTCTGTGTGTGTGTGTGTGTGTGTGTGTGTGTGTGTGTGTGCATATGTGTGTGTATATGTATGTATGTGTGTATGTGTGAGTGTGTGTGTATATGCATGCATGTGTGCGTGTGTGTGTGCATGTGAGAATGTGTGTGTGTGTGTGTGTGTGTGTGTAATATACCCGGAGCTTACCACAGAGGAGCTCCAAGGAAGAGATCAGGGATGATGGGTCAGCTCTGACTCTCAGCTAACTGAAACTTACTCTCAGCAAGACCCCCCAGGAACTAATTTTTAATTTTTTATAAGCTTTTTTTTTCTTTTATATGCACACATGTCTGTGCATCAGTTTTGTGCCTGGTACCTGCAGAAGAAGGCATCAGATTCCCTAAGATTCCCTGGAACTAGAGTGACAGATCATTTTGTGCCGCCATGGGGGTGCTGGGAACCAAACCTTGGTCCTCTGTCTCTTCAGACGCCTCCTCTGGATTTTTACTGATTAGAACATGCCATGCTTGGCTTTTCCTCAGATTCACAGCACAGGGAGCTGGCTTCACTCCCCTCGGCATGAGGGGTCCCAGCAGGGGTGGGCTCAGCATCTGCCTGCACCAGGATGAACCTGTTCCCAGACACCTTTACCAGAAAAGAAATAAGGCTTCCCACCAGAGCTGGGTGGGTCTGTGTGAGGCTGGCTTCCTGGGCCTGAAGCTCCCATGTGCAAGGGCTGTCCCGCCTCTGCCTGTCTTGGGTCTCCTGAGGTTACCCTTAGCCATGTTGTCCAATTCACAAGCTCACTGAAGGCTGTTATAGGGCAAAGGTCCTCTTCAATGAGGCTCAAGAAACTATCTTTTTGTTCTTACTTGAAAAGACTGCTCTCCACCCTCATGCCTCGGAGGACCAGGAACATACCTTAGGGCCAGGCTTCCCTGTGATGCCCCGTGGGCCTCTTTCACCCCTCGGGCCCTGAACAGATAGACAGAGAGAAAGAAAGGCAGTTAGCTCAGAGGCCTGAGACTCACAGAGCCCACCCACCTACAACCCACATGCTTGCTTTGTACAGAGGCCTACCGTTGGGCCTCGCTGTCCCCGTGGTCCTGGCTTTCCAGGTGTTCCCTAGAAGCAGAGAAATGGATGTCAGTCATACTGGCATGTGTGGCCCTGCTCGGCAGGCTTCCCTCCCTGAGTTAACAAGAGACTACAAGAATCCAGAATGAAGCCAGAAAGGGCCTATCTGGGGGTGAAGGGGAGAGTGTAAGGGCAGAAATATTGATGGGTAGAGTCTGTTACTTAGCTGGCTCATTTCTTCCTTCCCTCCCTCCCTCCCTCTTTCCCTTCCTCTTCTCTCTTTTCCTCTTAGAAGGCACAGAAATCATTACATGGAGAGAGAAGAAAGTCAACTCCTATCACGCGTAATTTTCTTCTGCTACAGTTAAGAATATTAGGCATTAAATTTTCATCAGGCTCTGCAGGCGCGAAGGGAAACTGCAATTTAACATATAAATCATATATCCAAGAGTCCCCAGCATCTCTCGGAGTTCAGTCCTCTTGCTGTTGCTGATCTGCATTTCCCGAACCCCAGAAAGCAAACGCACGGCATTTGTTTTCTGTTTTCTGCCATAGCAAGGATGTAATGGCCCACAAGCGCAGTTTACCCACAGCACACAGAGCTAATGGATTGAGCACAGAGACTCCAACGCTCCGAGGTTCATCCGGGTTTATCCTGGTCTCTACCAACAAAGCCAGCCCAGATCTAAATGCCGAAGGCACAGAATCAGTCTCTCCTTAGCATTTTCAACTGGGTCACTATCAAAAGCAAAACAATCTCCCATTTTGAAAGGCATTTAATGAAACAATTCATAGCACAAGAATTATGGGTGTTTTGGTTTTTTCCCCTTAACAACACACCCATTCCTGTTACAATGCTTCAGCTCTGTGACAACATCCTTTGGCTGCAGGTAAATGTTTGCATATGAAAATTAAATAAGATGTCTCCTGTCTTCTCATGCCAAGCATGTGCTCTTATTGACAGTGTCACGAGCCCTGACTCCTCTCTGTGAGCCAGCCTGGGCCACCAACACCTCTCTCTGTCCCTCTTCCACCTTTAGCACTGCCTGGAATCGCAACTCCAATCCCATCTGACCTTGCAGTATACCTGGCTCCCAGGTACACCCTGCCCTGACGGTGCCTAGGGCATCTAGGCACTCAAGTCTTGTCAGGAGGCAAACTGGTCTCAGCCCAGGTTCCATCTGAGTCCTGGAGTAGCATGGTGCTCAGCAGGGTATGTGGTCATCTACCCCTTACCGCAGCTCGGCCTGGTGAGCTGCTGAGCAGAGTATGGCTCCAGGGCTCCCTCAAAAATTAACTGTTCAGGTTGCTGCCTCTAATCCCTGACAGGAAACAATGGGAGGTTCCTGACTCTTCCGGAGCCCAGAGTCAAACTGAAGTATGAAGAGCCTTGAATTTGCTTGGAGACCCCCATGGGGCCTTCCTCTCCTGGGACCCCTCCAAGGGGCAGGATCTCTTCATAGGACACAGCTTTGCTTGGATCATGGCTCTGCATGGGCTGCGGCCAGCTTGAAAGTGCATACTGCTTCGGATGGTTTCCCATTTAACCTCACTGTCAGGCACAGACATGAGACACCAGCTCTGTAGAAGCTGGGTCTCTGGTAACAGAGGAGTGAGGTATGCAGGTAGCACTTGAGTGAGAGGCAAACACACACACACACACACACACACACACACACACACACACACACACACATGCTGCAAACCCTGCCTGCCATCCCATACTAGAGGCAGCTTGTTGACCAGATCATCTGCAAGCACAGCCAGTCTCCAGGGCACAGGGCAAACCAGCTGCCTTCACAGTGCCCAGCCTCTTCCTGATCCTCTCCTGCATGGGACCGGTATGACCTTCAAAACTCTCCCTGGGAGTCAGCCTCAGGACTAAACTCTGACTGCTTAGGGATAAAGAGCCACCTTGAGGCACGGCTTCCACAGGCTCAGCCGGCCCAGGCCTCTGCACTGGGCTTAGCTGCTCAGCTTCTCTAAGCGGTTCTGTCCCACCCCCTTTTCTGGTCTCTGCCTTCTGGAAGCAGGTCTAGGGGCTGGGTTTATCCTCCCTTGCATGCTCATTACCCTTGAGCGCTGGTTACTGGCTGCTCCTTATCTTGCTCAGTCACTGGAGCATCCCCTGCCTGGTAAGCTCTGAGCTTAGCAAGGACGTAGGCAACGTGCAATGCAAGCGAATGAACTGCCTCTGCGAAGCCCCCTGTAACTAAGGGGTTCACAGCACAAGGGAACAACAGGATAATACAACCTGAGCCTTGGGGTTGGCATTCTTTCAGGATATGATTTTGTACCAAAGGCTGTTTGCAAGGCCAGACCAGCCCTCAGCATCCACGGACAGTTGGGAAATCAGCCATACCTAATAGTCAGAGGACACTCAATTTTCTGTTGGGCCCTTGCTTAGGCAAAGCAACAACCCATGAGCTCTCCATCCTATTACAGCAGTATCTTTCACACCTTTGAGATCTTCCACACAAGCCACTTTTCACAGGGAGTACCTCCAAATATTTCAGGGACAAACACTAGTCAGATGAATCTAGATAGAGAGTCTGAGAAGAGAGGGATAGACAATACATGGAAAATAGATGATAGATAGGTAGATAGATGGATGGATGGATGGATGGATGGATGGATGGATGGATGGATGGATGGATGGAAGGATGGATGGATGGATGGATGGATGGAAGAAAGGATGGATGGATGGATGGATGGATGGATGGATGGATGGATGGATGGATAGAAAATAAAAGATACATAGGAAAACAGAAAGATGATAAACGGACTGTGTGATAGGCACGCGGTGGCAGTAGATATAGCGTCCACCCTGTGTGCCCACTTCCAGGACAGCCCTGCTTTCCACATTGCGAGGCTGTGACCACCAGCTTGCCTACATGGTCTCAGTTATCCTAAAGTCATTCTCCTTGTCTTCAAGAGCGCATCAACTCTGCTTTGCACATGACATTCTGATGGAGCAATGTCCTGTAAGAAAGAGCACTTGCGCTCTGTGTGTGCATGGAGGGAAGCTAGCCAGGAGCACTCTGTTCTGTATCCCCACCCACTGGCCTCTCTGTTCCTCGAATACCCAAGACCCAGGATGACCATCACACTCCATCTCCCAACTGGCAGTGCTCAGGCTTTGTGACACTACACAGAGACATCCAACAGGGACATCACAGAGGCAGATAGACATGGCTCCCACAAGCCGACCCTCAAGAGACCTCTGCAAAGATGATAACAGAGGGAAGCCAGTGGTGTCGTGCCCTGCCCCACATTTACAACCAGGGTGACTTTCAACGGTCACTGTAAGTCTGGAAGTCACTGCACACAGCCCAAGGTAAAACGCACCCAGCCTAAGGGAGGCAGCAGATCACACCACAGAGAACAAAATAACTTTTTTTTTCTGTAAAGTTAGTATGCAGAAAAGTCTCTCAGAAAGAGGAGACTCTAGAAGATTCAGAGGAGCTCCCTGGCTCCATTTTCCCAGCCTGCTCTTTCTTCTTACCACTGTCCCTTCCTATCTCGGTGCTTCCATAACCGAAAGCTAAAGAAAGCCTAGAGCTAAGATCAGCTACTCCTGAAAGTATCTTTGCTAACAAAGGGAGAAAAATCAACAGGGCATTGTCTAGAAAGCCAATTCTGCACAGCAAAGCAACCAAACAGCCACAGTCCTTACCCTGCCGCCCTTTTCTCCGTTGGCACCCGGGAAGCCAGGGAATCCAATAGAGCCCTGCAAGAGTTAAGGGAAGATGAAACAAGGTCATCAAGCCAGCAGCAAGGACCACGTTGTCATGCCACTAGGGAGAGCCTTTGCTACAGTTCACACAAACCCCTAACCCACTGACCAAATCTGCTTTGTACCCACACCATGTAGCCACCTTACCTGAGTCACCAGCCCATGGGACACCCACTCACCTACCCTTTTATTCCCCTGTCATCCATTTGTCTAGCTACCCACTCAACACCCATCCACCCCACTCTACTGAACATTCTCCAGACCCCAAACCTAAACCCCAAAGCTAAGTCCTAGCATGTTTCATTCTGTTCCCCTCAGCCCCCACTTAGAGGCTGTGTAATGCCAGCTGATGTTTTGGGGGTTCATTTATTGCTGAGGTTCCCTAGAAAATAGAGCTGCATTTCACAGCTCTGTTCACTGATCCTGATCCTGCTGTCATACTTTGTGACTGGTCCGTAATGCCTTAACTAAAGTATGAGTTTGCACAGTCAGAAATAGACACAAATACAGGCAGACTATAGTATGGAATATGGGCCATGGCCCTCAAGACTTTGATCTGCCAAGCATCCAAACTCCCTCTCTACATAAAAAGATGCCACAAGGCCTGCCCGGGACACACCCAGGGCAGCCCACTGCCTTGTGGGTGTTGTCTATGTCTCTTTTCGAGTGTCTATCCTCTGCGTGGCTTAACTATAGCAGGAAGTCTGCTTGTTCCCCTCTCTTGCATCCCTCCTCTATGTCCACCTGGCCACCCAGGCAGGAGATTGAAACAAGGGGCTCTGAGGTGGATGGTAGAACTCCTAGGCCGCTGTGCAGCCCAGTGCTGCTTCTAGTCACAGCACAGGAACAGAGTTTCAAAGTCCCGATTCGCATATCCCCAAAGCTGCCAGCACTTAGTCATATCCCAACCTCTCCTCTCTCAAAAGCCTCCTCTCCTTCTCTCTCCTCCCAAAAACGGGACCTGAAAAGAGGAAGAGCAAATGTGCTTGCTGGGAGCCCATTTCCCAACACTTGGGTAGATGGCTCCCAGTGGCAGCTACATCAGAGTCACATCTAAGGGACACACTCCTGCAGGCTGGATGTGTGTCTACACAGAGTGGACAGGAGGCTAGGCCACCACTTGCCCATGCAGCCCGTCCTCCTTCGGGTGGCAGGCCCAGGCTCTTGTGGGTCAAAGACAGTGAAGCTAGCAGGCAGCAGAAGGGCAGGGATGCGCTTCGGGGGCGGGCTGGCTGCGTGCTGCTAGCCAGGTCTCCAGCGCACACAGCAGTTATTGTTTAAGGAGGAGCCATGAATAATAAAATGTGAGATGAGAAGAAAATAATGTTCTCACTGATTTCCAAAGCCTTTAGGACCTGTTCCACTTAAGCCTGAACATGACTGCAGATAAGACAAAGGTTGTCCCTCTCCTGCTCCATTATAAACAGAGTCTCTGTACTTCCAAAGCCAAGTGGGGCTAAGAGGAGGCTAGTGTGGATAGGCTCCCCCAGCAGGCCACCAGGTCCCAGTACTGGCCCCATGGCTGGCGTAGTTTCTGCCCTCTTCTCTGAAAGGCTCAACTCATTGTCCAACTGCTTTCTTTGAGCTTAGTCAAATTAACACCAGAGGCTTCCTGGGGACTGTGAGATGACAGTGAACATATTGTTCCACTGTAGCACAGATGCCATGCAGAGGTAGAGAATGGATGAGGGGGCTTGGATGGTGGGGTGCTGCATGAGACAATGCCTGCCAGGACATACTTAGCAGGGCTTAAATTACCTTTGGCCCTTGTCTTCCTGGGTACCCCGGTAATCCTGGCACTCCAAGCTTTCCCTAGGAGCAGAAAAAAAGACTCATAAATCATAAACATGACTTTTCTTCACCTTGTTCTAAAACTGAGAGGGGTTAGAGTAGGTTGGAAGAGTAGGGCTGGCCTGCAGAAGCAACTGGGTCTCCCCCTGGAAGGGAGTGGGTCTCTAAGCCCTCAGGAAGTAAGATTTGTCTGAACCTACCAGCATGCATGGAAAACCAAACACCAAGCAAAGAGATGGGTACTGTGGCACGAAGGATATTCGTATCCGTGGGGATCCTGACCGCCTTGAGAACTCTAGCCACAGGGCCAGATGGGATGAGAGGTTTCATCACCTCTGTGTCCCCTCTCCTCCAGATTGCTGGGGACAAGGTGTAGGAGTGTGCCAGGGCAGGCTAGGGACAGGCACATATATATTGGAGTCTCATGCACATGCCATGCTGTCAGACTATAGTGAGAACATTTTGTCACCCCCAAAGTGAAGGCAGGATTTGAGAGGGGTGCGTGTTCATGTGAGGTCCCCAAGCTTTGTCTATATCTGGAGGGAGACACTCCTCCAAGGTGGGGAGGCGGGTAGAAGGGGAACTTGGAACAGAACAAAGATCAAAGGATACACACACACATGTGCACACATGAGCAAACACGCAGTCACACACGAACACACAGATGCATGCACATCTACTCAAGGAAGTAACAAAAGGCTGAGGGTGGTGACATAGACTATTCATGAGTCCCACTACTGGGCATAGGAGGAGCCATATCTGACTCAGAGCTTCTAGGCATGGTCAAGCATTATAAACACAAACCTTCTCCCCAGTGGGTCCCAGAGGACCAGGATCACCATTGGGACCACCACGACCCTTTGGGCCTTCAGGACCATCTTCTCCTCGGGGACCAGGTGGGCCAATCTCCCCCTGCAGTCAGAAAAGAGGAGGTAAGGGAGACCTTTCCCAGTCTCTACCCACAACTGACCCCTCTCTCCACCTTGGAGCAGGGCTCCCAAAGAGGCATGCTGTGTGAGAGCTGGGCTTTCCTGGCCTTTTTTTCTATTATCTTGCAAACCAGAGGCAAATCCAAGGTGCAGCTGGAACATTGTCACCCCTGTGCACTGAATGCCACCATGGCTGCCATCCCTGCTTTCTGACTTCCCTGTCTAGTTAAGTGACTCTTGGCTAAAATAACTGGTTAACAAAAGTGGCTCTGAATTGCTCTGCCCATGTATTAGCTCAGTTCTTTAGAGGAATAATCATTCCAGGACATTTCCTCAAAGGCCCACCCAGAGGCATGTTTCTTAGTTGATCCAAACCCAACCATCATGGCCTCCAAATTCACCTTCTGAAGCCTCAGGAGGCATCAAGGTGGACCTCTCTCCACCTGGGCAGTGATCTGGCTACACTCACACACAGGAGAGGCTTTATCCAATGTCCCTAGTTGCAGGTATGACGTCTACACCTAAACTAAGAGGGACTCAAGCCCACTCAGGCCACAGAATCACTGTGGCCATCTCCAAACAGCAACCTTGGGCTCTCAGTGACCTGTGCCTGAACCCTCCTCTGACTACCTGCTCCCAAGAACAGCTGCAGACAGCTAGATGGCCCCCACATCAAAACACAGGCTGCTCAGATAGAAACCAACAGCTGTAGAGCACCAATTTACCGATAGAGCTAAGAAGTCCCTCTCCTTGAAAAGTGCTCCTTTAACCCACCAATCCTTTAAGGATTCACAGTTGGCGGCAGGCAGAAAGCCCAGAGGGCTCTGCTTGTAGAGAAAGCAAAACCCATCTCACCCTCATTTACTGAAAACTGAACTGCTCTCAAAAGTAGTATCTTTTGTGTGATTATCTATCTATCTATCTATCTATCTATCTATCTATCTATCTATCTATCTATCTATCTATCTATCTATCTATCTTCTATCTCCATCTCATCTCCAGAGTCTCTCTATAAACACCACCACACCCATGCCTCAGTCAAGGGGATTCTAATTGTGTGTGCCAAGTCATCGGAGAGGAGGGGTCAGAGGCACTTTTGCTGTTGATGTAGGGTAGCCCCTCAGCACTGACAATCCTTCCCTTGGAGGAGACCTGTGGCAGCCACCCTCAGCAGCAGCATAACGAAACCTAGTCCCTTTTTTATTCTCTCCCTCTGTCAGACACGCAGGTGGCTTCAGACAGTCCCTGTCAGGTTGTGTCAAAGTGTGTAGGCCCTCTTGTTCTGCAATGTTCAGTAAAGATGCCTTCAGAGCTGGCTCTGGGAATAATTACAGAAGTGGACAACAGGTCTGAGTTAACCAATAGACAACATTCAGGTGTGTGCAACAGCTGGGCTACCAGGGGCACAGCGTGTCACCTTCTGTCAGGCTCCGACTCGTTCTGAAGTTGTGGGAAAACTCCTCAGCAGGAGCTAGTGGGTGGCTTTGATAGGTCAGCACCTAGAAACCACCCTTCATGTCACTGTTAACCACTGGTTCATTGTGCTTGCTGTGCGGGGCACCCCTGCCTGAGCAAGCCATGCCCTCTCCTGCCGCAGCTGCTTTCTCTGGAGCTGGGATGAGCAACCCATCAGGAAAGTGGCCAGGCTTTGAGGCTTCACCCATGACCCAGCACCAGATGGCAGGGCATGGGCTTCAAGAGTGACTTGGGTGCATCCTGGGGACCAGGATCGTTCACGGACTGCAGAGCCTCAGTAGGCCATAGTCCTGTCAGCCATCTGCTATGTCTTGGGCAGGGTTTGCTTATGGGTCTGTCTGGATGGTTTCCATCCTGTCCCCCTTTTCTCTTCATCCTCTAGAATCAATTTTCGCTGTGATCCGGGGTACCCAGTCCTCACTATGCCACCTATCCAGCACTCAGGGTGAAGGAGCAGTGGCCACAGTTGTCCTTGGGGTTAACACAGGTGAGAGATGCCCTGGCTTTGGAGTGGGCACTGAGGAGCAGGCTAGTGAGCACTGCACAGGGACCCTGGGCTTCAGACACTCTGGCCTCATACCAGCGTCTTGCAGAAGTGTTGCCTCCCTTCTGATGAGCTGCTCTGCAGCCTTTCATGCAGGTCCCCCAAACCCACTCTGATTGTCCCTGGCCCAAATCCGAGGCCCATAACACTTACCCGGTCACCCTTTATCCCCATGTCGCCTTTAAAGCCAGGGAAACCGTCTTCACCCTGAACACAGACAAGACAATACATGAGTTTGCAGAGAATCCCACTCCGAAGCACCACTTCCCACTGTACCAGGCCTGCACAACACAGAGCCCCCGGTCAGGGCAGAAGCAGGGGAGCTGTGCGGGGAGGAAGCATTGTGCCTACGCAGGAGGCCTGTAGACACTGTGCCTCTCATCCACCCCTAGGCCTCTGCCGCAGTATGCATGCTGTGCCAGGGTCACAGGTCCTCAGACACCCCTCTTCCTAGAACCATCTTAGTCTGGTTTCTCAGTCCACTTAGGAACCAGGAACTTTTCTTGTAAGACAACATACCCTAGTAACCCAGTCACATCCTTCAAAGTAAGTAGCGAGGCAAATCTTGTCTCACGAAGACAAACAAGACTACATAAAGCAGTAAAGCTGAGACTCGGGCTTGACAGGCCCTGTTCTCACAGCCTTCAGACCCCGGTGTCCCAGGGAGCTCCACAGCCTGCCACAAATGGCACCCACACCCACTATCTACACCTGAACGGCTATGGAGATGCCCAACAGGATGGAACACAAGATAGGCAGAAAACATCCAAGGGCCAGGCTTCCTACCACCGAATGGAAAAGACAGAAAGGCTGGCTACACAGTTCCATGGGGCTCAGGATAGCTCATCTGCCGGGGTATTGGGCACCCTGACTCCACGGCATTCAGAGTGCCATTATTCAGCTTTGTGTTAACCAAGACGATTCATGTAGGCCTGATATGCAGGCTTGACCACGGCAGGCAGCACCACTTTCTACAGTGTAACATACATATTGGTGTGAACAGTCACAGAGCTGGACATGCCTTCACATGTCCTGGCTCTAGACACTGAGGCTGGACTGTAAAACTGGCCTGGATGGACTCTGCACAGGAGTGCTGGGTCTCTCAGGCGACAACTGACCACCATGAGGGCTGTCGCCAGTGAAGGACCCACCGGGAGAGACTTAGGGGAGGAATACAGCCAAGTGTGTGTGTGAATACAGCCAAGTGCCTCCTGGGGTAGACTAGATGCTCGGGGTCAGCCCGGGAGATGCAGCCGTACCATGGTTCTCAGCAGCTCCGTTCTCCTTTTACAAACAAGTGAGCTTCCTTCAGGGAGGCATCAGTTCCCCTCCACATTCGGAGGCAACCCCACTGTGTCCTGCACCAAGCTGAGCCAGCCCACCCTCGAAGAGACAGGTCCTTACCTTCTCCCCCTTGGTGCCCTTCAGACCCCGGATGCCATCTGCCCCCTGTGCAGGCAAGAGAAAAGAGTGATCACAAACACGCAAGGTCCGGGGTGGGGGTGGGGAGTCAAGGAAGCAGCTCCCATGGGGGTATGTGTACCAGCCTTAGATGAGCTCCCATCCATCATCTCCATCTGAGGATTGTCTGACAGGGGCTCATGGGAGGCCCCCAGTGTCTACAGTTCCTGCACTGGCCCTTGACTCCTTCTACACAAACATCCCAACCTTTCCCTGGCCAATTTCTCAAAGGTCTGGTTTTGCCTTTCTAAAGGCCCAAACCCCTGCCAACACATTCCCATGCTAACACGCCTGCCTATTCCAGGAATAGTCCCTCGGTTTTTGCAGCCAGGAAGAACTCAATGCAGGAAGGTAGGTTAAGATCTGACCCTTTCTTCCTGTGGCCTCTGAGGACGTCCCAGACTTCTGTGTGCCTCAGTTTCCTTATCTGGAAGTGGACTGACAAAGACCCTAGCCTTGTTTCTGCTGCTGGAAAAGGACGGTCTGAAAGTCCTCAGGGAGTGACCAGTGCGTGCTAGGCATCCAGCAGACAGCAGCTGTGCACCACCAGTCTGTGTTCATTCTGCATCAGCACTGAAAGGTGACATAACATGGAATTACACCAACTAATGCCACAACAATGACCGTGGCTGGCCTCAGCCCAGGATGGGCCACCTCACATTCTTGTTAGAACAGCTCTGTGGACACAGACCAGGCCCTCTTTCCTCCATTTTCAATGAGCCCAGCCCTCCACTGTAGTGGATGAAATCTAGTGACAGATGGAGCCATATCCTCATGGTCCATGCCTTTTGACCTTAGACCTCTAAAATGACATTTACCTACATGGATTCACTGTGGATTCTAGGAGCTGCCTCAAGCTACCTCTGCATAGGACCCCAGAGTAGTCACATAGCCCAGTTTCTTTACAACTGAGGCCTGAGCCACCTTCTGGACCCAAGGGCCACCAGCTGCCCTCTGCTGGCCAGAGCACCACATAGGCTTAGTCATTCTAAACTTGAGGCTAGGAAAAGCTTTAGAATGAAGAGTGGAGACACACGGACCCAGGAGCCAGGGCTGTGGTCTGGGTTCTGACCTAGGAAGCTAGAAGCCACAAAACAGGTGCACAGGCACCCCGAAATCTTAACCACTGAAAAAAGGGAGGGCTTGGAGCATCAGAAGACAAGCCTGTTGTTGACAACACCCCTACTCCGTACCCCATGATTCATGAGTTGGAATGCAGAACTGGGGGGAAGAGGGCCAAGAACAGCCATGGAACAGAGAGATTTTGGATGGCAGCTGGGTCAGAGCAACTCTTGCTCATTGATCTCTCATCCTGACACTGGACAAATGAGTGTGGGCTGACATCAGAGACGCCCAGTTCATTAGGACAGCAACCCCTGGCCCTTGGAGGCAGCTGTAGATGAAAAAGCCCTGAATGGAGGGGAGGGGTGAAGACTCTTGGGAGCCTGCTCTGTGCCTGCTCAAACCTGAATCAATGGTGAGCAGCAAACTGAAAAGTGGAGAGGGGCATAAGAGCAGGCATGGAAACATCTGACGTACACAGAGTCTGTGAGCAAGGCTTGCTACATGCACCCAAGCGACAGGAGTTTAAGAACATCTGTGGTCCAAAGGACCCAGGAATGTGCAATGAGCCCTGTCTGGCCAGCTGCCTTGGAACCAATGGTCTCTGAGCCCAAAGAAGACGACAGTGGGTACGCTGTTCAGCTGGTACCTAGGGCTCTACCCACCATCACACTCTTCCAGGCAGGAGATAAACAGGAGCTCAAGGTGCCAGCAGAGATGAACTCCCAGGTCAGAGCCTGCTGGCACAGACCTGTAATCCCAACTGCTCAGGAAGCCGAAGCAGAAGGATCATGAGTTTATGGCCAGCCTCCTTGGCAACATAGTGAGATTCTTCCTCAAAACAAAAAGTGAAAAGACCCCTGGGGATATAGCCTGGTGGTAGATTGCTCATGAGATATGGGCAAGGCCCCAAGTTCATCCTAGTGAGAAGGGGAGGGGTGACGTGAGAGAGTCTGTCAGCTGTTTCCACCTTAAGAGGCCAACGTGAGAAGACCCGGGCTGTCAAGCGGAAAGCAGCCATAACCAAATGATGAGTCTACTTACTCCTTGACTCTGGGCTTCCGGACTCTATTTCAAAGCCCCAGATCATGGAATTTCTCCTACAGCAGACAGATAGGCCACGACACAACCCTATCTCATCTCTCTCCCCTAATAGCGACAGCTCCCACATCTACTTTTGCCGTGCCCATGGGACTCAGACTCATTAGGTGGCCAACACTACTTCTCAAGAACACAAGGATCAGGAATATTTATTTCTCTTGTGAAGATGGTCTTGAAGCTTGCTTTCCCCTCTGCTTCCAAGTCTCACTGGATTGCTCATGTCATGAATGAATTTTAATCAGATAGATAGATAAGAGCATTCTCCATAAACATTTCAAAGTAAACACCTTTCAGCTTGCAGAGGAAGGCTTACGCAATTAGCCATGTATAGGAGCTTGCCAAAGGCTCTGGGTAGGCGACAGGAATTTGTAAGATAAACACGAATAGAGCTCCCATAATCAGCACTGCTGCTCAATTATCACCCTCATAGCATTCATGAGGCATTCTGCTAGGAAAAGCATACTTGAGGAGGAGCCTGACCTGCCTAAGGCTGCCATCCTTGAGAGCTTGCTTTTGAAACTGGGATGTCTAGGCTTGTGAGACATGGAAACAGGGCCCATCGGGTTCAAGTCTAGACTGGGGTAGCATGCTTGGTGAGATTCTGGACAGTCTCTGAACACTGAGGTTGTGAGTTCTCCACCCTCCATACCCCAGGGCAGCTTTGCACTCTGGGTCTGCAGCAATGCTGGACAGAGACAAAGCACCACAGAGTACATGAGTGAGGCCAGTGGTCTTGGCCATGTTTATAAAAATTCTTCCAACAAAAAAAAGTTGTTTCCTGGGTGTGTTTGTATATATTGCACAGTCTCAGGGAAACACGCTCTGTGTTTCCATCCATGTCAATTTGAAGGAAGGAATTGCTATCTTTTTTTTTTTTTTTTTTTCTGGTGGAAAGCCTGGAGCTTTGAGATGCTGAGAAGTCCCTGTTATGGAGAAGGAAGAGACCCAGTCCACACTCCCTGGGAACCTCGGAACTCAAGATTAAATCATGCAGCTCAGAGCAAACTCGGTTAGTGCTGAGGGGACAGAGGGGAACTTGCTCTCAATATTGCTTTGGCACTCTGTGTCCCACTTAACAAGGTTCCAGGAATTTGTACCAGCACAAACATGATTGTAAACAAATGGATATCTCTCATGAACCCTTCCTCCTGGGGATTTGAGAGGAGACACTGGTTTTTCCCTCTATCAACATGCCAGTGGCTTAAAGGACTGCTTCCGGCCTTCCCCTGCTGGCCGTGCCCTCCCTTATGAGCTCCATACCCCGTGAGAGGCTCCTGAGATCAGCCTGGTATGGACATGTGGTAAACACAAGAAGGTAGCCAGTACAGCGCCCCTGCTTCTTCATGGGCTGAGTAGGATGTAGCCCCCTGCCCTATGTCAGTCTGTCCCCTTGCTGGCGGCAGTAGCCTCACCTGCTCAGACCTGCCATCCAGGGTGCGGAACTGGGGAGCCAGGCTACTCTAGAGTGCCTGGAGCAGGCTTTAACCACAGAGCAACTTCCAGAAACCAGCCAGGTCCATACACGCGTCCCATCCTGACTTCCAGGAAGACCCAGAGTTGCAGAGTCCCTCTTACCTTAACTCCTCGAGGACCTGGGTAGCCAATGGGACCCTGGGGGCCAGGAGGACCCTAAAACCAAAGGGAAAGAATATTAGCTACTTTCCGGTCTGAGTAAATAGGCAACCTCCACGGGACCCTGCAAAGCAGCTTTGTGGGATATGCCTGTGGTCCACACTGACACTGATGCTCATGACGGAGGCAGCAGGTGGTGCCTTCCAAAAAGCAAAAATGTCTGAGAACAGTCAGATGTTGTATCCATCTCCAGGAGGCCAGGACAGGGTCTGAGAGAGGTAGCAATATAGCATAAAGAAACAACACTGGGTCGAGAAAAGACAAGTCACTAAAGAAACGTGTCTCCATCTTACGGACCTTGAGACGAAGCAGTTTTCAGCTGAGGGGAACAAACGTATCCTGTCCATGGAAATGACATCCTTCAACAGTCAAAAGGCCTTCCCAGTGACTGACCGGAGCTTACAGTCTAGGCACTGTCCCCTCCCCCTTACCTGGAAAACCTGCACAGAGAGTGACTGCTGGGGCAGGGTGCAGTGGGTACCTACCTGGCCTCCTTTCTCTCCTGGAGGACCTTCTTTGCCAGGGTGCCCCTGTCACAAGAGAGAAGATCTCCATGAGTTAGCCACCTGCTCAGAAAGAGGACTCTCACCTTTGCAGTATTTGCATCACAGTCCTTCAGCTCTGACCTCTCCAGGAAAAAGAAATTAAAATCAAGGATGCACAGGCATCCAAGCCACTCCAAGTCCCTGGACTTTTTCATCTGCAAAATGGGAAGAAGCAGTGTGGCCCTGCAGTTGGCCGATCATGGAAGGGACATGAATGTGTGATGATGACGGTGCGTGGGAGGCCTCCCTGAGACCAGCCTATCCTTCAGGGAAGACTTAGACCAAAAGAGACACGAGAGCATCACTCAAGGTCACAGCAGCCAAATGAACCTTCAGGAAAATAAACTAGGACCAGACTTCAGGGTTCTGAGTCCCAGGACCAACAAGGGCCACAATGCATGCCAAACACAGAAACTGACAGTTTGAGGAAACTGAGGGCAGGCAGGTAGGGCAGAAACAGTGCCATCTTGTCGCCTGACTAAATGCCCCAACGCTTAGTTTTCCTCAGTCACATCCCAGAGCGTCCCTAGAGCCCGGGAAAGTGAGGGAAAGTGAGAGGTGACCCTGCAGAGGACCTGTGTCCTCCCCCACCAACCTCCACCTGGGCTAATTCCATGCTCCACAGTGCAGCATAGGCTCTGTTTCTCTGCAGTGACCCCAGGGTTAGAGCCCTAAGTCATAAGCACAGAGCCACAGGTAGAGAGGAAAGCAAAAAGGCTCTGCTCACCACTACCCTTTCCAGTAGAGGCCAGGCAATGGGGGAGGGGCCCAATTCTACCTTGGATACATTGAAACTCTCCTGCGTGCTTGGGCAAGCCCCACACTTCCTCAGACCCACAAAAGAGACAAAGTTCTAGCTTGAGTGGGCTGAAGATGGGGGCCTCTCTCTAGAGGGGAATGTGTGCTCCATTGCTTCTCTTAGTTGGATAATTGATTTCTTTTTTCATAAAGAGCTTAGCACTGAGTTGGGACACAAAGTCCCCATGCAGGAGCCCAGTGACTTTGGAGGAAAACAAAGACACCCACTGGTGGACTGTGCCTGCTGCCCTGGCCCTGGGAACAAGCTGGACCCGCCCCTGCCTTCCAGAAATGACAATCATGCTCAACCAGAGGCTGAATCTCAGGTAGCAAGGAGGGGGTGTCCCACCTCAAGACCTGTGGCAGTGCCCACCCACCACAGACACGAATCTGCCCAGGACCCAGGGTGGGTGGGCACCTCGGGAAGTCATAAGCCAGGATCTCTGGGACACAGGCAGTGAGGGGCACTAAGGAAAGCAGATGCCCTCTCCTGTGTAACTCCTTCAGGGACATGTTGGAAACACACGTGCTCACACCACAGAAGGCCTCAGAGACAGCAAGGAGGGTCCCTAGGTGCTCAGCAAGCACCAAGCAGAGTGTGAGCGATGGGAGTTGGTGGGCACCATTACCCTGGCTGACCAGATGCCTTAGATGGTCTCAGCTGTGCTCTAGAAAGAAGCAACTGCAATGGGGAGGCACGGAGCTCATTTCTAAACTACAAGGCTGAGGAGAATAGAAAAAAATGTAACACTGACAAATCTTCCCGCTGTGCAAGGCGAGGCTGTGTTCTCTCTCTGCCACTGTACATTCCCCCAATATTTTACAGTGAATGTTTCCTTCATAATGGAAAAATAATAAAGCTTAAATTATTTGTATTTGATATTTTTCTGATTAAAAAAGTAATATATGCTCATTGTAGACAATTAGAAGAGCAGAAAAGGAAATTAAACTCCTCCACAGCCCACCGTGCAGAGCCACGAGGCTGGTCGGGGGCACAGGCTTCCAATCCATTTTCTCTGAGGGTGTGCATACAAAATGGGCAGGTATAATATGATCTGCATTTAATACTGGATCGTGAGCACTTTCTCCAAACCTTGGGTGCTCGTTCACATTTTATTTTTACTGGCTCCATTTACCCATCATTTTGCTGTGTGCTGTGGGGAATTAATCACATTTCAGAGCACTAGGTATGACATGAAACTCACTCTCTCTCTCTCTTCCCCCCTCTCCCTTGCCCTCTCCTTTCACTCTTCTCCGTCTGTCCCTCCATGTGTGTGCATGCTTATGGGCATGTATATACGTGTGTGAGTGCATGTGGAGGCCAGAGGTTGGTATCAGGTGTCTTCTTCGATTGCTCGCCACTGTAACCTTTAAGGTGGGTTTGTTTCTCACTGAACCTAGAACTCTTTCATCTGCTAGACTGGCTGGCCAGGAAGGACGAGGCATCTTCCTGCCTTCTCTTTCCCAGCCCTGGAATTACAGGCCTGCGCTGCCATGCCCAGCCTCCCTGTGCACATTGCTGGGCTAGACACTTTCCTAACTGAGCCGTCTCCCTGGCCTGCCAATCACTCTTTCTTCACAACCAAAACTAAATGAATGCTAGAGGAAAACAGCCTCAGCACAAGCTGGCCTCTTCAAGGTTTATCAACAGTGAGCTGCTTTTATAAGGAAAGCCATCCATCTTCTCCCCACTCCAAACGCAGACAGCTGGATCTGTTTAGGGTCCCTGATGTCTTCCCAGCCCACCTGCTGTCTTAGGGCCCTTCTCCAGCTTCAGTATTGGGCCTGGCAGGATGTAGAATGACCTGGGAGGCAAACTTCAGGGCATGCCTGTGAGGGAGCATCTAGACTAGCCTGAGATGAAGACTCCCCCAAGTCCAGGCAGCACCATCCCATGGGCTGGGGTTCTGGACTGAATAAGAAGAAGACGAACTGAGCAACAGCATCCCTCTCTGCTTCTTGTGGACAGAATTCTGACCAGCTGCTTCAAGCTCCTGTGCCATGACTTTCTGCCCGGATGGACTGCGCCTCTCTTAAACTGTGAGCCACATCTCCCCCACACACTTCCTTAACTTGTTCTTGTCAGGTGTTTTGTCTTAACAATAGGAAATGTAACTAATACAGCCAGGAGAGTCTACAGGCCAGTGGGTTTCTGGTGTCCCACCCACAAAGTGTAAAAGGAGACCACACTCAGGAACTGACAGAGTGTCAGTGTGGAGGCAGGAATTCTGGGCCAGAACCAGCCAGGTCTATTGAGGCCAGAGGCATGTCTGGTAGTGGAAAGGGTACAGCCACTCTCTCCTCACTGCAGGATATACGTGACACACTGCAAGTAGACCTCCATCTGTGGGCATCACCTACTGCAGGAAACAAACACTAGGAAACTATGGTCCTGTGACCAGTGCTGGCCAATGGTGATGGGATGGAGCCATCTATTTGCTGCTTCTCTGAGCTCAGTGTCTATTAGAAAATGTTATTTGCACCATCATTTTTTTTTTTTTTGCAACACATAATAAAGACAAAGGACAGAAATAGCACACTGGGAAATACCAGTCACTCAGCTCCTAAACACCCCAGCATGTCCACGTGGAGATGGGAGACAGGAGACACTTGTTTGCTCAGACCATCAAAAATAATCCGGGGTCTGGGATTCACCATGGGCCTTAGCTCGCAGTGGAGCTGACAGCTCACAATGAACCATCCCAGTTGCTGTTAGCACACGCAACATCCCCATTTCGTTTATTTCTTTCTTTTTCTACTTTTGCATGTTAGTGTGTGGTGTACACGTGTGTATGTATGTTTACATGTAGGTGAACACACATATGTGTGTGAGCACATGGAGGCTTGAGGCTGATATCAGGAGTCATCATTTGATCACTGCTCCAGCTCATTCACTGACCCAGACATGGCCATCATAACTGTCTTGCCAGCCAGCTTGCTGTGGTGAGTCCCGTCTCTGTTTTTCAAAGCTGGAAGTACACATGCACACCATGACCACCCAGCATTTACATGGGTTCTGTGGGTCTGCTCAGTGGTTCTCACATTTGTGCAGCAATCACTTTAATTGTGGGGATGTTTTCTGAGCCCCCTCCACCCACCATATTTAGTTTTTAATGGTGTTATTAAAACAATAAGCGAAACTGTCATAAATAATTAATGTATCTCATCTTGCTTTCTGAGATACGTCCTCTCAGTTTCAATAAACACTAAGGAGCATGTGACGCTGGAAGGGAACAGTGGGAGGGGGAAGGGGAGAAACTGGAGGGGGTGGATTTAATAGGTTACTTTAAAAATATTTAAATTAAATTTAAAATTAAAAAACCCTCAAACCAGCAACATCCTCAGGCAGAGTGGCAGCTGTGGATAGAAACACACACAGAGACACACAGACTCTCCTTCCCTCTTTCTCTGTCACACACACACACACACACACTCACCTCCCTAACTGCTTCCTCTCCTCCACTCCTCCCTTTCTGCACAGCTTGCCCCCAGATTGGACCTGTCGCTCACTTGCTATTTCCAGGCGCTGTCTAATCTGGCTCCCAGCTGTGCTCACTGCAGACACGTTACCCACCCCCACCACCCCCAAACCCGATGTGTGAGCACTAAAAATACCCCCGGCACACCCTGCCCCTCACTTCCCACACCCGTGACAGGTGTGACGGCTTGGAGCCCAGCCCAGCACTCCTCAGTTTCAAACATGATGCTGAATTCCGGGGAGTAATTTGCACACCCTAACAAGTAGGTAATGCTCCCTCTGTGTAGTCACATCCCCTCCGTGACAGGAACACGGTATGAAAACTTGTCCAGAATCTAGAAATCACTCAGCGCAGAACACCAGGACACATGATCTTCACCCACACAGGCTCAGGGCCCAGCTCCCCTCTGGGGAGAAGAAGGGCTTCCTAGAGAGAGAGGGACATGGCAGCGGGGTGGGGGAGGGCAGTACTCACCGGGGGTCCATCAGCACCAGGCATTCCTGGGAGACCTGGTTTCCCCAAAGGACCCTAGTGCAAACCAGACAGTCTGTGAGAGAACACCTCTGATGTTTACTCCTTTCCTGGGATGCCTGACCCTTCTCTACAGATCCCCAAAGTAAATACTCAGTGTCACTCAGGGTTGCCTGCTGCAGCCCTTGCTCCCAGCATTCAGTTCTGCCTGCCAGAGAGGTGCCCCCCCCCCCCCGAACCTGCATCTGTGTTATGGCGGCAGCCCTGCCCCCGTCTTTCTCCCTCACATCCGCTGAGTGGATGCTGCAGTCCTGGGACCTTCTGAAGCTACTCCTGGCGCAGTGCCTTCCTCAGATTCCCCAGCAGCATCCACAGAATCCCTCCCACGGCAGGGCAGCCACAGGGCCACCGGGCCACCATCCCACAACATTCTCAAAAAGGCCCAGGCCGAGCACAGCCTGCCTGTCTGCATTTCAGCAAGCTCTCCCAGGATCTGGACGCCCTCGGAGGAACCACCCTGTCGCGCTTCTTGCTGGTCAAGACCTACACCATTTGCATTTCCTGAAATAACCCATGCCTGGGTTCTGTGATGCTGCTGGAAGGGAAGTGGCCCAGCACATGGTAAGCACTAGAAGTCTAATGTGTCGAATTTACCAAAATAAAATGCCCAATTTAATCCTCTGCTAAATGGAACTTAGCTCACACTCAGCAGTGCGTGCTGCTTTGAGGATTGCTGGAACTGGCTCCTCCACACATAGATGGAGAGTGAATGGGCGGATGAATCTATGAATCAACTAATGAGAAAGATTCAAGATCCTCTCTGAGGCTGACATGCTTCGTTCCCAGGGGCTAAACTTCAGGGCCTTCTGGGGAGCAAAATACGCATGCCTGCTAGGGAAGGCCAGCAGATCCCCCAGGCCTGGTCAGAAGTATGGCCCACGGGCAAGGCAGCCTCTCTGCACACGTCTGTCTATCCCACCTACCTTTTCTCCTGGAGGACCGATGGCGCCCTGGGGACCCGGAAGACCCTAGGAGGTAGAACCCACAGAGAAATGAGAAGACTGACCACCCTCACACTCCACCATCTTCCCACTGATTATGCCCCCTATCCAGGTACCAACCATCTTGGTGGCAGAGCTAAGTCTCTACTTCCCAGACATTTGACTGAAACCTGTACCCCACCCTTAATGTCCCAAGCCACCTTTCCCAGGACACTTACCTGGGCACCAGGATTACCCTGCTGTCCTGGGGGTCCAGGCTCTCCCTGGGGACCCTATAAGAAACAGAAGCAAAGGCCCTGAGAAGAGGGTCTAGGAACCACACCCTGTTTTGAGGAATTCCATTTCCACATCTTATCTTTCCCTCCTCTGAACGGGCTCCCACCAGTAGCCCCTGGAATCGATGTCTGGGAACAGCTTTCAGGAAAAGGGGAGCTGCCACGGAAGGCAGATAGATCCTTATACCCGTAGGATTAACAACTTGTTTCTGTAAAGGGGATGTGGGCTTACGCCAAGCACCCTGATGTCCTTCAAGGCAGAAAGCATGACAGAGGCTGACTAGGAAATACTCTATGTGCCCTTGAAATAGAAACAGAGCTAACAGACTCATCTGGTGGAATGACCTTTGACTCCTGGCTGAGCTGACTTTGGAAAACAAATACCAACTTGGGATTCTGGCTCAAGGCTCTGCCACTAGAGGGCAGCACCAGGCCGTGGGCCAGAAGCTGAGATGTCCACTCTCCTACCCAAATTGCCAGCTGAGGCAGCATGGGCTGTGCCCACAGGCCATCACCAAAAGCCAGGTCATGTGACCCCTGGGACTCACCACATTTCCTTTTGGGCCAGGCTGGCCATCCATACCGGTTACACCCTGCAGGAGAGTTTGAAAGAAAAGAGATGTGTTTCAACACAGAATGAGCAACCCCACTCCTCACGCTTGGACAGGGTCCCGAGGTGACCACATGGTAGTATATTCTCTGGGGAAAGGACAGACTTGACTCTCCACCCCTTCCAGCTGGGCTACTAACACTTCACCGTAAGCTAGCTAAGCTGTCAGGCCCTAGCACCCTCATAGGAGCAGACCCTCATCTAGAAAAATGTCTCAGAGGGTTTGAGAAGGGTAGGGCCAATCTGACCCACCAAAATAGAGCCCTAATCAGAACCATGAGCCTCTACCTCCTTCCAGAACTCCCCCCAAAAAAAGATGCTGGGAAGGTCTCTCAAGCAGTGGGACAATGTGGCATTCTGAGACATTGTTTATGACAGGAAAAAATAAATGAAAAATAAAAATAACCAGCAGGTGCTGTGTGTCAGAAAAGGAGGCTGAAAAGTCTAGGAGAGCTGCAGGACCAACTGTCTCAGCCCCATCCATTTTCTGGTTCTTCGTTTCTGAGCATGAATGACACACAGCCCCTCACACCTACAGCTGGTGTCCACTAAGGTCAGCATGGCCCCAAGGCTCCACCCACTAGCTGGCTCAGAGGGTTTCTGGGGCCATAACATGGACACGTATGCCAAGAGGTGACAGAACTTACAGGAGGGCCAGGAGGGCCAGGAGGTCCTTTTGGCCCAAGCAGACCACGTGGTCCCTGTGAGAAGAAAAGAAAGTAAGGATGAAACCCAGATGGAGGCCTACCCGCTTGCCTGCCCTGTTCAACCCTCACTCTAGCTCCACTAGAGCTTAGCTGGTGAATCCAGAATCCTGAGAGAGATGCCATCACAGCCAATGTTCATTTATCCCACCCTCCTCTCTACCTGGACATGGAATCGGAAGCAGATAGTCCCTGATATGGAGGGGCTCAGCTGGGCAACAGGGCTGTCCTCGGGGAAGGGGTCTTTCCTGCCTGTCTCTAACACTCAGAAAAGTAAGCACAAAAATCTCTCCACGGAAAACTCATGAAATTATATTGTGCTGCTGGACCCAATGTTTATCCCTGAGTCTTCCCTCAATCTCTCTCCCCAGTGGCATGTAATGTCGTCATTTTGGGGATGACAGGGTTCAAGGGAACAAGGAACAGGGTCAGAAGACATGAGGCCTGCAGGGAACTTCAGCCTTCTTGGGGACAGCCACAGTCTGTCTTTCCCTGCCCTGGGCATTGAAGGGTTGTGACAAGTGCCTGGCCTGGGGCACCACGCATGTCTTTGGTGGGTATGGGGCTCTAGCCGAACCGTCCACTTTGGGAATTACAGGCTTCACCCAGGACACTTGGATCTCAAGTGCCCTTGATTCTGACAGAACCTTTTTAGATGAAAAAAAATCAAAACAAACAAACAAAAAACAGCCTTTCCTTGCAACCTTTTCTCTGTGTCTTAAGCACTTCCTTCATTATTTTAATACGTAGACTTAAAAATGTTTTCGAGACGCTAATAACCCAGAAGACACCACTTAGATGTGTGTTAAGAAGAGCAGCGCTGATGGATCCTCCTCAGTGGCTAATCAGTCATCTAGGGTGTAATTTCATCCCAAATGAACCTGAGCGTGCCGACCTCGCGCTCTGCCCTGCGCAGCATTTATGAGCATAGCTCATCAATTAGCTTCACAGATACAAACGGCTGTCTGACTTGGATAACGAAGGTAGGTTTCTGAGCATCAGTAAATGAAGGGTAATTAATGTCCTTTTGCCCTTGTGGAAATCTGCTTTAAGCCTAAATACAAGTTGGCTGTCAAAAGGCAGCTTTTCCAGCATTGGGCCTGGCACCGCCCTGGAGGGTGCAGTTGCCAGGCCCGGGGCAAGCTTGGGCCTATTCAGTTGACTGTCCCAGCACCCACTGTGACCGCTGCTTGGGTGCCTGCCATGGCCTCTTGTTCACCTACCACTTACCACGATGCCCTAGATGGCCACCAGCTTACTTAGGCGCCTGCTATGATTCTGGCAGAACACAGTAGACATCCTGTCTACTCTGACACACATGGATGTCCACCATGAACCCTCTGAATGTGCTTCATGTTGCACTTGGGCACCTGGCATAATTCCCCTGGAATTATGATGCCATGGGCATTTGCTACAACTCTCCAGGGCCCAGCTTCTTCCTGTAGAAAGAGTTTTCCAATCCCTAGTGTCCTCCCTCTGTTCTTTCCTGGTAAATGTCACTTTCCCCCTTCCCCAGACCAAGCTCTCTAATCTACTTCACATCCTTCAGTTCCTGACTGTGAAGCTGAGGCTGGGAGTCCCACCCACCAGTGACTTACAGGCTCCCCGGGCAGCCCCCTGGGCCCAACTTCTCCATCGTCACCCTATGGAGGAGAAAGAAAAGGATGTTTAGAGACAAGCTTTGAGGCTTAGATACCCAGAGGTCATCTCTGCATACCACACAACAGGATTCTGCCAGCTCCTCAGGCATATGCTAATTTGCTAATGCCGGTCCCAGGGGACAGGTCCCTGTCTTCACTGCTGCAAGAGTGCAGCTGCTGCATGGAACAGTGAGGCTTGGAAGCGGCCCTGACGGCCAGCTACATTCACAGCTGCAGCAAGGGCAGTTAAGCAGACACTTTCTGAGTTCAAGGCCTCAGCCACCCTCATGAGTATCAGAAACTGAGCAACGAGGGCATCAGAGGAGAGGCGGAGGAGCCCCACGCACACTGCAGTGAATGCAGGGCCTACCAGGGTCCAAACCAGGCAGTGGCAAACTCAGAAGGGCTTTTTACTCCTGGTGGGATGGTTGTTCTGGTTCCACTGGGTCACAGCTGGGGCCACGAGCCAGGACACCGCTTCCTCTCACACAGCTCAGCTCTCCTGCCCTCCTCACACACAGACATACACGCTCATACACAACCTGTGTGCACTTGTGTTCCTGTGTGCCTATGTTCAATAACTGTGCAGCCACACATATAGCATGCATACATATAGGCACACATGTGTACACGCACACATTTAGGACTACATTTTTGCATACACAGCAGTATACACGTATGCACATGCTGTATGTCCACATATGTCCACAAAAGCATATGTACAAACAAAACATAGATAGCTGAGCATACAAGAGCATGCATATGAACCCACACCCACATTTCCTAAATCAAGAGGATGGGGCCTCCAAAAGCACCCCTCTGCTTCCTCAGCTTATAGCTGATTAGCCCAAGGTCCAGACAGGGGAAGCTCCCTGGCAAAGTCTGAAATCTGGAGAGGACAGTGCCTCTCTCCCACATTCCTGGGGTTCTTGAGCTCCCAACAATAGTGCAAGGAGCCCATAAAGCCCATCACTCGTTCTCTGCCATGCACATCTGTGCTGTGGCCTATGAGCTCAGCCCCCATCCCCTAAGGAGACTCAGGATGGACACTGAGGAGTCCTCTGGGTACAGAAGCCCAGAAAAGAAGCCCGACTCCAGCCCTTCCTTCCCTCCTCTGTTCCTATATTCATTTACTTCACCCTTCCCTACCTCTGGGGCCAGAGATAATGACTTCCCTCTCCCTCTACCCCCTCACCCCCTCTCCCAGAGCCCTTGCTTCTCCCTCTGACACCTCATTTAGATGAGATCAGCAGAGATGCTGAGCTCATTAAGCCCCTGGCATCTCCCCTCCAAGGGATCCAGGGCACCTGCCTCCTATAGTTAGAGGCTTCCTTTCTGAAACTCATGACAGTTTGACCCTCATTGCAAGAAGGATGAAGTAAAACGGGTGCTTGTGCCGAGCTTCAGTCTCAGAAGTGTGCAGCCACCTCCCTAGGCTAACAGGCACAGTTCCTTTACCCAGCACCCCACCTACCCCCAATGGCCTGCACTCAAAGTTGTCCAGGATAAACTCAGAGAAGAGGATGCTGGGAGATACGTACCCTTTCTCCATCTTCTCCTGGAGGTCCCGGCGGGCCAGAAGGACCAGGGTCACCCTAGCAAGTCAATCAGGGTCAATGTTAACCACTGCAGAGCAGGTTGTCCCAAGCCCCTTTCTTTGTCCTATTAATTCTAACTCTCAGTCTTGTAGGCTAGTTCCCCTGGAGGGTAAATGTTGAGTGGTCAGTCTAGAGCCTAGCACCCAAGTCTCCCCTGGATAGCCTGTCAGTGTCAGAACCATCAGGCTGAGCACCTGGTAGGTTTAGCAGGAGCCACACACATGCAGGCGCATTGTGCGCTCAGTGTTTTTCCACAGAAAGGACCACCCTAGACCAAGAATCCCTGAGGGTCAGGGCTGATTTTACCTTGCAAACCTGCAGTTCCAAGCCTCGCCTATGGCAGGCGTTCAAAGTACACTCTCATCAGTTGGTCAAAAGGACTGCACGCCCCCACCCCCCAGACAGACTGCCTCTGGTGACTGTGAGCTTGCTTTAATGTAATTATGAGAGAGCATAGAAGCGGCAGCTGTGGGTGAGTTCCAGCAGCCACTATCCAGGGTATACAGAGCACAGACATTTCTCACTGCGAGGCCCAAATCTGCATACTTTATGCCCACGTTTCTATGTGTGTATATGTTTTTGTCTATGTGTATGCATGATTGTGTTGTTGCATCTGTGTACATATATGTATATGCACATGCATGTACTGTATAGGCATGTAACCCCATGTCTACCTATGTGTGTGTGTGACTGGGAGAGTATGAATATCTGTCCATGTGTACCTGTCCATGTGTACCTGCTACATGTGTGCTCCCATGTACATACATGTACATGAGTGACTATATGCCTGTGTCTGTGCATATCTGTATGTGTATGTGCTTGTGAATGTGTGCATGTGTATCTGGCTCTTATGTGATGATGTTTGCTATGCATGCATACATGTCTTCATGTTTGTATGTGTGTGTATATGTGTGTGACTGTGAATATGTGTACATGGGTATGGCTAAGAATGTGTGTATATGCATATGTGTATGGATGAACATGTGTCCCTGTGCCTTTGTGTGTATGTCTGTGAAGTTACCTGTGTACATGTACATATATACATACATGTGTGCCTGGATGTCCCAAACAATGCTAAGACTGACAAAGCCACTTCAAGGTAAAGCAGGCTAGAGAGGATCCACTGTCAGCCAGGGGTGAGAAAGGCAGGCAGGCACTGTGGTGGCCAAGCCCAGGCCTCTTTAGCAGTGGGCCCCTGCAAGTGTGTCACCTTCCTGAGGTCACAGCCTTAGTGTCCTGACTGCAGCTTGCATGTGATATCTGCTTGGATTTCCCGTGAATGTGCAGCATCCCTTATGCAGAAACAAAGTGGGTTCTAGAGGGTTCTAAAACTAGTTCTAACACACATATTCTCTCATCCCCATTCCCTGTGATGCCCCTCAGTGAGGTGCCTTCTGGGGTTGCTCATAAACCGCAGGTAGAAAACCCAACGTCACTGGGCTAGGTCCTCATCAACGGAGACTCCATTCAGGGGGGTCAATTCTATAAGCAGCCACAGAGCTTCACGTGGAGATACTGTGAAATGGGGAACCTGGCCCCACTTAAGGAACCTGAGGCTGTTAGAATAAAAAGACCCTCCCCAAATCCCACAGCAAATACTCACCCTGTGGCCCTTCTCTCCTGGCAGCCCAGCCAGACCATCAAAGCCACGGTCACCCTGCAAGGACAAGAGAGCTGCATCAAATACCCCACACACAGCAGGACCTAGTGGCACCCTTAACTCAGCACCCTCCCAGGGCCTTCTCCTGGCCCCTGCATGGCCCTCCTGTATCAGCCACTATGGAGTCTGTATATGCCACCTCCTCTCCCCAAGGCAAAGGCTGGAAAGGGAGGAGCACTGTTGTCCCCAAGCCAAAGGCTAGGGCATCCTTGGGGATATGGACATGCAGTTTATCAGTGGCCACTGCAAAGTCAGCATGTGTTCATTTGCTGAGTCTCCTCCCGCAGGAGTGGTCACACTGTCTAGCTGCAGCCTTGTGTACTGGGGGCTGTCACACCCGTGCTCACACTCAGGCCTGGAGGCCCCAGCATCTTCATCTGCAAGGAACCCTGGCTCTAGCCTCCCATCTTGTGGTGTTCATGCCAGGTAGGATGAAATCAGAGTACAGTGTTTGTGGCTTTTCATGACTTTATAGTTAAAAACATCAGAACTACTTGACAGAACAGTAAGACTCTCTTCCTCCTTTCACCCACAGCCTTCTGTGTTCATTAACTTGGGGTTCACAGAAGCATTCAGGACTTTGGAACCCAGCACAGATGTACTGAACAGTGACAGTTCCTGGTGACCCAGACATGTGGGAGAGAGTACATACAGGGTCACAGGAAAAGGGATGAACCCAGGATCCATAGACTCAGGGAAAAAAGAGCTGTCACATGTCTATACGAGTCTGTGCACTCACAGAAGGCCTGTTCACCCGCAGGTTGTGTCTGTCACCACCCCCACCCCCACAAGGCCAGGTCCTGACTTCCTAAGACAGGGCAGGAAAGCTCATGTCCCATAGACCTGGGATCATGTGGCCAGCCATGCCACCAAGGCTGTGGCCTGCTTACCTGCACACTGTATCCATCCTACCTCACTGACTGCCCATGAAGAGGGAACCTGCCCCTTTAAGGAGACTGATTCTCACCTGTGTAATTCACCTGTCCATCTATCTTCTCAACACACACCAGAGGGGCTTCTCCAAGTGAGTCAGCACTCTCTAGAGTCACACTCATCAAATATGATGGTTATGTAATCCACATGATGTCAGGGATGATGGTGATTGCAGTTCCCTGACATGAGGAGGTATGGGTGACAGCTTACCTTGGGGCCTGTTTGTCCAGGCATGCCTCTGGCTCCATCACTCCCAGCACGGCCCTGGAAAAGAGGAGACAAGCATTCCATATGGAAGAAAAGGCAGTCTGCCACATCCTCTGAGAGCAGCTTCCCAGCAAACCAAGCTGAGGGAGGCATCATGGAAAGCACTCCGGCCAAGGGTGATTGTCCAGTGTCACTAGACTGGACAGGTGACCCAGATCTAACAGCCCCAAGGCCATGCCATGGCCAGCACTTGCTACCCTGACTTTGTCTCACTGGGACTTGCCCCAGGAGCCTGAAGCTCTCTGCCCTTCTAGGGGAGGATGATGCGATTTGGGAGAGCCAGTACAGGGAGCTTGCTCTTGTGGTTCCAGCAACATGCTGCTGACAGCCATGGGAAGCTCAGCTCTTTCTACCACTGGGAAGAAAACTAAAGACCAAAGATTTGTGGGATAGATCAAGGCCTTTTAGTCCACCTGAGTGAGTATGAGACAGATCTATCGGGTGCGTGTCCTACTCAGACAACACAGCAACCGAGAGGCAGAGTGCGCACTGCACGGTGAGCTGGTCAACCACCCGAGTCCACTCTCACACTTGCTTCCCAGCCATGAAAAATATTCAAGAGCAAATCCAGGGTGCCCAGTTGATTGCCATGGGGCTGAAGGCCAAGCTACAGTTAGCACGGGAGAGGACAAGGTACAGGGACTCCCTGCCAAGCCCCTGCTCACTGTGAGACAGACCATCCTCCTCTTTCCTGTAGATCAGTCTCCTGTAGATGACTGATCATGGGCTGGGTTCACGGTCAGGCACAGAGGCCATGTGGACAGTGGTAGCTTTGATCTTCATATGCAGCACATGAGAATGTCTGCTTATAAGAACAGGATGGGCTAATTAAGACTTTTTCTAGTCTTCCAGGAGGGTGGTCATCACTTTTTAATAACATGGCATCCATGGTAGCTTGTTCCTAAGGAAATGAGCTGGATCCATTCAGGAGGGCAGCATTCTCAATGGGAAATCCCAAGAGGCTAGTGAGCTGAAGGAAGGAGCAGGAGCCAAGACAGCCATTTCTGAAGAGGAGGCACAAGGCGCTCCCCAAAGACGAGGCTCACTATCAACAACCAATAACGTGGCTCCAACCCCTGCTGTGACCTGTCTGGGGGATGGCTTTAGGCACAAGTGGACAACCTCACCCCTGGACACACAGACACAGCTTTGGAGATGCGTATGGGATCATGAGGTTCATAAGGGGACAAGCTACCTCAGGTCTGGACATGGATGCTGCCCCCATAGCACACGCTCCTAGCACCAAGCACTTACCCGTCTTCCAGGCTTCCCCGTCGGGCCGGGTGGGCCTTGCACACCTCGCGGACCCTGCCAGAAGTCAGAAGACAGAGCATCAGGACATGACCCTCTTCTAAGGAAAGAGGAAACTCGTCCCCATGCATGTCGACCTAGCCTAAGGCTTGCTATTCCAGTTCCCCTGAAGGACAGGACACAGAGGTACTGCCTTAAGTGAAGGCTAGCAACAGACGCCACAAACAGCTTGTTCTACAGTGCCAGGTAACAATCCTTCTGCTTTTGTTGAAGAAATATTAGCAATTGGGCCACCACCAGCAACCAGGAGTCACCCCCACCCACCCACTCCTAAAAGCAAAGCAGAGGTGGGTTCACACATACCTGAGGTCCCATGTCTCCTGGCTCACCTTTCAAACCTCCGCTCCCAGGAGGACCCTAGGGAGACAGAACCAGATTAGTGTGTATTCAGACAAGTGACACAGGAATACTGTGTGTGGAGCAGGCAGGGAGCCCTCATCACAAGGCTGGACTGCCTACTGTGATGAAGGAAAAAGCATGATTCTAGGAAGCAGACGGACCTGTAGCTGCCAGGGTTTCCTAGTGGGGCTTAGTAGAACACCAGGATACGGGGCTCACAGAGGCCATGAAATCATAAGAGGTTTCTTTCCCCAGGACAAGCTGGCCCATGGTTTGTGACAGCCTCCAGCTTGGAGCACAGTACATAGCCCATGGGCTGGTTCAAGATAAGACCTCCTGGGAGACTGGCCTCAAGCTCCTGGGTACAAGGGGCTGAGCCTAGACCTGGGGGTGGGAGGTAGCACAGAGCAAAGTCAGCCGGGAGCTTAAAGGTATAAGAATTTAGCACAGTGGCAGAGTACTAGCTTAGCAAGTGCAAGATTAGGGGTTCAGTCCTCAGCTCTGGAGGGCTAAAAGGTGGCTATGTCCTTCCCAGGTCCTACTCCCAGTGCCCAGAGCATGTATCTGCTATTTTGATGACAGCTGAGGGCCCCTGGATACATTACATCTATGCTGTGCTGTGAGGACCCAGAGAAAGCTGAGGTGAGATACCTAGGCCAGGCAAGGAGAGACTGAAAACCCTGCGGTTGGCCTTCACTGGGGTTACCTTTGACACTGGGATAGAACTGTAAGGAGGAAGACCCCAAAAGGACGTAGAAGCTGACTCCTCATGAGCCAAAAGTGCGGACAACAGAGCTCTACGGACTTAGCATGAGGACATGTCCGGTACAGCAGTCCCCCCACCTGCTGTGCTCCCCGGGATGGAAATAAGTGAGAGTAGCCTAGAGTGTGTCCTTCACAGGGAGAGCTTGGAGCTCAAATGCAGAGGTGGGGAGGAAGCACCCCCATCCTCCCCACTATGCTTAACTAAGGCCTGTTTCCCAGGAATCCCCCAATATTTCAAGTGACCTTGAACATAGCCACCCCTGACACGCGCTCCCACAAAGGGATGGAACAGCTCCAAGGGGCTACCTGTCCGAGCTGGTTCTCAACTGGGGACAAAGGTGATCGGCAAAAGGACACCCAGGGCTCTCCACCAACTGGCCCAAGACCTGCCAATCACTCACCATGGGGCCAGGTCTCCCAGTAAGACCCATTGGACCAGCTGGTCCCCTCAGCGCCAACTGCAAAGGAAAGGGGAGAAGATCAGAAAAAGGCTATGGGTGGCCCCATCCTGCTTTTCTGGCTCCTGTTCTATGACACATGGCCAGGAGGAAAAGGGGCCTAGGACAGGAAAGACTGGAGGTTCACAGGGGAGGTCTCACTGACCCAATTCTGGGCTCTCAGCATCTTCACAGGGAAGTAGGAAACAGAGGTGGAGGTCAGAGCCACCCGCAGCCCCACTGTGGCCAGGTTCCCCAGCGCCTTCCTCTTTCTCAGCCCTGTTTGTCCCCCACCCTGTGCCAAATCTGAAACAGGCCCTCCCATCCAGGGCTGGGCCAAAGCATGCGGGTTTTAGCTTGTTTGTTGTTCTGAGTTTTTTGTTTTGTTTGTTTGTTTTTGTGAATTTTGGACTTTCATTTCCAGAAGAGGCGCTATGTACTCTCAAGCAATGAGAGAGGTATATGTGGTGCATGGGACAGCCTGTGGCCCTGGGCCTCTGACACCCCCAACACACTTGATGTGCCTCCTGCCAGCCATCACAACTTGTCTTCCCAAAGAGCTGCTCTGATGCAGGATTACAACCCCCACCACAGTGCCATCTTGATTTGGGAAGATTATTTTGCACTTTAAAATTATCTGGGGTCTAGGGAGATCAGCTGGCAAACTGCTTGCCATGCAAACATGAGGATCTGAGTTAGGATTCCCAGAACACATGTAAAAAGCCAGGTGTGCCAGCACCTGTCTCTATCCCAGTATTGGGAAGGCAAAAACAGATGGTTTCCTGGCCAGCCAACCTACCCCAATCAGGGGGCTCCAGGTTCAGTGAGAGACACTGTCTCAAAATAAAGATAGAGACTGATAGAGAAAACTACCTGGCACTCACCTCCACACACATGCACACAACATGCAAATAAACCCATACACACACAATAATAAAATATACATTATTTTTTAAATTTACAGATAAAAGTATACAAATTTAAAAATATTCAAACAAAATATAACAGGGCTGGAGAAATGGCCATTAAGAGTATATTAAAAGTATGTGTTCCAGAGGACCCAAGGTCAATTCCTATCACCCACATGGTGGCTCACCACCATCTGTAACTCCAGTTCCAGGAGATCTGATGCCCTCTTCTAGCCTCTGTGGACATCAGACATACACCGTGAGGGAGATGAGGACCAATAGTTAAGAGCAAAGTGGCTGAAGGGCTGGTCCAGCAAGCAAAACACTCACTCACAGAAAATAAAAATAACTAAGTCACAGAGCATCATCCACCCACCTACCCCACCGGGCAGTGGCAGCATCAGGCCAGTCACTGGCAATCAGCAATCTGGAACCACATTCTCTAACGATGTCATCTGCTGATGTGCTCACTCGGGAAGGAGGAGACCCTCAACCCAAGTGACCCTGGGCTCAGTGTGAGAGACCCTGGACCCAGTGCAAGAGCGTTAGGGAGTCCATGAAAGATTCCAGATCCCAAGTGAGGGACCCCAAGTCCGGGACCTTTCTCCTAGGGTGTGTTCTTGCACTCAGTCCCAACTCCATTCCTGAGACCCTGAGTCAACCACCGGCATCCCACCTGGAGCCCTGAGCAGTTCCTTTCCCCATAGTTACTCCAAGTGCAGTGCCTGGCACAGAGGTGAGTGTCTTCCCATGGCAGAAGAGAGGTTCACTGGGCCAGACAAGCTACAGAAGCTCAGAGGCCTCTTACTCCTCATGAGGACAGGACATCCCTGGAAACTCTCCTTAAGTTCCTCACATTCTCCAGCTGGACATAAAGGACCCAACTGTCCCTAGGTTCCTGAGCAGGCATGCTGTAAGACAACCACTAAGTCTCTGCAACCACGGGGCCAGGCTGTCACATGGGTCCCCAGAGATCCACATTACTCACCCTGGCCTGCTGGAGGATAGCCTGGGCTTGGGACTCCTGGGCAGAGACCATAGGGCCCTTAGAACCAGCATCGCCACCGCCTCCAAACCGGAACTGCAAGAGCAAGGAGAAGAGTCACCAGGGATGGAATGTGGTGCCCTGACCACAGTGAGGTCCCATTTCCAGAACCTGTGTGCACACGGCCCTGGGCAACACCTGTCACAGCACCTCCTGTCAGTCTTAGCCCTGGACACCTGAAACCCAGCCTCTGCCCACAGATGACTTTAGGCCTTCATTGCTTTGCACCTTGATCTTCATCACTTCAAAGAGTAATCAAAGGCCAAAGAAACTGGGCTGGGTCCAAGGGATCTGCAAGGGACACCGTGGTTCCATTTTGGGTCTACCTCAGTGCAACATGCATCTTGGGGGGAAAGTGAAGTTGGTGCTCTTGTTCTCAGACCACAGGAAGTGAACATGAGCAGCAAGTGTCACATTCTTCAGCATCTGCCCTTGGGAAGCAGAAGCTGTCAACTTCCCATCTTCCTTCATGCCAGCTGCCCCAGGAACACTGTACTGTACTCAGGAATAGTGCTGACAGTGCTGAGGGCACAGTCCTGAGAGCCCAGTGATGAATCCAGTCCTAAGGACACACTGCTCAGGCACAGTGAGGGAGATGAGGGGCAAGGACAATAGTTAAGAGCAGGTGGCTGAGTGGCTGTGGCAGCTCTGCCTTTGCCTGGTTCTGACTGCTTCACTTACCCAAGTTTATTAGGCCTGACCTGCCTAGAGCCCTCCATCCTAAGGGCACCTCTGCAAGGGCCCCAGTTGTTCTCCAGAGGATAGGTGGGAGTCCAGGGCATGTACCCGTCCCTTCACGGTCTCTTGTAACTGCAGAGACCCCAGTGCCAGCAGCAGTGGTTGGGTACTGGTTACCAGCACCTATGTCTAAGAAACTTCTGGGTTTGGAATCCTGAAGTCAGCTGGCCTTCAGCAGCTCTCTGAGCTTCAGGTCCTTCATCTCTGAATGATTGGCCTGAAGTGCCATCCTCCACTTGTCACAGAGAAGGTGAGCCTGGGCTTCACTCTTAGGACTTAGGATTAAATAGCAACTCCAGTGAGAAGCAGCATCGAGGAGTGTCTAGATGATACCTGACCACAAAGGTGGCTTTCACTGAAGCTGTTGTTTCTCTCCCACCCACAGTCAGCAGTTGATTCTTTGGGAAGACAGGAACCTAGCCATTGTCACAGAGAACATTGCAGCAGGCTTCCCCGGGAGACCCACCCACAGAGTGGTATTTTTTGTTCTCCTCCTGGACCTGTAGCAGCTACCAAGACCCTTAATCCTCAACCCACAGTCCACTCCTGGGCCACCACAGATCCTTACACACATACCCCTTCCAGGACCTCCCACCACAACCCACCCCCCCAACACCAAGTTAAAAAACACTCACTGGCAGCATGAGCATGGTTCCTGGGGGACCGGGCAAGCCATCAGCCCCAGGAAGACCTGGGCGCCCTGGAGGACCCTACAGGCAGGGAAGAAAACTGGTCAGAGAGACAAAGGAACATAGCTGAGCAGCAGCAGTGAGAATGAGAGGACAGAAAACAGGCTAGAGCAGGCACAGAGCAACACAAGACTCCATGGCAGGAAATGTTCTAGAAAGGAGCAGCATGATAGGTGGCTGTGGGGATGGGGAGGGAGGGAGATGAGTTAGTTGTAAGGAATTCAGAGAGGAAAGGCAGAGGTCTCCTACCCACTGCTGTCTCCACACAGAGTGGAGCCCCAAGCTCTTCTGGCTAAGTGAGGAAGGTGCTTATCCTTTCTCCAGTCCTCAGCTCTGAATTTGGGCAGAGACTGGAGGAAGTAGCCACTTGGACAGACCCAGAAGGAGGTGTGAAGAGAAGGACCACCCATGGCCATTTTGAGCAAATTTAACTGTGTTCAGGAACATTCCTTGAGCCCTGGCTTGCAGAGCCAGAAGACATGAGAGATCTGACCACCTTACAAAGTGAACTCAGACACCCAAACTGAACCCAGCCAGCAGAGACACCCACTCTTACAACCCCCATTGATAGTGGCATGTTTGGAAGAGCCCAGGCCAGAAAAGTCTTTGGTAAAAATGATCTTGCCTTGCTGTTTTACAGAGCCAGTGAGAGGACATTCCAGAAAGGCACTCAGTTCCCTGAGCATCACAGATGTGTGCTCTTCCTGCTGGCCCTGGGGGCTGGTCACCCTTGCCTCCTGCATACCTTCCACACAGCCACCTGCTCTGGGCTCAAGTCCAGGCTGCGAGGAACAGCATGGCAAGTGGTCCCGCTGCCTGGCCCTGCCTGCTCTTCTCCTCTCTCAGGGGTCATCTAGCCTTGCAAAAATGAGTCCCTTTGACAGCCTAGGTCGTTCACAAAACATTTCTTGTCCCCACTCTGTAAGTGTCCAACTTATGGTGTTTCCTAAAAAGGCAAAAGGCTGGCTTGTCACCTATCATCACGTCCTATTCCTTCCATCCTTCCCATGAGGTTGGTCATTCTCTAACTGGCTGATACCAGAACCCCTCCCAGTCTTCCCTGTATCTACAGGCACCTAACCTTACCATTTACCCAGCATTGCCCAAACTCCATGACACCCCCAATCGCTGCCTTGAAGAGGCCCTGGCCAGCAGTGCATACAACACAACACCTTACCATGTGACCACCCATCATCTGACTTTTATCTCCCCCTTAAATTCATTACTGTGCTGGGCCAAGAACCAGGGACAAATAAAATGCCTGTCCTTATCACATGTACATCCTTGCCTACAACTTGGCTGTCTGATTATTGGTGATGATATTCATTAGCTGATCAAGCAAAAAGGGAAGGAAAGAAAGGAGAGTGGGAGGGGAGGGAGGGAGAGAACAAGGGAGGATAGGTGGGCTGCAGAAACCCCAAAACTACAGTACTGCACCCCACCACCAAGTGTCAGAAGCTCACAGCCCAGGGAGCAGATCACATCCAATCCAGAACAACCCCCCCCCACGGCCCTCAGCCAGTGTATTGATTTCTAACAAGATGGGCAAATGTAAGAATTAATGCAGGCTACAGGGCAGTATCTGTTACTGCTAAAGCATCAGGGCCCTTCAGGCTGTCGCTTGGGGCCACTGACATAATGTAGGCCCACTGCTGAGGGCTGACTGCTGGCTGCTTCTGGACCCAGGTTGGTTCTGACACTACTGGCACAGGGCCAGGTGAGAGTGAACCCCATAAAGACCCAAGGGGGAGACACTGGGTGGCCCTAGGGAGAGGGGCAATTTGAGGTAGCAGTGGTTGATCTTAGTGTAATCTCTACAGTGAAAAACAAAACAGAAGGCAGAGCAGGAAGGGAGAAGGCAGAGTGCAGGCGAGGCAGGGGAAGGGTGTACAGACAAGCCCACAGGACATGCGGTCTTGGAACTGAACTGGCTTCTTACCCTTTCTCCGGGGTCACCCATTTGGCCAGTAGGACCTGTAGTTCCTGGAGGTCCTGGAAGACCCTGGAATTAAAGATGAAATCAAGACAGAGTTTCAGATATGGCCTCAGGGCAAAGAGCTGAGGGCAGCCAGAAGCCAGGGAAGTTCTAGGCCTGTCTATCTGCAAAGGTGAGGAACTTCTAGCTTCCTACCCAGGAGCTTCCCCCCACAGCGCCTCCCACAAATCAAAAGGTAATAAAACCAGACACTCACAGCAGGGCCTTCCGGGCCAGGAGGTCCCTCTATCAGCATTCCCTGCAGAAAGGAAGAGGAAAGGGGCATCTGAGATCACAGGCCAGCCCAGCTTCCAAACAGGGTGGACAGCAGCCCATAGATTTAGAGCAGTCAGCCAAGAGGTCCGTCAGTCCTCACAGGTTCGTGGGCAGTGGCATGAGGTGGGACATACTCTATCTTTGCATCTCAAGTTATAGCAGATTCCAGCCAGTGATCAGGGGTCGACAGGCTCCCCTCAAATAAAACTTTCACAAAAGCACACAATTTGCCAGAATAAAAGAATGGGCCCCCAAACAGGACTCCCGCCTTCACCATCTGAATGATATCCAGCTACCAAGGGGTAGATCAGGCACCCAGCTGGACTGATGAAGGCTAAGGAAAAAATCTAGGTGGGCTGAGGGTAGTCAGGACTCCTGCCCCAGCCAGCAAAACATTCAGTCCCTCCTTCCAGGTGCCCAGCACCCTGCTGACATCACCAGACACACGAAGGTCTTCTTCCCTTGATTCCTGAGCCCAGGTCCCATCCTGTCCTTATTGCTCACAATGTCCAATCCCCAAAGGAGATAAGGTCTCCCATTGCCTATTGGCTCTGTCTTGAAAGAAGGGCTTCTCTGCTTTGGGATCTCCATTTCTGGATGCCCTCCTTCAAAAAACACCACCCAGACTTGTCTTGTCTCCCTACCATCACCCACCCAGAACATTCTGAGTCACACACACACTTTAGGAGAATCTGTGCTGGGGGGTGAGGGGTGATTTCACACAAGAGGCCTGCAGGCTAGGACCCAGGGTCTGCGGCAGCTGCAGGCTGGTAGCCAGGGTCTGCGGCAGGCTTTGGGTAGCTAGCTGCAGGACCCTGTCAGGACACTTGCATGCTGTGCAGGCTAGCCACATGTGAGACATGCATTTATATGACTCCCTGCTAGTTCCCAAGACTGCAGGAATAATGGAGTGAGAGCCTGGAGGCCTTGGGCCTAGGCCAGGTCCCTTTCTAGTCTCCCAGGCAAAGGAAAGTAGGAATGGCTATTCTCTTGAGATAATGCAAGTCATCATGCCTCCAATATGTCTTCTGAAAGTACACAACTCTCTTGTCAAACTTGGGCTTAGTCCTGACAAGTGAAAAGGCCTACTCAAGTGGAGGAGAGAGGCTCTGGCAGGCTGGTCACCAGGGCTAAGGAGGTGGGGGGTGAGGTTCAACTGACCAGGGGCTGCAAAGTGCACACACACACAAGCCTTATCTGCACTGCCTGTGTGGTTTCCTGGTCTCTGGCAAGCTAAACGCCATGTTTACACAGATGTGCTGAGGAGAAATATTTGTGCGTGCGATGTACACAGAGAACTCATCCAAGCGGCTCATCTTCCCACTTCCCATTTCCTCTGACAGGCAGCTGGGAGGACTCAGAAGTGGAGAAGGGATTAAGGGGAACCACTGGCCCTGGCCGGGCCCAGGAGACAGCAGCTGTCTTTCCAGATACACACTCACACTGTTGTTCAGCAGAGCGGGGCAGCATTGCAGGATCTCACAGGAGGCCAGTCCTGGATCACCCCAGCTCAGAATAAAAAGGAAGGCATGTGGCTAGAGGAACCAACCCTGGTCCCATGGTCGTCTGAGGCATGCTCTTCCTGCCCTGCCCCTCGCCACCCCATCCAGCACTGTATACACTGGGGCTCGGAACTACAGGAAAAAGGACTTTGTAGCTTGCAGGACTGTATTAACTAGTGACCTATCGGAAATAAACTCACACACTGTCTCGTGCTCACACAAAGAAAGGCTGTGCCACTGGGTGGCAGATTCAGCTCTTCACTATGTTTACATACTTCAGGTACAGCGAAGCATCATGCTTGAGGGCTGGAGAGATGGCTCAGTCAATAAAGCATGAGAACCTAAGTCTGAATCCCCAGTATCATGACAGATGGATAGATAGACACACACACACACACACACACACACATACACACACATACACACACACAGAGAGAGAGAGAGAGAGAGAGAGAGAGAGAGAGAGAGAGAGAGAGAGATGGATGGATAAATAGATAAAAGAAAGCTAGACGGTGGCCTACACCTATCACTGGAGACAGATGGATCCTTGGAGCTCACTACCCTAGCAGTCTAGCCAATTGCTGAGCTCACAACCATCTTAACTCCGGGGGAGCCCTCTTCAGGATGCTGAGGGCACCTGCGCATATATGGTAGACACTTCATTTAAAAAATTTTTTAAAAATAAAGTGGAGAGCAACTGAGAGACAACTGACATCTACCTCTGGCCTTTGCATGTATGTATACACATCCACAGGCATACACTGCACATACCCATACCAACACACACACACACACACACACACACACACAAATTAAAATGAAAGGCTATGCCATTTTGTTACTTTAACTACATGTAGTTAAACAAAATCCAGAAACAAAGGATCTCAGACTTGGCCAAAGTGAACATGGTTGTTTACTTTTCAGTGAGACAATATCTTGTTCTATAGCCTAAGCTAGCCCAGAGCATAAATCCTCCAGCCTTAGCCTCCCAGGTGCTGGTATCATAGGTATATGCTGTCATTCCCAGATCCCAAACCCATCCTTACCGGAGGTCCCTCCATCTGATAAGCAGAACAAACTCAAAGCAATGACAGAGCCTGGGACTAGAGCTCAGGTGGGAGATTGCCTAGCATGCACAAAGCCCTGGGTTTGAACTCCAGCACTCTAGGAACTAGGTATGGTTCATAATCACAGGACTCAAAAGAGGGAGGAAGGAGAAGCATGAGTTCAAGGTCATCCTCAACTATATAGCAAGTTCAAAGCCAGCCTACGTCTGAAAACAAAAAGATAAACCAAGAAGGCAGAGTGGTGGCTTTGGGCCCACAAGGTGAGAGGCATCAAATCAGACTTACTGGTCCCTGAGCCCAGCGGGGGCTGATGCCAAGGACGGCCTAGTCTCAGCCAAGCCAGATCTGTCCTTTAATGGAGCTCCTTGTCTTGTTGACAAATTAGAGGAGCTGAACCTGAGCAGGAAAGACCAGCTATGGCCCTCCTGGATGCGGGGATGGGCTGACTGTGCTCAGCAGTTGTAAGTCCATTCTGTGGGACAGGTGTGGGGAGAGGGGATAGCAGCCACCCCCACACAGGGAGGGTATACACCAGCAGTCCCCAGGGCCTCCATCTGTTTATGTGTAGCTAAGACTCTGAAGACATCTGGCGACGCTCCAGGTTGACAATTCCAAATGTTTACACTATCTCTCCATGGGGACTCGCCAAAGGCCTTGTGGACACCCCGAGGAAGCTGGGAAAAAGCAAGCATCAGGTGGGGGCAGGGGTCCTGTAACTGGCTCCAGATGGCTTGTGCAATTCCCAGAGAAGAGGAACTGAATCATCTGGAGATGGGTATCTGCTGGACCACCTCTACATTTTCAGTGATGTCTCTGGCCCACCCTCACCACAGCCTCCTTCAGGGTAGCCCTCTAGAGGAACTCTCTCCATGCCACTCCCTACTCCCAGAAATAGGATGCCAACTTCACATACAATAGGCTTAAATAAGACTTACTCAAAGATTTAACCAAACCACTTCTGAAGCTGGGGACCAACCATAAAGCCCACAGATCCTTGGGTACCTGCCTTCTTTGGAATCTCACTACTCTGACTCGGGAAAGATGCCCTTTAGTGAAGCATCAGGGACCCGGTTAAGGGGCAACAAGTGATGACCAAGTCCACCTGGAGCCAAGCCCAGTTGGGGGTGGTAATCTAAAAAGGCCCAGCATAGCAGAGAGGCCATGTGCTGGAGTCTACCTCTGGCGTGGAACAGTACAAGCCTCAGACACGTGCCAGGGATAAATCTGCTTTTTCCGTGAACACAAACTTGGGTTGAGATTTCTCATAGGGTTGAGCAAAAGGCCCCTGGCTGAGCTACCCTCATGTTCTACACCCTATCCCTTTGTGCTCTGATCCTACAGCCTCAGGTAAGGACTGTCTTTGGATCCACAGAGAGATCTGGGAAGAGGATATCTGTCTTCAGTCTCACTGCCAAGGGGAGCCAAGGCCATGAGTAGCAGGCAGAGACCTTAGAGCCAACAAGAGGTTTCCTTCCAGGGCTCCCCTTGGCTAGGAAAGAGGCCAAGCCAGGGAGCTGCTCTGGCCCACTGGCCTGCTAAGCGCTGCCAAGCAAGGCTCTTCCCCTGCAAGAAATGGAAGCCCTGAGAGGCTGGTTCCCTCTCCTAGGGAGCCCCAAGGTCATGTTATGAGTTCAGCTCCAGGGAGCTGACTCCTGGCAGTGGAACTGACAGCTGCCCAGCCTTGAACCAGCCATGATGCAGGACAAGTGCTTCCTCCTTTGGGTACTCATAGGTCATGCTAGGACGGATGACCTCAGTGGCCAGCTCCTCTGGGCAAAGCCAATTTTGAGTCCACATTCCCATGTCTACCAAGCCCAGCCAATCACACAGCTTTCTGTTGCCTAGGGTCAAGGCCCTGACATCAGAGCCCTGAGACCCAAGCAGGCCACAGCACCTAGCAGGACAAGGATGCCCAAACCAAGGCCAGGCTCCCACAAAACTCTCTGACCCAGGAGGGGCATGAATTGCATACAACCACACATTCTTTATAGTCCCTTGTGCTAACTTACCCAGAATTCCATTGCCTAATGATGGGGCTTTACCTTCTCTCCAAGTACAGACACTTGTGATTGCCCATTGCCTATCACCCTGACCAAGCTCCAAATATTCCCCCACCCCAGGACCTCTCTCAAGTATCTGTACAGGAGATGCAGAGTACATGGGGGTGGCCTCTTGAGTGGCGTGGTGGGCAGAGAATGGGGACCTACATTCTGGTCACACCTTACAAAACCATCATGAGCTTGGCAGAGGACACCACAGCTCAGATGCAATAATAATAATAATAATAATAATAATAATAATAATAATAATAATGTCCTTACCGGTTCAATGATGGCTGGTTCTCCCTTTTGCCCTTTCTCACCTCGAGGTCCTCCAATCTGGGGGTGGTGGGGAGATTCCAGAGGAAGAATGGGAGAAAGAATGGGAACAGAAAGTCCAAATGAAACTTCTGCAAAGCCAGGGTGCTCCCTGCTTCCGGGCACCTCATTCCCAGGAGGAGGACAGCAAGCGCAGTGCACCTCCATCCCCACCCCTAACTACGCACAGTCAGGCGATGAGGCACAAATGACAGCATGGAGGTTAGAGAGGCTACTCCAAAGAAGGAAACTCAGCCAGGCATAGTGCACACCTTTAGTCCCAGAACTTGGGAGGCAGGTGGATCTCTGTGAGTTCGAGGCCAGCCTGGTCTACACAGAGTTTCAGGCCAGCCAGGGCTACACAGTGAGCCCCTGCCTCTAATTAATTAACTGAAATAAGAAAGAAGCCTGCATAGCAGCGTAGGTCACTCTTGCCACCCTCAGACATCTGGAAGTGCTGCCCCTTTCCGACCACCCTGATGCCCTTGAGCAGAGAGAAGCCTCAATCTCTTACCCCCTCATAGATGGTGTCCTGGTTAGCCGGCATGCCTGGCCCTATCTCTGATGGGGAGACATTGGAGTCGGAGTCAGGGTCAAAGTAAGGGTCGTAGTAGTTGTCCTCCAGATTCTTGATGGTTTCCTCAGTGAACTCACCACCCAAGTCATCTCTCCCTTCCTCAGGAGACGGAGCTGGCTGCAGATTAGGGGGCAGAAGTGGCAGGGTCACTTAGGGTGGCTGACCACATCCACAGTAAGGCTCTGCCAAGCACCCCCTGCCCATAGCAGTCAGTGGCCCCGCTACAGAGCATCCAGAGCTAAAGCCCACGGGAGAAGTCCGTGAGGGAAGACCTGTGGCACTCACAGCCTCTCTGCACACCTCCCACCCACCATGGGGTGGTTCCCCAAACTGCCCAAGACACCATAACGAGGTAGGGCAAGGAGGAGCAGCAGTGCCCTCAGAGTTGTGCTCCATCCCTGGGGAGGTCTGTGGAACCCAAGGTTTTCTCTAACAGTGCAGACAACAGCACCCCCTGAGAGTTATTCTCGTAACAAGGGTAACCACCTATGATGTCCACGGGTGGAGCTCTTGCAGCCAGAAACTACCATGTTGTCTGGGCTGCCCTGAGAATGAGAAAGCAGAGCTCAACAGAGCTCGGCCTGTTCTGCAGGGGGAACTGAAATAAACTCAGAAAAGCCAATGGCTTCCGAACCACACTAACCCCTGCTACAGAGGACTCAGGAGTGTGTGTGTGTGTGTGTGTGTGTGTGCGCGCGCACAAGGAAGGTTACCCAAGGACGTAGGAGTTCAGCAGTGACCCAGAGCCCTGGCCTTTGCCCCTTCTCCCCCCTGCCCCTAGATCAGGAAGAAAGGCAATTACATTAGAAGTGTTGGAGGTAACGGTGGTGCTGGTGGGGATCTCAGCTCCCGAGTCAGGGTTGGTGGGCTGTTCGGGGTTCTCCACGCCCTCGCCATAGCCAAAGTCTTCATATGGGGAGGGCGTGTAGTAGTCATCAGTGGGCACATAGTCGTAGTCCCCGATTCCGGGGTCATCCTCCTTGCCGGCCGTGTCGCTGGTCTCAGGTGCCGTGGGAGCTTCTGGTGGGGGCTGGGTCTGCTCCTGAGGGCAGAGGGTAGAAAGAGGCAGTCAGGGTACCAGGATCCAAGATTTCCCAAGCACCCATGCTAGCATCTTTCTGGTATGAGAGGGAACTGCAGAGTGTGGTATAGAGTTTAGCCATGGGCATGGGTTCAGGTCCCTCAGTCCCGGTAAGGCAGAGAAAATGAGGAGGGAGGCAGCCAGTGCATGAGCACCAGGTACCAAGAGAGCCATGAATTGATGGAGGACCACCCAGTGACACACCAGGAGAGGTCCAACCACAGCTTAAATTTCCATCTGTGTGTGTGGCGGGGGGGGGGGGGGGGAGGTCCTCAGCCTGTAGCCCAGACTGGCCTAGAATTCACGATTATCCTATTTCAGCTGTCTAGTGCTAGAATTGTGGGTATGTACTATAATGTTGATGGCCTCTGGCTCTTAACCCTCCCCTACTCTGTGGCCTGAGGGGTCCAGGAACCTCCCCAGCCCATCCCCAATCCAGATCAGACCTCAGGAACCTCTGTGGTTTCTCTGGCAGCTTCCACTGGCTTCTGCGTGGGGGCAGGCTCCTTCCCTGGGTCTTCAGGGTCTTCATAATATGGGTACTCATAATAATAGGTCTCACCTTCTCCTTCTGGGTACTGAAGTCAAAAGAGCAGCCTGTCAACCTCCTTGCCCCAGCTCGGGTAGAAAAGCAGATGCCACAAGGCACTGCCCAGGATCCCCAGCCAGGGCTTTCCCTCAGCCTCTCCCTGAGAAGCTCAACAAACCTCAGAAGAATGACGTGGGGACAGACAAGCTCCTGAGAGAGGTCAGCAAAGCTGAGCCCTAAAAGTGGTTACATCTGACCTATAGACATCAGAGCCAGGCCATCAAATGTGACCTTCCGCCCCAAAACAGGGGTGCCCAGAGGGAGGGGCTTGTAGTTACAAACAGGTACTCTGTCCTCAAATACAAACCAGGGATGGTGGGGGTTGGCCTTGGAGCTCCATCCAATACAGTCTCAGAATTTGTGGGCATGGCCCGGGTCAGGGAACCCTAAGTCCCCATGAAAGCTCCTTCTCTGACCTCTGACCAGCAGTGAAAGCGAGAGATTGAGATACAAAGATGCTCAGAGAAGCAGGAGACAGCTCAGCCATAGGCAGGAGACATACCAGAAAGAACTGCCTATGGAATTATTAAGGTGTTGCCGGAGGAGGGCACGGGAAGTGAGGAGAGCGACTCGGCAGAGTGGGAAATGGGGAGAAGGACAAAGGGGACAGAAACAGCTGCCCTTCAGCATCTCCACTACTCTGGGAGCAATACAAATGGCTGAGTATACATGATCCATTGTAAAACTTCAGGTGCCCGCGAGCTAACGACTGAGCTCTAAAGAGCAACTGAGGCTGTGGACTGAAGGTGATGGGCACCCGTATGCGTTCATCTAGGGATGTATGTGGAAGTTTAAAGGGCATGGTTGCTGATGACACTCCCTCGAGAGACCTCATCATGGGGCAGGGAGTGGGGTGGGTGGGGTAGGTCCTCCGTGGTAAAGTGGAGCAGACATCACACACTGCTTTCCCTATTGTTTAAAACTCAGTCCTGTGGCTTCCAGGGTCCTTTAATCCTGTTAATTCTAAACCACCCTGCGATTCTGCCTGCGCTCCCACCATGCACCCAGTCAGAGATGACTCACATATTCATCTGGGTTAGGGTCCTGTGACTGAGGCGTGTCAGGGACGGCGGTGTCACAGTCAGGGCTGTAGTGCTCACAGTAATCATAGGCAGCCCGGTGGTCGGAGACGAAGAGCAACTGTTGGATGTCACCCTGAAAAAGGACAAAAGCTCATGAACAAGCAGCACAGGTATTCACTGGGAGGGGGCCCAGCTTGATGACTTGGGCAAGAGGGCAGCATAGGAAAAACCTTCAGAGGAGGCATCCTCACAGGGCGGCAGTGGCGCACGCCTTTAACCCAGCACTCGGGAGGCAGAGGCAGGCAGAGCTCTGTGAGTTTAAGGCCAGCCTGGTCTACACAATGAGCCCAGGACAGCCAGGGATACACAGGGAAACCAGAAACCCTGTCTCGAAAACTAAAAAGAAGAGGAGATAACCTCGGGGACAAACGTCTTCCCAGCAGATGCCCCTCTGAAGAGCTCTTTAAGCTAGGCTGGCCCACCTGGGGATTGATCCATCTATCCAACCGTCTATTTACCCATCCACGTACGCACTCACCCACCTTTCCACTGATCCATTATCTAACCATCCATTTATTCACCCATCCACTTGCTTACCTTTTCTTCTATCCACTCACGCATCCAGTCCCTCACCTATCCATTTATCTACCCTTCTAGTCATCCATCTGTCTACCCATCCATGTATTCACCTACGTATCAATTCATCATCCATCTATCCACTCACCACCCACCAACCTACTCATCTACCCTTCCATTAATCATCCCTCCACTCGTTCACCCACCATTCATCTGTTTATCCACCTTTCCATTCAGCCAGCCAGCCAGCCTGCAGCCATCCACTAACCCATCCATCTTCCTAGCCACTCCTCCATCTGACAGTTCACTGAACCACCCTTCCATCCATCCATCCAGCCAGCCAGCCAGCCCACAATGTATCCATCCATCTACCAAACACCTATTGCACACTTGCCAGCTTGGTGCTCACAGCTACTGCAGTCACAAAGCATCTGCCCCAGATTCAGGAGGGCATATCCCTGTCTCCATCAGCCTCCAGTACAGAGGGATTTTTCTTTAAGTTGCAATGCACACTTTTTCATCAAGTTAAACACAGAATTGATATGACAGCAGTTCCAGTCCTGGAAACTAGAACAAACACTTAAACAAATTTCCCCAAATCAGTTCAACCCTAAAAGTGAAAAGAAGGATTCAGGCCAACACACACATATGTATGTATGTATGTACACATATGTATAGTGTGTGTGTGTGTGTGTGTGTGTGTGTGTGTGTGGCAAGGCCAATCAAGGTGTCCTACAAGGTTCCAGTGACTTCTACCCATTGGGCTCAAGGCTGGGAGAAGGCATCATAACATTATAGTACCTTGAAGGCCACATATATACATATGTGTGTGTGTGTGTGTGTGTGTGTGTGTGTGTGTACTCTCATAGCAGTATTGTCAATAGCCCCAGAGTTGTAGCACCATGTGTCCATCAAAGGTGGCATCAAGTAGATTGCAATGATGAGTGTCACAGGTACGAGTCATAACCCAGAAGACCCCGCAAAGCTGATGCTGGTGAGGAGACACCTGCCCATCAAGCAGCTGAGCTCAGAATCACGTTCTCCACTTCCTTCTTCTTCAAGACGTGCAGACAGTGAAGAAGGGAAGAGCATGTGTGACCATGAGCACACTGTGCAGACTCCTTCTGGCAACAGCAAGAGCCATCTTTGAGACAGGCACTGGGTCCTCCCAGCCAGTCAGACTTAACTGGTGACAGTGACCAGGAGTGAGAGTGTTTCCACTCGCTGAGCTCAGGGTGGAGAAGCTGCCCATGGCCTCCCACTGTGGCCATCCCAGTATGTCTATCAACCCCCATTCAGCGGCCACAGAAAGTAAAGCTCAGCATCTGACATCCTAGTACTTTGAAGGCCACACTGGAAATAGCACAGCAAACAAAGGTGACCCAGGGCTGTGCCAGGTGTGAGTTCTTTGTGCTTGGAGACCATCCAGCCACACGTACTATACTAAAATATGTTTATTACACTATACTGGAATATCATATATAATGTGTTCTGGTTAAGAACAGGGCTTGCTCTGTGAAACTTTGCAGTGATGAGCTGCAGGGACAGGGCCTGGGTGCCATCTGGAAGACAGCACAGTCTCACGGGTTTATTTTGGGCTTTCTTTCCATCCCAGGCAGAAGTGCTACCTCTGTGGTTTCTAAGGTCCCTCATGGGCTGTATGCTCAATGGCTTCTTTGCCCTTCTAGCTGGGTTCTGCAGTCCTAGTGGATCTGCAGTGCTGGGTCCCTGTGGCCATGACAAGTCACCCAAGGTGTGAAAGGAGGGGGACTCCCAGTTCATTTCAATCATTGCTCTCTTCCCTGAACACCCTGATGAGGAGATTGTGGGGGTCTAACCAAAGCAGAGCAGGGTGCAGCGTCCATCTCGACCACAGTGCGGACCAGGAGGGGAGACAGGGGAGGGTGCAGCAAACCCAGCTTGCAGCGGCACAGAGGCAGAGTACTCTGCACATAAACAGTCAGGTCTAGCTGGCTAAAAACCTAGCCAGCTCTGCTATTCTCTAGCTGTGTGGCCTCTTGGAGATTTGCTTTCCCTCTGTGAAAACTAAACACAACATAAACAATACCCACTTCTTATGATGCTGGGGAGGCTGTGGTCCTCCAGGCGAACTGGCGTAACCGAGGTACTCAATAACAAATCTTGGGATCATTGAAAGGTGAACGTGAGAGAAAGCCCTAAAGGGACAGTAGGATAACAGTAAGATATGGAATTGCAGGGGGCAGAGTCCAGTAGAGGACTCAGGCAGGATGAAGAACCCAAGAACAGGCATGGGGTGGCAGCGATAATACACAGCTATCAGATACTTGTGAAGGATCAAACCACAGGAGTCAGGAGCAAAGCCACAGGGCCAGAAGGAGGGCCTCAGAGAGACTCAACATTAAATAGTGAGCATACAAGAAGAGAAGAAAATATTAAACACATGTCATGCGTTTAATAATGTAATGTACAATGAGTGACATACCCGGCTCTTTCTCACTGATCTCCTCACCCACCCATCCATATGTCACCCATCCACCCATCCATGCAATTCATCTGTTCATCCACTCATCCATCCAACCATGAATGCCCTCCATCCATTGATGCCTTTCATTCATATGTCCATCCATCCTTCCATCCATCTATTTATTAACCCATCATCCTTGCATATCACTTATCTATCCACCCGTCCATGCCATCCATCTACCTCTCCATCCATTCATGTATCCATCCATGCATCCATCCATTAACCTGTCCATTCAACAGCTATTGTGCACCTCCTAAGTTGTGGCCACTGGGTCACACACTGCAGATGCAGCTCTGACACAACAAATGCACAAAGGTGCCCACCTTCTGTCAGCACCACAAAGCTGTCTTGTGCTTTCTTGATAATAGCACATCCTCCCAAGACCATGTGACCATTGAGCTTCTCTTGGTGCTCCATTTCCAGCCAGATCTCAGGAGTCTTTTCTAGTCCTGTACCCACAGTCCTGCTGTTCTCTGGGGGTGGAAGTGACCTTCTTGCACAGCCCAGGAAGCCCTTCATCCCTGCTTTTCATTAGGTAGAGTGTAAACCTTTCTCTGGGCTGGACCCCAAGGTGACCTGGAGGTTGGAGGGGCAGGAAGTCTGCATGCTGCTCATCTGCTGGGCCATGGCAGGAGTGGATGTGTGTGTCACCTGAAGTCACTGAGTGTGGGCCCATGTTGGCTTCCTAGGTTCTGAGAAGGAGGGTGTGGGTGTCTTGTGATCTAGGACAGGCTCCTTCACCATACCCAAGCTTCTGTCTCTGACAGGAAACTGGCCTAGAATTAGGCTGATGTGTAGGAGTGCTCGCTGACAGAACCAAAAAACAGAATACATCAAAGGCCAGCTTCCCTGAGCCCTGTGGCTTAGTTCCACATACCTGGTCCCAATTGGGGTTTGAAAACCCCAAGTAATGAGCAAAGAATCCAGAGTACCCTCAAGCAGGCCTGAGCCTGTCTGGGCTACTGTGTAGCATAGCCTCCGGTGTGGCCTACACATGGTCCTTTCCTCCCAGCACGCTGGATCCCAACCCCTGATGTCTATGGAAAAGGAGAGGCAGACATCTCTTCCTGAGGTTGGACCAGGGACTGTCACTCCCCACTGGACAAATGAGAAGCTGTATTCAGGAGAGGCCACCGGCCCTGATCTCAGGGTTATTCTAGCTTCCTGTCCATGTCTGATAAAGCACTCTGACAAAAACAAATTAAGGAGGCATGGGTTTATTTGGCTTACACTTCCAGGTCATAGTCCATGATTGAGTGAGTTCAGGACAGGAACGAGAAGGCAGACCTACTTGCATGAAGCATTACCTCTAAGAGAAGACTCACTCACAGCTACCGGCATAGAGCAGCAACCATGGAGGGTACTGCTGGCTGGCTCACCCACGGGCACATGCTCAGCTAGTCAGTTGTTTGCTTGCTTGCTTATTTTTGTTTTTTGAGACAAGCTTTCTCTATGTAGCCTTGACTGTCCCGGCATTCACGAGGCAGACAATGTTGGCTTTGAACCCAGAGATCTGCCTGCCTCTGCCTTCCAAGTGTTGGGTTAACAGAGAGCACTACCACCGCCCAGTTCAGCCAGCTCTCTTGTACAGCCCAGGACAACATACCTAGAGAATGGTGCAATCCAACCTTCGCTAGACTCTGTTATATCAATTAACAACCAAGACTATGCCTCACAGACATGCCCATAGGCCGATTGGATCTTCTCAGTCTCTCAGTTGACACTTTAGGCTGTATCAAGATGACAACTAAAACTAACATTGGCCTACAGAGGTTGCCCATGAGCCCATGACCACCAGCTGACCCACCACACCTGTCCCCACCTCAGCGGGCAAACTCCTATCCAGACTGCAGACAGAAAAGCCTTCTTCCTGCCAGCAAGGAGGGCCCAGAAGGAGCAGTGCCCCACCACTCCACATCACCACAGTACTGCTATGCCCTGGAGCCCAGGCCCCTTGCATAAGATGAGGCAGGACAATTGTGCAGGAGGCATCTGGAGGGAGAGCCGCCTCACTCACTCTTGACCCCTGGGGTGAAGGGGCAAGAGCAAGGATACCAGATTCTTCCTTCCTCAGGCCAGCCCTGCGTTTCAGCCCACAAAGGGATGTGGGAGACAGAAAATACACAGGCAAAGCTGCCTGCTGCTGCACGATGCTTTGCAGGCTCCACTGCAGCAAATGGCGCAGGAGTGGGCTGGGGGAGAAGGGGATCAGACATAAAGGGGCTCCAATGATCCTCTCAGTATTTTACATAGTACCTTCCCCTACTGATATCCAGTCTGGATGCTTGTCTCCAGTTCCTGTCACACACACACACACACACACACACACACACACACCCCTTCTCTGAGGCCAGCAGCAGAGGTGACCACTGCCCTGGCTCCTCCTTCCCATACTTGTCCAGCCTTGGATGTTAGAGGCCTGTGTTTTAAACTCCCACAGATGGCAGCCTCATGGCAGAATGGTGTATGAAAACCACACATTTTCATTAAGCATCATGACCTGTAGTTCAAATTTCATCCAATTCAAATGAAATGTTTTCTTTTTCAGCCCATAGCTTGACATGTAAATAAATGCTCTCCAGACATACTTGATGGGAGGAGGAGGCACCTTTGGGAGTCCTGGAATCGAGCAGCTGGGAAATTGTGTGGCCAGTGTCTCTTACCAGCTCTGCCTCTCCAGGAACCACAAGCTCTTTAGGCAGGTACATGTATGTCTGGCACATCTCTGCAATCCAGCATAGTTATCGAGAGAGCAAGCCTGGAATAAGGTGGCTCACTATCGCTGAGTGTGGCTATACACGACAACTAGTTCCATGGCTGGGTAAAGGGCTCCAGGAATGGACACAAAGCCCTGTGTTCCTGTGTGCCTAGCCTGGAATCCGAGCTAAGCTGGCTTCAGGCCATGCAGGGTCTCAGCACGGATGCAGATACGCAATCAGTCCAGGCTGGGCAAGGACTCCCTGCCTTCCCAACCCATCCTTCCCCAAGTCCTACAGGGAGCCAGGTTAACACTACACCTGGTACCTCCAGCACATCGAGCTCTTCTTCACTGCATGTGTGGGGAAGGGAGAAGGGCCTCAAATGCCCAGTGCCCAGCAAGACTACCAAGGGACAAGGAGAATCCTGCAGGGCAGGAGGACAAGAAGGTGGAACAGGGGCTCCACTCTGCACCTGTTTCTGCTCCCCAGCTTCGTGCACCCCAGGCTGGGACTGGGAGAACAGGGTAAGGGTGCCATGACACCATCACAGCCTCCTGTCAGACCTTGTGAGAATGGGAGAAGGAGAAGCTGGACTAGGAGAAAGCCTGAAAACCCAGCATGGGCTCTGAGAAGACCCCACCTCCATCCTTGGCTACCTCTTACCTGGGGCTACCACATGGCCTCAGATTGGAACTGGGAGCTGGTGTCCAATCTCTTGGCCGACTTCTTGAGGTAGCTATCAGATGGCAATCAGACCTAATAGGGTGCTGGTGGAGTGCAGAGCAGCCCTGTTGGAGTGCCATGGGGAATGCAGGGCACTGTGCTAAGGCACTCCTAAGTGCCTGGACCCATTGTCAAACTGGTAAAAATGCAATGATGACTGCTTAGTAGAGTGCTAGTCTAGCCTTGGGTTCAATCCCCAGCACTATGTAACTGAGGCATGCTAGCACCTCCTATCGCAGCACTGGGGAGGTGACAAATAGCAAGAAGATTGGACGTGCAAGGTCATCTTTGGCTATATAGCAAATTAGAGGCCAGCCTGGGCTATGTGTCTCAAATAAATGAATAAATAAATAAATGAATGAATAAATAAATAAATAAATAGGTAAGTGATTGAATAAGTAGATGATAGGCAGACAGAAACAGATAATAAATGTACAATGGATGGAGGACAGACAGCATTCTTGTACCCAAGAAACCCAGAAGCCCAGGTTCAAAGGCTCTAGAAGGCTCTGATGTGGTGGGTCTCAAGAGGCTGGGTTGTTGGAGTCAGGTGGTAGAGGTGAAAAGGGCAAGTCCTGCTCCTGCAACTTCAAAGGCATCCTAGAGAGCTCCTTGCACCCTCCCGGGAGTTCAGGGATGCTTCCGGACTGGCTATGATACATCTGGCTGTGAACATGTGGCAGTTTGGGGTCCGAGCACCCACTGCAGGGAGCCTCAGGAGAGTGCAGCTGTGCTAAGGCATCTTAAGACCCTATAGATGCCCCCCAGTGGCCTCACTCCCCTGTGGACCAGCCAGCTCCCAGGAAGCGCCCCGGGCCTTGTCACCCTGTATGAACCGCCCTGTTCACGCCAGATGCAACCTCATCAAGCTTTCTGGAAGCCACTGCCCGTGGGAGCAGAAGCCTGGAAGCCCCAGTTGGATGCAAACCACTTGTTAAAACCAAGCCCAGGCCTGGAGAGATGGCTCGGCTGTTTAGAGAGCTTGTGGCTTTCACAGAGGCTCTAGGTTCAATTCCCATCGCATGGTGGCTCATAACTACCTGTAATTCCGGTTCCAGGGTATCCTACACTCTCTTCTGGTCTCTGTGGGCGCAAAGTACACATACATATATGCAGGCAAAAACACTCATACATATAAAACAAAATAAATAAATCTTCAAAAATCAAAACAAACGAACAAAAACATTGGCCAGAGTCTCAGATTGAGACTATCTTAACAATGCTTCATTGAAGAGAACCATGCTGCCTGCACCAGCCCTGAATTCTCACACTGGCCTCTTTACAGCATGGATGAGGGGGAAATACAGGCTCTAAACATGCAGGGCTAGGGCCTGGTAGGTGGCCTCAGGGCCTCCTCAGGGCCCAGCAGCAGCTGGTATGGATACAGACAGGAAGCCAGAACCTGGGCTGGGCTTATAACCTCACCCACTGCTTAAGACTGCATAGGAAGGTCCCGGGCTTCTCGGCACAGGCCGTAAGCTGTAATTGCTCATGGGCAGCCCATTGAGGCTCTGGGGTGCTGTAAGGATGTCAGCCACAGCTGCCCTCCCGGAGGTGAGCTCTGGCTGCAGGCACTCATGAACAACTGGCTGAATTTTGAAGCTCTTCCTCTCCAGAGAACCAGGCTCTCCACCCCTGGAGAGAATCACTGGCCATCAGGCTTCCTGTTGAGACTCCTTTAATGTCCTGTTTTATTGCTAAGTGTCCCCAGCACACACACACACACACACACACACACACACACACACACACACACACACACCAGAGATGGCAAGGATAACAGACACAACCCCCAGCTTCTTCAGACTTGTCCTTTCTCCTACCTCCATCCCGATAAAAATCATCCCACACACACCTTTCTCTACAGAGCATGACTGCCCAGAGAGGCGGAGGTCAGAACCATTGGAATGGAACAGTGTAACACATCGGCCTGCTCTCCTGCCCTGCCGGACAGAAGGCTCAGGTGCAGGAGTCCAGAGAGTGGGTTCCCAACTCTACCACAAGGCCACACACCCTCTGCACTGGCAGACCTGCTGGCCTAGGAGCAAGATCTGGGTTTGCCTGGTATGTTTATAGGTGTGAACATAGATTCTATGCACACACATGGGTATGGAGTCGGTATGTTAGCTGTTGTATATACTGCATGTGCACTGTTTTGTGTTCATGTGAATGTCATAGGAGGGCCTACGATAGAGTAAGCAGCTGGCCCTCAGAGAGCACTGAGGTAGCAGAGTGTCCAGGGCACTATTCCCTCCCTCAAATGCAGCTCATAGGAGCTGTACTGAGAGCCCTCTCCATCCCCCACAGGATGACCTGAGCTCACACAGGAAACAGTTGGTGTCATCCACCAACCCTCTCTGGCCCACCCTGTGTCTCAGCAAAGGTGACCTTTTCTCCAGGCCTGACCCTACCCTATCCTCACACGTCCAAATGAGGGGATGGATGGATTTCTTTCCCTCTTTGTCTTCTTCATGACACAGATGTGAGAGCACAGAAGGATGAAACCGCTGTCATGGGCCGCTGTCACAGGAAGGTTCCCTGTCCCCCTCTCGCCTCCTTAGAGCTGCTCACCTGGAGCAGGAGGCCACAGTGTTCAGCGGTGCACACCACACAAGGGGCACCTCTCAGGGCTCAGCCACCCACACAGGCTTGTACACAGTGGGTAGCAGCCCAAGCTGCTCTTCTTCTACCTGCAGGGCCCAGGCCAACCCCTGGCATCACCTCATTTAACTTCAAATGCCACATCCCAGAGCTGCCAATGGTGACCCCGCATCACCTGAGAAGGTGCCGGCATTTGAATGCCACTTCCACTCTTGTAAGAGCCTTTCTCCGCCCCTTCCCCTTCTGTGTCCAGGCTTGCTTTCTGAGCCCCTCATGACCCTCCAGAAGCCCTGCCCTCCCAGGCCTGCTGGCCATTACTGTTGCTCCAGGGTGCTGCTCTGACTGTGCACCCATGTCAGCAGCATCAGGAGAGCGGGCCATTTGTCCGCAGAGGACAGGTCCATCTCCATTTGGACACAGTAGAGATCATGCTGTCCTTGGCGCTCACGGAGCCCGAAGCATTTTGCTGAGCGAGTCAGTTCTGTCTCTGCCGATAATGAGATTTTAGCCAAGCTGCGCTGGGCCGAGGAAATTGCAAAGCTTTTGTTGGAGAGTCTGCAACCCTGGCGGCTATGCAGTGAACGCACATACAGTAGAGAGCTTTGCAATGCACCCTCTGAGAGCAGGAGTCTCTCTCTGCTCCCCTTCCTCTTCATTTTTCCTCCTCCCTACGGCACACCAGCCCCTGCACTAACACCTGGCCCTCACCCAATCCAAAGGTGCTCTGCAGGGATCCCCACAGATCTTTGCTTGACTTACAGATCTCATCACCAAATTTTACCCGGAGGACTCCTAACAGCAGGAGCAGGAGTTGTATCTGACTCTGTTGCTGGCTGGGGATCCCTTTCCCCTAACTGGGCTGCCTTGGCTAGCCACAGTAGAAGACACGCCTAGTCCTTCTACAGCTTGATATGCCAAGGCGTGTTGATATCCATGGGAGGCCTCTCTTTTTTTTAGCATTTTCTCAGGATAAAAGGAAGGACAGGAGGATGGTGGGAAGGGGAAGGGAAAGGCAGGGGCTAGGAGGAGAGGAGGAAGGGAAACTGTGATAGGGATATAAAATAAATAAATAATTATTTTTATTATTTTTTTTACCCAGACTCCCTCATGCCTACGAATAGACAGGGGTAAATAAGTTGAGAAAATAAGCCCTTCTTGTTCCAGGATGCAGGAGACGTGGCCCACAAGTGTACTAGCCAAGCAAATCTTGAGTCCCTACTGCCACACTCCTGGCCACAGCCATCCCCAGAACCACGCCCCAGAGCTGGAGAGGTTAGGCCTCTCCATCACCCATTCAAAACACACCTAGGCACCTGTGGCCTGGACAAGTTCCCAGGGCTTCCTCGGTTGTTGTCACAGGTGGAGAAAGGTGGAACTGGAGAACAGCGCTGCCAGGCTCCCCTGGGCTCCCATCTGAATCACACTGTGTGATCTTAGGCACTTTCCCAAACCACATCAGGCCGCACTTCCCCATCTGTGAAGACGGAAAGAGGACTGGCCTTGGTGGCTGCCAGGAAAAGACTCAGTCCAACTTCCTCAACTAGAGCACAGCATGACATGTTTCCAACAGAGCCAGGCCACACAGGCACATGCCAGGTACAGGCCACACCCAGTCAGCAGGCCCAGAGCAGAGCATGGGTGCCGTGGGGCCCTTTCCGCCACTCCACGTTGTCCTCACAAGGTCCTGTAGAAGGTTATCCATTCAGGCTTTCAGGGGCCCTCACAAGTCACATTTAAAATCTTGCTTTGGTATTATTGCTTATGAGCTACACAGAATGGGAAAAAAGTGTCTAAGCCAGGGGAAGGAGACCTGAATGCACTGCTTTGTGGTTCTCAGTATGGCTGGGGAAAATTAAGGAGGCAGCTTTAAGTGGTCAAAAATTTCTTCTTGCTCTCTTTCCCTGGATCCTATCTATGGTGTATGGTATAAAGACATCATTCAGGAACTATCTCAGAGCTGGGCCCGGAGAAGGAGAGGGATGATCACCATCCTCATCACCACCACCATTATCACCACCATTACCAAGACCACCATTATTGCTGCCATCTCCACCTCCACTAACACCACTAAGACCACCATCACCAAGACCACCATTACCATTATCATTGCTACCACTAACATTACCAAGACCACTACCATCACCATCACCACAATCACCACCAAGACCTCCATTACTACTACCATCACCACCTCCATACTAACACCACCAAGATCACCATCACTACCACCAAGACCATCATCACTTCTACCATCACCATTACCATACCATCATCACCATCACCACTATCATTTCCAGCACTACCATCAACACCTTCACCATCAGCACCAGCATCTTCACCATCATAATTATCATCACCAACACCAAGACCACCACCATGAAGATCACCATCACCACTATCACTACCACTATTATTATCTATTATCACCACCACCATCATATTCATTATTCTCACCAACATCCCATACTATCATCAGGATCACTATCACCACTACTATAATCACAAAGATCATCACCATAGTCACCACTGCCACCACCAAGACTACCATCATCACTATTACTATCATCACAACCAATCATTATTACCATCACCACACCTGCCAGCATACCACCGTGTCCAATCACAACCATGATGATTCCATGTGACCCTCAATTCCTGATAAAGGTTCACCATCATCACCATCATCCCTAAAAAAAAAAGCCTGCTTCTTCCTTCTTCCATTCATTCCATGTTTCACTCTCTAAGTGTCTCACCTGTGTCTAAGTCGATAGACACAGGTGAAGAACTCTATGTCACTACTGCTAGTCTTCAGGGAGACAGAAACAGCCCTTAGGCTTCCTTAGCACAATTTACGTACGTGAAAAAAATTGATTCTGCCTGAGAGGTCAGGAAGGCATGATGGAGGACACATCTCAGAGCTTGGCTGTGCTCTTCTGCCCCATCAGCATGGGATGTGTTGAGCCCAGTGGTGTGGGTGAGGCTATGTGAAGAAGTCTATGAATTGACTTGAGCCAGGGCTATGGATATGGCCAAACTCAGGCCCTGTAGGACACCCACATCAACTTTGCAGCCTTGTAATCATTTGGTAGCCTGTGTGTGTGTGTGTGTGTGTGTGTGTGTGTGTAGCAAGACAGAGAGAGAAAATATACATATCTTTGTGTAAAGTGTAATGTCCTAGTTTGCTTCTTATTGCTGTGACAAAACATTTGAGAATAAAACAAAACAAAGCAAATTGGAGAGGGAAGGGTTTATTTGGCTTACATGTCCCAGTCATAGGCCCTCACCAAGGGAAGTCAGGGTAGGAGCTCAAGGCAGGAACCTGGAGGTGGGAACTGAAGCAGAGACCATGGAGGAGCCCAGCTTACTGGCTTGTTCTCATAGCTTGCTGAGCCTGCTTTCTTAGTCAATCCAGGACCCAGGAGTGGCGACACCCACAACGGGCTCGGACATTTTATATCAGTCATTATTCAAAAAAAAAAAAAAAAGGTCCATAGATTTGCCCACAGGCCAATCTGATGGAGGGATTTTTTTTTCTCTTGAGGTCCTCTCTTGAGTCTCTCCTGACTAACCTTACCTTGTGTCGAGTTGGGGAAAAAAAAAAAAAACCTAGCCAGAAGAAATGTATAATATAAGAGTTACTATTCATCATTAAGAGTGGAATGAAAGGACCTGTGATTACCAATGGCAGTGTCTATCAATCCAAATTAGGAGTACTTGGTAGCTTTCAGCCAATCAAACGACATGGCTGGTAGGCTTCCTGTCACTCAGTAAATACTGAAGAGATTCAAAGGTGTCCATCTGTGTTTCTGATAGCATGCTCCCAACACCCATGCAGCCAGCCATGGGAACTGAACAACAGGACTTGGCCCAGCTCCTCTGGAGCCCCTGAGTCAGCACTCAGACACTGTCACCCATCAGCTTGATAGCAGTTTCTAGGCTCTCTTGGGCTCCTCGGCCACGTGCCCCACCTGCATGTGACAGATGTCCCTCTGTCCCCCCTACACGTGTCCCTGGCTGCCCTGGTTCCCTCCCTCAGTAACCTGGCACTGTGTGCCTCTTGCAATGAGGTCCAACTTCCTAGAGCTCCTTGGCCACCATGTTCTCAGGGGACTATATCAGAATGTCCACTGCATGCCAGCCCAGTATGATATCACTGGACAAGGGTTGAATTCCAATATAACATCAGCCCTGTCTCCTGGGAGAGGAGACTTTGCTGCTCACAGTTTCCATGGAACAAGCCTGACACCCTCACCGGCCAGGCAAGCCCTGTGAAGGGCTGAGCCTCTCCTGCTGCTAAGCTGAGTACTGTGCCTTACTGGGTCTCCAGAAGCCCTGACCTCCCATCTGGCTGCCTGTCAGTCAAGAGCTTTACTAGATGAATCACCCTGAGTGGCCCGCTGCCAGCACAGGCTGGGGCCAGCCCCTGCTCCCAACACAAAGCTCTTCCTAAACCTGGTAGCTAGGGTTTTGGAAGCCATTCAGAGGTGCCCAATGCTTTACATTGAAGTGTGCACGCTCTGGGGTCAGGGGAGGCCTTTTCCAGGCTAAATTAGAGACATGAGCTAAGTTGGGCCTCGAAGCTATGCTTCAGCAATAACCCTCAACTCCAAAGTATGACCTTACCAAAAACAGGGCTTGGATGGAGCGCAGTTGAGGGCTTTTAAATGAGACCACTAGGTTTAGGGTATGCCTTGGGCGGAAGTGTGACTGCCCACACCTGGACCTTGGGCCCAGAGCCTTCTGGACTGGAAGGGAACAGCCTCTCCACTTTGCCACCATGTGTGTCAGCCTCAGGAGTGTCATCAGAAATCAGAACAGAACTCTGTCCTTCCTGGAATCGGGTGGTACCGTAGAACAGGCAGATTGAAGACGCAGCCGATTGAAGTCTTGAATCTGCACTTGCTAGTGTCCTGGGGCCTCCCAAAGGACTTACGTCGTGGCTAGGTGAATGGCTCCCTGAATAAAGCCCTTGGCACACAAGCATGAAGACCTGAGTTTTAGTCCCCAGAAAAAAAAAAAAAAAAAAAAAAAGCCAGTCATGGCAGTGCATTTCCCAGTGCTCCTGCAGCAAGAAGAAGAGGCAGAGACAGAATCCTGGAAATCTCATGGACTGGCCATCTATTGTAGGAAACAGAGAACAACAAAGAGATTCCATCTCTAGCAACGTCAAAGGAGAAAGGGTGAACACTGAGGTTGTCCTCTGACCTCCACATGTGCACCATGGCATGCACGCTGGCACACACACATGTACACACACACACATACACACACAGATGTCATATACATACACAAGGGCACATCCTGAGGCCTACTCCATCTGCTAGAACATAAGCATGATGGCCTGAGACGGCCAGAGGCAACATCTACGTTAAGTCTCAGTGAAGCCAGAAGAACAGCGATAGCTGTCTTGTTGCTGTGAGCATGAAGTCTCTCATGGAATGGCCAACATGGCCACAGCCACGGCTACACTGGCCTAGGCAAAAAATTAGGAACAGCTGGCCCAGACTGCGATCATTTGGGCTGCAAACATCGTAATGGATGGGGGCTGGGACACAGAGCTGGTATCAGAAGGGCTTCTGGACAGGCAGCTCATAGCTACCCGCAGCCAGTTAGAGCCAGCCTTCGTGTCAGTAGGGCATCTCAGCCTCACTGTGGCTCCTTTTGAGACATGCATGTCCTTCAAGTCGACACAGGAGGCTGACAGAGATGGAGCACAGGGCAATGCCAATAGCAGGACAGGGCCAGCTGCTCTCTGGAACTCTGTGGCTTGTCCACTAAGCACTGGCAGACTCCCAAAAGCTGGGACCAGCTCTCCGGGGTAGTTTGTCACCTCATTCCACTCCCTAGTGACTCTGCATGGCACCCAACAGCGGGCCTGAGCTGACTCCCTGGGCCCACTAAAGCTCCAGGAAGGCCCTCAATGGGCAGGTGAGTAACAAGAAGACTGAGAGTTCCTGGAAGGAGTCAGAGGTTTAGAATCAGAGCTAAAGCTGGGCCTGGATCTGGGGCCACATTGCTGATATCTCCCCATGAGACCAGGGCTCTGCTCTGCACTCACACAGAAGACAGCTGGCCCTCAGACCTGTCTGAGAAGGCCAGACCCGGATCCCTTTGGGCTGGCTGACGAGGAAAGCGTCTCCTCAGCACAGCAAGTTCCTGTCTCAAAGCAGATTCCAGGAAAAACCACGTCAGTGGAAAAGCCGGGCCCCTGGAAACAGGGAAGCCAGGATTAGGTAAACACTTGGCCTTCTTCAAATGCTGAGGTGCGGTCAGGAGGGGGTACCCGCCAGCAACTGGGGGTACAAAGTGAAAGCTGAGTTTACAGTCTGTTTGGTCTTGTTGCCCTTGAAACATTCAACAGCTTAAAAGCTCATTTGGCTCCTGACCTAGAATCTGCAGCCAACCTTGCCCCGTATCCCCAAAGCCTCGGCCTCCTCCATGGCCCTCCTTTGTAGCATACTCCAGCAAGAAGGCCTTCCCACCTAGGGCCCCTAAGGCAAGCAGGGGTTACGAGTCTCTGTTCTTCCCTCAAGAACACTGGTCGGCATTGAACCTGCAGAGCAAGAGCAGCCTCAAGTTCCAGGCTGAGGTGGGAAATAGGAGGACGGGGGTAGGAGGAGTCAAGCATGATTGGCAGGTCATTAACTGTCATGCAGAACACTCAGTACAATGAATGAGCATCCATCCTGGAAAGTTGTCTTTTCTGGTCCTTTCTGTAAGACCCCAAGCCTCACAGACCCCACAGTGCCCAGGAGTCTGATGTCTTCAGCTAATGTAGGGTCACAGGAGCCAGTGGCAGAGGTTACCTGAGGAAGTCCCCCTCTGCTGCCATGCTGCAGATGACCTCGGGTAAGGTGCTCAGCTCCTGGTACCAGCTTCCCAAGCTCTTAGATAGGAACAGGGTCCTCAGCCCGAAGCACCTTCAGAGCTCCTGTTGGTAGCACCTTGTCTGCACGGACACTCCACCAAAGAAGAGTTCACTTCCACCCATCCAGAGCACACTCTCCCCTGACAACTGTGTCCCTGCTCCCAAACCCCAAAGCTCACTCACGGATAAAAAGGGATTATTTCCCATATGGGAGGTGGAGGCAACCCCCCTATACCTTTCGGTATAATGGGCCTTGGTCTGCCCAGCACCCCCTGCACCTCAGATCTCAGGCACATTTCAAGGAAAGGATCAAGACTGAACAGGGCAGTCTTAGCATAGCCCTCACAACAGCATGGGCTTAGAGTTGACCGAGTGAGCAAGGGGGACCGTAAAGTGAACCTCCATTAACCTCCCAAGACCCAGACAGTGTGAGGCCCCAGTGAGGAGAACAGTAGGCCATGTTTCACAGTGGGCTTCTGAGATGGCAAGGGAAAGCTGGGGTCAGGGTGTCCCACGAGCAGTAACTCTGGCCAGGATTACAACTTCCTGTCCATCCATTCTCTGTAGACACTTAGCTCAGATGGAGGCAGGACTGTGCTCATGAGGCTCCACCTCCCTCCTCCCCTGTCTCTGAGAGGGAATCAAAGCAACTTATTCACTAGACAACTCTGAAAAAACCTAGAGGTGAGACAGCTTGTATCTTTGCCTCCGTGGAGAAAGCAGTTACTGCCACTGGCAAGAGACGAGGAGGGCCACAGCTCTAACTACAAAGGGCCTGGATTCAGCACGGTTTTCAGAAGCCCTGAGCAGGCATTTCACACAGCCTTTGATGGTGGTGGCCTCGGTGCATGTTGTGCCCATTTTACAGAGGTAAATGCTGAGCTCCAAATCCTCAACCAGGAAGACCACCCAGGAAAAGCTGAAAGTCTGCACTCTATACACCTTTGCTTCCTCACTGTGTAGTTTTGCAAGGCCCTGGTATGCCCAACATCCCCTGAACATCAGGGAAGTCCCAAGACTCAGATCCAAGCAAGTGAGGGAAACAGGTCATGCCTGAGGGAGCCAGCAGCTGCCAGAGCCTGTGGCCACTATGGCTGGGCTCAACATGTATGTGCCATGGAGCTGAACAGGATACTGTGCCACAGAAGCCTCTATTTTGGCCCTGGAGTTGGTCACTGTGGGGCCATGGGCACCCTAGGTTTCTCCAAGTCTCCTTGGAAGCTTTGTGGGGTCCAGCAAATCTGCCTAGAAGAGGCACTGAGTGGGAGCACTAAAGCTTGTGCCAGCAGTGGCCTGGCCTTGGCCTCAGTGCTGGCACCCTCCCCCTCCTCAAACCCAGAGAGCAATGGAACAAACGGGCCTTTAACAAGCATAAGAGTCTTGTGGGAAGAAAAGACCACTGGAGAAGTTTCCAGCAAGAGCCTTATAGAGAAGCCAGGCAGTGAAAATGAGAAAATAGAGAGCACTATTATTTGAAACCTGGAAAGCAAAGAGTTAAATCACTTCTATTTCAAAAGGGATAAAAATTCACTTGCAAGAAAGCACACAGAAGCGGAGGCCAGCTCCCCACCTCTGCCATTACATTACACCGGTAAGAAGCAAAGGGGAGGAACAGTCCCCACTGGCCACCCTCCTCCTTGCTGCCCTAGCTGGTCTTCATTAAGGAAGACAGGTCCAATTTCCCGCCGTGAGCACAGCTAACAGCCAGGAAACCCTGGGGCTGGGAAAACACAGACCTCAGACCATTAACAACTTGTGGTCAACAAAAATCCTGGGCTTCTGGCAGCCTCTCTCCTCGAATCAAATTCCACGGCAGGAGAAAAGAGCTCACCAGAAACTCAGGACTGTGAATGCATTGCAACCTGCTGTGCCAACCAAGCTGCAGAGTGAGAACCACCTTGCACATGGCAAGAGAAACTGGACTCTGCAGCCAGTGTCCTAATGGGTTTGAAAACTGGGACCTGTCTTCGTTCTCAACATAAATTGGTAACTGTTTCCCATTATAGAGTGCTTGCTGTGGGTCATGCATGTGCATGCCTTCTCTGGATTGATTTATGCATGCATGCACATGCTCAAGTGCACACACGCGCGCATACACACACACACACACACACACACACACACACATTATTGCACCCATTTTGCAGCCATTGAGCCTCAGCTGTGGAGAAAATCCAGCCAAGACCTCTAAGCTGCACCCAGTTCTCTGAACTGGTGAACCTTCCCAGGAGTCTGGACAAACAGTGCTGGCTGCTTCATTGGGGGATTTGATCCTATGTTTTAAGATGGTGTAAGGCTGAGGAATAGCTCAGTCAGTAAAGTGTTCACGCAAGCGTGAGGACCTGAGGCCGAAGCCCCAGGACTGGGAATGGTGGTGCGTGCCTGTCAGACCAGGTCTGGAAAGTGGAAACAGCGATCCATGGAACTTAGGGACCAGCCAGTCCTGCCACATCAGTGGGCGTCGGGTCCAGTGAGACCTTGTCTCCAAAACAGGTGGAAAGTGACTGAGGAAGACTTTTGACATTGACTGCTGGCCTTCATATGAACACAAACAAGAACACACACACACACACACACACACACACACACACCATACACTTTTTTTTTTAAAGATTCAAAGCTTTTTCCAGAACCTTGATGATAAAAAGCCTGTTGTCACACCCTGAAGAAATGACAAGTGTTTGGTACAGCCCAACACTACTACTACAGCAAATTCAGTCAGACTTGAGGTTTTGCTCAGCCCTGGGATGCCCTTGCATGCCTGCCTTCAAGATTTTGCTCACCAGAGACTGACATCAGGAGGCACCCTGGCTCCACTTGCCCACAGGGTAATCAATAAAAGCAGTGTTTGGTCCCTAGACCAGCTGTAAGCACCAGCTCCACACAAAAGGAGCCAGCTGACGCCTGTCTAGCTAAGGACACTCATCTACCCTCCAGCTCATCCTGGATCCCTGGGCATGTCTACTCAGAAGCCTGCCCTGAGGACAGCCTCCAGGGTTCAGCACTGTCTGCACACGTGTGCCCATCCCACCTGACAGAAGGCCCAGGCTCCAGTGTCAGCCTTCAGAGGGCGGCTGAGTCCAGCAGACACACCCTGCTCTTACCTTCTCCTGGAGGCCCACGGCATTTCCACAGAAGGCAGATGGCTGTTCTGGACTCTCCCTGCCTATTGACTGCAGATTCTATCCCATCTGCACCCTAGCTGACCTTGGCCCACCGTGACCTCCATGGTGAGTGTAGTTCACACTCAAGGAGCACTCATTCTTTATCACACTCAACCACATGTTATTTTTGTCACACTCAACCACATGTTATTTTATCCATGTAGTAGTCACATGGCAATCCCATGTCAGGTCACAGAGTCCCTGCAGAGAACTAGGATCAACTCGACACTGCATCCAGCTCGCTGGGCCCTGAACCACTGAAAGGACATGGCCTAGAACCACCCCCTCACACACACACAGCTGGGAGGCCATCAGCAGGCCTCCTCAGACACAGGGGCAAATGTACCTGGTGGTGACCCAATACACTGAGGAAATGGCATTCACATGGCATTTGGAGATCTAGGAGGGCAGTGCCCCCATTCTGTCCTGTCCAACCCCTCAGGGGGATACCTGAGAGCCAAGTTAGCCCTCTGAGACCTTTAGCCAGGTGATTATGATTATCAAATTTCTTCAGCCAGGAAATCCTGCACCCCAAATTTTCCACAAAGCCCACAGTCTGTCTAAGCGAAGGAATCAGGTCAGATATCCCAGCCCAAATCCAAGGGCTTGGGCTCCAGATGTACTTGAGACACAGACCTGAAGGGATGTCAACAGGTGCTGCTTTCAGGTGGCCTCCAGGGCCAGCAGACACCTGCACAGGCTCTAAACCTTCTTCCTGAATCAAGACAGTTCCCAAAATCTCTCCAAGCTCAACACAAACCCAGAGGACTCTATAGACTAACGCACAGGCCTCAGACCCTGTTCTGCTCCCTGCTTGTATCTCTGGTGCATTTCCAAGGGAAGCAGGCTCCGCTGGACCCGGCTGGAACAGCATTATTCAGCAGGTCCCCTCCTGACAATCCTACTGTGTGGCCCAGCTCTGCCCCGCAAGTCCACTCAGAGGACGCTGGCTCTCCTCAGCAGAGCCCTTGCCCATCAGAAGGTGCAGTCAGGGCAAGCTTGCCGAAGACCATCCCAACCTGGTCCCCAGGACACACGTGCTGGGTTGCTTGGAAAAGGGCAGTCATGACCATCCCTGCATGGTTCTGACATGGCAGCTAGGCTGGCCCCTCTCCTCCCACAGGCCACAGCACTCTGTGGAAAGCAATAGAGTCACACGGCTCCCTAACCGAGGAGATGGGGCTCCCATGGAAGCCACAGATTTCTACTAGAGGAGCCACCACTGCCCCAAGTGTCCCAAGTGGCATGGGAGACTGCCTACCTCAAATATTTCATCATCCAGAATCCGGGAGCCAAACATGATGATGCCATTGACATCTATTATGGGGTGGTCACTGCGGTTGAGGAACTTCATGATCTTCTTCTTACAGTCAAGGATCAAAGTGACATTTTTCTTGTAGACACTGATAGCAATTCGGTGCCACCTGCAAAGAAACAAATATTCAGGCAGGGAAATGTGCTGCAAAGCCTCTGGGTGACAACCTTGGGCGCAAGTCTGGGCAATATCCCACAAGGATGGTATTGTCACTTAGAGAATTTCTAAGTGTCAAAGAAGGGGTCACAGCCACTGGCTTCAGAACTTGGTGTCAAAGGCGACAGCAGGCTTCTTTTCCCGTTGTGCATATAGCACTCATAAGGCAACCAGAACTCAATACTTATAAAGCACCCTGTCCTAGATCAGGGAGCTGTCTCGGTTTAACTCCCCTCTTTGAGCATAACCGGGAAAGTTCCAAGCTTCCAAGAGTCCTGCTTTGTGAAGTCCTAATGTAGTCCTGTCACTTACAGTGAATGGGACTAGACTTTAGAAAGAGCGCTTGAAACACAGGTGCTTCTTGGGAACAGATGTAAAATACATCTCTAGTCCATTCCGACCCTCAAATCCAGACTTTTCATCTCTGAGATGCAAACCCCGTGAGCTCCTGGGGTGCCCTTGGGAAGGATGACCATGGGGGTTCAGGGTGGATTCAGCAATAGGAAGAAGTCACAGGGAGACTGCAGTCACACGATCATGAGAGCCCTGGCCTTCATGCGGGATGGGATCCCCATGACAACAGTGGGCTGGGTATGATGGGTTAACCTACAGTCTTGCTAGAAAACCCAGGAGCCACTGCTTCATGGATGATCACCAGCATTCAGGGTGCCCCAGCAGAATTCTGGAGACTGGGCTCTGTTCTCATTCACTCACACAGACACTGTGTCAGGCCCAGAAAGGGCAAGTCCCCCTGGGAATAGGTAGGCATGGCTGCATCACCTCCTTTGTCCCTTATCATCTAGGGCCAGGACAGGATGTGCTGAATTCTACAGGGAACAGGGCTAGAGAACAGCAGAAGTCCTTGGGGTTTTAGAGAAGAAGCCAAACCCTACGGCCCCAGGTCCTGTGCCCCATCCTCCTGGTCCTCTGTGGACATCATATGCCATCCACAACCAGGTTAGCTGCTGCCCATGCTGTCCGGCCAGCAGCTGCCCCCACCCCCCTCAGCAGGATACTTACTTGCCATCCGACAAGTTGATGCCTGGGAAGAGTGGATACTCTTCAGGCCCCGGCTTCCCCGTGTGGTCCTCATAGAGGAAGACAGGGGACCGGCCCAGCTCCAGCCCCACCTGCTGGATGCCCTGTTCATTGTAAACGGAGACTAGGAAGGCCTGGCTGCCTTTCTTGGCTTTCACGGTGGTCAGGATGGAGAAGTCCTCAGGAAAGTCAGACTCTGGAACAAAGGACAGGGTGAGAGGACCATAGGAAACCTGGTGCTGATCAGCTGCAAATGGGCCAGCTTAGAGCTCTGTCACAGTCTGGTGGGTGGTGACCCTCTGCAGCTCACAGGCCTGAGATCAACCCTCTGCAGCCCTCCTCCACCACAGGGGGTCAAGCTGCCAATTCAAGGCATATTTGAAACGCAAACTTCTCCAGGAAACCCTTACAGTGATAAGCCCGCAACACCCTCTCCTTGGCTCCACCCCACTCCTCCACACACCTGCTTATGAGTCCTTCTCAAGACCCACTGGACAGAGGCAGCTCACGAAGGACCCTTGCATGTCCCACTGCATGAAAGGCTGGGCACAGTGTGCCTCATTCAGTGTCAGTCACAGGGGATTGGAAGAGATGGAGTGGGAGACTACAGGACTGTGGCATGCCTAGACTCACACTTTATGAGACGTCCTTGTCCGTAAGCAAATCAAAGAAAAGGCAGAAATAAATTTTAAAACACTCCAAATTTAAATTAAAAAAAGTATCAAGTATTTGCACAAGAGGGACAAGATGTCCCTAAGCTGGCCCTGGGGATTCCTAAAACCACTCCTGATGCCAACCTTGGCTGGCATGGATCCCCATGGATCCCGGTGGAAAAGTCAACCGTCCTATGACTGAAGTTCTGCCACTGACGGCCTGGGTCTGACAGGTGTGAGCCACACAGCTAATTAATGCAAGGGACATTGAATGGCCTAGAGACATTCTTTCTCTCCTCCAGCCATGGAGAGTGTACCTCTCAGATCCCTTGGGTGACAGCCAACAAGGGTCCCCGCAGGAACAGGCTGACAGGACAGTGGTGGTGAGGTGCCACTGAGCCACATTGTCCTCTCTGTAGAGGGCTGTAAGTCTGAGGTATGGACTGGGACAGGGCAGCAGTGTCTGGCTATCCCACCTTCTCCTTTGAAGTTGGAACAAGGTCAACCATTTGGCCAAGAAGGCCACTAGTCCCTGCTATAGCCGGGCTGCTTTGCAGTTTATACACAAAGCTATCCAAGGGCGCCCTCTGCTGATGGAACTGTATTCTGCAGGTACCATGCTGGGGTGGGGGGGAGTAAAATGTCCTAAAACCTGAGGTATAGGGGAGGAGGGGGGCCCTTGAATTTCCACCTCTGCTGTAGGACACAGGCAGAGAGAGCTCATGGAGGCTGAGGGAGCTCCTGGCAGTGAAACTATTCAGGCCCTATGGGTGGCCCAGGAAGCCAGTGGAAGAACCCCGTGGGGTCATGACCTCTCATTAAGAGGCTCTGCAATTCTGACATGAACTAGCCATGTGTCCTCGCTCGAGTTAGGTACTTGTGTAAAGAGGCTGGTGTGCAGGGACCTGTTTGTGTGCTCAGCAGCATGACCAGCTCCGGTGGAGTCAGGACGACAGTGTCAGGCTGCTCTGAGGGCAGGTAATGACAGTCATGCAGCTACTTGAGGAAAGACAGACTCCACTGAGGGAAGTTGCTTGGAAGTGGGCAGGTGAGGCCTCACTGCCTTGCCACGCCGGACCTCAACCCTGTACCCTCCACTATCAGGGATGTGAAGGGAAATGGAGGTCTCAGCCTTAGCCGGTGCTGGTGGACAGTGAGGACTGCTGTGCATGCCCAGTTAGCCATGGCAGTGGTGGGGCCTTGCCCCTGCAGGAAGTGGGTGCTACAGTGGTCCCTACAGCAGCCTAGAGGCCACTGTGTGCATTCGGGGTGGACCACGCAGTCATTATCCCACCTCTGCACTCACCCTGAATCTGTGTCCCTTGCAGCCATTGACTTGAAAGAATGAGAAGAATGGGACATGAGAGAGTCCTCTTTCTCCATCATGATCTATGGCCGAGGACAGCCAGCCCATCTCTCCCAGCTCATTAAAATGCTCTTTCTCAATGTTTAAAATCACTATGGTAACAAATTTTCTCAGCTCAGACAAAACTTGAAAAAGATAAATTATGTTGAACGTTAATCTCTCTCCTGGCAAAATAGCAATGGATTTATAGTCACTTTAAGAAGGTCCCTTCTCACTATGACAAGAGCTGGCCGCTGACACTGTACTGCAAGCTTCCGGGCAGTGTGGGAGAAGTGCATCCGCTGTCTGGTGCTTCCTAATTCATCCCACTCAGAAAAGTCATCACCAAGAGGTGAGCACGGTGGAGGATCTGCTGCTTCCCTTAAGGGATACCCTCTCTCCTTCCACCGACACCCAAAGGCGCCAGTCCACGGCAGGGTACAGTAGGCGGCTAATAAGTGCAGCTGCCATGGAATTGACTCATTCTAAGTCAATGGTTATGGGCTGGCTGATGGATCGCTTGCCTTGCTGAGGTAATCAATACTATGACAATTCCTCAAACATGGGCCAAGCTCCAGGGAGAAGTCAAGGGACAGACATGGTCCTTGCACCCAGGAAGTGACATTTCCATAAGGGAAGAAACAATAATCAAGTAAGTTATTTCAGTAACAGCCAATGTGCAGCGGCTTGGGAGGGGGAGGTGACAAGGGGCAGGGAATCACTGCAGGTATGGAGAGCGTTAGTCAGGGACCAGGACGGCATTTCCGTGGCCACTGGTGGTGCAGAGGGATTCTCATTGGCTTCCTTCCACCTCCCCATGGGACCGTTCACTGGCCCTGGGGAAGATGATGGGCCTGAAGAACAGCTCTCAACTGTCACTTCCGGCAGGATGGGGTTATTCTGGGGTCATCAAGTCTGACCCAGACCCTCTGGTGAGGGAGGACAGGGCACCTTCAGCTGGACTGTCACCATGAGACACCGAGGACCTAACACGGAGCAAGAGAAAGGTGCCTCCAACACCATGAAGGTGCCAAAGTGGGCCATCAACTCAAGGGGACCCTCACCCCATGGTAGGAGAGTGTAAGAGATGGGCCATCCCCCAACCAGGGACCCTATATCCTACTGAATAGGGGCAAGAAACAAGACATCCCTAAACTGGAGGATTCCATATACCACTCCATGTGGGCACAAAAGGCAGGCCGTCCTCAACCATGGGACTTCACATATCGATGGGGTATTGGGCAAAGACCGTCCTAAAACCCCACTGTAAGGAGAGGAAGGGGAGACATCGCTGCTAACCTTATATTCCAAGGGAATGGAGTAAGGTAGCCCTCAACCAGGGAGTCCCACATAATACTATGTGGGTGGAGTGGGCACAGCCTCTCAGAGGAGACCCAATTCTGCTCACTGAAGGGATACAGTACCTCTGGCCTGGTGCTGTGTTCTCACTGCCCAAGGACCTTATATGGGCCTGTTCAGGCAGCCAGCACCCTGCCCTCCACTCATGGCCATGGTCTAGGGCCAGCATTCCAAGAAGTGGTTTAGCCTGTGGTCAACAGTGGACTGGTTGGATCTAGGCCCTCTGCCCAGTGAGGGTGGGAGGGGCCGATAGGGGCAGCAGGCTGCTCCGCTGATCAGGGGCCACTTCTGGATCCCGGGGCCTGCCGAAGACTTAGAATCATGGAGTAAAGCTAGAGCCCTGGGAAGGGGGGATGAGGAAAAGAGAGCTCATCCAGGCCAGTCCACCCTGTCTAGAGTCCTGCATCTCAGTTACCTCGTTAGCTGAGGATAGCGCAGCAAAGACCTCAGTGCCCAGCTCGAGAATGGTGGGGACTGATCCTCTACACCCAAGGTGAGACCAGTAGTCCTGCCATAGTGTGACTTTACAAAGAGAACATTACAAGCAGCTGGTGCTGGCTGGGCAGACACAGGGACAGTAAAGCTTGATGTATGCAGGGAGGGTCCACAGCCAACTTCATGCAGGTCTTGGTAGTTTCTTTTAGATACAGTGCCTGCCCTGTGGGAGGGAATGGCCAGACCCTACTGCATGGACAAACGTGCCCAGCCATGTAGAGACCCAGATCCACACTTGCTCTGAGGGAAAAATCATGCCACCCACTGGGGTAAGAAGACTCTGGGCTGTCGTGGAGATCAGCCATTAACCACAGACTTCACTGAGCACTGCAACACTTAGAAACATCCACCCATGCTCTGCTCAGCCCAGCCCTGCTGCGGCTGCCTGAAGCCCTCAGGCCCCCCAGAGCAGCTGCCACAGCCAGCCTCCGCACGCTGATGAAGCAGAGCAGCTCTGCACTCTGGAAGGAGGCTCATCGGAGCTCGCAGCTGCTCTCATTCTTGCCTAGGCGCATGGCCACCTGAGTCCTACGGAAGGCATCCTATAAGCTCTGACCTGTTTCCTGTCACTTGTCAGTCAGAAAGGCTGCAGTACCTTTTAGAATTTTCCAGGATTAACCACTTGCTCTGAGGTACGCAGCCTCATAGACCAGATGATGTATCAGGCTGTCCCCGGAACAGCTTTCCCAGATCAACCTGTGGGACCTGAGGAGATGACGCCACAGAAATTCCCCTGCAGATACTCTGAAGCCACCTTGGCTCCATGGCCCCTGACAGAGAATCACTGCATGGCCCAGTGCCTCACACACACCCTTATTAGAGCAAGTCTGAGTGTCTAATCAAGTTACTAATTTGAGGACAGGAGTAAACAAAAGCTTCCCAGGACTGGGGCTGGAACTCAGTCATCAGCAGAGTTTCCTCTGAAGCCCTGGGCTTGATGGCTACCGCCACATAAACCTCACACTCGTGCATGCCTGCACTCTTAGGACTAGAAAGGTAGATTCAAGAGGATCAGAAGCTCAAGGCCAACCTTGACTGTAAAGCAAAGTCTGAGGCTAGCCCAGAACACCTGAGACCCTGTCAAAAATCAATCAATCAATCCCAGGCAGGGCTGCTGGTAAGGATCTATGATCCCCACACCGGGGAGTCTAAAGCAAAAGGATATGAGTTCAAGGCCGGCTGAAGCCAGGCACAATGGCACATGCCTGTAATCCCACCACCTGGGAGATGGGGGAAGGAAGACTAGGAGTTTGAGATCTCCGTAGCTGCTTGGCAAGTTCAAGGCCAGCCTGAGCCTGCCTGAGGTTCTGTCTCAAAAACAAAATAACCACAAACTAGTCAACAACCACAAAAATATCCCCTATCATAAGATTCGGGAATGCACTCAATTTCCTGGATCCATCTCCACAATCCTGTGAGATTTTTTTACCGTAAGCTAATCCAGTGGGCAGTAAGTAACAGACTGGAATTCTAGCGACCTTTTCTGCCTGCACCCTTCTCTTGGGTGACAGTGGTAAGAGAGACTATTAGCAGCAGGCTATGTAAAGCTCCTTGGGCTGGGAGCCTTTCCCCACCCTCTGCCCACACTCCACCCCCAAAGCTATTCCCACATCAGCTTCATACCCCTTTGTCCCTGGCCAGCAGCCCCTTCCTGCCTGGGCTCAGGCCTCTATGGCTCCAATTCAGGAATTCTAACACTTGGGCCACAAGGCAGAAAAATTACAACTCTCTGGAAAAAGATGAAACCAAGGGTTCTCAAGGTGACCTCCCCTCAAAAACTATGCTCTCTCAAAAAATAAGTCACAGAATTCCTGCAGCACCCCACATGGAAGGGTGAGGTTCCCACTCACAAAGGGTCACGGTGGGACATTTATCCTTACAGATGAGTTAGACTGGGCATCTGTGAGCCAGGGTGGTTCTGCACCAAAGGTGTGCTCCTTGGAGACCCAGGCTGTTTCCCTTGTAGCAGCAAGGGAGGTGCATTGCACATGATACCATCCACCCGAAATTATACCCGAGACCAAAGCACCCAGCTTCTCCCTCAAATACAAACTCTTAAAGTCACAATGACTTCAGAGAGATGCTGGATGGGGGACAAACCCAGACAGGAGAAGGCCAGAGAAAGTGACAACAGAGCCAGCAAGAGCATCCTTCAGGGACATGGAGACAGCATCCTTGAGGCTCACCAGGACAGCACAGCTTGCTAAAACTGCCCAATTCTGGTTCAGTGTTGGGGTGATACCCAGTCCGCAAAAGATTGTGCACGGGCTTCTAAGGGCAGAAGGGGAGCGTCTTCTGCCAGACTCGGGTCAGCAACGTCAAGACAACTCAGGTTGAGCTAGCAGGCCCTCCTGAGGCAGGGAGAGAGAAATCCGTCACCTGCCCATCTCACTAAGTGAAGCCAGAGCACTTAATCAAGACCAGAAGACGTGCAGGGTAGGAGCTAAGTACCAAAGTGGGTGAATAATTCAGATGTGCACCTCCATCCAACATGGCTCCCTCTAGATACATAATTAAAAGCAGAGGTCTGACACCTGGCAGCTGCTTATCATTAAGACTCCCTCACGCTAGCTGCCAGGCAGGAGGCAGGACTTGTGTCTTTTAATGTCACTGGCACCAATTAGGTTTGTGTTCCTCACTACACGCATTTCCTTTCCCATGACCTGAGATCTCTCTTCACCCCACCCCTGGAGGGCATCCCCTCCTTTCTGCCCTTTGTCATGGTGGCCCATCATTGGAAACATGCCTGCTTGGAGCCCGTGAGGCACAGACAAGGACTTGCACACACACAAGTGGTGGGTGGGTGGGTGTTAGGTTTCACCATAATGAGGAGGACTCCCAGGATTCACACCCATGGCTCTGTTGCAACCACCCACTCAGGCTTCCTCGATGCCCCTAGCCAGAACCCTGGAGCCCCTGGCACTCTGCCACCCAGAACAGGAATGGGCACCTCTTACCAGGGTACAGCTGCTTGGTGGGCATGCTGAGTTGTGCATCTTTAGAGACTCGGTAGGCAACATCCGGCTCGCTGGAAGACCGTCGAGTGGTACAGAAACCTGTGGTTTTCGTTACCCCCGAGGGCAAATTGTAAAAGTCTAGCATCTCCAGAAGGTCTGTTGGCTGAGCTGCAAAGACAGAGAAGCTGTGTCAGCCCTGGGGTGGACACTCCCAAACAAGATGACAGTACTAGAAAACAGAAACCAGCCCTCACCAGCCCTCACCAGCCCTCACCAGCCCTCACCAGCCCTCACCAACCCCTCACCAGCCCTCACCAGCCCTCACCAGCCCTCACACTTCCCAACAAACATCTGGTACTCAGAAGTGGGGGCACGTCTCAGGGCCAGGAGGGACACCTCTTAGAAGGGGCCCTATCTTCCTCCTGCAACCAGTTGCTCAGGGTCAGAGCCTGACACTTGGGTAGGCAGAAGCAGGTGAGTCTCTGTGAGTTTGACACCAGCTTGGTCTACAGAGCTAGCCCAGGACAGCCAAGGATACACAGAGAAACCCTGTCTTGAAAAACAAACAAAACAAATCCTCAACTGGCCTGAGTCACATAAGCTCTACTTACTGTCTCTTCATCAGCACTGGAAAAGCCTCTGTCCCCCAGACACAGCCAGGAAGCCTCAGAAGACCCACTTCTCCCCAGACATCTCTGCAGAGATGTTTCCAACATTGGATTGATGCACAGCTTAAGAAATTGCCATGCTCCTCCCATCTTTCCATTGTCATTGGTGTCATTTTGTCCCCCATGTTCTCACAACAGTTCACAGTAAATATCCAATTTCTGTCTGGCCTCAAAAACCTAGATCTGAATACCCAGGACAGGAGAATGCTTGCAGAGACCTCAGATCTCTTTGGGAAGACTTCTAACTCTCCATCCTTTGAGAGACAATCAGAAAAGCAGAAGCTTGACCTCTGACCTCTGAAACGCAGGTGCTTGCTCAAGAGCTCAACAGTCGACCCTGCAATGATTAGCTTTAATTGTCAACTTGATCTTGTAAGAGTGTTTCAGTTAGGAATTGTTTATGTTGGGTTGGCCTGTGGGCATACCTATGGGAGATTACTCTAACTGCTGTGGGAAGACCCTGCCCACTGTGGGCAGCACTAACCCCTAGGCATGAGGTCCTGAAGTACAAGATGAGGAAATCATCAAGCTGAACATAAGCAGGCAGGTGAGCATGTATACATCCATTTCTTTCTGTTCTTGACTGTGGGTGTGATGTGACCAGATGTTTGAAGCTCCTGCCTTGACTTCCCCATCTGAAGGACACAGGAGGCTGAAATTGGCTCATCCCTTGACTGTCCTTCCCAAACTCAATACACCAACTTCCTGCCTTCCTCCCCAAGTGGATGTTACTGTGGGACTGACTTCCCAGGAGGACAGTCAGACTGTTTTTAAGAAGGTGGTAACAAAGGATGACCATGCAGGCTTCCTCAGGTGAGGTTTCTGATGGATCCTTCACCAGTAATCACCAAGTCTAGAGCCGGACACTTGTTACCCAAGGCAACCTAAGTACCAGGTCTGCAGCCAACTTTTTGGTATTCTTCATATTTTACTCCAGAGAAGAAGGGTTCCCCATCTCTATAGGAAATCCTCATGAAGGACAGCAGAGGACAGAACACATAGACAGCCAGCCCACTGTTGATCCAGCATAGCCTCCACCCACTTCAGAATCCTGGGCAGCTCTTAGCCACTACCCAGGGCCCAGAGCCACATAAGGTGGCAGATACTTGCGTATCTAGGACACCTCCCAGGTACTCATGACTCATGTGGTGACAAAGTCCTCGCTGTGTCCTTGTTTAGCGAACATCAGAGGCAATGCTGAGTGTGCTGGCGAGGCTGTGTGGCACAGTCCCAGGCCTGGACACAGGCGTGGGAAGATGACCGTGCCAACAGCCAGCACACCTGGCCAAAATGACATAGTACCGAACCCTGGGTCATCTCAGAAACTGAGCTCTAAGGCTGGCAGTGACCTGGGGAAGATCTTGATGGAGATCCCGAATGGGTTCCTGGACCTACTTCACAGCATCTATACTATGATGCTCTTCCCAGACCAGGCCGGAGCCTGGTTTCCTCATTGTCAAAGCAGAGAGCAGCTTCACAGAAGCTTGCCTGGGGATGTTTGCAGACCTGTGTTCCAACAAGTTTAAAAGGCCACCAGGCCTCTCCCAGGCCCAATGCCACCCTTCCCACTGGCCAGGGCTTTTCTGTGCCAGAGAGCAAGATATATTTAGCTTTAAACAAGGTGTGGGGAGCATCAGAGTAGTTTCCATGGCAGCTTCTGGAAAACTCTCTCTCCCACATAGGATGCCTATTTATCCTTCAACCCAGTGCCTCACCCAGACTGAGCACCTCCACTCTGAAGTGGCAGGGGCTATTGGAACAGAAAGATGTAGCTAAGAATCCAGAGTCACCCTACCCCCCAGGAGAAGATCAGGCCAACTGAGGCAAGTCAAAGAAGCCACAGAAGCCTCCTGAAATCTGCCGGGGTCAGTTCCCAGAACTCCATAGCTTAAGTACAAGGTCCTCTGGAAGGAAAATGGTATTCGTAGTGACCTCAGGACTCACCTAAGTCCCACAGACTCAGGGAGGATGCCATGGTATTGCATGGTGGCCTTTGCTCCCAACAAGAAGCCTGTGCTTCAGAGTCAAGCCTGAAGACTACTGAGGCCCACTACCCACTGCAAATGACACCACCTCCAAATGGATGCAATGGACCACCTTCAATTACATGCAAGAACTCAACTGTTCTTTCACAGGCTGTTCCACCTATGAACAGATCAGGCTTCAGAGAGAGGACTGCCTGGCCTTATCTGTGCACTTCAGCTAGACCCAGGATCTTTCCAGAAAGTCCTGCTCCACAGCCTAGGAAACTAAAACTACATTTCCCAGGTGCCTTTGTGATAAGAATTATTTGAACACGCCAGAATCTACCAATCAAAGATTATTCTGGAGTGGAACATGAGTTGTAGTAAGCTCCCAGACCTGCCTGAGGACCATGTCCGTGAAACAGTCAGGGAGCTAAGACCTCTGTGTTTGGCCCTTGGGGCCCAGCCCAAGGATTCCATACAACTGCAACAGTGATCCTGCCATATGAATAGCAGCCTTACTGTTACCTTGAATGTTACCTCAGGACTTCTGATTCCAGCTGGCTCTGCTCTCCAAACAGCTTGCCCTCCCCCAGAAAGCCTGCTACTTAGCTATGCATATGTTACACTTGCTTTTGAGGAACATGCCTGAGAGGCGTCTGCATCACAGCACACAGGGACCCAGCCCATAGAAGACAGGAGCCCTGCCGTCACTTCTTGACACAGAAAGGAGCAGATATTGGCCCATCCCTCAGTGGACAGAAATCCAAGAGTTTGGACTCAGCCTCTCATGTGTGCTCATGGTCAGTCCAGACATTTGCTACTAACCCTCAGTATCCTCATGCTCTTTTAGTGCTGATGGAACCAGGCATGGCATCTTTAAACTGGAAAATGGATGCAGGCAAGGTTAGTTGTAAGATTTTAAAAAGTGGGGGGTGGTAACTAATGAAACAATTGGAAACATGTAGCTGAGTTCTGGATACAAAAGGAGCCATGTCACCAAGGGGCTCAGATAAGGGAGCCAGGATAGATAAAATGATGGATAGATGGGTGGATGGATGGATGGATGGATGGATGGATGGATGGTGGGCAGATGAATGACTGGTTAGTGGGTAGAAGAGTGGGTGAATACATGGATGAGTGGGTAGATGGAGAAAGAAATGGATGGGTGGGTAAATGGGTGGATAAGTGGATGGGTCAGTAGGTGGGTGTGTAAGTGGGTGGATGGGTAGTGGGTTATGTTTTCTTGGAAAGACATGAACAAACATCTATTCACCCTAGATGAAGCAATAATGACTTCCACTAATGACTCTAACTTGGGCCTCACAGGAGCATGGACAACCTAGAGGTGGTTATACCAACAAGGAAGAGGCATGCCCTCACCCAGAAATAGCTAATCACTTGTGCCCTCATGGAGAAACAAGCTCTAACACATTGCCCCATGTGCAGCCACGTGAGCCATTTGTGAGCATCTTGTGAATCTTCTCTCCCCTCCACAAGGGAAGGTTAGTAGACTCAGTCTTGTGAGAATCTCATGTGAATAGTTACAGTTGTTCTAACTGCAAGACAGCAAGACAGCAATAGCCATGTTGTGCTTGGAGAACAATATTCCTCAATGGATGGGTGAATAAACAGAGTAGAGGACGGTGGGTTAGTGGGTGGATGATAAATAGAGGTGGACGAGGTTAATGAATGGATGGTGGTTAGGTAGGGATGGTAAGTGGGATACAAGAGTAGATATAGATTATGGATAGATGGTTTGATGGATGGTGAATATTGGATGGATAAGTGGGGTGGGTAGATAGATGGTTATAGATTATCGATTGTTGGATGATGAATGAATGATGGATGGATTGATGATAAGTGGGTAGGTAGGTTGACAGAAGGATATAGACAATAGATGAATGGCTAGTTAGATGGATGGACGGATGACAGATGGATGAATTGGTAGCAGATATATGGAAAGACAGATGGATGGACAATAGAAGGATGTGTAGGTAGATAAATGGATGGGTAGACTGATGGAGGATGGGTGGATGGATGGATAGATGGTTGGATCAATATTAGTGGCAAATAGATTAATGGATGGACGATAATGTGTAGGTGGATTGATGAATGAATGAATGAATGAATGAACGAACAAACAGACGGACAGATGGATATATGAATGGAAGGGTAGGTGGGTGGGTGGGTGGATGATAGACAAAAAGATAAGTTGGTAGTGGGTGAGTAGATGTTTGAGGGAAGGATTAATCAATCACTCACTGAGTAAGTGAGAAGAGGAATGGGCAAACCAGGAGACAGAGGCCAAAGACCCCTTAAAAATAGCTAGGCAGTCACACATTTACCTTAGCCTGCCCCATGAGGCATTTCTTTCACCACTCCTAAGCACTGGCTGCTCTGTGCAGAGCGGAGACCTGGAGTGACTAAGTTCTGGTGCCACGCTTCCACTCACTTCACAGCTATAGGACACTAAAGCCTCAGTGGAACGGCCACAGCACATGGACTCTCCTGACCTGTTAGCCAGTGCTGGACAACTGAAACCGAGCCGTTGACACATGAAGACGTGGCTGCCCACACTCCCCTCAGAAGGACCAATGAGGCAGACAGCTCGTGACAAGGCCCTGCAGCAGCGCTCCACAGTCCAGCACCAGAAGGTCCCACGCTTTAAGAGGAGAGGAGATGGAGCGAGGTATGCTTTTAGGAAGAACAGAAATTGGTGCCTGGTCATAGCTGGCCTCTAGCACCCATGCCTCGTGCTCAGAAACAGAAAGAGTGACATCTGCGGGGGCACCAGCCTGCTCTACAGGGGGCCAGTCCCATGTTCAGCAGCCTAACCCTGAGACTGGAGCCCCTGAAAAGGAACACACCCACCAGCCCACAGTGCCAACACTGCAGAGGACAGCCTGCTCTCGGGAAGGCCAGTGAGGTCTGGGTCGCCATCTGCAGCCACTCACGACGTGTCCTCAGAATAGAATCTAAAATCCCAGACTTCATGCTTTCTGCCACCACAGTCCTGCCCACCCCCAGGAACTGGAAACACTAAGAGGAGACCCTGGCCAAGTGTGGACCTCCAGCTCAGCAGGAGGCTTGGGAACAACAGAGATTCACAGAACGGTGAAGTCCTGAGGGGAGGGCTACATGAAACAGCTTGCAGGATTTGGGATTCATCATCCTCATTCATCAACCCGTTGGGGTTGGGCACAAAAAAACAAAAAATGAGAAGGGTGGAGCCCTCTGTCCTGTGCTGGACAGGGCCAGAGCACAGCTGACACTCAGCTGCGTTTGTTCAATGACTAGGCAAGCCTATGGCTTTTACACATGGAAGGCCAAAGGTGCATGAGCTCAGCTGTCCTGTTCTGCTTTCATGAATGAAATTCACTTCACCTTGGCTGCTATGTTCCTTCTCCCACCAGGTTTCGATCTCAGAGCAGCGAGCTGAGAAGATGAGCTTGAGCCTTGCGGTTGCAGAAGGGAAGCAATCAGAGGTCCTTTGAAGTCAGACTCCTGACCCAACAGATTTGGGTGACACAACCCTTTGCCCCAATTCAGCTCACGCACACCCTCAAAAAAATGCACATTTAGAGCATTTGCCAGGACCTGGAGGCCTCCAGCCCCGCTACCTGGCCCCTCCTGACATGTGCCGAGCATAGCTCCCTTCCCAAGGAGTTCCAAAGGGATTCGGGCGCCCTCTGTACCTCCACAGGGAGGTCACTGGCTCAGAGTCCCCAACCCAGCCTTGACCCCACTGGTCACTCACTGGTGACTGGTATCTCAGCAGGGGCCAGAGGGTATTGTGACTTAGTCATCTGAGCCCAAGCTATGGCTGATATATTGCCACCTTACTGTCAAGAGGCTTCTTCCCACTCTGCCCTCCCACTCCCCCACCCCCCACCTCCCCACCCCTCCCACCCCGAGAGCCAAAGCCTGCCTCAGACACCAAGTCTTCTCCACATCACGCCTGCTGGGAGAAACTGTGGGCCACAGCTACCACCAGCCTTGGAGAAAATGAGGAATATACAGAGACTAAGAGACTGAGAAAGACAGGGTTGGGGACAGGAACACAGACAGACAGAAAGGACAGGAACAGAGCAACAGAGTGTTTTGTTTTGTGTTGAAAGCACCAAGGTCAATATTTTTATCTTCAAGAGAAAAATGTGTGAGCCTTCTAGACAGCCAGCCAGGTTCAATTCTGTAAGTTCACAGATGGAAGAGTAAGAGCCCAAAGGGGTCAGCAGCAAGGCCAGGACTAACAGCCTCTGCCACAAACAAGCAAATGAAGTTCAGAGAGGTACAGCCAGCAGCCTAACACTACACAGCACACTGGTGCCAAGCCTCTCACTCCTGACCTACCTACAGGTCAGGAGACACGCAGGATACGCACAGGACAGTGGCCTTCACAGATTGGGGCAGCTGAGCCTCCCACTCTCTTTCCTGCCTCTCTTTCCCTGAAAGCCAAGCCAGAAGAAATGGCAGCACTGAAGGTCTGCCCAGGTCCCTCCCACCAGCCCTCCCCGAGGGTAGTGGCCTCATGCAAGGTCAACAGGGAGCGGGGAGGAGGGTGGAAACCCAGCAGGGGGCTTTGGAAGCCCTGATGAGATTCTTTTCCAGTGACTAAAGCTGGGGACGACAGAGGGTGTGGTCAGGACTGCAGGCAAGGCTGGCCACTGGAGCTAGCCAGGCCTTCTCTCCCCTGTTATCCCCAGGCCTCTGACCTGACAGAAGACCCATTTGCCAGGCTCTCTGCAACCATAAACATCAGTCCCTTTACCCACCTGAAAATTCTTCTGCTTTCTGCTTCTTCCAAGCAAGGGTTCCTCAGCCTGCCAATACCACACCTTCCTCAACCATATCCCAGGAGATCTGAGCTGGCTGGCATATCTCCACATCCCAGCCACAACCTTGTAGGAATGCCACACACACCTCCCCCTCACCCCCTCACCCCCAATACCGTCATGGCCCATCCAAAGGCATGTTTGGTTTGTACAGTGCACAGCATGACAACTCTCCCATTTAGCCCCAGATGGTCATAAGACCATTTGCATACCTGCGACAGACACCAAGGCACAGCAGATCCAGCAGTGTGAGGCTGGGAAGAGCCAAAACTCCTAGGAACCTGTCTTGTCCCCTCCACAAGGGTCTGGAGCCATGTCCCCAGCCGTGGGACCTGGACAGTCGTGAGCAGTTAAGAGTGTGAAGTGCCAGCCTTGTAGGAGCCTGCACCTGGAAGGGCTTACTTTTCCTGCCCTACCCAGCTTTTTCTACCATGGCATTAACTACTGGACACTTCTCACCAGCCCCACAGGACAGTCCCAGCAACAAGACAAGGAGGTCAGAGATGGAATAGAATGGAAGGCACTGTCACCCAGACATGACATCATGGTATGAGGCTGAAGGAGGATTCATTAGAGCTGAAGACCTGAAGGAGATCTTGGGCAACCAAAGGAAAGGTGTCTCTTCAAAGAGTGGTAACTGGAAGGCAGTTCTGCGCCTGGGAAGCAGAACCTGGGATTTCTGTCTACATACATTCACAGGCCACCCAGCCAGCAGTCTGACCCCTGGTCTGTTCTATGAGAGCCCAGGCTTCCATGGGCAGCAGGCTCTGCCTCAGGGAGAGAGTGAGCATGCAGGGTTGTGGGGGTGGGTGGGGTCAGGGGTATTGCATGCTGTTCTACTATGCACCGCTCTGATTCTTCACCCAGATGGACAGTATTTCCTTCCCAACAACTGCCAAGTTCACTTTGCTCCCCTGAACTATGTCTGAAAGGATGAGCCCTATGGACTCACCACACGAGCTGTGGTGGTGGGCAGTCTGGAAATCTGCAACACAGCAGAAAATAGGGTCTTTGACTGAGAGAGGGAACCTCTGTTGTGACCCAAGCTACCGTGCATGTAAACGTTCTCTGAAAGGTGGGGGGAAGGGGAAGCAGCCGTGCAGATGGAGGTGTCTCAGGGGTGCGAGCAGCCACATTAGGCCCAACAGGCTGACATCTCTGCCTACCCACCATAGCTGTAAGCATGTGTAAGAGCCTTGTCTTTGGAAGGGACAACAAAGGCTCTGCACTATGCACCGCCCAGCCCAACCCCCCTCACCCTCACATTTCCTCCTGGCCCCCAAGGGAATGGAAAACAACACCCACAGTCACCAGGACAGGCCTTATTCAGGACTTTCCTGCTGCCGTCTGGTGTGAGGTACTCCTGTGCCCGGCACAATACTCATGTGGCCTCAGACTTCGTGGTGGCATCTGCTGATTTCCATCATCTTCCTTTCTACCCTTCAGGGTTTGGCTTAGGTCTCTTTGCATGAGTCCTTTGCATATGTTGTCTCTCCCCCATCCCCATCTATCCCCTTACTCTCCACAGAGTCCTTACTGTTGCCTTGGCTTTCTTTTTCTAGCTTCTCCCACATCTGCTCAGCATCTTTTTCTCCTTTTGGATTGTTACTGTTGTTCTTCATTTATGGTTATTAATAGACATGTTTCTCTCACCCTGTCCTTTCTCAAGAATTATGACCACAACAGAATGGGGCATGTGTCAAGGACTGCCAAAGAAGGTGTGTCACAGAGGGACAGACTGAATGCCAGGCTCCTTGAATATGGTTCACAAGCAATGAAAGCACGATGGTGCGGATATGCTCTGTGGACCCAGAAACTAACCAAGGAGTCACCCACTAACCAACCAATAAACAAATGAGCCATCTACTAACTAATCAATGAACAAATGAGCCACCCATTAAACAACCGATAAATAAATGAGCCACCCACTAACTAACCAATAAACAAATTAGTCATCTACCAAGTAACCAATGAACAAATGATCTACCTATCAACTAACCAATGTGCAAATGAGCCATCCACCAACCATTCAATGGAAAAAAAATTAACCAATCAACCAACTAACCAATGAGCAAATTAATCAACTAGCAAATCGATGAATAAAATTAACCAACCAATGAGCAAACACGCCAACTGATGAATAAAGTCACCAGCCATCTAATCAATAAACGAATGAATCAACCTATCAACCAATGAACAAACAAACCAACTAGCCATTGAACCAACATTACAGGGAGCTAGTGAAAAACAAGGAGGTGTATTTGTGACAGAAATCCCCAGGAGACGTCTTGCAATTAAAAAGGAGGTAGACAAAGTTCAATGCCACTGATGAATAAATACTTTCAAATTAAGTCAAGACTCCTTTGTGTCCATTCCAAGTGGCACAGGAAGCGCGAATGGGGATTCTTGGTTTACTGGGGAGTCAGTCTGCTAGCAGGGACTCAACACCTCCAGCGCAGGCGCTCCGTCTGCACTGGGGCAGGCATTTCACCCTGGAGTGGAGGAGCACAAGCAGGGTCACCACACATCTGAACCCGCATGTGCATGTAAGCATACAGGCAGGTGTGTGGGTACGAGAGCACACACACACACACACACACACACACACACACACATACACCATTGTGTGTTCGCCCACAGGAGGTATGGGGTGGCATCTCAGGGGTTCAACCTCCATCTCCCCGATGACTGGAAATGTGAGCACGCTTTCAGAAGTGTAACGGCCATCTTCGCATCTTCTGTGAGCTGTCTGCTTTTAAACCGACTCACTTTCTTTCTTGGTGGGGCTGTGACTGTGCCTCTTAGAGTCCAGATGTAAATTCTGTATCAATAGATGTTTTGCAAACATTTTGCGGCAACTACCTCTCGTTTTCTGAAAAGTGTGGGGCTGAAGACACATGAGCTTTCCCAGTTGCTCTGCTCACAGCTTGTATGTTAGAAATCTTTCCCAAGTCAACTGATATCTTTCTTGGCAATTGCATATCCAGTGGTTTGGACACAACTTGTTGATAAAGACCATCTTTCACCGCTAGTTCCTTGATCAAAATCAAATGATTATGCCAGGCATGATGGCCCTCACCTTTAATCCTAGCAATCTGGAGACAGAGGCAGGTAGATCTCTGAGTTTGAGGCCAGCCTGCTCTACAAAGTGAGTACAGGACAGCCAAGGCTACATAGAGAGACCCTGTCTCAAAAAACAAACAAACGAACAAAAATCATATGATCTGCGTGTGTATGAGTGTGTGTGTGACTGTGTGTTTGTGGATGTGTGTGGATGTGTGTATGTATGTTTATGTGTACATGTATTGTGTGTGTGTGTGTGTACTGCTCATATACTTTGTCCTATCCACGAGTCGGTGCCTTTATGTCAACATTGCACTGCCGTGATCACTGTAGGTGGCAAGCCTTAAACCCGTGTTATCAGCCTGTGGGTTGCGACCCCAGAGTCACATATCAGGTGCCCTGCATATCATAACAGTAGCAAAATTACACTTAGGAAGTAGCAATGAAAGTAATTTTATGGTTGGGGGTCACCATAGCGTGAGAGCCGTATTAAGGCCTCCTGAATTGATGAGCTCCGAGTTCAATGAGAGTCTGTCTCAAAAACAAAACAGAGCAATTGAAGAGGACGCCCCACTCCACATACACATGTGTGCATTTGCACATGTGCACAAACATATACACCCTCTACACATGACAAAATGTTCAGAATTGCCCTCTCCTTTGTGGTTGCTAAGATGGTAACCTGCATTCCATTCAACATGTGGGGCAACTTAGGAGAAAGGATACCTTCACGGTTTGAGTGCCCTGAATCTGTGAACTTGGCACAGCTCTGTGTGTTCAGGTTTTTTATCTTTCTGGTTGATATTCTGTAATATTCGGTAAACACACCCCACATGTTTGCTACACTCTATTAAGCTCAATAAGTCCATATTTTGCTACTACTGTGATGCTTTTAAGTTTTCTATTTCTAATGTTTATTGCTTCCATCTGGAAATACAACTGACTTTTGTATTCTGGCTTCATACTCCACCCTAAATGGTATACTATTAGTTCTTGAAGCTGCTTCATAGATTCCTTTGAGTTTTTCCCTAGATAACTATCACTTACAATTAAAGACAATTTTCCTCTTTCTTTACAACTCATAAGCCTTTTTGTTTCCTTCTCCTGCCTTATTGCATTGGCAAGGATTTCCACTTGATGCTGAACAAAAGCATGTGGCCTTACTCTGCTCCTTGATCTGTGTTCAGCACAGAATTTACATCTGAGATTTTTATCAGATTGAAAAAGTCCCTGTTATTCCTTGCCTAACTGGAGTTTGCTCATCAGAGTTTAAGTTTAAAAAATGTGTACCAAGTACGTGTGATCCCAAGCATGTGTAGAAAGATACAAATAGGAAAAAGTAAACACATCAAGGTGTTCATTTAGTAATGTGTTTGACTACAATTAATAGAAACCAACATCATCACTATCATCACCACAATCATCATCATTGCTACCAACACCACCATCATCATCCTCACTAGCCTCACTACCACCATTGCCGCCACCACCATCACCATCAACACTGCCATCATCACAGTCATTATCATCACCACTACCATCCTCACCACCACCATTATCACCACATTCATTATTATTACCACCACCACCGTGTTCATCACCATCACCACCACCACCACCATTACAGTTATCATCACCACCACCATCACCATCATCACCACCACCATTGCTACAGTTATTATCATCACCACTACCATGACCACCACCATCACAATCATCACAGTCATTATCATTGCCACCATTACCATCATCACTGCCATCACCATAACTTAAATAAGCGAGGGATTATGATGCTTTTGTTTTCTTATCTGCTTCTTGGTAGCTCTTAATGTTCCCATATGAACACATGTTGCTTTTATTGCACATTAAACAGAGAACACATGCCAGTTAATAGCCCAGCAGGAAATAGTATCACATAGATAAATGCTCGTTTTCTCTTCTTGTCTACCCCAAACAGCAAGATGGTTCCAGTACCCGTGGTCTTTGCCTTGATAATGAGCGATTTTCAACTGATCTTTCTAAAACAACCATGTTTTCAATCCTCAGGGCTGTGTACATTTCACAGAAGAGTGACATTTGGAACATCCACCCCACATCGTAAGTCTGCCCAGGGCCCCGTGGCAAGTCCTGGGTCTGCCTCACCCTTGCCCTTTCAGATTGAAATGTGGACAAAAGGCAAATGTGTCTCTTAGCTGCTCACTCCTCCCAGCACTGGCAGCTAAATGGCATTGCCTTTAAATTCTCCTTAGAAAAGACAGCTTTAGAAGCAGAAGATGGTTTAATGCCTATTAAATGCTATAAAAGACAGCAACATGAGAGAGGAAACTAAATGGGGCAAACTTCAGGTGACAGGTGTAGCCACCAACAGCCCTACATCCTGAGCACATCATCCATGCACGCAGTTCTCCAGGTCTGAATGGTGCTGCTGGATCACAGACTGCACCCCGTCAGGATGCATTTTGCTGGTTCTGCGTACAAGCTGCCTGGGTTGTCTCCAGCTCTTTGCTTGCTGTTTAAAACAGCAAGTAGATGGACACCTTTCTGGCAGTCCTTTCTGACCCTCTACTTGACTATCTGCACAGCTCCAAAATGACCCTTGGATGAACTTCTCACACCATACCCCAGGACCAGGAAGCCCTTTTCCATTCCCAAAGCTCAGCGGCAGTTCTGTGAGGAAAAGACTCCAAGGCAGAGGAGCAGGATGCAGATTCCTTCCTCCTATAACCCCATGCCATGGCTGAACACTGCCCCCTCTCATAAGTAAAACATGCTGGCTCTCAAGGTCTTCCCAAGAGGAGATAGGAAGTAACTGTCTAATCACTCTGCAGGCTCAAGAGCTGCAGCTGCCTAGAGCCCTTTCATGGCTCCCATCTTCCTCCAGCTCAAGCTGGCCCCTCTCCTACCCACAGCAGCAGCACCCAGCCCACCCTAAAACCTTTACAGATGCTTCAAGTTGTGATGTACTTTCCAAGCACAGACACCTTGCAGGGAGAAGATGCTGACATCAGCAGCATGTGGTATGCTTATTCAGTGGACCTCAGTGGGCAAATACAGATGCCAGAAAGACAAAAAGAACAGGAGTACAGTTAGTATCCGTTAGGTGTCTACTGGGGTCTAGAAGGTTCCATCATGATTTCTGACTAATGGAAGGAGAACTGTGAAGCATAGAGTGTATGTGTGCTGTTCTCATTCCTAACAGTTCAGCTACTCATGTTGACCCTGTGACTTGACTCACATTCATCTAAAGGCCTAATGGATCTAGCATTCATCACAGACACGAGAAAAGGCCGAGCTGGGTCCCAAACTTGAAGCAAAAGTCTCCTGCTGCCTCTTCAGAACCAGAACCAGAACCAGAACCAGCACCAGAACCAGGCAATTACTTCTTCACGGTGGACTGAATCTACGTGAGCTTGACATCTGAGGAGCACGCCACCCAGGATGTGGTAGCTAGGTGGTAATTGCCCACTGTGGCAAGGAATGGAATTCAGTGACTACCTGGCTCCACTATTCCCATGCTTGGCATGTGAGTCAGTGTCTCAGAATTCTCCCTGAGGAAATAAGCAGAGAGTCAGAAAGGTTCTTCTGGAAAGACGTTCACCCAAGCTCTATTTACAACAGCCGCCCGTGGCTGGAAGTGGCCCAGACACAAAGCCAGAGAGCAGTTAGCTCAACTCCAGTGCAAGTCTCGGTCCCCAAATATGACACGGGAAGGTCCAGACACAAAAATAATTCAGACATTTTAAATAACTTCTCTGACAGTGTACTGTTACAACTGTCCTGTCTTAGCAGTTCATCAGGAACTGTGCCCAGGCTGTGAATGAAAGCTTGCTACAGGTGTGTACACAAAGAGACAAATGCAGCACACCCAGGCTTGGCTACCATCGTGGCTTCAAGCATCCCCTAGGGGTCTTGGAATGTGTAGCCAGTGGAAGAGGCAGGGAGGCTGTGGTTCCAATGAGTTCTCAATGATGTGGAGGAAAAACTCTTTTTCCTGAGTAGCCAAGATCCAGTCTGCAGAAAAGAGCTCCAATGTCTGAGCAGAAAAGTCCAGGGAGCCCAGGCTGGGCCCAGAGACCCCAGTTTCCCATTGTCTCTAGATGAGGCACGTGGCAGCCTCAGTTTCTCCTCCTGTAAAACGTGTTGGTGGAGACTGCTAGGGCCATGGCAGTCTTCAGCTGCTGCTTTCGGCTCCACGGCATCATGCCAGAGAAGGTGCTCTACCGATGAGCCCCCTCCAGACTTCTCCTGGGTTTGCTTCAACTTTTTCATTAGGTTGTTTTGTTTCATTGTTGGTTTTGGTTTTGGTTTTCAAGACAAGGTTTCTCAGTGTACCCTGGCTGTCCTGGAACTCACTCTGTAGACCAAGCTGGTCTCTTTGAACTTGGAGATCTGCCTGCCTCTGCCTCTCAAGTGCTGGGATTAAAGGTTTGCACCACTGCCACCTGGCAGCTTCACGAACTGTTAAAAAACTACTTTTCATTGTGTGTGTGGATGTGTGTGCACATGTGAGTCCAGACAGGGGCACTGGATTCCCCTGGAACTGCAGCTGCAGGTGGTTGTAAACCCCATAACGTTGGTTCTGGCAACCAAACTCAGGTCCTTTGTGAGAATAGCATATGCTCTTAACCACTGAGCCTTCTCCCCAGCCCTTGCTTTGTAAACTTTTAAGGTCACAAATTGCTTTTACTGTTACCTCAGCCCAAAGGCATGCAGCCCAGAGCATCTGTGTTACACTTCACTGCCTCTGTTTTCTGTAGCTGTATATCTGCTTGCTCCCCTCAGCACACCTCTGGGGTCCTACATTCAGCTCTCAAAAGAAGTAGGCAAGAACTGTGGCCTGAGAAAAACCTGAATCGAGGTATTTGAGCATCCTTTCCCATGACTGACTCATGTGTAAGCATGAATCTGGGTGTTTTCATCTCAAGTTTCTTGAAGACTGGTGCTGCTTGGTGAATCGGAAGCTGGTTAAACCTCATCCATTGTTGTCTGTGCTGTGTCCTCTCCTGTGGATGCACCGTAATGTATTTAAATGTCTCTCCTGTGGCTAGGCACAGTGGTGCATGCCTGTGATCCCAGCACGCACTGAGGCCAGCCTGGGCTACTTAAGGAGAACCCGTTTGGACAAAGGACTCCTTTTTGTGAGCATGAAGGTGTTTTGAGCCTGTGCTCTTCCCAGCAGCTCCTTGCACACACACGAGCAGAAAAACAACATACTCCGAGGAGCAGGAATGCTGGGCCAAGGGGCACGTGCATTTAACATCTCAGTAGCTACTTCTGGTTGCTTACTGGAGACGGGCAGGACATGAGGCATTTACCTCCCCCAGCTAACGGTTCATGGTGTATCCTTGGTCCTGAGGCTTCACCTTCACTTTGTCCTTGTCAAAAAATGTTCACAGATGTAAAAATTCCAAAAGTTTTCCTTCCTAAGAACTAGTCACACCTTTGACCTTTTTATTATTCTGTGGAAACTCTTTGCATATTGTTCCATTTTGACCCCTTTCCTGCCACACAGGTTTACATACTTTTCCTGGAACTGGCGGTTGCTTTTACCATTCAGCCAGGCAGAAAAACTCAAATAATTCTCTTTTACAATTTCTGAGGTTTATGTCATGCAAACAACTTCATCTTCCCACCCCACCCCCACTGCCTCATAATCATAAACACCTACCTCCCCTACTTTCTTCTAGTGGCTCTGTGGTTTCGTTTTTAAAGTGCACATCTTTGATCCATCTGGAATGAATAGTGCAAGAGGAGGGCAGACAGAAGCATCTTTGCCCCAGATGGCTTCTTCATCATCCCAGCCCAGCTCAGTGATTAATTCCTTCTTCCAAGGCCCTTGTCAAACTGCAGCCTTTGCTAGGCCCTAAACCCCTGCCAGTGTCCTTGCTTTTAAGGGCAAGGGTCACTCATCTCCCACTTGCACTGACTGGCTGACAAGAAATGAGGCTACACTGATCACCAGGCCCCTAGCATGTTCTCTCCCCTAAATGCAGCCCAAGAAGGAGGTAAGAGCCATCCACCCCCACAGGATGTTTCTCTGTAATAGGTGGCTTGGAATATGAGGCTTAGGGACCACCCAAATATCCACCAATGAGGGAGACACTGTAACAAATCAGGTACTCACAGAGGTAAGGATGGATGGGCCTACAGCACACACAACACAAAGACAGTGAATCATCACTGCTGCCTTCAGACCTCAAGGTTTTGCCTGGGGGGGTACCCAGTGAGCACAGGGTCCTTGGTAGAGTGGCTGCAGGAGCTGGTATGGTGCCCAGGTACTCCCCAAGTAGGCATTGTGACAAATCCCCTCCTTTCTTTATTCTTTGCATTCAGATCCATGGGCCCCGACTTCGAGAATTATAGGTGTTTTTAGCCACTTCTGCATTCATTTTCCAAGGTCACCATGGTGAGATGCATCTTTTACTTCAAAACATACATATTATTAAAGAAGGAGGAGGGAGTCACATGGTGAGGCCACCCTCAATGGGAACCCTAACTCTGCTAGTGTTGTCCTAACCAGGCTGACCTATGACCCTGAAGGACCCAACCCAAGCAGAACCTGCTTTTCCTCCCTCCTGGGCTGGCACGAGGAGTGTAGGTAGTTCAGACCTCACACTGGAAAAGCTGTAGTGCTGCCATGCCCAGCTCCAGGAGGCAGCTCAGATTTCAAAGATCCCATGGCCCAGCCAGGATGTCACTCTTCTCCTTGGGGCTGTGCCAGCTGTGTGCCAATTACAGGTGTGTGGAGCTCATTGTGTTACGCTTCAGAAAAGCGGTTTTCTTAACCACTCCTTGGCAAAGCCTCACACAGTGCCTTGGACATTGCTGGTAAGGAGGTGCTGCCCAGTTGAATTTGGGGGTTTAGCAGAGCAGGCAGGGTACTGAGTAGCTGCATAGTAGCCCAAGGAAGGAAGCAGACATGGTTCTTCTATGGCTAATAGCCCCGGACTTGAGGGTCACAGTACAGACTCTGGTTTGAATTTGTGGCTCAATAGAGACACAATTAACAACAGTTTTGGAACTCATCAGCTGGCTCCCAACTAAGCGGGCAGCTATGCGAACCCATCCCTTGAAGAGCTGTGAGAACTGAGGCCAGGAATGAGATCATAGGTGAGGTAAAGCCACAGAGCTGTGAGGATGAGAATGGAGAGTCCTAGCAAGAATCCCTGCCAGCTAAGCCACTCTGGCATCAGTCCTCATGCCTGCCTGTGATGCCTGCCCAGGCACTGTAGGAGGGAACCCACCAGTGAGATTCCCCCAGGCATATAGGAGGGGGCCAACCATGACCCTGAGGGATATAGGAAAGGCCCCATCAATGAGGTTCAGATTTTAGTCACTGGGCAGAGAACTCTGTGTGCCCAGCTAAGAGTAAGGAAGAATGATAGAGAAAACAGGAGCCAACAACTCTGGCACATACAGATAGAGTCCCTCAGCCAGCACAAGTGTCAAAACGGAAAGGAAGTTGACGGCTGAACAGGCAAGAAACAGGCAGGTGATGAGAGCATCACAACAGTCACTCGATCTGACATGGCCCAGGGTAGAGCTGCATGGACTGCTTGGAAGGGACAGCGGGATGCCAGGGTTGAGTGGGTGTGGCTGTGCCCTGGCTGCAACATTACTCAAGAAACCAGACCAGGAGACAGTTTTATAAGTGACTGGAAAGAGGTCAGACTGCCTCTCTGCCAAGGAATTTATCTGCTGGCCAAGATATCGACCAGGCATGAGCACTGAGGGAGAAAGCACACACAGCAGGGGCCTGGTGTCTTCTACTGGGCTTAGTCTTAGCCCAAGGAGGGAGGCTGGGAGCATGCCTGAGTCTAGAGTGAAGAGTCCTTTACAACCTCACTGCTCACCCCTCAAGTCCTAGAAGACAGGAGCTGTTCAAGGGACAGGCTCCAACAGAAAGAAGCAGCTAGAAGAGTGGGTAGGAGTAGGCTGTAGTTAAATCACTGCAAAACAAGGCTGGAAGATTTTACAGGGTGAAATGGTTGATCCTAGAGTCAGATCGGCTGGAGCTGAAAGCAGCAGCTGAGGAATGAACACTCTGAAAGGTAACAGGGTTAGCTGGCCAGTAGAGAGAGGCAGAGAAAGGCACAGATCCCAGAAGAGTGTCAACCCAACCTCAGGCCTTGTGAGCAGTCACCTAAGGAGTCCTTCCAGGGGCAGGATAGCAGTTGCATGGGCCTGCTGAAAGGGGCAAAAAGTGCACAGAAATTAAGTCAAAGCTGGGAATGTAGCTCAACTGGGGGAGTGCTTGCCTAAAATGCACAAAGCCCTGAGTTTGATCCCCATTACTACATAAAACTGACGCACAGCTATAATGACAACACTCGGGAGGTAGAAGCAAGAGGATCAGAAGTTCAAGGTCATCTTTGGCTACGTAGTGAGCTTGAGGCTGGCCTGGGATTATAAAGAAAGCAAGTCCCCGGGAAGAGGCAAGACGTGTTTAGCTATGCGCCCACGGGTCTCTCTGGAGACATCAGACAAATCATGCTAAAATCTAGGTACCCATCACCATGTCCAGCTTCATGTCTGCTATTTTCCTGGATACCACTGAAAGACCCTGGGTGGTTCAAACTTCCATAAGAACTGTGATGTGCATGCAACTCTGAGTCTAGATCTGAGAGGGAACAGTGCAGCAGGACCCCAAGCCAAATGTTCTGATCCACCACACACTGAGGAGCAGGTTCTTTGGCCAACCTGCAGTCCCTAGATGCCTTTGGGCAAACACTGGACACCCTCTCCCTGCAGAGGATAGCAGGACATCTATCCTAGCAGTCCAGCTCTGCGGCACTCAGCTGCCCTTCCAGAATGGCATGGACAGCATGGGCAGGGTGGGCCAGGGCCTCCCTGGCTTCCCAACACCAATTGCTGCTACAACATGGCTATACTTTTGTTCAGTGAACACCCTGGAGTTTGCAAATTACTTTCAGCTCATCCCAGAAATGATTCACTAGGCATGACCCATGCTGGTGAGATGCAGCAAACTCCAGACCTGTCTGTTTCTGTGTGGTCTCAACTCTGCCTCCTTAGGTTCCCACCACAAGCCTAGAAAGGATGTGGACATCATCCACTCCACTGCACGTGAAGAAACTAAGGCACAGGCATGTCGGGCCTGAAGTCACACTGGCTACCCAAGCCACACCCAATTGTAAATGCTGGAAGCCCTGAAGTGCAATACCACACTTGGCCTCTAGGTGATGCTGTCTTCCCTCCCCCGTATAGTCAAAGACCTGAGTTCCAAGCCTCACTGGCACTCCACAGAGCTGGGGCCATGTTCTGCCACTGTGTGCTGGGAACTCGGTTCTACTGGATGATCCGAAGCTCCGGATGTCTGAGATCACAAGCGCAAGATGATCTTTCGCCGAGGCAGCAAGCACCAATTACAGGATGCATGGGGCACATGCTAAGACAGCCAGGTAGCCAGACATTGTTCTCTGAGGTTTTTCTTTTCTTTTCTAAAAAGTTCATGGTTTAAAGATGTGGGTCATGTCCTGCTTAACTTCTCTGGCCACATCTCACTTACAGCTAAGCCGTACTGGCTTAACTCTTGGACCCTCTGACTGATGACTCAACTCCCACCCTGCTTATGTGGGGGGGACAGATCCAGAAACCTCACCCACTCTTGCCATGAGCAGGCCCCACACTCCTTGCATCAGCTGTGAACTGAGATAGAGCAGACAGCCGCTACCTGGCCATAATCCCCCACTATCAGACCTTCCACTAAAATGGAAACCATGACTCAGACTACTAAACAAACAAGCTGCTCACAGCTGGATGCTGTGGAGAGCAAAACCACAGAGCTCTCCAAAGACAGACCAGACAGAGCAGAAGACAGGAACCCAGGGCTGGGAGCTTTAAGAAGCAGTGCCTACAGACAGAGACCTGAGCCCCAGCCCTGATGACAGAATACACACAAACTCTCACACACACAAAGCCAGAGGCACAGAGGAAAGGCATGAAGTACACAGGACCACTCATCCTGCCATCATCTCCACCCTCCCCTCTCAGTCCCTGCTACAGGGATGGAGACCCCCAAAGGAAAGGGGAAAGTGCCTTCAGTGGAGACTAAAATGTCACCCACCATCAGCATTCTCTTCTGGCCCTGACACTGAGCCTGAATGCCACCCCTCAGGCTGGTAAGTTGTTCCCAGAGCAGATGCTATCTTAAGGGCGAAAGCTCTATCCTTCACCAGTTGCAGGGCCGCTGTGGGTCTGGGTCTTCTCACCTAGGAAATGGGGAGGGAATGGTGGCTCATACCTCACACCATAGAGCCAACCTCTCTAAACTGTGGGTATTAACTCCTCATGGGGTTAATGACAAACCATGGAAGGGTGTGGTGAAACAGTTTGGCAACAGTAACAGGTGTCTAAATGAACAGTGACCAAAAATTACTTCCAATCAAATGCATCATGAAACCGAGTGGTCTCTGGCAGTGCCCACCCATTATGGTGCATTGTGACTTCACTGCAGCCTTGGCCCTGGACACATATGCCCACTGTGCATTCATTGTGCACGCCTCAGCTCAGAGTCCAGACTATTCCACCTTAGGACACCAATGCTTTGTCTGTATGTAATGTTTTCTGCCCTTAAAGAGGCATGGTGATTTAATCACAAACAATAAAGGCTTTTCATATTTCCCTACTATTATCCCTCAGGAGCAAGCATCAAATCAGCATATCTTTAGGTTGTATTATGCTTGATTTTTCAATGTTTGAATGTTGGCATAATGTTCTTGTGGAATGTATACAATTGACCCTTGTTCATTCAAATGCTGATTTCTCTACCCCACTATCTGGTTTCAATCCGGACATTGCATTCTGATGTTTATTCTAAGCATCACCTGTCTTGTTTGTGTAAACATGCCACCATTTGTTCTATAAACAACCAGCTAGTGCTGTGCAGTGGAGAGAATAGGGTGGGACATACTGGTCCTGAGGAGAGGAGAAAGAAGTTGGGGTGGGGAGGGTTGATAGCAGAGATCAACAGGACAGGACTTGGAACCATGAGGAAAGATGAACAGGACTTAAGATATGACTAAAAGCAAGTATAATGTGGGAAATCTGGGAGGAAACTATGCGGGCTTGGAGGTTTAGGATGGAGTAACTATTGCCCAGCATTGTGCTCTAGATTAACTAAATACATCCTAGTCTCTGTGGTGTGAGTTTGGATATATACAGCTGATTTAGTAATAACCACTGTTTAACTAAAAGATAAATCAATAGTAAATATTAATATTCAACAATGTTTAATTTTTCAAAAGTTGACATTTGAACTGCTGATTTGAGCATAAAAACAAAAACATTTTTGCTCATGAAAACAAAAATCATTAAGAAAATTCTAGCTTGGGATTAGAGCAACATTTCCAACAATTTATCAAACACACCTGTGCCAGCTTGTACTATCCACTGTTTGAATCCATGTTCTCAACACTGACCATAATAAATTAAGATATTGAGGGTCTCTGAACAACACTGAAGCCACTCTACATCTGGCAGTGGTGATATGCAGCCCAGATTTAACCTTTATATAAAGATAAAGAAGGGTACCCATCTCACTAGCATGCAAACTTGCTTTAATATTTAATAGATGCCATAATATGTATAGAAAAGAATTGTTCTAAAATAAACTTCCTCATACTTACCGGTAAATGTTTAGTTTGTGTACCTACTTTACATATCTGTCTAGCCAGGCTCACATGGAAAAAAGGGTTCGAGCAGAACACATTTAAGAGCCCCAGTTTAGAAGATGCCAACAGGACACACTAAGTCAGAAAAGACTTGGGTAAGAGCGGGAAGGGAGAAGGGTGGGGTGGAGGATTGGAGAGGAAAAGGAAGGAGAAATGAGAAGGGAAAAGGAGGGGAAGTGGAGGAGAAGTAGGAAGAGGATGAAGAGAAAAAGAAAAAAAAAGAGGAGGGAGTAAAAGAGAAGAGGAGGAAACAGCAGCCCGGGGTCCTACTCTTCACTTTCAGTGGCCGTTGGACAAACCTGCCTCTTCATATGTGGGAGGTTCCTTCTGCCTTAATCCACATGCAGGTTACCAGAGCCAGGGAGGCAGAGCCTGCTTGAGCCCAGTGCCCCTCACCCTGCAGTCCAGAGACGGACCCTCGTCAGCTGTCCTGACCTGGTGGACCACAATGGGCAGATCAGCTGCCTGCTCCCTGTTCTCCAGTCTTTCTAGGATACAAAAGGCAAGCTCTTCTTTAGAAGCTGTGGCTTTCCCCTAAGACACTCCATGTGACCTTTCTGCCACACTGCCCATGCCCTTGTACAGCAGTCCCTCCTGGAGCCTGCAAAGCCCGCCTCACGGGCCAAGCAGCTGTTTGCAATCGGCCCAGCCCTGGCCCCAAGCTGAGGAGGTGGAGCATGTCCACAGGCTGGACCCAGGGAGTCTCAGGGCATGTGAGGACAGGCAGCTCCGAGGCTAGGAGACCCGGGGCTGCCCCTCCCCATGGACAGAGCCAGCAACAGTGAAGAAATGGGGCGGGCCTAAAAAGGCAGAAAAGACAAGAGTTCTCTGCTTGGAGCCCATTTTCAGTCACTGTGAACATCTAGCCAGGCTCAAGCCAGAGTTTGGTTACATCAACTCAGTGTCTTGGAGGCATTATACAACCCCTGCCAGGGGTGGGGGTGGGCTCTTCTGCCTGCACACCACCCCAGCAGAGATGTTCGGGAACACTGATGGTTATCCAAGAAGGTCTTGGATGCGACAGCCTGCACTGACCTTCTTGCCATCGTCAGAAGCAAACACCTTAGAGCTGAAATAGCACCCTCGGCTGGTTGGATTCAGGACAGCCAGGCTCCTTCCCCAGCAGCAGGGTTATAGAAAGCTGGACTCTTCCTGCCAGGCATCACCAAGGGTCTGGTCCCCTCTCTTCGCCACCTGTGACTTCAGAAATCCCCAACTTGTCTGTGTATAATTTTCTGCAAGTGGCCTGAGGCTGGAGGTCAGACCCCAGATTCTGCAAGCCCTCCTCAGAGTGTCTGTCAATTCCCTCCCTAGGCAGAAAAACACCTATACCTACTCCCAGGTGTTAGATGCAGGGGAAAATAGGGTAGCTCCAGTATGACACAGAGATTCACCCTCATCACCAGTGGGACCCCCTTTCCCTAAGGAAAGGACTGCTGCTGAGGTGGCATGGTACTGTACCCACACACAGCAGCTTCACATGTTAGAGAAATTTAGGGGTGCTCCTTGACCCCAATCAGTAACGAAGACAAGCTATGCACCAGTTACATGACAGGTCATCATCCTCCATGCTCCTGCCCACATGGGCTGGAAGCAACTCACTATCACAGGCACAATGCCCACAGGAGTCCCACTACCTCTGGTCCTACAGTCAGCAATGCTTCCAGGTAAGCAGTTCTGATGGGTTGATAAGCTGATCAGATCAGAGAGATTAACTAGCATGTCACGGGCCCACAGCCAGGAGTCCAAACATGCCCTCCTGACCCACAGGGCCCTCCGTTGTCCTGACCCTGAGAATCTGCTGAACTTTCTTTTCCATGCCTGAGAGCTGGCAGTGGGGCAGACCCTCCCGAGGGACTGCCTGCTATGCCCAGAGTTGTCCCAATGTGTCCTCGCCTGGGACACTAGCACCAGAATTTGGGAGGACTGCCAGGGAGCTTCTTAAAACTGGCCCCATGAATGAACCCACATCTACAAGACACAGTCCTGGGCCACTGAAGCTGATAGTTATGTGGGTACCTCAGCTCCACCTGCTGGTCTCATTCTGGGTCCCCTACTCAGTTCCTCAAGGCCCTATTTGAAGAAAGTGGATCTGCCCATTGCCCTACTTTACTTTCCTCAAGCCCAGGGAACACTAGGCATGTCTGGGCGGGGTCACAAACCCCTCTGCAAAAGTCTAGCATTCAGCTCTCTGGGGACCGGCTCTCCAGGGCATTACTAGAGGGTAGGAAAGCCCCTGCTGCATCAGAATGACAGTACAGGAACATCTGGGATACAGCCTTCTTGATACAGGGCTCAGTACACAGAGCGCCCATCTTGAGTCACACACCAGGCAGTCACTGCAGGTTCTCCGTCCTGGGATTGGCTGAGCAGAGCCTGTTCTGTGCCTGTCTCTCTGTTCACCAGCCAGTGGCAGCAGAGGCCTCAGACACACATAGTCTGAGGAGCTCCAAAAAGGCTCCTCAGGCTCCTTGTTTTGGAACTGTGTACTCGGGATAACTGAGGTCGTAGGAGGGGCTGGAGTCTGCACCCCATCAGCCTAATCATGAATAGCTGGAGGGAGGGTGGTCCCAGGCTTCCCTGCAGCTCCTTCATAGGCTCCAGGCAGTATAGCTCCATGTGTGAGCTCTGCAGGCTCCGTGTGCACCCTGCACGGGCACATACTGACATATGTACTGTACAAGGAGGGCAGCTGCAGCAGGCACTGCAATCCCCATTCAGCTTTCCTCAGACATGTCTACTAGGCTGACGGGGGAATCAAGGCATAGTAGGTGCCTCTGCTGTGCTAACCACACAGGGAAGGGCAAGACGCAGGGGCCTCGCTGCCCAACCCCTGATTGTGAGCTGGATGTCTGCGGGCGTGGGAAATAGCTGTCCCCTGCCCCTCTGGCCTGGAGCCTCCAGGGCGCTGACCCTCTCTAGGCTCCAACTCTGAGACTCTCTTCACCCTTCCCACACAGATGTGTCACCAACAAGAAAGCGCAGTCTCAAGACCACACTGGTGCAGCCTAGAGGGAGGCAGCCCGCGGGTGATGGTGGGCGGAGCCCAGAGCGGCAGAGGAGCTCTAGCTAGTAGACTGACTTCTGGGGACATGTGCCCAAAGCGTCACTAGTGAAAGCAGGTGATGGTAGAAATCTGCTTAAGAAATCCAGGATGTGGGTGGAGAGACTGTGGGATGAGGCAAGGCTAGCAGGGGCAGACCTGGGGGCTTTGCAGAATGTAGGGCCTGTTGTACCAAGTGTGGAGTTTCTCCCTCAGTGCTAACAGACTCAGCCACGTCATGCTCCAGAACCTCACAGCCCCGTACACTCCTGATCCCTGAGATGTGCTGGGAAGTAGGCAGGAGTCAGCCGCACAGTGGTCTTCTCTTCAGAGAGGACTGGATGGACGTACCCCACAGACAGGAAGGGGATAGCGTTCTGATCCTTGAACTGAAAAGAGTGTGTAAGGAAGGGCCTTGTCGGCCCTCACACCGCCTCTCCTTACACTGTTTCTCCAGCCAGGCCCTCCCATGCTGAAACTCAAGGCCCGTGAAAACACATCCCCAAAGGTCCTTCCCATATTGGTCAGCTTCCTAGAACTGGGTTAAATTCAAGAGGCTCTTCCTGTGTCCACCACGGCACCTGCAGGCTGTCCCATACGTGCTGAGGACCACAGGCACTGTGCAGCTTTCCCCACACCCACACTGTCTGCCACTCCCTCTATGCTCTACAGTGGAGCAGGGCGGGGGTGGAGGGGATATGCTGGGCTCAGCATGCTTCTGAACATCCACCTGGACCACAGCCCTCCCAAAAGAAGGTGCCTCAGGAGTGCCTCATCCTGTATCAGAAAGGGAGGAGAATTGCTGCCAAACACATGTGGCAAGGACATTGCTCACTCATTTCCTGAATCACCCATCTCTGTCTGAAGGAAACATGGGAGCCAGGCCATGGCCTCCTCACTGGCTTTTAGCATAGGTTGAAGGCCATACACCAATATGTGTAACTGTGGTGAAAAGCAGAGAGCAACCTGCATGGCTTCTTGTATCCTGGCCTGGCAGAGCCTCCATGTATACATCTGCAAGGTTCAGTCCCACCCAAAGATACCTGAGGAGCACAAACACTGTGCAGGTCACGCCTAGGGAGCACTCAGGAGCACAAGTACTATGCAGGTCATTCCTGGGGAACACTTAGGAGCATGAAAACTGTGCAAGTTATGCCTGGAGATCAGGATTAAAAGTGAAGATGAACAGGAGCCAAAAACAGAACAATAGGGGGACGTGCCCTCTACACCCATCCAGAGGGACCTACCTTCAACTGTGCAAGGGGTAGAGCCCAGGCTGTTTAGCACAGTGCTTCTGAGGCAGGCCTAGGATACAAGCTGGACTCTGAGTGGCCAGTGCTCAACTGGGACTGGCAAATGCTGCCTTTTGATTCTCTAAAGCTTCTTTGGAACTATGTCATCTTGACATGTACCTCCAATGACTGGCACAAATCCCAATGGCTGATTAGTATTTCCCTGCTTCCCACTTTAACTGCACTTCATTGGACAATATCATCTATGCGGGCATCTGTCCCCTCTACACATCCTACTCGAGAAGTTCCTGTCAGGCAGGGATGGCTTACCGGCTGCTCACCTATGCCCCGAAACCCACAAAGGCTATGAGATCTAAGTTCCAGTGAGGCCAGTTTTCTCACTCGAGCACAATAAAGGCTGGAGGGCCCACCCTTCAGACTGTACCACAGCACGATGTCCACTTAAGCTAAAATGCTCACCAGTCTCATTGGGAGGTCACTGTTCTTCTAAGCCGTCCACAGCACCACATACACACACACACACAAATAAATAAGTGCAATACAAAACAGGCCTATAATCAGGAAGCAAAGGTGGTCATGGAATGACCAGAAGCATCTCTGCCCCTGGAACTCCAAGTTATTACATTTTGAGAAAAGTGGGTCAGTCTGTGGTTAATGTCTTAGGTCTGAGTCACCAAACAATGGTAACATTTACCACTGATGTGGGGTCATTTCTGAAGTTGGGAATATTCCAGAAAAAATAAAATGAGTATGTTCATAAGGAGCTGAGGGGCTGGTGGCTGAGACTATGTGCCGTGGGTGACAGAAAGGAACCTGGGCCTGCAGTATGCACTCAAGGATGTGCCTCATCTCCATCTTTCATTCCATCCCTCCCTCCCCAGAGCCAGAAGAGGTGGCCAGGAACCGCGAATGGCCAGGTCTGTTCGCACTTCCTGACCCCAGAGCCTCCTCACAGCAGGGGGCAGCTGCCGAGGAAGGGGCATGGGGGTGTCTTGTCCACACTGCACAGGAACAGAGCTTGGGGCCTGGGGAGAGGTGGGCAGTCACAAACGGACACTGCTCACCATGTTTATCCCATCTGGAAGACCCCGTGCGGCCCTCTTGGGAGGACAGGGCAGATGACTTCAATGGCTGCTGATATCAGCTTCTAACATCAAGAACCCCAGCGAGCACAACAGTGATCATGGGGCTTATCTGCGCTTCACATGTGTGTGGAAGCTTATCTGTGCCTCATGTGACTGTATTTATCTCACAAGCATGTGCTGTAGCTATAGTCGTGTTCATCTGCTCAAGAGCGTGGAAACTGAGGCCCAGGCCATTGAGTACACAGCTGGGAAGGATCGTAGCCAGGATGGCCATGTAGGCTGCCTCACACAAGCCACTTGTTCTTTCCACCCCACCGCACCCGGTCTGCAGGCAGGCTGTGTCCCAGAGTGGCTGCAGTCTGGCCTGCGAGAATGGCCGGCAGCTCTATCCGTGGCTTCCCAAGAGCTGGGCCAGAATTACCACAAGCATCTAGCAAAGTGCTGACAACAGCTGCCGGGTCCATGGGAGAAAACAACTAGATGGGGAGCCCAGGTGTCACATGACAATGCTCTCCTCCTCAAACTGAAAGGACCTGTAGACCAGCCCACCCTGCGGCAGGACCGGGACCTGTGGTCACCAGGAGCTCCGTGGGCTCCAGGGCATGAGCATCTCCTCGCCTCCCATCCTGAAGAGTACAGAAGCTTTTCAGGACAGCTGTGGAAACACACACACACACACATAAGTGTGTGCTTTCATACTCCCACACATATGTGCAGTTGCACACACAGTTGTTTTACACATAAAGCACATACAGAAACGTGGGTCCCACATGGGCAAGCACATTACACACACACAGCCTGATGTGCACATAACAGTCATGCAAACAACCCTGGAATTGACCTGTCCGGTGCCTTCACACACACTCCTCAGCTGACTACAATGCCACCATAAGGCGACTGGGCAGGGTGCCACCTGCAGATGAGAACCAGGGCAGGAAGACAAGAGCTGCGTGGCACCTCCTTGCACACAGGCTTCTGGGATCTTGGTGTCCAGAGAGGATTTAGGGAACACTGCCCTTTTCTTTTTTCAAATTCCTACAGAGCACAGGAGATGGCCCTACATCCCAGCACCTAAGAGACTTTGGCAGAGCCACCCAGGCAGTCTCAGGCCCCTCAGAGTGACAGGAGCTAGTTTTCCCATTTTTGTAGGAATGGAAACTGAGGCATAGAGACTCGACCTTGCTGACCTTCAACCTCAGAGACAGAGAGAGGACATGCCAGCTTCTCAGCTGTGAACATCTTCTGGAGTTGCAGCAAGCTCACCACCAAGGCACGCCCCCCACAGATCATCAGGGCTTCCCACAGGCAAAGGCAAGCCCATGGTCTGTCCTGCTAGCAGAGTGCTAGGTCCTGCCTCCCATCCTGAAGGGAATGGGGATGACAGAAAGAGTTACCAGAGCTCTGGGGACCCCTACTTGTTCTCTGTCAGTGGCATTTTTGTTCTCCTGGTATAGGATCACCAGGGCAGACAAGACCTGGGGACCTGCCAACCCACTGATGAGGGGCTTTCTAGCCAAGGGAGAAAGCCCAGAGTGAACTCTCTGAGATAAATTTGGAATACTCAGCCAGGAAGGAGGAGCAAAAGCAAGATTAAAACCAGAGGAAAGAGGACACGGTGGGGGAGGGTAATAAAAAGGAAAAGTTATCAAGCCACCAGGGACCCCCATGGAGATATCCTCCAAAGCTGTTTCTCAAGACCCAGGATACCTGAGGTGGCCTAAGAACGAGAAGAAAGTTGTCTGATGCAGGAAAGGAACTAGGAACCCCCTTCACCACCAGCTCCAGCACCCCCAGGCCAAGTGCAAGCTAAAAGCCTGTGGTACTTGAAGATTCTTCTGACTGTGAAGAACCTAGGTGATCCAAAAGAGTTGGGGAGTCCCTGAAGAAGGCCAGGGACCTCCAAAAGGAGACAGAAAGAAAGGGGAAAGGAAAGGAGGGTGGAGGGAAGAAGGATGAAGGGAGGAAAGACAAGGGCAGAGAGAAGACAGAGGGAAAGGTGTGGGAAGAGGCAGAAGAAGAAAAGGGCACTGGCTGAAGGAACACCCTATCTGTCCCACAGAGCCCTGCCTGGACATGGCCTCCAAGCTGGGATTGTAGGTCAGGGTACCGGGTCTCCCGGGGGAAAGCTAAGAAATGGATGTAAAATCAAAAAACAGAATGCTCGGGCTGGGGCCTGGCAAGAGGGTAGCCATTCACTCAGGGCTTTGGCCTGGGGAGTCAGCAGCTCTGCTCTTCTGCTGCTGAGACAGGTACCAGCAAACTAGCCATCAGTATTAGCTGTCCCCAGAGCCATTGATGGGCAGACTGAATAACCCCGCACTACAGCAAACGGTGTCCTGAGTGGAGGATATAATGCTTCTCTGGCCCACCAGGCACCACTCACCATCCCTGCTGGGTGGTGTGGGGACCAGGTTAGATCCTGATAGTCCCTGCTCTACTCAACAACTGTAACCCTGTACAGACTGACCCAGTGAGGGAATAAAGAAGGAGAAAGAGGCTTCCAGCCAGAGGCAGGGGCAGGCAGCGGGCATCAGCTGGCCTCGGCTAAGGGTGTGGCTATGAGGAGCATCCAGAAATATCCACAGGGTGGGGTGGAGAGGCAGTCTCCTGGCCAGCACCACAGGGCCAACCCCCAAGACATCATCATCAGAGAAGAGGCTGTGAGCTAGCCCCAGGAGGGGACTCTGCCACCACAGCTGGGTAGTCACAGCTGGAGAGGGCCCACAGCTCCAACCCTGCCACCAGAGAAATACACCCTGACAGGCACAGAGGGCTGCTACAGGAAGTTGGGTCCCCCTACCAACTGGACTTTGTAGAGAAAATGAAGGAGGGATAGAGGGAGGAGAGGGGAGGAGGGGGAGGGAGGGCCCAAGGATGTCCCTGTAGCCAGCTCACTGAGTCACAGGAAATTTAACCATTCAGTATCTGTCAAGTCTCACAAAACTTGGCCGGCTTTCCCCACAAATTATTGCAAAAAGCAGTCATGTGATTTGAGCCCACCAATAGCACATGGAGAAGATGACCTCAATTTCCAAATATTGGGGTCACGTTTCATTTCCCACCCCCCCCCATGTTAAGACTTTTAGCAGCTCCCAGTGCAATCTGACTTCTCTCTCACTCCTTCACACAATTGGCCAAGAAAGCAACAGAAGAACTGTGCTCACGGAAAACTCAGAAAACATCTGGCAGAGGGAGAGCAGAGCAGAGCAGGGTCGGTTTGCACTTTCTCCTGGCTTGCCAGAATCAAAAGTGGACTGCTGCCCCTCTGGCCATGCACTGAGAATGACTTCAAAGTGGGTCCCACTGCCGGATGGGGGGAAAGCCTCCTGAAGCCCACCCAGAAAAGTGGTTTCTTTACTTGCTTCTAAGAGTCTATTTTGCCCAAAGCAAGATGTCTAACACCATAGTCAGGATCCTGGCAGCCCCTTCCAAGTGGCCGCACCCTCAACAGCAAGGGGAAGAAGGGGTGAAGGGTGAAAAAGCATAGTGATGGGGTGAAGCAGAGAGGTGGGTGGCCACGGAGCAGGGCAAGGCTGGTGCAAACTGTTGATGCCAGGAATGCCCTACCTATGCTAGCGGTAACCCCAGTTTCCCTGGTGAGGATTGCTCTAAAGGATTCCCTCCTAAGATTCTAGGGAAACCCCACCAGATGGACTGGACAGGACTAAGTACGGGGGTGGGGAGGAGCGTGTGGGGGTTGGGGGAAGGGAGAGACTGACCCCATCTTCTCTCTCCTCCACACTTTCTGAGGGCCTCCATCACCCCTTACTTCTAACTGAACCCTGCAAAATCCAGATCAGTTGGTCCAAGTCCCAGTAGAGTGAGCATCATCCCATGCTCTCCTTCTGTCCCCCGAGGCCCAGAGACCCTCCCATTCCTACTCTTATTTATTCTGTACCCACTGGACACTAACGGTGCCAGGAAACAGGAGAAGAATATTGTAATTGGCCATGGAGCGTGGAAAATGATTCTCCCGCTAGTCCTGAAAGCACCAACTAGGAAGAGCCCTGTCACTGGCCAAGGGCTGACCATCCCATGTCGGCTGCAGCCACCCGCTGTTCTGCTGCCTGAACTCTTTGTAACAGCCTTCACCTCCCCTATCAGTGCATGCCTGGATGCCTTCCCACCATGGGCTATGGTGCTGAGCGATCTGGGAAGATTTATCCCACAGCTAACTAACAAAAGTGATGCTGAGAATAGCATTCCTGCCCAGACCTGAGCCTGGGAGTGCTGTAATGAAGACAGGGACAATCACTGCCTCCCCGCTTCTTCCCATTGGATCAGGGCTCCCTCGAAGGACCCATCCTGGCAGGAGGAGCTTCACATCTGCAGATCATCTGAGGCCCTCTCCTGGCCCGGTCTGCCGTTCATCCCATCTTTGGGCAGTAAGCCCAAGAAAACTACCTCTAAGGGATTAGGAGGATCGGGGTTAGGGTTGGCCTACTATCTCCCAGGTCTCCCCAGTGCCCCCTGAAGACTTGGTGGGGCCTGGAGATTACCCGTCCCCTGGGAAAGCAGAGAGTCAGCCCAGACAACCGGGCAAGCTGGAGGGTGTGTACCGAGGGAAGTCCAAAGCTGGGGATTCAAACTTTGGGATCCCCTCCACCCCAAGGAGTCCCCGAGGAATTTAATGGCCTTAACTCTAGGGGGCGGCCCTTCCCAGCTTTCAGAAGAGCAGTTCCTGCTGAAGGGCTGCGTGGGATGCAGCGGGTCGCCTGTGATGTGGGACAGGGAATATGAGGCTTGGGGACAAAAGTGTGACCAACTCTGCTCACATCTAACACGAGGCAGACTCTTCCTTGACTCGAGCGACAGCCCCACCCAGCTGGCCCGTTTGAGGAGGGGGCGGTACACCGCGGGGATGGAGTTGGCCAGGCTCCCTCTCCCGGGCCCCCAACGAATGGTATTCGTTGTCTTGCCCGGTGCATTCCACAGGCCAAGGGGGAAAGTTCTGCAAGGCACGGAGGAGGCGGGCGGTGAAGGCGCCTGAGATGACAGCGGCGCGGCGGTTCCGCGCGCATCCTGCAGTCCCCAAGGCCCGGTCCCCCGGCCCGGGAGCGCTCTTACCTGCGCGGCTCGGAGGCGGCGCCCACAGCAGCAGCAGGAGTAGGAGCAGCGGCGGGGACAGCAGCGGGGCGCCTGGGCGCGCAGCTTTCCAGCGGGTGTGTACGTCCATGCCGGCGGGGTGCGCGAGCCAGGGAGCGGGGGGCGCACGCGATGCACGGGGACCAGAGACACGGCCCAGGTGGAGGACGCAGAGGGGAGCGCGACAACTTCAGGGAGTCATAGGAAGCTCGGCGCCCGCCCGATCTTCCCCGCGGCGGTGGCTGTCCTGGAAGGAGCGGCAGGCGCGCTAGCCCACGGCGCGGGGATCCGCTATGGCCCGGGACGGCCGGGACCCCCTCGCTGGCTGCTCGCGCGCTCCCTGTCCTTCTCCTTCTAGTCCCGTGGCCTCCTCGCCGCTGCGGCCCCGCGACCCGCTCCCCGTGGGCGCTTCGCTGGAGTGAGGTCCTGAGCCAGCCGCAGGGACGAGGAGTGCAGACCTCGCCTTCGGCTCCGAGCACTTTTTCCCCCTCGCCCTCCCTCCCTTACTGCTGGCAGACACCGCGGAGGCTGTCGATCCCCAACGCCCGCAGCAAATCAGAGCCTGGCGCCCGGCTCGGCAAGGCCGGCCCCCGCCTCCCACTGGGCGCCGCGGGCGAGGGGGTGGGAACAGCGGGCGAGTCGCGGCGAGGAAGGGGCTGGCCCGGGGCGGGAGCGGACGTGGGACGGGGGCGGCACCCCCGTTTTCTCTCCCGGCTCTGGGCGGCGGCCTCCGGAACCCGATGGCCCACCCTGGTCCTCGATTCTTCCCGCCTCAGGTACCCCGACCTGGCCAGACTCCAAGAACCAGCGTTGAGGAAACCCCCGCCCCGAAGTCTGCTCGCTTGAATTCAAAAGAGAGAGAGTTCGCACTACCACGCGGAACTTTCTCTTTAAGGAGGAGTTCCGAGAGCTCCTCTTCTGGGCGGAGACTCAACTTGCAATTCAGCCAGAAGGGGCTCCCTAGACTGGCCGGTCAACCCAGCCTCGAGGACCCGCCTTCCGTCTCTCCCCTAACTAGATTGTCAAGGATGCCCAGAAGGGCCTCAAGTGAACATGGGGTAACCAAGTTATTAATCGGGTGAAGAGTATTCTCAAATCCCACCCCACCCTCTTCCTACTGTCCCTGGTGGCCCAGCCACTTGGAAGGAAAAGGAAGCCAAGGGAGAAGCCCCCTTCCAGAACAGACCGCTGGGGAAGGGAAAGGGGGCTTCCAGCTCCCCAGCCACTGCAGAGGGAGAGATGTTCTTTCAGACTTTTCCCAGCCCAGGAGTTCCTGCTAAAGTTTGACTCACTGCCCTGCCCAGGGTTTGTTTAGAAAGAATCAGAGTGAATTCAGAAGCCTTTCAGACTCAGAGCCATTGCCGCCTTTGAACACATTGCAGCTGGAGGATTTGGGAGTGATGGGGACCTGACTGGGACTCCTCTCTCCTGTGAGATCTTCAGGTCCCTGTGAGATTCCCTAAATGTCCTTACTTCTCATCATTCTCCAAGCAGGAGGGCATAGACAGCCAGAGGGCAGAGGCAGGCAGAGGGTAGAGGCAGAGGGCAGAGACAGTCAGAGGGCAGAGACAGAGGGCAGAGGCAGGCAGAGGGCAGAGACAGTCAGAGGGCAGAGACAGAGGGCAGAGGCAGGCAGAGGGCAGAGACAGAGGGCAAAGGCAGGCAGAGGGCAGAGGCAGAAGGCAGAGAAAGAGGGCAGAGGCAGAAGGCAGAGAAAGAGGGCAGAGGCAGGCAGAGGGCAGAGGCAGCCAGAGGAGTTGCTGGGATGAGCTGTGCTCTGGTCTTGAATCTGGATGTTGGTGGCTAGTACCGACTCAAGTCAAGCTTTGCTTCAGTATGGGACATACCCTATAAGGGACTTCACACAGTGCACAGAACAGACAGAACAGACGAGGAGGGCTGGTAATGTAGCTCAGGGCCTGTGCAAGAAGGCCCTAAATTCCATCTGCAGCACAGGGAGGGGAGAGGGAAAAACAAGCATGAACGCACAAGCAAGCAGACAGATTCAGGCACGGAACAGTAAATGTTGAAAGTCAACTTGTATAGTTTGTTAGGAAGTATTTATGTAATTGTGTGAGTTGTGTAAATGACAGTGATATGTGTGTATGAATATATACACATGTGTGGGCATATGCTGTGTATACTATGTGCATGTTGTGTGCAATGTGTGCATACATTTGTGTGTGTATATATATGAGGTGTGAGTGCATTATGTATAAGGTATACACATGCATGTGTGTAACAGGTGAGTGCATGTGAGGTATGTGCATGTGTTCACATGTGTGTTACATATGCTGTGTACATGCATGTGTGCTTGTCTGTGTGTTGATTAATCTGGGACTTCTGATCCTCTCTGTCCCATGCACCTCACTGAATGAAAGTTTCCCTTTGGCACTCCATCAGCCCCTGCCACAACCCTTTGATCTGGAGTGGCCCCACACCTACCTGCAAGAAAACTAGCCTCTCCCTGTGGACAAGGAGTGCAGACAGAGGTCAGCAGCCTGGTTATCAGCAGGCAGTGTGGCCTTTCCAATTCCATCCTGGAGAATGGCTCACTTTCCTCCAGGCACATTGTGGGACGGGCCATCCCTGGGCTGGTGGTCCTGGGTTCTATAAGAAGACAGGATGAGCAAGCCATGGGCAAGCAGCGTGCCTCCATGGCCCCTGCATCAGCTCCTGCCTCCAGGATCCTGACTTCCTTTGATGATGAACAGTGTTATGGAAGTGTAAGCCAAATAAACCTTTTCCCTCCATTTGCTTTGGTCAAGGTGTTTTGTCACAGCAATAGAAACCCTAAGGCACACATTTTATCCTGAGGAGGAAGCCACACAGTGACAGGCAATGCAAAGTCTCTAATGGAGTCCAAGCCTGGATTTGGGGAAAATGAGTTCCTATCTCACCAGAAACTCAGAGAAAGTTCTCCCAACTGGGTGCCTTGGTGTAGGCCCAGGGTGGTAGGAGAGTGTGCTACCATTCCATTAGTGAGCTCCCCGGGGTGTGAAAAGCTCAGTCATCTATGAGGCTTTCACCAAGCTCAGCTGACACCTCCCCATCTCCAACCTGCATCAAGCCCACATAACAAGAAAGATCATCACTCTTTCCATCTATATATGAAGATGCAAGTCAGAGGGGGTAAGGGGCTTCCCAGAACACCAAATCAGCAACTCACTATGACAAAGACAAGACGAGTACCCAGTCCCTGCAGCTCACAAAGCGTAGGCTTCTTATCTTTTCATGCTACACAGACCCAAAACACCTGCCTCCTGCAGGCGCATCCTAGACATCCTGCTCAGTCATGGACAGACTCATACCCAGAGTCTTCCCGTACCCATTGGCATCTTGTTATAATGGAGAGTCCTTCTCTACTTTATAGTCTGTTTGCCAGCATGATTCTAGGCTCTAGGGAGTCTTCAGGAAGGAAGCTGCCTGTGGGCCCCATCTACACCAGCCTGCAATGTTGCCCCAGGACTTATGGTCATGGGAGTGGTCCTGGGCTTGCATCTTTCTCTTGCCATCTTGCCTGGCCCTATGCATCTGCTAATGGCGTCCCAAAGTGGAATGGTTAACCTGAATCCAGTGTCCCCTGCATGTCCCAGCCAACCATACATGCCATTACCCTCTGTTGTAGAAAACAGTCTTCTGAGCAAAACAGCTGCCATTATCATCAGGTCAGCTGTACCTGCTTGCAGGAGTCTGTTCTGATTAGGCTTTTGGACTGTTGCTATGCTCTTATAGAAGAAGGGGGTAGGAAAGGTCATGGGATCTTTGCCTGAGACTCCAGGGGAAGGAGAAGCAAAGAGGAAGCTCTGAGGGGTGGTGGATGCTTCCCTTCTCCGAGCATACAGACTATCCCAGGGAACCACTGCCCTCAGGCCCATCACAGGCACGGCTCTGATGGCCCTACCACAGGGCACAGGTCTCTGTGGCTCTGCAGTAGATGCAGAAATTCCTGGCTAATCTGTGGCTCCGTGCTATGGCTGGAGATAGTCACACCATCATGGATGCCTTGTGTTTGCCCACAGAAGCGCTCCATCCGTACGTCCTTCAGCTGACAGAGGCCAGGCCAGGCCACAGCTGCACATGCCACTAACTGAAAGACCTGGGCGTCTAAGCTCCCTCTCTGAGAGGCTTGTCACCTGTGAACCAGGGTGATGAAGCTGATGCTGGGATTCCCAGAGGCTCAGGTGAGAAGGTAGGTGGTAGATTTGGGATGGAGGGGCAGGGTAGCCCTGGATTTTCCCTCTGTACCCAGGCACTCCCTGCACCAAGCTGTTTCCATGTCCTGTCCACAACTGGCTTCTTCAGTCTAGGCTGGCTAGCCTTTCCCCACCAGTGCCAAACAAGCCTTTAGAGATGATGGGATTTCCAGGCAAAACAGCTCAGGAGACACTAGACTGACTTTTGGCATGAAAAGCAGGTTTGCAGGGAATCAGACGACAGCGTCCTGAGATGCGTTTTCCAGACAGTGGCAGCTGGCGCACAGATCATCTCCTGTAGACTGTTTCACAGAGCGGGCTTGAGACTACAGGCCAAGGAAAACGTCCGTTGGAGAAATTCCTGTTTGTCTCTTTAAGAACTGTCTGCAGAGGTGGAGATAGTGGCCCTACTGCAGAGGACTGTCCCTAGGATCAGTGAAGTCACCTAAAATCACCTAAATTCCTGCTTGTCTGATGACCATCCCACACAAGGGCCTGATCTCATCAGCTCTGGCACACAAGGCTGAATGGGCACGTGGTCAGGGTTGTAGGCAGCCCATGCAGAGCCAGCCTGGTCCTGTGGGAAGTCTGGGGATGTGGAGAGTCCTAAGAGCAGGAGGCCTTCTCGCACCTGCATCCAGAAAAAGATTGCTGGCTCCTTTAAACAGCCACATTGAGGAAGGTGCACTGATTAGTTCTTGTCACCTTGACACAAACGACAGTCATCTAGGAGAAGGAAACCTCAGTTGAGGCGTTTCCTCCATCAGAGTGCCCTGTGGGCACACCTGTGTGCCATTTTCTAGACTGTTGATTGATGTTCAAGGGTGGTGCCATCCCTGGGCAGGTAGTCCTGCGAGATATAAAAAGGACAGGTGACTATGAGACTGGGAGTAAGCCAATCATCAGTGTTCCCCCACGGTCTCTGCCTCAGGCCCTGCCTTCAGGTTTGAGTCCCTCAGTGATGGACTGTGGTTGGGCTTGTAAGCCAAATAAACCCTTTCATCCCTAAGTTGTTTTTGGTCATGGCGTTTATCACAGCAACTGAGAAGCAAAGTAGAACAGAAACAAAGGAGAGCTGACTAGGGGTTGGAAGGCAGGTCAAGAATGGCAGCAATGTCCTGGAACTCCAGGGAGCAAGGGCTGCAGGACCCACAGGTAATGCACAATGTCTCCTCAGACACTGTCCATTACAGCATGCCATCAGCCAAGAATCATGTAGCCCTTTACTCCTATGTGGGACCCACCCCCTTTGCAAAGCAGAGACCACAGATGTAGGAACCAGGACCCAAGAGAATCAGCATGGAAGAAGGGTGGGGTTCTACCATCTCTGCTACTCTCCCCACTAGCACTTCCATACACACCTTCCTGTGCACAGCTACTGATGATTGCCCAGTTCAGCCCTACTAGCTGAGCATTCCCTGTGAGAGATTCAAAGACAACTACTACTATTTCAAAGATGGCCAAGCTGGGGCCTTGTGGGATCCAGCGATCTTGGACAGCACTGTGTACCTGCCCAGGTCTATGATAACACCTATTGTTGCTAATGGCCGGGTTTTGTGTTCTTCTCTCCCAGCAGCCACTACTATGTGCACACAGCTTAGCTCTAGGCAAGCCTCTCAAAAATGTCTCATCTTCAAACCCTGGAACTCTTCTGAGCAGGGCACCAAGAGGTGTCATGGATTTCTTGTCCTACCTATCTTCCCACCATCTGATGTTTGCTGAAGTCACCTTATAAGGGTCCCCAAAGTACAATGAGCTCACCGTGAGCTCCCCCAGAGCTGAGATGCATCTTACATGATTCTTGGTTCTGAGGTCAACTGAAAAATAGGCAGGTGATGTTGTACCAAAGCCTATGGTGATCTCATTTGAATCCAGTATGTTCTTCACCCTGGGGCCTTGGGGTAACCGGGCCAGGCAAGCACCCAGATAGGGTGGATGCTCCCCCACTCACTGGCAGAAGCAGCTAGCTTTGCTCTCAGAAGTTCTAGTCCAGTGGCAGCACTGAGGCATCACGGGCTGCCACCCAGACAAATCTGGAACTAAAAGCAGCAAAACCCACCCTCTCCAGCCCAGAGACCGCAGGTCAAGATTGGTGTGCGTCAGTACCATCTGCCTTCCAGAGGCGCTTGGAGGGCCTTCTACACCTCCTCTGACCCCGCTGGCAACGGGTTTCTCTGACAGTGTGCCAAAGTCCATCTTGGTCTCCACACCACCTTGTCTGCTTTGTAAGTAACCTAGGTCTCACTAGCAAGAACATTTGTGACAGACATGTGCAGCCCAAGATGCCCCTCCCACCATCTCAAGGTCTGTAACTGAATTGCATCTGCATAACCCATGTGCAAATTAAGTCCCATTCACAGCATCTGGGCTTCGATGCAAACACAGAGTTTGGTACCACTGGTAAACCCATTACAGCACCAGACACAGTAAGACAGGCATCTGTGCCCCAAGCCCTCTAGGCCATCCATTACCTTTGGGCTCCACAGCTGTGTCCTGAAACAAAGGGCAGATAGGGGCTGCAGTGCAGCTGGCTGCCAGGGCAGACACCACCCAGCTTCCTGTGCCCTGAGAGCCTGTTCCCAGCAGGAGGGCTCAGCTGGCAAAGGGACTGGCCACTGGGCTGAAAGCAGTGTGCAGTGGCAGGGCTGCCAAACTCCAACTGGGACTGTTGGTTTTTCCAGAAGGCTGTAACTTTATTTGTTTTCATTTTGAGTATTAAACCAATGTTTTTAATGGAAATATCTGCCCTCTTAGACTTTCTTCCATAAGAGGAAATTTAAAAGGGGGGATCTAGCCTTTAAAACCAAACTCTCAACCTAGAGTGTCACACAGAAGCTGAATTCACTTGTTCCTCAAAGTCATTAAGCTTGATTCATAGAGAGGAGGATGTATGAAATCAGGAGATGATGGGAGAGAGAAGCAGGATGAAAACGGGGAGGATGGTGATATTGGTGATAATTCAGCACAACCTACCTAGCCCCTTAAAATGTAGTGTGTGCACACGGGCACATGTGTGAAAGTACATGTGTTTAGGTGCACATGCTTGTGAATGATGGGTGTAATGTGAAGACCAGAAGTCAACCTTGGTGTCGTTCTTTAGGAGACAATCATCTTGTTTTGCCTTTTCGGTGCCTGTGGAGACCAAACAAGGGCACCAGGAGCCCTGGAGGGGAAGACAGTGCCCATGTGCCATCCTATGTGAGTGCAGGAAACCAAACTCCACAAAGGTGGTATGTGCTCTTAGCCACTGAGCAATCCTCCAGCTCCATACCCAGCCATTGTTGGTGTGCTTTAGAGAGTAAAGCTCATGGCCCCATACTTACAGGCAAGCGCTTTGCTGATTGAAATATCTACTCAGTCCCAGTTACCCCATTTGATCCTCATGTGAACCATAGCAAAAGAACATTTGCGACCTTCACAGACACTCAGAGCAAAAGGCTTTCCAGGTGGAGATGCAGGATCACACCGCCAACATATGTCCTAGGGTGTATGCCTGTGCAGTCCACCTCCGGGCAGACTGGGTGAAGGTGACTCTCAGCATGAGGCACAATGGCACAGGTTTGAAGTGAATGGGGTGCTGACGTGGGGAGGGGCACCTCTGGTGGCTGACCATGGAGAGGGCCACATCACCAGTCTGTGACAGCAGTCTTGCCTAGGAGAAAGTTCTGGAAAGATGTAGCTGAGCTAGCCCATCTTGGATTGGTTAGCGGGGTCCACATGCCTTCGAGAGTATCCTCAAAAGAAGGAGGCAGAAGATAATTAACAAACTTGTGATGACAGCAGAGCCAGTTGGGGTGATGCTCGCACTAGCCATGGGATACCTGGAGGTGCCATGCCATTGGAGCCTACAGAGGGAACACGGCACTGCATGCCTCCACCCAAAATTAGGCTGGTGGCCTCCAGACCTGGAAGAGAACGAGCTTGCTTTTAAAGCTACCCAGCCTGTGGTATTTTGTAATGGGAGACCCAGAACGCTTGAACACTGCCCCTCTGAAGCCTACTGGCCAAGGGCACAGCCTTGGTATATCAGAGTGTATCAGAGATGGTGTCAGCTGCGAGGGGCTGGGCATGTGGGGAGAACCAGGGATCCAGTGGCTGATGACCCAGTAGTAACATCCTTCAGGCATCTCTCCTATAAGAAGCTGGATCAAGGAAGAGGTGCAGGGCCTCGACCACTCCCTAAACAGGTGGGGATACAGCCAGGAAAGCCTGTACACCTGCTGCACCAACCCAGTACGTACCAAGGAAGAAGAGGATACAGAGCAGGCAGGTCTCCCTCTGGTCCTAATGAGGAACAGGTCAACCCTATGTGCCATCTTCCTGACAAACTCAAGCCAGGGTTTCTGGTATGTTTTAGTTAGGTTTCTATTGCTGTGATAAAACACCATAACCAAAAGCACTTGGGAGGAAAGGGTTTATTTAAGATTACAGCTTGTCGTCCAGCATGAAAGGTCATCAGGGCAAGAATTCAGGTAGGAACCTGAAGGCAGGAACTAAAGAAGAGGGACACTGCTTACTGGCTTGTTCTCCATGGCTTGCTCAGCCTCCTTTCCTAAATAACCCAGGATGCACCATCCATAGTGAGCTGGGCCCTCCTACATCAACCATCAGTGAAAATGCAGCACAGGCTTGCCCATAGGCCAATCAAATGACTCTGCATCGTGTCAAGTTGACATAAAACTAGCCAGCATGTGAAACAGGAGAGGTTCTGACCAGAGCATTGTGCACAGAGTAAAAACACAACTAGAAACCCTGAGGGTCCCAGCAGCAGGAGCCGTCCCACCATGCCAAGGACCTGGGCAGTCTGCAACCAGAAGCACAGGTAGCATGGATACAGGAAAAGGAGTAGGCCTCAGGGAGACTTGCAGGATAAGGTTGGGAGCAGATGAGAAGGCTGCTCGGGCCTGTCCAGCTCTAGTGCCCTTCCAAACATCGTGTGAGACCTTCACCCACCCACATTCACATCAGAGAAGGTTAGGCTTAGCCCAGTGTTCAGTGAGTTTCTGGGAGATGCCAGACATCAGAAGTGTCTTCTGGTCACTTCTGAATGGCTAGAAGAGGTGGCAGAGGCATGTACAAAAAGAAAAGAAGAAAAAAAAGCAGAACACAGTCTCCATAGAAGCTGGATAGGAAACAAGCAGGGAAGGGTGTCCTGATTATCTGTCATAAGGAGTGTGGGTGGGCACAGACATTCAGTTGTGGCCTTGACCTCATTTGGAAGAAGGATGGTTACAGACATCACTGGAAACTCACATAATCATGATGACATTGGCATGGATAACACAGGTGGCACTAAATCCACTGACAAACGTCCATATGAGAAAAGCACAGAGGAGAGACATGAAGAAGGGATGATAGGCCAAGCAAAGATGGGCTAGGCAGGATGTGCTGAGACCAGGAACTTGCAGACAGACAGAGCTGGCCCTTCCAGACCTGCAGTTCTATTTGACCTCCAGAACCACGTGAGAATATACTGGTGTTGCCTCAGTCCCCAGGTGGTACTGTTTTGTCACAGCAGCTTTAAGACACAGAATCTCTGCACAGTAACTTTTCCACCTGATCCACTTGGCCCTGAAGACCTAAGACTCAGGGCTGGGAGAGGCCAGCTGGATTCTCACTTGCTGGAAGGTGTGATGGCTATCTGCTTTGCCTGTTGCCCACCCCTGTTCTTATGATTCGGACAGTTTGCCTCCCAAGCACTGTGCTCTCAGATACCAGGTACCCATCAGTGGCCTCTCAGGCTCAAAAATGCTGGCACTGCAGCCTAAGCTCACCATGACATCCATTCTGCATTCCTGTTCCACCTCTGAGTTAGGAAAATCGAAGTCTTTTGCCAAGGAAAATGTAGCAGAACATTGGGTAGCGAGTGTTAATGAGACCCTGGGCTTGGGCATCTCCGGATGATGCTGCCCCTGCGGAGGTGCTCTCATTTACTAGGGCACCCAGCCAAAGTCCCTTTCCATTTAGGAATCCCCCATTCTCTTTGAAGACTATGGGTTTGGGCCAGTTTGGAACCCTGGGCTCTAGCTCCTTGCAGGAAAATTAAAGCAGCCCACAGATGGTGCGTGCTGGCATTGATTTGGTTCTTTGTCAACAAGGAGGTTGGTTTTAATGAGAAGCAGCGGATCCAGGCTGCAGACTTTCCACTCCTGCAGGTCTCAACGGCGGCAGCCTGGCTTCCTAGCCCAGGTGGGAAGCTGCAGACTTCATGGATCTCAAAAGCTGAGGGAGGGACAGACGAAAGTGGACACTCGGCATTTAGCCTCCAGCCTTTCCCACAGCTGGCCTGCTGACTCCTCTGCTGGCATTCCTATCCCCCTGTGGTTCCTCTCCCTGCAAATCTGAGGTCCAAGTCTACCTCCTTCCTTACCATGCCTTGCTCAAGAGGGGGGTAAAAGAGAGCACTTCCTGAGAGCCTGTCACTCCTTGGGCAATGACTTGATTTCCTGGTCTGTGACATGAGAACCAATAAGATTGTCACAGGGAGGTCTGTACTGCTCAGGGTGAAAACCTTGGTCATCTGAGGAATCCAGACACTAGGAACAATCTAATGGAAGCCCTTACTCCACTATCCAAAGACCAGAACATCTGGGCTGACCCTCTGCTTTGCTCCTGCAGATCCTGAGAACCCTAACATGACCCAGCTATTAGTCAAATTCTTCCTGCTTTCTGCTGTAAGGAAGCAGTGGTATTGGCCATTGATGGCTGATGCTGTTACCGGCTACATCCTGTGATATCATTTGATGGCTTAAAAAGAGGCATGGCAGGACTGTGGACAGCTGGCTGTGAGCAAATGGGGCAGTTGAGGCCTTTGTCCTTAGTCATTAAATCTTCCCCAGTATGTTCCTGGTTGCTGATCTTGCTCTCCTCCTTGAGGCTGGGGAGGGATGACATTTTCCTTGCCACCTGGCAGGGAAAGCTTCCCCCCCATCTTCTTCAAAGCTGGGATTTCCTGAGAGGCGGCCATCTGTTTTCCTCAGACACTATCTTCCTCACCAGCTGCCTGCTGATAGATATCTGGAGGGTTTACACGTGGAAGAAGAATTGCTCTACGTGGGCCAGGAGGAGAGAAGACAGAATGGAGCAGTGAAGCAGGAGATTATTCCCCTCTACCCCACATGTGTCAGGCCCTGCATGGCCATTCCCAGGGCCATTCATCTCAGGGCCCCTGAAAAGCTCTCCTTACCTTAGAAGAGTCCCCTTTACTGTGAATAAAGCCCTTGTTGGCCTGGCCACACCTCACCTTCCCATCCAGGCCTCCCAGATGCCCTCTTGGGAACCAGAAACAGGTTCTTAGCAAAGGCCCAGCAATACTTCAGAGTATGGCCACATTTGTGTCAAATCAGGGATGGTAAGGCTGGCACTGGAGGGTGAGTAGTTCAAAGCCAGTGCCTCAGGCCAGCATTCAGTCAGGCCAAGGAGGCTCCTGCTGGCATTACAGCCTGTAACTGAGGCTCACCAGGCTAAACACCCTCTCTCCTGACCCCAGCAGGGGCTGGAGCTGTACTCAACAAAGGACTGCACTGTTGGCCTTCCTTCAGACCATCCACCAGACATCCTGGATACAAAACACATTATTTTGTTTACTTTTTGAACAAATTAAAGCAATTAGCAATGGTGGGTTGAAAGTTGGGTCGACTGATGATATTTGGAGAGAGCAGGGATCCTGTTTGTCTGAACATCACTGGAAAAGGCTAAGGATCTGAATCTTTCGTTCCCACATTGTTTGCAGTTTACACAATATGGTCAGACACGTTTTGTCTTCCATCAGAGTAAACCAGCAAAGAAAACATGGAAGGCTTGCAGAAGTCAAGAGTTGCCCACATCATGGCTGTGTGTATGGCTAAGCTAAGAGCTCAAGGTTCCTCGTTCCTGGCTCCATTCCTGTTTCCATACAGGCAGGCAAGTTCCTAAATTAAAAAAAAATTACAATAGGCTACCAAGAACAGATCCTGAGAATGGAGCATTCCGTCTGTGTTGGGCACTGTGCAGGCCCTTGATACCCAACGCCACACATGATTCTGTAACAGCCCTGCATCCCTGGAGCTGGGAATGTCCTCCCTGCCATGCTGTGCTGAGGCAAAACCAGAGCTGGGGGAGGATAGGGAGTGTCGGGCTGGATTTGGACTCGGTCTCCACAGCTGGGCTTTGGTATGTCTTTACCCCTATGTTAGATGACTCACTAGCTCTTCACTGAGACCACTGGCGGCTGGATTCAGGATTCATCACCCTATTGCTTCCTGTAAAGGGAAGCACAGGATCCTTCTCAGGGTGAGGGGTGGGTATGAATTTGGGAGAATGCCTTTGCTAAGAGACAGGCTGCCTAGGGAGGCCTGGAGCAAGGAGGGTCAGTGATTGCATAATCTGGATAGCTGACCTATTTCCCCATTCCTAGGCTGAGCTTACTGTTCCAGAAAGCCCACGTTCCCCCCCCCCCCCTCACTGCCAGGATGAGTGAGTCTGTCCACAGGAAAGTCTCCATCACCTCAGTGTCCATGAGCAATTACTGTCCAGAGGGGGCCAGGAGGGATGGAGACAGCATCTCTCTGTGCAGAGGGCGAGTCCCCAGACAGGCCTCACCCTAGCCCATGGGCAGAGCCAGCAGTGACTAAAGGGTGTGTAGGCACAGTGATTCTGAGGTAGGTGGGCCACAAGTGGGGGAGGCTGGTTCAGAATGGCACAGGACACAGGCATGCAGGGCCAAGACGAGCAATGGTTAAACCCAGTGCCAACATCAAGCTCCAGTGTTCAGCACGTCTAAGGCAGCACAGCAGCTATGCAGCGGTTTCTGTGGCAGCCACAGAAATAGAAGCTCCGAGAGGCCATACAGCCAGTGGGGTTTCTGGACCCATTCTTTCTATGAGGTTTGAAGACATCCTCCACCCCTAGTTCTGATGAAAGAGACTCAGAGAGTTTAAATGTGCAAACATATAACACATCCCTCTATCACTGGCTAGGGGAGGGCTTCTTCCAACCTTCTGGGAAACAGATGAGCCAGTTCCTATAGGGCCATGCTGACATATCAGATGACCTTGGTAATCTCTCTTTCCCCTCTAACCTGAGCTTCTGCCATAGTGGATTCTGGCAAGGCAAGGAGCAAGCGTGTGCTATGAAACTCTCTCAGCTCCGCACACGGGAGCATTCTGCAACCTCAGCTGGAAAGTGTGGGCAGACCCTTTACTGCTACCTGAGACTACACGCTAGACCAACTTGGTGGCTCTGTGTCTGTGCTGTAAGATGAGGTGTTGGCTGAAAAATACCCTCAGCTCCACAGACAGTTGTAATGGAAGTGACTTTCAGAGGTTGGGGGCGGGGGACAAATGAGCTGGCAGGAGACCGAGGGGCCAGGTCCTTGAAAATGAATCACATAGGGTAGGTAGGAGGTTGGGGCAGCCTCTTCGTTTGTCCATGACTTCTGTCTGCTCTGGTTCATTTGAGCTCTGGAAAATTCATCAGCGTCACCCAGAAGAGGGCTGGGGATGCCTAGCTGTCAAAATCTGGTTCCTCTGACTGCTTTTGATTGGAGACCCTGCTCCCCTAGTCTTGTGCTTCTGTCTGTGAACCTTCTCAGTTAACTATAGAGTCCCCATTGGACTCTAGTCTAGGGCCAGCCTCTTCCAAGTGACCATATTTGGGTGGCAGGTGATGGTGGATTATTTAGGTCCCTGAGAAGTCACTAGCTCTCTAAGAGGCACCAGCTGTGGTACTGGATGTTATGGCCACAGCATGGAAGGAGGCACAGCACTTGCCTTTGAGAAGCTTGAGTTTGGTAGCAATAACCCTCTTTTCAACAATGCAATGGGCACATAGGGAGAGGAAAAACTGTGAAGCTGCAGAGGGACCGAGTAAAGAGAGGGAGAAAAGAGAAAGAAAAAGGAAGGAATGAGAAGAAAGGAAGGGAGATGGCTCAAGGACTGACGGGATGTGCTGAGTGGATGCCTGGATACAAGGATTGAAAAACAAAAGTTCAAATTGTGAGCAAAGTGAAGAGGGCCTCCTGAGAGCCACATGTGGACCATCAGAAGACAGGAATCAGTCTGTCAGTCAGAGGGTCTTATCTGCCATCACTAGGGTGAGTTCTTCCCCTAGCTGTCTTTAAGATGCATTAAAAGCATGAGTTAGCCTCCTTGTCATCCCTGGCTCCTCAGGGCTGAGTACAGGGGCCCGACTAATGGAGTTCTGAGAGAGGAAGTACAAAGCTTGGTTCACAGGCTCAGGCAGAACCACGTGCAGCTGCAGGCGCCATATTTCAACCTGTGTTCCCAAGGCTGCAGCCTGCCTGCCTGCCTCCAGACCCACTCCCTGTCTTCAGCCTCGCCCTGCTGCATCTGTTGCATCTGACCAAATGAAAGATCTGTACGTCCTTACAGCAGGCTTCCTGGCCTCAGTTCTGTGAACATTTGGGTAGCTGGCTCCGCATGAGGCACCCTGGGCCACACAAGATGATTGGTGACCTCCCTGGCCTCTGCCTAGCCAACGCTGGTGGCAAACACCCCACCCCCACCCCGGCAGATGTTTCTGCACACATCCTTGAGCAAAACTACCCTCCATTGAGGACAACTGATCTACATAAGATGTCGACTTCTTCAGGCCACACAAAACACACAGTATGCCTTGGTCTTTGGGGGACAGTGACCATCACAGCTAGTATGTTCCTTGGGCCCATACCCTCAAAGGGTCTAAGCCTTATCTGGAAATTGCAGAAGTTTTAAAGGATCTGGGGATGCACGGTTTGGGCTTAATGGCTGTCAGGGATCTCTGTGGCCACTACCTGGCTTTGTGGTGTGGGGTACAAAAGTCACAACAACAGAACTCAGCCGGCAGGTAAGAGCTCTTGCAGCCAAGCCTGGGGACCTGAGTTTGATCCCTGGGACCTACATGGCGGAAGGAGAGAGCCAATCCCCGCACATTATCCCCTGACCTTCACACGGAGATGTGGAATAGGAAAGGCTCACAGATGCCAGGCGCCAGGCATCAGCTCAACTGGAAACATCCAGCACCTACCAGGTGGAAGATCCAGAGGTCATCAAACAGTGCCATGGTATGTACATGTGCGTGCCTATGGACACAGTAAATAAATGAAGAAGAAATAAGGAAGGTAGGTAGGAAAGAAGGAAGGGAGGGAGGGAAGGAGAAGGAGGAAGAAGGAAGGGGCAGCAAGCAGTAACAAGAATAATGGGCAGGGAAAGGTGTAAGAGAGCTTTGGATTTCATGTTGTTTCTATGTCATATTCTTTTGGATTTCCTGCCCCGCCCCCCTACCCTTGTCATTTGAAAGATAGAAACCCACTAAGTTTGGAAGCCCCACCAACTCAGGCCATAGGGGCCATAAGTTTGTTGGTCCCAGTTTTAACCCAATTCTCTCTTTTGTAGACAAGCCAAGCGGACTGGTCAGAGGCAGGATCCACATGTGACCCCTTGGGAGCTGCTTCAGGACTGGCCCTACAGCTGTGGCCTGCAGACCTCACCCACAGGCAGGGCTGTGCACTGTGACCCTGGGGTCACCCATGGGGTCAACCATGTCTCTGTACAGTGGAAGCTCCAGCTCTCTCCCAACCAGGGCAGGAGTGTGTGGGAAGGAGGGACTGCCCTGACGGGAAACCGCTGGGTTAATTAGTGACCAAGGTTAATCCCACTCTGTGAGAAACACCATCCCTTTTCGACAGCAGGGCCACCTCTGAGCCTGGCTTATCAGTGTCTGGCCACTCCACATGTCAGGCAGCAGGAAAGATAATTCCAGTGCAAGCTTGGGTGGGTAACTGGGAAGTGGGAGTTCCCAGACCCTTCTCCACAGCTACTCCAATCTTCCCTATTGCCCAAACCTTTCTCGGATGCCTCATCCCAAGAAGCCTGTCCTCCATAGAGCAGACATCCTATTTATAGCTCAGCCCATCCACATATCTCTCCTTCCAAGCTGGTACTTGTAGTTAGAGCAGAAAGAGCCACAACCAAAATTGCTGGACTGCATCTGAGGTGCTGAAGCTCAGATGCAATTAGTGTCCCAGTTTGGCAACAGCCTCTCTTTGTCTGAAGGCATGACATGTTGGTTGCAGGCAAGGGTGGAGCCTTTGAAGCCATTTGTGCAAGTGCTGCATGGCAAGGCAAGCATGTGAAGGTGGCCTTCAGGGAACTCGGCCGGTGAAAAGCCAGGCCATCCCATCCCAGGGACCAGCACCCACAGCTAAATGTTCTGATCAATGTTCTGAAGAAGGCACAAGCTCTTTCCCCAGCTTCCAGGTTTATAGGAGGCAAAATATGGATACATACCCCACCTCAAATGTCCCAGAGCCCTGCTCTAAATTCTGCAGATAAGGACAAAGGGCTCACTAACAAGGGTCCTTGATGGGAACTTTGTAGATAGATGACCTACAAAGTTGGATGTGCTATAAGAACACCATGGCTCCTTCCATGTGTGTTATGCAGAAAGCCTTGGTGGGGGGAGATGTGGAATAGGAAAGGCTCACAGATGCCAGGCACCAGGCATCAGCTCAACTGGAAACATCCAGCACCTACCAGGTGGAAGATCCAGAGGTCATCAAACAGTGCTCTAGCCTCATTTCGCTCTGCCATAAAGGAGAATTGTGCCAGACGATTCTGGTTTCAAACAGAATATGCTCAACCCTTCTCAAGTCACTCCTAAAGCAGGGAGAGTCAACTCTCAGGGTTCTCCCACCCAGAGAGATGGGAAGAGAGGCTCTGGCCTCAATCAGCTCCAGCTGTACAGTGTAATCCTCTGAGCAGAACAGCCATCATCTTCACCATACTGCTTGTATCTGCTTGCAAGGGTCCATCACTATTGGGCTTGTGGACTACTGCGGTTCCCTCAAAGGGAGAGCACAGGGAGGATCTTTGATGCTCACCTGAGATTCTGAAGCTGCTCTCGGACTTTTGTATGCAATTCTGCCCTAAATGCACGTGGGTTGGTTGGTTGGGGGACACTGGAGTGTATCTAGGCTGGGGAGGTTAACTGAGGTGAGTTCCATCTGTGTGGCTAGGAGGAAGCCATGATCCATGCTGGGTGGGGAGTTCCTAATGCAGCTGTTCAAGGTTTTCCACACTCCAGACAATAACGCCTCACCTGTGTTCTATAAATAAGCCCAGCAAATTCACTGCTTCCCCTAAAGTGGATTTTGGTGGAGTCATACTTTGGCTCATCGTTGGGACCTTATGAGGAGGGGGTGAACACTGTTTACATCTCCCCAGGGAGAAAATGTTTGCAATGGCTCCCATCTAGCTCTGGCTCCCACCATCTTTTCCTGTGTCTGTCAAGGAAGGTGACTCCACTTCTCAGAAGGGACAGTCCAGACCACAGTGGGCAGCGTACTGATGTGCTTACCAAGCAAGCCCCCAGAGGTACTACCTTATCCCCTGCTGAGTCGGCACAGGCACCTGAAACAGATCACTCGCAGCCCTCTGTCCAGCCCCAACCATGACCAGATCCAGGTCTGTTCATGGAGCAGCTTTTCCTAATTCTGCTGAGCTCAGGGTGGAAAGCCAGATTAGATAGCCTATCTCTCTAGCAGATATGTTGCCTTCACCACACCCTGCCCCTATACTGGGCCCACACACATATATACCAGAAATGCTGTAAGAAGCACCTGGGTGCTCCCTCATCTGAGTGCTACCCAAAGGGAACTGTGGGCATGACAAGTGGGGAATCCTGGTGCTAAATGGATGGTTCTGCCACTGACAGAAAGCTTCACCAAATCGGTGTGGGGTTCCGTGCAAGGTCTCCTCTCCTATTCCTCCATGTGCCTCCAAATCTCTGCATCCTCCTGTATCCCTCCACACCCTCCACGCCTCCCCACATCCTTCTTCTTCCTTCTGCATCCCTGATGGCCTTATCTTCGAAGCTTTCATTCTCCCTGGCCCTAATGCACCATGTGGCTGACTTTCCCTTGATCTTCTTGACATTTATTGAGCTCTTGGAGTTTTCCAGATATCCTCAGGCACATCTAGTGTGTCACTGTACAGCCCCTCCCATAGGAAACCCACTATGTGGCCTGGGTGGTCATAGAGAGAGACTCGTGAGAACAGGGGCTTTGATTGCAAGCAGCATTGGTTTGAATCCCACATGCCCAACAACACAGAGCAGGGGATGCAATAGAAAGAACTTCTGCTGTACAGGGCAGAGCTAAACTATGGCTGGAGAGAAAGACCGAAGCTAGCCAATGGGAGGTCCAGATGTGGTAGTTCCTCGCTTTTAATCCCTGAACTCTGTGGATTCGGGGTCAGCTTGCTCTGCATAGTGACTTCCAGGCAAGTCACGGTTATAAAGTGAGACCCTGACTCAAAAACAGAACAAAACAACAACAACAAGCCTGGGTAGAGAACATTGTAATGGGCAGCAGCCTGAAGCCCATGATATCCAGACTGTTTGGCACATAGTCTGTGGGCAAGGCTCCTTACACTCAGCTTACACACAGTACCAGCCACAGACCCCGGGATACCCTGCAGAACTGTCCATGCCATCCATCTAAAGAAGGTGGGCCTTGCTCGCTGGGCCTTCCATCTACCTAGTCAGCAGAGACAGGCTGGCAGGCTGGGCGTGTCTTCGAGTCTAGAGAAGGATAGGGAAGAGACTTAAGGACAAAGAAATGCAGATGGGTTGAAGGAAGTGGAAAATAGCAAATCCTCTCCTTGGCAAGAAGAGCTGAGGCAAAGGCAGCCAAGGAGGGTTCCGGTGCTGGCCACAGTGCTCCAGAGCAGATGGCTGGAGTGTCAGGCAGAGGAGCCAGCACCTGGCATGCTCCTGTGTGAAAGTCCACATGTGCGGGCCCACAGCAAGGTCATGAAGACCAAGCCAGAACAAGAAAGTGGGACAAGAAGTGCCTAGCTGCATGGACAAGGAAGAAAACCTCTGGAGCCTACAGGAGCATCCTATCTGGGCTTCTGGATCCAGGGACCAGGCAACATAGATGAGCTAGCACCATAGAGGAGAGCAGAGTGGACAAGCATGCCTCAAGTGCAGGACTGGGGTTTCACCCTTTGGGCAAAGGAAGCTGAGGATCCTGCTGGGGATATCAGCCTAGGCCTGGCTATAGCTGTTGGAGGCTGGCTGAGCTGTCCAGAGAGGGTAAAGTGGGGTCTCAGAGAGCTGGGTGCTCAGGGAGGTATCTATGGGACCAACTTAGACTTAGAGGCACCAGGAGGGCCAGACTGGTAGGCTGCAGTTCTAGTGCTTCTGTGCAGGAGGTGGTAGTAGCCTGCAGCCCCCGTCCTGAGGCAGAGGGCTCTGGTTTCTACCTTGTTTAAAGAGCCATTTTACTTCCTCCTCCTACCAATGCTGAATCCGCTTCTGTGCTTCCCACAGGAATAACAGCTGCTGAGACTGGCTTGAAGAGAACAGGGCTGTACAGGGATATGGTTGCTGTGTAATGCTCAGGCCCCTCCCACCTGCAGACGCGTCACTTCTCTGTGGATAGTGGTCAGCTTCACTAGGCCTGCTTGACCTTGTCCTGCCCTGTGTACAGGCCTCCTGCCTCCTGCAAGATGCTCTGGGCAAAAAGGCCCAGACACCCCAGAGGCAGAAGACAAGTTAAAGGGTTAATACCTTATGCTAACACTTAGGCCAGCAGGACCAGGAGATGGTGGGTATATTCTCCCTAACATACAACACACCCATAATGACTAATCCAGGAAAGGAAAGAACCCCCAAGTCTGTCTCCTGGACTCCTGAGCCTCGGGCCTGCACCAAAAACTGCACCCCCCAAGTAAAGTGCAGCATACAGGCCTTCTTAGACTAGGACACCCAGTCTTTGAGCCCACAGCAGCCAATGGGATGTGTGGCTGGCACCGCCTCGAATCTGCCATGCATGGTCAGATCTGCAGCAGTGCCAGCCAAACCATAGATTTTAATGAGCCAGAAATTGAAGACATAGAAAAAAAATGAGGGGCAATTGTCTGAGTAATACGTGAGGCGTGGTAGCACAAATACCTGGGATCCACATGGTGGAAGCAGTGAACTAACTCCTCTGACAGGTCGTCTTCTGACCTCCTTGGGTGTGCACCGAGGTCCAGAGTTCAATCATCAGCACCCACGTTAGCTTGTAACTCCAGGAAATCCAATGCCCTCTTCCAGCCTCTGAAGGCACTGCATGCATGTATACATACACACACGGGCAGACTTACTTAATATAAGTAAGTCTTTAAAAAGTGAAAAGAGAGTGTGGTCCTCTTGGGGACTGGACTTGAGGTGATGATGACACACGAGTGTGGTTTGCCCTTGTAGAAAAGCCTTACTATGGCAGAGGTCTGTGCTTGCAGGGATACAAATGTGTCCACATATTTTTTTAAATCTGTTTTATTCGGGTTCTTATATCTACCACCTTCTCCACCCCAGTCCCTTCCAACACCCCAACACCAGGTAGGAGAGACAGAAGCTTGGCGGGGAGAGAGGGGGCTGAGACCTTTTTAGACTGCTTCCTGCTGCATGGAGTTCTTTGGGTCAAGTCCAGTCTTTGTCTCATCTGGATAGCTCTAACTTCTTGTCTCTTCTCTCAGCCACTTGACAAACCAGCAGCAGCAGGATCAGGAACCAGCAGGAGGAAGGGCTGCACCTCCTCTCTGGAGTCCCCAGAATTAAACTATCTCCAGCTGCCAGAGCATGCAAGAGGCAAATAGTGTGCTACTGTGGACACTCTGGTGCAGCCCATATCCCGCACCTAAGATAAAAGCAAACCCATGTTTACATAACATAACTGGGTTCTTTAAGATGTCAAAATTCTCACTACACAGATGGTCCATGGGAAATACCTTTGTGAGCTGCTCAGTTTTGCTCTTATCAAGAAGGAAATTATTTCTTTATTTTGTGTATGTGTATAGGAAACGCGCACGCCATGGTAAGTATGTGGAGGTTAGAGGCAACTCGTGGGAACTTGTTCTCTCCTTCCACCATGTGGCTCCTGGGGATTGAACTTTGGTCCTTAGACTTAGCAGCAAACACCTTCACCTGCCAAGCCATATCGATGGCCCTTAACATTTATTGATTGAAATGAAATCAGTACTGTAGTCTGAATGGTTCTGTCTCTCCTGTGTTCCTTGCCAAACCCTGATTCCCAGCAGAATGGCAGGGGGAGGTGGGGACTGAGTAGGTTTCAAGGACAAAACTCTACCCATAGAGCTTCCTGGCCCTTCCTCAGAGCCAGGACACATTCTCACTGAGTGAGAAACAGCCCTCCCAGATGCTGGACCTGCTGGAATTGGGACTATGTTCTTTCTCCTTCCAGGACGGTAAGAGGTGTGTTTCTGTTGCTCAAGAATGCTAATCAGTGTCTGGTATTTTGCTACAACATCCCAGAGAGAGGAAGACAAAAAACTATGCCAAGAAATGGGGGAAACACTAAAATCAATTCCTGCAGAGTGGACATGGTTATGGGGATGGACAACACAAACTGTCTCCAAGGATTTCCAGGGACTGGCTGGAGAAAGCTTGCATTCTGTGAGTTAAGGGTGACTGCTGACAGGCAGGTGAAGAGAGAGCCACATTCAGAATAGAATGGTGGCAGGCAAAGTTGTGAGCTTCAAGCGGAAACCCAGAGCTCATTTCTGGAAAGCTGGAGCAACCTGATCCCAAGGCAACAGAGAATTGTGGCTGGGTTGGGCTGGCATTTGTGGGGTGAGGGTGTGGAAGGCAGAACTGTGGAGGGATGAAAGAGGATCGTGGGAGAGTCTCTCAGCCAAGTTTTGAAGGTACAGCTTGGTGCCTCTCAAATGTTCATAGTGAAAAAAATTAAAGTAAATGATTCAAAGACAGGATTTTTTTAATCAAAATGGAAGCAAAACATAAAAAATATGGAAAATTGGACCTGGTATGGGGCCCATACCTATAATCCCAACTCCCAGAGATTAAAGCAGCATGACTGTCTCAAACACCATGCACACACACACACATACGTGCACATACACTCATACACACATTCACACACACACACACACACACTCATATGCATGCCTGTACTCATCCATGCACTTCTGAAGAGGAGGGGCATTGATTTACCCATCCAAAGCAGGAACTGTCTTGAATATGAATAAGACAATGGAGCGACCCCCAAAGCATCACAGATATTGCCAGTTCACCCCTTCCAGCACTGACCCGCAGAACCGGGGAGACGAAGTACCTTAAGCACAGGAGTGTGGATTGCTCACACTTCCTGTGTACTGCCACTCCAAGCTCTGCTCCCACCTCCAGAACCGTTCCCTTCCACAACACCGGTGAGTTACAGTCGTGTCGGTCACCCTTCCAGAGGGCACTGGCCATAGCCTTGGTTATGCTGTATGCTGGACCAGCTCTCACATCTATGGCCAGGGCTTGGGGGCAGGGGGTAACTGCTTCCCCATGAAAATCCAAGCTGGCAGACACCTGGAGTTTCAGATGACTGGCCAACATACAGGATTACCTCAAGAATAGACTCACCAATGAGTCCCCACTAGGGTGAGGCCTGGTGGAGCTGTGTCACAGGGCTGACACCACCTCCCTAGAGCAGCAGAGCCATGAGCTGTGACCTCCAGGCTGCTTCATCTTCCAGGTTGGAGACTAATTGGTGACTCTCACCTTTCACCTCAAGGCATTCAGAAGGCAGCTTTGGAGTGCTGAGAATGTTTTTCCCAGAGCTGTGAGACAAAATTTTGCTTTGCCATGCCAGGTTTTAGGGGTGCTGGGGACTAGTGAATCCTACTGCCTCTGTCCCCTCCCCTCTCTCCTGTTGGCAATGGGGCATCTGTCTGTGCCTGTCCAACTCCTGTATTTTGGAAGCCCAGAACATGTTTGATTTCCCAGGTTTACAGCCGGAGGGAAAGCTGCCTGGGGATGAATCATGCCTGGAGTTACAGCCACATCTGATTTAATAAAAGGAAAGAAAAATAAAACAAGCTTTGAGAACCATGCGGCAACATACAGGGAAGATGCCCAAAATGCTAGCTGCCGTGACAAAGCTGAGCTCCCAGCAGTGGGGTGATGTGTGGGATCCCCTGGATCAGAACTGCTGTGTGTCAGAACTCCTGCAGGACCCAGACTTTTTGTGGAGAAGAGGGAAAGAGGTAGCAATGGGGGAAAGGGAGGAGAGAGGGTGGGAGGGAAGGAAGGAGGGGTGTGCTTGATGGTAGGCTGAGGCTGAGCGGAACTGCTTGAATGGTATTTCAGCTTGGGAACAAGTCACCCCATATTACAGGCCCTGGAGGCAGCCTGACCTGGAGGACTGTCTGCCTCCAGAACATGGGGGCTCCTGAAAGAGAGCAGGAAAACTCCTGATGTCTGGGAGGTTCTGCAAGCCTTGGAGTGCCATGCTGTTTCCCTTCCTCCCTTGTGGCCTCTCTCCTTCTGTCATCTTTAGCATCTCTTAAATCCCAGGTCTCTGTTTGGTCTGAGAGATGACTCAGTGGCTAAGAGCACTGGCTGCTCTTCCAGAGGACTGTGGTTTGAGTCCTAGCACCTACATGAGGCCTCCCAAGGACATCCATAACTCCTAGGACCAGAGTTATGATCTAACACCTTCCTCTGAAAACTGTATTCACATGGTGCACAGATATGCATGCAAGCCAAACACCATACACCAAAAATAAATAGATAGATAGATAGATAGATAGATAGACAGACAGACAGACAGATAGATAGATTAATGCATGCATACAAACAAGTTAATTAAAATGAACATGGGAGCAAAAGAGATGGCTCAGCAGCTAAAGGCACTTACTGCCAAGCCTGGTAACCTGAGTTCAATATCTGGAACCCATATGGTGGAAGAAAACCAACACTACAAAGTTGTCTTCAGGCTCCACATGCATACTAAGACACACACATACACGCACGCATACATGCTTCTCTTTTGGCTTTTTGAGACAGGGTTTCTCTGTGTAGCCTTGGTTGCCCTGGACTCAATTTATAGACCAGGCTGGCCTTGAACTCACAGAGCTCTGCCTGCCTCTGCCTCCTGAGTGCTGGGTTTACAGGCATGTGCCACCGAGCCCAGCTACGTGCATGTCTTTTAAAAGTATGCATGACTAGGGCTAGGGAGGTGCTTCAGAATGTAAAGCGCTAATTTGCCCAAGTAGGAGGGCCTGAGTTTGATCACCAGAACTCACACAAAAAGGCCGGGAAGAGATGGGGGAGGGGCTATAGTCGGGATGTAAAGTGAATAAAGTATAAAAATAAATAAAAAGCCAGGCATGATGGTGTACATCCTAATCCCAATGCCAAGGATACAGAGACAGCAGGCTCCCCGGGGCTCGCCAGCCAGCACACCTAAGTCAGGGGACTCCTGGTTCAGTGAGAGACTCTGTCTCCAAAAAATAAGCTGGAGACTGGGACCATCAGGATGGTTCTCAGTGAGTACAAACACTGGCTGTACAAGTCTTGTGAGCTGTTTGATTTCCAGTACCACCTAAAAACGTAAAGAGAGAAGCAATGCCGCAAAGTTGTCCTCTGACCTCCCACCTCTCTTTCATACACACACACACACACACACACACACAGTTAATTAAAATTTAAGAATAATTATAAACTGGGTGACAGTAGAGGAAGACACTTTTGTACTGGCCTCTGGCCTCCACATGTATATCATACCCACAGGCACATGGGCACACACAGATACACACAGACAGTGCATACATATTCTCTCTCACACAATGAGCATGGCTCAGTATCTAACCTCATCACCCAGGCCATCCACCCACTTGCACTTGGCTGACTCGCTGGCCCTCTGCACATACAGTAGACTCCAGCCTGGCTCTGGTTCCCATGGGGACCTCCCTCCCCATCATCTCCCTTGTGGTGATAGTGCCCACTGGGCCTTCCATGTTTAGAGAAGAAAGCCGGCCTATTGTGGCCTCCACAATGGTGGCCTTGTTGCTTTCTGGTCACTTGGAGGCCAAGGGAACTACGGACTTTCTTTGGCCCTTATCTCCCATCGGGCTATGCTCAGCCAGGGTCATGCCCACTCCTGCCTAGTCCAGGACCATATTGTACCCTAGATGAAAGGCCCTGGGAGATGCTATTGTCACTATGAGAACCCAGACAGTTATTAACCAGACAAGAGATACTGATCTCTTTACTACTGCCACAGGAACATGGCGCTAGCATGTTCACAAGGGGCTGCCTTGTTCAGGAGACTTGGCAGGAGCACCATGGATGACTGTACCACGCTGGGCCAGCAGCAGAGGGACGGCAGGGATAAGGAGAGTCCTCATTGTCCCTCACTTAGTGCTGGGTGGTAGTGCAGCCTGGAGCTGTCCTAGGGCCCAGACCATCACAGGGTTGTCAAACTAAGTAAATGTGAGTGGCTTAATGAGAGCGGCCGTGAAGCATGGCATCTGTCGCTGTCATCGCTGCTTCCTCCCGATGAGGACACTGCCTCATGTGGGAAGAATGTGTGCGGCTTCACCCGTTTCTGCTGCAAGTTGCCCCCAAGGTAGGGGTAGGACCTCTCGGAAGCGCAGACAGTACCTCAGTCCTTGGGTTTCAGAAATTCCACTAGTTGGGCTGGGATCTGGGCTGTGAATCATGCCCCGGGTTTGGAAAAAATTGCAGAATTGAAGCCAATGGAGGCTTGGGGCCCACCCAGCAGGGACGTGGGCTCTCGCCCAGGATGGTGAGTTTCAGAAGCTGCCGCACTTCCCTGTCCATGCTCTGCTGTCTGGGTGATGCCAGGAGACTGGAGATTAAACTGAGTCAGATCTCCACAAGTCCCAGGAACCTGATACCCGTATGTAACCTCTTACCGGGAGTGCAGCTACCCAAGGACCTCAGACGGCTTTCCAAGGGTGCCCTACACCCACAGGACAATACTGCAAGCACGACCCCTGCAGGGGATTATTGTGCAAGACAATGGGAGTGCCCAGGGACAGGAATGACAGGGGAGGCTCTCAACATAATTTCCGTCATTTAGCAGCAGACTGAATAAGCCTCGGAGACAAAAGCCCACTCTGATATAAGGAAACTGAGACACAAACAGAAAAAGAATTTCCCTCTCCTGATGTATAGAATTTAGTAAGGCACAATACACTCCCCCTAAATCTATCCTCCGCTCCCTTATGAATCCTCGTTTGCAAGAACTCATGGGGACTGATTCAGGGCAGAGACCTCCAGAGCTGAGACTCCTGTCTTACATCTGGCCTCCCTGTACAAAAAGACACTTTTCAGAAATGTCTTACAGAAGGCAGCTGCCCACAGCCAGTGAAATCATGTCAGAGCCCACTGTCCTGAGCATTTGGTAGAAGCCTTGAGATTGGCCTGTTTTCTGTTCCTTCGTTGATGATCTTGATCCTCCATCCCATGAGGCTGGGAGGAAAAAGGCTTTTACATGTCTCTTAGTGAGCGGACACCCACTCCACAAGGTCTTTTGAACCCTCCAGTCCTGAGAGGTTGGAAGTTTTACACACTGACTTGGTTATGTGCTGACTGTGAGCTGCTACATCCCTTCCTCCAGGAGCTCACATTCTTGCTGAATCCATTAGCCACAGAGTAGCCATGCTGGGTACCAAGCAATCACCATCTCATTGTGCCTCACAGCTGGGGGCACCATGCCTGTCCTGACAACTACACAGTCTTCTGCCAGAGGCCCTATCTCCAGGGTGTGGGTGGCTATTGCCATGGCAAGGGGTGGGAGGGGTTCTGATCAGAAGAGAGAGTGCTGCATCTGCCCACAAAAGCTCATGGCCACAGTGACTTCAAAGACAGTTGAATCTATTCTCTCAAGAGAAGGTTGATGACCATATATACCTTTGCAGAGAGTATATGGCTGAGGTACCACATGCAGACCTTATAGCCAGGGGAGGCCAAGCTGACTGTCTGTGGGTATCTATTCATCTTTGACAGTAAACTTGATGGAAAGCTAGACAGGTTCAGAGGATGGGTGTAAAGTCTTAGTCAGTTTTGGGACCTCAAGTATATCATGACATGATGGTCCCCATAGGTAGCTGGGGGACAGTGTTGTCTATATCTGAGAAGAAGCTGAATGGGTCCACAGATTTTCTGTGGGGTGGAGAAAGGTTCCCCAAAAGGAACCTTCCTTTTGCTTGGTCCTCCACTGTCTGTGGGCCTGTCCTTCCTTCCTCTCAATAGATATTAGCTGTAATCTATCTGACAGCTTGGGAACAACTAATAGACATACTTCACAAAGAAGACAATGAGGCTGTAACATGGTAAAGGTGGGGTCTTCTTGTTTCCAAGTCCCGCTACCCCTGTCCCCAACATATTAATGAAAAGACAGAATTGAGGCTGGCAGGAGAATGTGATTTCCAGTGCTGAGCCCCTGATACAGACACAGTGTCCTCAGCCACTACCCTGTGTCACTGTGTGTCTCTTCTTTGCCTCCCTCTGTCTCCCTCGCCAGACAACAGCATGAGCTGACTGACTTGCAGCCCAGCAGTATGCCAGATCCTGGAGAAGCCCGAGTTTTGGGTGGTATAGGCCAGACTTCTCCTTTTCCCTGGAAACATCACAAGGTTTGAAACCTGGGACTCACCCTAGGCTAGAGTACCCCACTCAGACCCATGAACTGACACTCCTTGGAAGCTAGAGACCCCTACTCGTGGAAAATATGTGTCATGGAGGCTTTGGTCTGCTCCATCAGAAAGCCGGTAAACAAGCTGGCCATGTCCTTGGGTTGGAAACCAGTAAGCTAATGACAATCGCAGACGCTTGGAATCACCAGGCGGGGAGCCACAGACAGAGTAGCCTCTCCTCTTCCAGGGCCTCCTGTTCTCTGCTCTTTCCTTCAGAGCCTGCCCTGTGAGGACCTGCCAGAGTGGACTCCACTGTGCCAGCATGCCGCCCTTCCAATCCCGTGGGGGGGAAAACACGAAGTATATGCTTGTTCCTGGTGTGAGGGCTGACTACCGTCTTTGCACCCAAGTGCCGTTTCTCCCACCCACAGTTGCCTTCACCCCAAAGCTATGGGACAAGACTGCTCTGCAGAGGCACCAGAAGGCAGGGTGAGAGGCGGGGCCACAGACAAAAGACTGGAGGGACGTGTGTTCCTACGGTTTCTTTTGGCTAGAGCAGGTTTAGGGACAGAACAGTTTCCATTTCCTCCCTCTGCATTGGGACAGTGGAGAGAAATGGAAGGCCTCTTGGGGAGTAGATGGGGAAGAACAGCACTGGGCCTGTGGCCCAGGCTCACCAGCTGGCATCAGAGATGCTGGTCCCTTGGGAAGAAGAGAATGGCAGGTTTCATGGTCATCATCAAATCTTGGTCTCTCCAAGATTTCAACATGAGCTCAGAACCTACAGAAACCCCCAAGTAAGGGCTTAGCCTACCCCTGCCTATAGATGGAGAAAATAAGGCATGCATGGGGAATGGCACACACAGGCTCTACTTCTGCTTAGGCAGAGTTCAGACTAATCTCAACTGAGCACCAAAACGGCCACAGATTGTCTGCAGGGTTGAGAATAAACTCAAAGAGGAAGAGGGGTGGCCTCTGAAAGAGGGAGATGGATGGATTGGGGAGGGGGTTGCTATGAGGCTGCAGGAAGTGATGGCAACAGGACATTCTTCCTCCTCTGTCCTCTCCAATGGGAGATTTCCATCCTGCCATCTGGCTGTTCATTCCCTTCAGGAGCTGTCTTAGGAGAACAGGAGGAGAGCAGGACACAGCTTTTCCAGCTAACCAGGCCTTTGTCCCCACCCCAAGGGCAGTTACAGAGAGGCCACTGCTCTCAGGCTGGCCCTGGGCTGCAGGGGTGACCCAAGGCTTCAGGAGGACCTCAGAGCCCCTCTGGTCAGTTGGCTCATTGTAGATCCTCTAGGTCTGCCACAGCATCATCTGCTTGGGATGCCTGGCCCCCACACCAGAGCCCTGAGCCCAAGCCCAGGCATTGCACAAGCAAAGCCTAGGCAGGGAAAACTGGGGCCCAGGCAGGGAGGGGTAGAAGCTGCCCCAAAGAATGTTTGCAGGGTGAGTCAGAGCAGGTGGGGGGCTGTCATTGCACACACAGCCACAGCAGCAGCAGAGGAGGAGGCTTGGGCCCCTCTCCACTAGAAGGGAGGCCAGGGAGGGCAGGCAGGGCCTGTCACAAAGGCAAAAGCCTGCCTGAGTCAGAGACCATAGGAGATGAAGAAAGTTCATTCTTGTTCTAGGGACCCAGCTCTGTTGGAGCAGCCGACAGCAGCGGAGAAGCAGAGGCTCCCTGCCAGAGAGGCATCTCGCTAAGTCTGCCCCGAGGAACAGATAAAAATAGCCTGCTTCAGACTGGGGATTGTTCCACAGGAGAGGGTAGCCTGCAATCAGGGGGTCACGGCACAGCATTGCCTTGCAGCTTGCTAAGCCAGTGACCCCCCACCCCCAGGGCTGTCCTGTCATTGCTATGCCCTGCTTGAGGTGCAAGTGATGGAAGATCCAGGACCCCAGAAAACTCACCAATGCCCCTTCTACTTTGATACCCCAGTGACTAAACTGGTCTTCTGACAAAAATGGCACCCATTTTTTGTGGCTAGTCTGTACCAGAAGACAGGAAGTTGGACACTGCTGCCCTCCATAAATTCCTTTATTCCTTGTCAAAAAAATAAAAATTCAGAAAGGAGTCTCTTGGTGCTGAGGTCCTTGTGCGTGGTGATGGCAGGTCCTAGGCAGGTTGCTCACAGTGGGTATGAGTCGAATATCTATCAAGACCCTTGCTGGCTGGGAACTGTGTACTGTGGCTCAGTGAGAACGGTTGGAGGCAGAGTCAGGTATGAACGAGGGGAGCCCTGGGCAGAGTCTCAAGACACGAAGATTTGTTTTATAAAGGTGACTAGTGACACAGAGAACAATACCTTCCACACCAGTTTATTGCTCACGGTTCCCAGAGGAGGGGCTGCACAAGACCACACCCTCTAGAAGGTGCTGGGACCTTCAGGAGGCAGCAGAGGGCGGGAGGCAGCAAGGACCAGGGCCTTCATTGTGGTTTCTGCAGGAAGGGCCATGGGAGACGGTAGAGACTAGTTTGGCTAAGCTCCCCTGTGGCTGATAGTTCCAGGGGAGCTGTACTGTTGGAGTGGTGTCCCAGAAAATATCAGCCTGGATTGTTGTTCTCTGGGAGGGGTGGATGGGACTATGGAGCCTCTTAGAAGGTGTGTTCACAGCCACTGGCTGTCGTTAGGCATCAGCTTCCTGGGGTGTCAGAGCACCACAGTGGTGTGGTGAATGTGACCCACAGGTGACGCTTTGCCCCGCACATCTCTGGTCCCCTCAGCCTTGTCACACAGCTCTGTGGGTCCCTATTAGGCTCTGAGGGCTCCTCCCCACTGGAGACACACATATACACATCCCTATCATTCTTGGGACTCTCTCCTGGATGACTCAGCACTGCCCCTCTTCTGGGCTGTTCTCTGCTGTCCCTGATCTCCTCCCTGGTAATCTCCTGGTGGCATGTACAAGTAACAGGTTCCCATCCCCTTCAGACCCATTCCTTAGCACAATTCCCAGGGGTTCACCTGCCACATCTATCACTGCCCACAAATTCCTATCCCCTGTATCGTTCTTCTGCACTCTAAGTCTGTGTGGAAGGACCCTCTACCTCTCCCTTCCCAAGCTCTCAAGGAGCCAAGCTGCAACATCGCAGAGTTTGTGTATTCTCACCTTTGAGTCAAAGGGGTGCAGACTCTCTCCCCACCATCCCACAGGGTGGGCGTTCAGTCACTCAGATTCCCTTCGACTTCTGGTTTGTCAGTTCTTTTTAATTTGAACCATGTTGGCTCCTTGTGTCTCTGTGGCTTATTTCATTTGGTTTGCAATGTTTATTGAGGTGAAGGTCAGTCTCATAAATTATCTGTTTTAAGTAAACGACCCCACAGCAGTTAGTGCACTCACTGTGTGTACAACCAGCACTTGTTAGTTACTTTTCTGCTGTTCTGATGACATGCCATGACCAAAAGCAGATCATAAAAGAAAGCCCGCTCTGCCTTACAGTTCCGGGGAAACGGAGCCCATCACGGAGGCAGGTGCAGGAAGCTGGCTACTCACATTTCATCACACACAGGAAGCAGAGAGGTAAGCGTTTCCTTTCTCCGCGAGCTCAGGGTCCCATCTGTAGAATGACGCTGACCACATTGAAAGTGTGTCTTCCCACACCAATTAATTTAATCTAGAGAATGCCCCCTCCCCACGCCTCAGAGCTTCACCGATGATGGCAGATCCTGTCAAGCTGACATTCAGTATTAAACATCACGTCCAAATGCTGATTCCTGAGGCTTCTACTGCAACGCCCACTTTGCAGCTAAGGTGTGAGTGATTTGCAGTTTTGTCAGAGTTTGATGTGCAGTGTTCTGGGTTCAGGTCCTGTGGGGCACACCTGTTACCAATGTCCACTTCTGCTTGGAAGTCTCTGGTTTGTTCTTAGTGGATCTCTTGATGAACTGTATTTTCCAGTTACAACACAGCATGGCTTATCAGTCTTCTGTTTTCTGACAGTGTGACCTGTGTCCTAGTGAGAACACACATCCCCCTCCAGTTTCATCACCATGGTCACACTGCCTACTGGATGTTGTGTTTCTTTGTGCTGCATTCATTCATTTTTGGGTGTGATGTTAGTGTCAAGATTTCTTTCTCATAATCTCCTCCCATGTGAACACCAAACGCCATTTACATATTAAAGTCACCAGAGCCAGGCCCGGGGCCACTTGTGCATGAGTGTCTTGTGCTCTGTCCTCTTGGCCTGCTGCTTAGCTCTGGGGGAACACTTCACTCCCTTGCTGTTCTCCAGCGGTTTAGTAGACAGTAGAGCAAGTCTTACTGTTTCTTTCTCACTATTCTCTAGCCTATTCTTGTCCCTTTGCACTTCCATATAAATTCTAGGATCAGCTTATCAATTCTGCTGGGATCTGGCTTCAGTTCTCTGAGGAGAAGATAAAACAAGTCATGAGCCATGGCTTTCTATGCCTGAGTCTCCATCAGACACATGATGGAGCAGTGTGTCTTTCCATCTGGGCAGTTTTCCCTCCCATCCTTCATCCTTTCTTTGTTCTTTCCTTCTCCTTCTCCTTCTCCTTCTCCTTCTCCTTCTCCTTCTCCTTCTCCTTCTCCTTCTCCTTCTCCTTCTCCTTCTCCTTCTCCTTCTCCTTCTCCTTCTCCTTCTCCTTCTCCTTCTTCTTCTTCTTCTTCTTCTTCTTCTTCTTCTTCTCTCCTTGCTTTTCCTTTTGATGTATGTCTTTATTTTATTTTATGGGTATGTATGTTTTGACTGGGTGCATATATGTTTACCATGTGCACACATTTCCATGGAGGCAAGAAGAAGGCATCAGATCCTCCTGAAACTGGTGTGAGCTGCTAAGTGGGTGCTGGGAATAAACTGGTGTCCTCTGGAAGAGTATCAAGTAATCACTGAGCCATCTTTCCAGCCCCATGCAATTAATTTTTCTGTGTTAACATTTTAATCATACCCTGGACGGATTCAATTTTTTTAAATATAAGATTTATTTTATTGCATGTGTGTATGAGTAGTTTACCTGCTTCAGTGTATGTACACAAGCGTGCAATGCCTTGGAGTCCAAAAGGGGGCATTGGATGTCCTAGAACTGCAGTTATAGATGGTTGTGAGCCCCATGTGGGTTCTGGGAACAGAACTGAAGTTCTCTGCTGGAGCAACAAGTGCTCTAAACTGCTGAGCCATCTCCCCAGCCTCTAAAATGTGTGGCTCAGGCTAGCCCTGAGAACTTCCTGCCTGCACCTCTTTAGCATGTCCTACTGATGTACACCTTCACAACGGGCAGATTCACTTCTGATTCCAGCAGTTTTACCAGACCATCTTTTCACGTTTGGCTGCATGCTGTACGGTAGAAGGTGATGGGAGATGCTGTGTGTGTGTGTGTGTGTGTGTGTGTCTGTCTGTCTGTCTGTCTGTCTGTCTCTATATCTGTTTCTGTCTCTCTCTCGCGCGCACACATGGGTGCTGGCACCTGTTTGTTCTCTCCAGAAGCTGCAGGGGTGTTACTGTGGTAACATGCTTGCTCCATTCTCAGGAGGTAATTCTAGTATTTCACAACGGTGATGGATATTTGCTACTGCTGATGTCTTTATTGTTTGTTTTTCAAATTCCCTTTCTAGACTAATGAGGTTCCCTTTGATTTCTTTGGTCTGCTCAGTCCTGGTAATGTAATGCATGCCAATGCTTAGCATTTTAAGTACTACAATAGCCCTGTGTAGCATGTCTTTTACTACTTCACCAAATTAAAATTGTCAATATTTTGCTTGGAATCTTTATATCTATGTCCATGAGACATATCAAATTATGCTTTTTCTTTTGTATAAAATCCCTGTCAGTTTTTATATCAATGGAATGATGGCTTCATAAATGGAGTTAGGGATATTCTTTCTATCAAAGAATTCATGCATAATCAGCACTAGTCTTTAATGAATATTTAGAAGAATTATATAATTAAGCCACCAGACTCAATGCTTTTTAAATTAAAAATTCAACTTCTTTGCAAATTATATTAAATTTTCTTAACCTCTTGTATCTCTTTTCATATGTTATAGCTTTTTTTTTCTTTTTTCATAACTATCATCAATGATGGGTAAAGACTTTTCAGTACTGTTCTGGGGTCACCTACTAATCGGTCTGTAACTTTCATCCATGCTCTACGAGTAAGCCCTGAGAATTCACTGACTCCCTGAGGTGCCCATTGGTGAACTCCTGCTTTACTTTTCCATGGGGCCTTGTGAGGAGAGGGTAGGCACTGTTCCCATCTTCCCTGAGGGAGAGGTTTTCACAACAAAGTGTTTCATTTAGTGCTAGTCAGATTATAAAATCTCTTGAGCTTTGTAGCTTGAAGACATTCCTATTTCATGGTCATTGCTGGGGCGTCTGTGCTGGGTTTACTCTCCTCTCCAGCAGGCTTTTCTTCCAGCTCTGTGAAACTTCCTCCGCTGAGTCTGTTTCTATCATCTCGGCTGAAAGGTTTGGCTGCCTGCTTGAGGTTAACTGTGTTTCTTTGGCTGATAATAAATAATACATTTTTGTCTTTGGATTTTAGTATAGTTTACCACACCCTTATAAAACAGTTTTTTTTTATTTGTTTTGCTTTAGACTTTAGCACTTCTTAAATCTGTGGATTCTTGCCTTTGAAGGCAGGGAAATGTTTATCAAATATCATTTCCACTTCTCTCTCTCTCTTCACACATCCTGGGACTGCAGTCTCAAGTGTTGCTGTATTTCAGCGTATTCTACATGTCGCTGGTGTTGGTATGGGGGCTGGGGGAAGAAGGAGAGGCAGAGACCAAGACAGAGACAGAGAGACAGGGAGACAGACAGAGAGGCACGTATATGGGCAGGTGTCCGTGCAGAACCAGAGGAGGATGCCAGGTGTGCTGCCGTAGCACTCTCCGCCTTGTTCCCTTGGCAGGGTCTCTCCCTAAACCAGGAGCTCAGCAGGAAGCTAGCCCCAGCTCCAGTCTCCACCCACCAGAGCTGTAGTATTACAGCCATGCACATGGCCAGCTTCTTACATGGGTGCTAGGGATTTGAACCCACGTCCCTGTGCTCTCACAGCAAGCACTTTTGCCCTCAGTAACATCTCCTCATCCCTTCATGCTATTTTTTAGTATTTTCTACCCTTTTGCCCACCATGGAGCCTGGATGTTTTCTTTTGCCCCGTCTTCTGACTATGGAATTCTGGAGCACACTCCACTGTGGTGCTCATCTGCAGAGTTAGAAGGCCGATGACTCATTTCTAATTTTCAATTTGCTTTTTGTAGTAGTTACTTGAATTTTACCCCCAAAATTCTCAGTCAAGTTTTTTTTTTCATTCATTTATTTTTTAATCACTTTAGAGCCTGATCCCAGTTCCCTTCCTCCTCTCCTCCCCAGTCCTACCCCCTGTCCCCTTCTCGTCATCCCCCCATCTCCTTCTTCTCAGAGAAGAGGAGGCTCCGAAGGGCACTATAGAGTAAACTAACCCGAGCCCGAACCACCAACTAAAGAGCATGCATGAGATGGACCTACCCCCTTACACATATGTAGCAGATGTGCAGCTTGGTCTTCATGGGTTCCCTAACAATGGGAGTAGGGGCTGTCTCTGACTCTGTTGCCTGCCTTTGGGACCCTTTTCCCTAGCCAGGCTGCTTTGTCAGGCCTCAGCGGGAGAGAATGCGCTTAGTCCTACCGTGACTTGGGATGTCAGTTAAGCATTTCTAACGTTGTGTGCATTAAGGACCATGTCTGATCCCGCCAGTCTCTGTGCTCCTTAAGATTCCACATTCAGTTATCACTCCCACTGCTTCTCAGAGCCCGAGCCAAGTCACGTATTAGGATAAGCGGTGCCCTTCTCGAAGATGCCAACAGCAAAGTCTGTCTGTAAGCTAGCACTTCCTGGAGCATCAACGGCATCGCCGTTCTGCACCCAACATACCTGTGCTTAGCTTCAGCTCCATGCCTCGTCCTGAGCTGGTCCCAGCAGTGCACACATGAGGACACTGTTCCTACTCTCAAGAGCCAGGATCTTGTGAGGAAGCCATAAGGGACCATGGCAGTCACAGGGCACATGGCAAGACTAGGCTGGTCTCATCCTAGAGACATGAGAACATGGGGTGGGTGTTCTCACATTCAGGGAAGCCCTGGGTCTACAGGAGAAGGTTGTTCAAGGCAGAAGGCCCAGAGGACAGAGGAAAGCTAGCCCATCCCAGGAACCATGCTCTTGTTTCCACCAAGGAATGGAGTGGAGAGAAGGTTCTGACTGGAGAAGGGCCCACAGCCTTCTAATGTCATTAAGATCATGACCACATAGAAGACTGTGTGTGTGTGTGTGTGTATGTGTGTGTGTGTGTATCACAGTAGTGGCAAGTGTGGGTCTTTCTTCCTCTCACATGTAGCTGTGTGTAGAAGATAACATAGTCTCTGAATGCAGGCTGGAGTGAGGGTTCTCTGCCCATGAGCTCACAGTAAATGTCCAATAATTGAGACCACTCCTTAGAAATGTCCACTGAGAGCAAGCTGGGATCCACATAAATGCAGTCAGCATTGTTGTGTCAACCACAAAAAGAGTGGGACATGGAATTAGGACCACCTCCTCTTTTCTCACATGCACACCCACATGCTAACCCACCCTTACACACACACACACACACACACACACACACACACACATGCGCCCGCACGTGCGTGCACGGGCGCACACACACACACACACACACACACACACACACCTGTGTTGTCCAGTCCCTGCTCAGCCTCCATCTTGCCTCCTCTCCCTCCAGACAAGATCTGTGTGATAGACTAAAAGCCTGGGTTCAATATCCAGGACCCAAAGAGTAAAAGGGTCAAACAGACTCCTGCAAGTTTTCTCTGATTTCAGCATGCACATACATACATACATACACACACACACACACAGGTGTGAACATGCATACAAAAGAACCCTACTCACCAGGCCCCTGGCCAGGCAGTGCAGCATAGTCTCTGAGCACTGGCCTGGTGTGGGTGCTATTCTAATTGCCTTTTCCTTTGAGTTACTCTGTCTAATTGCACAGCCCTAACCACACAGTTGGGTTTTGTGGGTGTCTGAATGGTTTCTAAATGAACTCACAAGGACAGGCTTCTTTAATGCCTTCTCTTGTCCCCAGAGTTATACGTTCAGGTCTGTGCTGTCTGCTGAGTGCTGTTTACTCCTGTTTGGGTGCTTGTGGCTTTGTGGGTTCTGTTCTGTTCTAGTTGTTTTGTTTCACAACATGGCGCTTCATCTCAGACATGCCGTCCCCTGATGAGCACTGGGCACTGGCCGAGCTGCTTGGAGCCGCGGTCCTCATCTCCTGGTGTGCATGAGACTCATCACCAGAGGGGCAAAGTGACAACTCCAGGGTGGGTGAGCAAGGCTGGTCCTGTCCATTCCTCTCAGCAGGAAAGGGTGTTTCCCAAAACACTGCTTTGAGCCAGGGCTATTCATTGTTACCAGCCCAGTGGTATTCGTGTTGTTTCAATGTGATTTTAGCTTTCCTCACAGTTCCAGGTCAATTTCAAGGGCACAGGCTGTGCTCAACTATCCCAAGAAGAACTCCTCTTGGATCCAAGAAGCATATTTTTATTTATTTATTTATTATTTTTTAGACAGGATCCCTCATAGTTCAGGCTGGCCTTGAACTTGCTTTATAGGTAAGAATAACTTTGAACTCCTGATCTCCTGTCTCCACCAGCCAAGTGCTGAGATTATAGGTGAGATTACAGATTATAGATTATAGCCACCCAGACTATTTCTGTTACTTCTAGTGGTCACAGCATGATGAGGGTAATGTGAGTGTCTCCCAGAGTCTGGGAATGAGGAGGCAAGGGAGAAATGATGGTTAAGGGGTACAAGTGCCCATGTTCTGGCAAAGTAACCATCCCTGACCTCAACCAACTGCACATGTCAAAATAGGTACCACAAGTCTTGAATGACCCAGCACAAGGAAATTCACTACCTTTATACGTTATGCATGATATTAAAATAATATATACAGAACCTTAATACACTGCATACTGCTGTAGCTGAAGAGATGGTTCAGCCATAAAGAGCATGCACTGCTTTTGTAAAAGACATGAATTCCTCTCCCAGCACCCATACTGGGTGGCTCACAACCACCTGTAACTCTGCCTCCAGAGGGATCCAATCCAGTGTCTCTGGCCTCCTCAGCTGCCTGCACTCATAGCCATTACCCACGCAGAGACACAATGCTGAACCTCAGCTTCTCTCCATGGCCCGTCAATCCCGTTGTCTCCACTGCAACTGAAGCGTCACCCAATCGCCTCTCTGCGTGGAGGCCTTGGCACATGATGCCAGGCTTTGACTTCTCTCCATGACCCCTTTCCACCTTCAGACCAGCACAATGTTGGATGCTCTTTCATGCTGCAAAATTCAGCTGCCAAATTGATGTGCATCTTGCCGCCCACCCCACCCCCAACACAGCTTCCATGCACTGACCCCAAGGAGGTACCTCCCAGATTTTGCCTCCATACTGCTGCTCTCCAGTTAATCACAGCTGATTTTGCATGCAGCCCGACATGCATCAATTGTCCCAATAAAGCAAAGGTTTCGCCTCAGTGGTGCCGAATTCCGATTAATCCCAGCTGATGCTTCAGCCCCACCTGACCCACAACTGCAGATTCTTAATTTAAACATATCATAGGAATAGGCTCCAGTGAATTTTTGAGGGACTCTCACACTTCCTCCTGAAACTTCATAAGCCAAGCCTCCATCCTCTGCATTTCTTTCTGTTTTATCTTCCAAACTCCCACAGAACAGCCCACCAAGCTCTGGCCACTCAACAGCTTTTCCAGCTCAAATTTCCAAACGCTTCCACATCCTGAAATACAAACAACAAAAAAACACACCCCCAAACCAATGTCATAGCAACACCCCACTTCTAGCACCAATTTCTGTCCTAGTTGGGATTCTGTTGACTAAATAAACACCATGACTAAACCTACATAAAGAGGAAAGGGTTTATTTCAACTTATGCTCCCATGTTACAGTCTCTCACTGAGGGAAGTCAGCTAAAACTCAAGGCAGGACCATGAACCAGAAACCAACAAAGGAATGCTGCTTATTGACTTGCTTCTTCTGGCTTGCTCAGCTACCTTTGTAAACAGCCCAGGTCCACCTGGGCTGCCCACAGTTGGTTCAGTCCTTTTATATCAACTCACAGTCAAGAAAACGTTCCACATAGTTCCCCACAAGCCAGCCTTAGGATGGTAATTCCTCAATCAACGTTTCCTATTCCCAGATGTGTTGGCAGTCATGATCAGCCATCACATATATACACATAATTAAAAACAAAATAAACATAAGAAAGTATGAATATATTAGCTACCTTGATAAACTGTATATGACATTAAGATGTCACACTGTGGCCAGGAGTGGTACACTTGTAATGCCACCACTTCCGAAGTAGAGGTAAGAAGATCGTTGTAAGGCCAGTTCAGACTACATATTGAGACACTGTTTCCCCCCAAAGTGTGTAAAGTGCTTACTGTGCAGGCATGAGTTGAGAACCCAGAACCCGCCTTAAATCCAGATGTGGCTTCAGCAGGAAAGGGCTGGTGGAAACAAACGTATTTCTGGCCATCCAAATGTATTTAAAATGGTGCTTCCGGTTCAGTGAGAAACCTTGTCTCAAAAACTAAGGGAAGGGAGTTAGAAACAGGAGGGCCAGTTCACGGTTATCTATCATCTACCAGGCTAAGCTTCAAGAAACACTGTCTCAAAACAAGAGGAGTCTATTAAAAACTGTATTACCCTCATCTAGCAAGTTGACTGGTTTATAGGAAGAAACTAAATCCCAGAAAAGACAGAAAACAGGTAACAGACTCTACGGCATATGGCAGAGATGGCAGACAACTTCCAGTGTGATAGGTCAGGGGCAGCTAAGCTTGGGGACAGGAAGACATGAGACCATCCTTTGACACACTTACTGTTCCCACACACAGTCCCTCTCAGGCCTCAGTACACATCTGTCAGCCAAGTGGCTCTTCCACCCATCCATTGGCAGGGCGGGGACCTGCTAATCTTGGTGTGGTGCCTGAGGAACGAGGCCCAGCCCCCACTTACTTCCTGTTCTGCTAGAACATTCCACCCCCAGGGGGATCTCGGAGCCCAGCATTCTTGTATAAATCTGTTTTCTTGCAGAAACATATCTTCACAGACGGATAACATATAGAAGTGGCCAGGCCATCTGGGCCGGAGTCCACAGCCTGGGCTGACATGGTCTGAGAGTTGGACAGGCTATTGGTTCCACACCCCACTGTGCTGGCAAACTCTCCCCGGCCTTCCGCAGTCCAACACAATCTGTGAGAGCCCCCACCCCAGCTCTAGCTCTGAGATGTCCTCAGGTCTGGTGGGCGTCATCTTCCCTGTGGAACACACAGCCCAGGGGTGCAGAGCTGAGTGCTGCAAACCAGTAGGGAGTCACCGCCCCTGGGGGTCTCATCTCCCCATGAGGGGTGATTGCAGCTGCCTGAGGTTGTGCTCTGGGATAGTCACAGTTTCTCCCACCTACCTAGTCCCCCATAGGTCCTGGAACCTGCACCCCAGCCCTACTCCAGGGCTGACAAGGTAGAGTGGGCAGGACCCTTGTGGAGCTGGACTCAGCCATCTTGCTCCTAAATGGAACAGGAAGTCCCCACAAAGGTTCTCAGCGGCCCCCAACTATGCTCACATGACTTGGACTTGACCTCATGAGACTGGAGGCTTCTTGAGGGAGAATCATGTCCCAGAGAGGTCACTGAGAGGAGAGGAAGGTTCCATGAGAACTGCTTAGAACAGCAGATTTCAACCTGTGGGTCACCACCCCTTTGGGAATCAAATGACCCTTGCCCGGGGGTTACCTAAGACCATCAGAAAACACAGATATTTACATTATCGTTTATAACAGTAGCAGAATTACAGTCATGCAGTAGCAACAAAAGTGATTTTCTGATTGGGGGCCACTACAACGCGAGAACTGTATTAAAGGGCTGCAGCATTAGGAAAGTTGAGAACCACCGGCTTAGAATCACAGCCCCCAGCTGAGCCAACTCCAGGGCGTTGAACAGGGGCGCTTTTGTCTGAAGTCCAAGGGCCTTGCTTTCAGACCATGGTGATTTACTAAGGGTTGCAAAAGGTTCTGAGCGTAATCGAGAAATTCCTGTGATCCTTCTTTTATTTCTTTCGGTACCTTGCTCGGCATGTTCAGGCCACCATGTCACATTCCCCCAGATCACGCTCCTTCTGTGCAGTTTTAACAACTGCTGGTCTTTTGAAAATCAGAATCCACCAGCACAGTGATACCCAGAGATCCCTAATCCTCTAAGAACCCAGAACCAGGTACAGACAGGGTAGAGCATTCTGCCTGGTACGACATAACAAAGACCTCCCATCCTCTGGGTTTTTCTGGACAGTTCAAACCTCAGCCTGACCTCTTCCCAGCCCCCAAGCCCAAGCTGGCTCCAGCATCCTAGGGGAGAGCTTGGCCCAGCCCCTAGATGAGCTAAGCCTCTCACGTCTGGTGTCCAGATGCCCAGCCAGGACCTCCTCTCCTTCACAGGCGATCCTCTGGCCCCTGCCCAGAGCTCACATTCCACAGCTTGTCCTCAGGAGACAAAGGCCAGCACACTCAGCTCTGCTGCCTTCTCTGCTCGTCACGCACAGTCAGAAATGTAGGGACCCTCAGTCAGGACAGCCAAGGGACTCTGTCTCACCTGAGATGTAGCCATGGCTGACTCCAGAGCCAAGTATGAAGACTCAGGGTCAAGAGAACTCAAAACCAGCTCCCTTCAAGTAGGAACATGCTCAGCAACGGGTTGGTGATACCTGCCATGGCAACGGATAGAGGCTAGGCAGATCTGCAGACCATGTTGGACCTCTACCTGGAGTCGGCATACTGGTCCAGATGGAGTGGGGGAGTACACAGCTCTGCCTAGCAAAGACCTGTGTACACAGCTAACCAATGAAGAGTGGCAATCCAGCCAGCAGCACATACCTAGGCATATACATAGGCATATACAAGGACAGCCTATGGTTCAAAGGTCCCTGTGAAGCTCAAGCCATTGGTGCAATAATAACAGCAGCACACCCATATCACTTAGATGGAAGCCCCGCAGCCTTAAACTCTAACTCCTCCAAAGGACTCCCTGGGTCACATGCAATTAGCATAGAATTTGCATACAAATGGTGGGAGGAGTGGCTTGATACTAAGGTGAGAGTCCAAGGACCCTGCACACCCTTCCTTCCATGAGGGTGTGTCAGCAGTCCACAGATCTATCGTGATAGACAGTCATGGTACAATGATGAAGATGGCAGCCATTTTGCTCAGAGGACCATGTTCTACAACATACCCTATATTACTTTTCTCCCTTGTGTGATAGAATAACAGACCTGAGGAAGGGTGTGTTTGGGGCTCATTAGGTTTCTAGTGCTGCAATAAGCACCATGACCACAAGCAACTTAGGGCGGAAGAGGTTTATCTGGCTTACAATTTTTTACATAGTCTATCATGGAAGTCAGGGAAGGAACTCAAGGTGGAACCTTGAGGCAGAAAGTGGAGCAGAAGCCGTAGATAAATACTGCCTATGGACTTGCTCAGCCTGTGGCTAAAGGCTAAAGGCTTTCTTATAGCACACAGGACCACCTGCCCAAGGATGTCACCACCACCATGTGCTGGGCCCTCCCACATCGATCATCAATCAAGAACATGTCCCACAGACTTGCCTCCACATGACTCTGGCTAGTAATGAGAAAAAACTAACTAACCCAGAAGATTCCATTTCCACTCAGAGGTCACAGGTACAACCCATCATGATGGGAAGTCATGATGGCGGGAGTATGAGGCCAGCTGTCACCTGACACCCAGCCGGAAGCAGAGAGAGATGAATGTAGGTGGTGTGCTGGGCACACTTTCTCCCTTTATTCAGTCCAGGACTCCATTCCCAAAGATGGCTCCACCCGTCTTTGGGTGGGCCTTTGGGTAACACAATTTACAGACCCAGAGGGTTGTCTCCTGGGTGATTCTAGATCCTGCCAAGTGGACAGTCAATATTAGCCACCACACTGAGATACCCACTTAAGCACCTGAGGGCACATCAAAGGGTGGGAAGTGTGCTGTCTCTCTCTCCTAGGCATCACGGGGTGGCTGGCATCCAGGGGAACAGAAGAAAAGGTGTAGAATGGTTCCCTGGTCCAACTTTCCTGCCATACTTTCTTGACTCAACAGGGAGGTTAGTCCCCAGTCAGATTCCTTCTGCCTGGCAAGCACCCGGACTGGACTCAGATGGGCCTCAGAGACAGGGCCCTCTATCACATCCACTGCTTGAGCTGTTGAGCTGTGGAAAAGCTAGGTAGGAAGCAGCAGGCAGTGCTGAGAGAAATGCATCCACTGTTCATGACAGTCCGGTCTCCTGACATCTCTGGCCCACAACTGAGCTTGAGGCCCTCAACAACCTCTAGATGCCACATTATGAACCACATCTTGGCCCTAGCTACTCTCACTCACCTTGCCTACCCCTACCTATTTTCTTCCACTCAACAGAAGGGACAGAGCCACTATCTTGCTCAAGCCAGGGGGAAGTGTCTTTGGCTAGGTACTTCAGCTGAGTGCTTCTTGCACCCAGAGCCTCATCTTCTAGACATGAACATGGTCTTTGTGTGTGGCCAACCTCTCTGAGCCAGACACAGAGACACTGGGGCAAAGGACCAGGCCTTTTGCACGTACCCTCAGGCAAGTGCTAAAAGGGTAAAGGGCACCTAATAAGCCAAAGGACCATTGAAGGATGATGCTGTAAAGTATACAAGGATGCCTGCTGTGAGCAAGGCTGGGAGCCCATCTGGGCAACTTAGCTATTATGGGTTACATTGAAGACCAGATAGATTCACTCTGGTTCTCTCTGCTATGGTTTTGGGGATCCAGAGCATCTCTGGAGTGATGATATGGGCCTGCCTAGACTCTTGATGCCTAAGGAGGCAGAAGGAGAAACATTCTCCCCCAGTTGTCTAGATTGGGAGAGACCCCAGCATGAGCAGAGCAGGGCCCTTTGTGGCTAAAACTCAGCCCCAGCCTGCTCACTCCAGTCCCCCTCTGTTGAACTTGGCCATGCAAGCTTCCCTCCCTTTTGCTGTCTCGATCATCCCAACGCAATTTCCTTTCTCGTCTGAACACTGATTCCTCTCCAGATGGCTTTCTCCCTCTGTCCCCCTCTACCGGGTCCTGAGCCAAAGCCTGTGGCTAAAGGCTAAGCTAGAACAGGAGGGTCCCGTTAGGAAGGTTGCTGTGCAGCTGGCAGGAAGGCGCTGACGACGGCACGTGCTTGGAAATGGAGTCCTCCCACAGAAGTCCGCTGAGGCTCGCTGGCCACAACTGGGCCCTGAGCACATTTTCAGACTGTGAGTCAACAGTTAACAGAACGAGCAAACCTGACCAATAACTCTTCCCTGAAGGATGCATGGAGGGAGGTTGCTCTGGAGAGGGCTGGCTGGTAACCCAGAAAGGAGTGGGACACCCCACCCCCAGACTAGCCACCAGAGGGTGGTGAGTTAGGTCAGAGGAGAGCTATACATCTTAATCCATTTTCCATAAGGGGTGGGGTTTTCTAAGACAAAACCAGATGGAACTGGCTATCTCACCCCAAAGTTGGACAGCATGTGGGGTCCTCTGTCGGTTTTGCTGTTGCATACCAGAAAGTGGTAGCATAGAGCTCTCACTTTAGCTCTTAGCATAAAACAAAATCATTCATCACTTCACCCTTCTGGGGTCTATTCTCCATGGAGCCCTGGCATATTAAGAGTGAATTGGTTAAACCTCTGTGAGGAAAGGACAGCATGTGAGAAAGGGAAAGTTCTGGACTTTGGAGCTGTGCCATGCACTGGCTGTACCCAGAGCTTGGTATCTTGGTGGCCAGTGTCCTATCTGACCACACTGTGCATGTCTAGGGGGCTAGGACGCCCACTCCGTGCACTTGTACTCCTTCAGCTGCAGAACAGCCAGCCAGGGAGGGGCTCCTGGTTGAACCGCAGGGAAGCTAGGCAGTCCTCACCCTCCATTCAAGCAAGAGGCAGGTCCACAGCGAGGAAGATGTCATCCCTGGCCACACTTGCTTCTGCAGGCCAGCTCCAGCACCTCCATGTTTTCCACTTCGAGGTGGAAGTCCAGAACCATAGGATCCCAAAACTCAATGACTCACTCCAAGATGAAGAAGGGTGTTTTCCACAAGGAGACACCAGCTCTGTCTCACACCAGCCTGACTACATGTCTCTAAGTCTCCTCAGCTCTAACCCAAGCCCATGGTGCACCTTTATCTTTGAGGAGGCAGCAAGGGTGAGTGTAGAAGTGCTGAGGAGATGAAGTCATGGACTTCAGAGGTCAGCGAGGAGAACAGGTGCCAACGCACCCTGCTTCCCTCTTCTTCCACCGCCAACATTGTCATCAACCACCACCCTCTTTCCTGTGGATCCAGGCTGTGGCTTAGGCCAGCTCTCACAACTGATGAAAGTAATGCGACAAGTTCTCGTTGCTGTTTTTCCACGCTATCAATGAAACTGAAGATCAGAGAGAGAAAAGGCCTCTCCTGAGGCCATTCAGGTAAGTGGGAGAGGCACACACATGTCCTAAACATCAAGAAACGGGGTGGGTGGAAAGTCAGGTTCTAGGAGATGCAAGACGCTGGGTTGGAGGCACCTGAGGGTTAGACAGAGAGGGCGCACACAAGGCTATGGACAACGACACCCTGGTGCCGGCTTTGTGTATGTACAGAAAGCATAAGAGGCCAACATGGTGCTAGAAATGGGAGTGGGATCTGAGGCCTCCATCAGGGTCTTGGAACAAACCAGAGGTATAAATCGGTGGCTTAACAAAAGTTTCTGGTTGCTTTTTTTTTTTTATTTAATTGTGGTTCTTCTCCTTCTCCTCCTCCTCCTCCTCCTCTTCTTCCTTCTTCTCCTCCTCCTTCTTTTTCTTCTTCTCCCACTCCTCCTCTTCTTCCTTCTTCTCCTCCTCCTTCTTTTTCTTCTTCTCCCACTCCTCCTCCTCTTCTTCCTTCTTCTCCTCCTCCTTCTTTTTCTTCTTCTCCCACTCCTCCTCCTTCTTTTTCTTCCTCTCCTCCTCCTCCTTTTTTAATGGTGAGGAAAAAATATGTATAGTTGGCTCAGGCTCTTTAAATGAATGTTCCAAACATCTGAAGAGCAACAAAGAGACTCAGCTAGAAATCATGCAGAAGAGCTCCTGGGAAAGCAGCTCAGGCAGTTCTCCATGAGGCTCCCAGGGACAGCCTAGTTCCTGATCACAGTCAAGTCATCCTGGAAAGTCCTTCCAAAGCCCAAGTGCAGAGGGCAGATGCTTCCTCCACCACCTAGCATGCAGTTCAGAACAGAGCATGTGCGTGTATGCCAGACGTAGCTCTACTTTCCCCTGGACAGGGGTGTCCCTCAGCGGTGGAGCATTCACTTAGCACGAGCAAGATATGGGGTCTATCCCCAGCTTATATGCCTGTTTTATTTATTCTTTAAACCAATCTTGCTGTCCCTCTTGTTGAGTGGGCACACTGTATGTCTCTAGGTAGCCCAAGCCAGCAGCCAAAGTGTGAAAGCTCCTACTCAGTATGGAGCTGGGAAATGACCGGCACAATAGGTTCCCATAAAAAGCACACTGCTGCTGGTGAGCCAAGGCTGGGGGAGAGCCTTGCAGACTTGAAGCTGAGGCGGCCATTGGAGGCATACCGTATAAAGGCCACTGCTCAATTCTTTTGTGTTTTCTCTCTCTCTCTCTCTCTCTCTCTCTCTCTCTCTCTCTCTGTGTGTGTGTGTGTGTGTGTGTGTCTCTCTCTCTCTCTCTCTCTGTGTGATGTTCATGCATGTGTATATCCATGTTGCATGTGTGTGTGTGTGTGTGTGTGTGTAGTTATGTGCAGGCATGTGCATGTGTGTGCACAGGTGTTGAGATGCCCAAAGTTGAGGCTTGTTGTCTTTCTCAATCGCTCTTGGCTTTATTTAGTGAGGCCAGGTCTTTTGATGAACCTGTAGCTCACCATTTCCCCCTGGTCTAGCTGGCCAGCCTTCCCCAGGGATCCCCTAGCTTGGCCTCTTTGGGTGCTGAGGTTACAGGCCACACCTGCCCAGCTTTAATGCGGGCTCTCAAGATCCCAACTCTGGTCCTGGTGCTTGGGTGAAGAGTACTCCACTTAGCCATCGCCCCAGCCACCAGATCTTATGCTGACCCTCAGGCCAATGTAACAGAAATAAAGTGGTCCTGTGGGCCGTGGTTACGTTGGGATAATACCACTCATATGACGGGATCTGTGCCCTCATGAGGGACCTGGCTAAACCTTGTTTGTACTTCTGCTTTTCAAAGTGAAGACACCACACTTGCTCCCTCCAGAGACCCAGTGTTCAAGGCACCATATTGCAGACAGAGGCTGAGCCCTCTGCTTATACCAAACCAGCATGTGCTTGGGCCTTGAACTTCTCAGCCTCTGGTTTTGTCAGCAATAAATACCTGTTGTTAAGCTAGCCAGACTCAGACATTTTGTTATAGCAGCAGGAACAGACTAAGACAGGGAAGAAGAAACATGGCACATCCTAAGCCAGTGACTATCAGATAGTACGCATTCCCTAAGGGAACAGGTCTAAGAAACAAAGATGGCTGAAGGGGAATACACACATGCACACACACACACACACACACACACACATGTGAATACCTTCACTAATGCACCCACCCACATACACACATACACACTACCTACCATTCCCTGAAATCAGCTTCCCACCTCTTGTCTTTTTATTTCCATAGTTCTGGGCCTACAAGTCCAGGTTCTCAAATAGAAATGCTTTGATGAGAGACAGGAAGTACCTCAAAACCTCCATGATGGCTGCCTCCCGGCAGCACAGAACTCGCTTTGAAATCCATATGTCTTAGTAGTAGGAAATTGGCCTATGGATGTCAAATAATTGGCCTACATCGGGGGGCAGAGAAAGAAGGTAACTATCACCTCCATCCTTCCCTGACCACATGTGACAGTACATGGACAGCCTGAGAATGGTCCAATGACCTGGGCACTGACCTGAGGAGATGGAGTGAGGATCACCAGCAGAAGGAAGGCCAGGCCTGAGGGAGCTGCAGTCCAGCGTAAGAAGGGAACAGCACATGGCATAGAGGCGGAGCCACTGGGTTCCTCTCTGAGACCAACTGTAGTGTTGTGAGGGGGAGGAACAGATGGGAAAAAAGGTTAGTCTTAATCCAGGTCCTTGCTCATCCAGGTGGGCCACTGTGCCATGCCCAGTGAGTGGTGTGAGCAGAGTTGGGGACAGCTGCAGTGATGTTTCCATTACCCAACATGCCTCTTGAAACAGAGGCCCTTGCTCAGCACCTGCCTGGACTTTGGCAGCCAATGACACCCATCTGTGGCTTCTGGCCATGCCCTTCCCAGGGCTAGGCAACTGATTACTGGTGACAGAAGTCCAACCCCTTGCCGAACACAGAACTACTCCAAAGGGACCTATGAATTCAGGAGACACCCAGAGACAATGGAGCCCCAAGGTAGCTGCACATACCTTAGCTGCCCCCTTTTCCAAGCCTGAGCCCCTTGCTGCCTTTTTGGTTCTATTACCAGCATCATACCCCCACACCCAGGGGGACATAATCCCCCCCCAAGGCTCAGGAATCCATCTGCACATACCTCTGTAGCAAATCCGGAAACCAACACCAGAAAACTACAACTGGTTGTAAGCAGGAGGCAAGTAGAAGACCATAGGAGGAAGGGACCATGCTGCAAGGGGTTCTATCAAGCCCCCTGTCACCCTGCAGCCTCTGAGGCAACTCTCTCTCAGCACCTCCCCTCCCCCCCAGACACCACCACTGTGCCCACCACCTGGCAGGGGCTTCTTTGAATGCCTCAGCCATTGGTGACTCCCAGCGGCAGAGGGCTTGTCTGCATGGCCCCATCTCGATGAACGGTGGGTGTGCTTTTAATTACTTGGGATTACATGGGACTGACTGTTCATTGTTCAGAGACTCCATCTCAATGGGTGGTTGAAAGAATCAGCTGCACGTAGACTAGTTGTGTGCAAAGAGGCAAAAGCGCTCCTCAGAGTATGGATGGAATTCTTGCCAGGCTTTTATTTCAAAAACGTGTGGGTTCCTGCTGAAATCCAGTGAAGAAGGAATTCTGTGTACACGTGCCAGTGTTCCTCTGGGGCACGCGCTCCGTGGAAGGTCAGGTAGGCCTGAGTGTGTTTGCAAAGCCAGAGGTAAGTTTTCTTTTTTAAACATAGGTATTTATTCGACCTACAGTGACTGCACCCGATGGGGACTCGGATCTGTACATAGCTCCTCAGTGACGCTTCTTCCTGTGGTAGATGGGATAAACACAGACCCACAGCCGGACAGCATGCAGAGAGGGAGGAACTTCGGACCACTTAGCTCTAAATGGGCCCTCTTCATCAAACCCCTCTTCCCAAGGCTCAGGGGATCGGTCTGTCGGGGGATGGGAGGGGAGATTCTGAGAGTGATGGATGACTCCAGGGAAGCACAGACCCAGCAGGGCTGGTACCCACAGGCAGTCACAGCGGCTCTGACAGCATGCACAGGGCCTGCACGCACTCAAGCCAGATCTGTGAGAGGGGAAAGTGGACACAAAGTCCCACCCTCAGCCAAGAAAATGCTTGCCATTGATACCCACTGGGGAAGGAAAACCAGTTTCCTCCCATGGAGCCTCCGGGGAATACCAACCACACTCCAGGGCAGGCAGCATGTACAGGAGTAACGGGCCAGCACAAAATGCATTTCTAGGGTTTTGTGGGCTTTTGTTTTACCTTGGCGTTTCTGTCTTATTGTTTGTTTGTTTGTTTGGGCTTTTGTTTTTTGTTTTTGTTTTTTTTATGTTTGAGAGAGAGAAAGAACATGAAGTTGGGTAGGCAGAGAGGTGGGGGGATCTAGGAGGAGTTGGAGAGGGAAAATAATATGAATAAAACATGTTGTATGAAAAATTTAGGCTGGGCATGGTGGCACACAGCTTGAATCCCAGCACTTGGGAAACAAAGGCAGGAGGATCTCTGTGAGTTCAAGACCAGACTGGTCTACAGAGTGAGTTCCAGGACAGCAGGACAGGCGATATAGAGAGGCCTTGTCTCAAAAAAAAAAAAAGAAAGAGAGAGAGAGAGAGAGAGAGAGAGAGAGAGAGAGAGAAAGGAAAGGAAAGGAAAGGAAAGGAAAGGAAAGGAAAGGAAAGGAAAGGAAAGGAAAGGAAAGGAAAGGAAAGGAAAGGAAAGGAAAGGAAAGGAAAGGAAAAGAAAGAAAATTTTAAATAGAGAGAAAAAAATTGTAACATCAGGTATGTTTCTTCCTCAATTGCTCTCCACCTTACACCTTGAGGCTAAGTCTCTCACTGAAACTCAGAACTGTCTAGTCTGCTTTGATGATCCCTGTCTAGGGGATCCCTGCAAAAGAGAATTTGAATACAGAAGGCCGTAGGAAGAGGAGACTGTGCTGGAAGGGGTTCCTGAAGCTCCCTTGTCAACCTGAAGCAGCTAATGCAGTCTCTTCATGAGTTCCTTCCCCTGCTCTGGGTATGTGCACTCCAGTCCTTAGGCTTGTGTAGCAAATATTTTACCCACTGAGCCATCACCCTAAGCCTTGGGGTGAATTTTCTCAAACGCAGTTCATCTCAGAGAGAAGCCAGCTCTCCAGTGGACCCAGAAGGGTTTGATCACTTTCCCATTGCTTCCTAGGAACAAACAAGTCCACTGAGCAATCTCAGGAAAGCCCTGGGGGGTCGGGGTAGCATGCTCTCCCAGCTCTGCTCAGGCCTCCATCTGAGTCTACTTCACACCCTGCTCCCGGACATGATTTTCTGTGATAACAAGACCTTGTAGAAGAGGAAAACCAGGGCAGGATTTCCCATTGGTGACAGCTCTGCTCTTGAAGGGTACCAGAGCAGCAAAGAAGCCATCCCATGCCTCCATGGCCACATTTCTTCCAGGAACCGCCCAGCTCCACGTCCACAGTATGCTGGGACCACATGGCTGGGGGAGGGTAACCATGGCAACCCTCCAGTCATCGCTAAGTGACTCTTTCACAATGTACAATCGCTCTGTTTATAGGAAGAATGCTGACCGTATATTCTGGTTTTCCAACATGTTACTTTACTAGGAAAGAATGCAGAGCCCACCAGAAGGAGCAGACGCTGCAGTTTCCCCAGGCTTCTCCCTGCTGCTGGGGAGCAAACTGACTGGGGTCTCCTGCCCATCATGCATGAGACGCATAGGTCAACCAGAAGGCCATTGTTGCCCAAGCAAGGGTCCCAGAGATGCCACCTGGCATCTCCTGAGACCCAAAGGCCACACAACTGCGCCTCACTGTGGGTCTGGAATCTGTAATCAGGCCAAGCCACCGCAGGACTCATTCGTCAGAGTGAAATTTCAGCCCAGACTGGATTGTGAAGGGTGTCTGTCTCCTCCCTGGATGAGGCCACAGGCATTTTGTTGGTGCTCTGGGGGAAGGCACACACATTTGCTTCCTTGAAGTTTAAGTTTAGGGAAGGGGAAGATGAACTTCAGATGCTAAAAATAATCTGTGGAGGCCCTTCAAATGAAAAGAAATGACTTTCTGCAGGGCCAGGCTCTGAGGCGGTGTTTCCATCCCTGAGTCCCTTTGATGGCTGCAACCATCGTGTCATTGATATTCCAAATGCAGCCTGTAATTTCCTGAGACCTAGAGAGACAGATGCTTCCGGTTTGGACAGCACAATTTAGAAAGATGAGTCTCAGCAGAATACAGTCTATAACTTTACTTTTAAAAAAGAGATTTTCTTATTTTTATTTATATGCATGTGTGTATGTGTGTGTGTGCCTGCATGACTCTGCAGGTACACACAGATGCCAAAAGAATTGGAATTATGGGCAGTTGTGACTTGCCTGAAGTGGGTAATAGGAACCAAAACGAGGTCCTCTGGAAGAGCAATCAGTATTCATAACCACTGAGCCAACTCTTTAGTGCCATGCTGGGGCTTCTAAAAGTCATTTTTGTTTGTTCCTTGTTTTTTTTGTTTGTTTGTTTTAGGTTTTTCGTTTTTTTGGTTTTTGTTTTTGTTTTTGTTTTTGTTTTTTTGAGACAAGGTTTCTCTGTGTAGCCTTGGCTGTCCTGGACTTGATTTGTAGACCAGGCTGGTCTTGAACTCAGCAATTGGCCTGCCTCTGCCTCTGCCTCCCTGAGTGTTGGGATTAAAGATGTGTGCCACCAACGCCCTGAAAAAGTCCTTTTCTTTAATACGATGTGTTTAAAAAAAAAAAAAAAAGCCAGTATGTGGAATCTCATGCGTGAGGGCAGGCCAAGTACTGGAGTAGGGCTTCTCTGCAGGCCCCTGTGCCAGTTCCCCTCAGGGGCCCTATAGGGACCACTGCCCTCTCTCAACAGCTTGTCAGCAGAACACTGTTTCCCCTTGAGGACAGATTTTCCCACGTGGCTGGGTGTGGCTCTTGTTCCTTAACCCCTTTGCTATCTGATCCTCCTGATGCCCGTGACAAGTAGAAAAAGGAGATCACCCTCACTGCCGGCCTTGTGCAGCTGAGGTCGCCTGCTGAGAGGCCTGGGACACAGCACTGAGAACACGCCACTGGGAAGCAGGCTGGAGTGTCTTTCAGGGAGGGAGAGCTGGGACTGGGTCAGACAAGAGTCTATGCTGAGGGCCAGGAGACAAACAGGACACATCATGGTAGGGATCTGGTCACTGCAACCACAGACTCCATCAAGCCAGACACCTCCCGGGAGCGACGGCATCCCTCCTACAAAGCTGTCGAGGGAGGGCATTCTGGGCAGGAGGCTGCAGACCCCTGGATGGCTGCTGGGATGTGACAAAGGGCCACCTTTCATTGCCCTCCAGAGATGAAGGGCCTCTTGTATGACTCAGCCCTTGGTATTTTTAGGCTGACTACAGTGGGGATGGGGAAATTGTAGTTTCTACAAACTGTGCTAATTACCCACAGCTGGCCAAGGTGGGGTCACAGGACCCATCCTCCCGCCCTCCCTTTTGATGTCAGCTGGTCTAGTATCTAAAGGCGGGTGTTCCCTCCTGCTCCCCTTCACTCCCTGTCATTTACACCGCAGCTTCATAAACTGCTGGTCACAACCCCACACAAGGTCATTAAAAAAAATCTGGAAATAGGAGAAGGGTTCTGAACACACAAAAATTAATTCAAAGTCATTCTTGTCAGTGTGTGTTGGTGTTGCTCCGAGGGACGCCACTGCATCCCTGGTTCCGAACATACGAGTTTTGCACTGTACATGTTCTCATGCCACACAACACCAGCAAGCACCTCCTCAGATGTCTGAGCACAGATTCAAGGCTAATACATACATATATTATATATATAAATATATATATATTATATATATATATATTTCATATATATATATATGAAAACTGTGTGGATTCCAGGGAGGGAGAGCTGGGACTGGGTCAGTCAAGAGTCTATGCTGAGGGCCAGGAGACAAAGAGGACATATCCTGGCAGGGATCTGGTCACTGCAGCCACAGTAAAAACAGTTACTTATTGCATGTGAGTGTGTGTGTACATGTCATGTTGTACATGTGGTCAGAGGACAATCTTGGCAAGTTCGTGGTCTCCTTCCACCATGTGGGACCCAGGGATGGAACCCAGGTTGTCAAGCTTGGAGGTTTTTACTGGCTGAGCCCTCTCCCTGTCCAAACTGCAGTGTTTGTAACTAACCATGTGCAAAGTTTTCTGTTCTTATGGAAACATGATGGCTTCTTTATGGGAAACACAGACTTTTTGTATTTTCTGCCCCTCACTGAGTACCAATTTGTTATATCTGTGAATCCTAATGTGTTACAATGTTTGATTCCAGAAGTTGCTGTTTGAATTGCTGAGCTGAGTTTCATTTTTTTTTAAATAGCATTAAATGAATTTTGGCGTGGGATAAAGACAGAATTGCCAACAGTCTTCTAAATGGCTGTAAATACACTCCAGCTATGTTCTTTTTACTATAATGTTATGTGAAACACCATTCTCGGCACTGACGGTTATAAAATCAAAATATCAATCAACTCAGCAAAGCTCTGAAGATGCTCTGTGTTCTGTCAACGATTCAGCCAAGATTTAATCTTTATACAAAGGTGCAAGTGTAGCCAGTCTTCGCCACTTTGTGGGTTCTTTTCCCACCCTTTACCCCGTTTCACCTTCTATCATTAGATAGGAGAAAAAGGAGAGAGGGGAGAGAGACAGAGATCTCTGAATCTAATTCCTTTCTTTTTGTTTCTTCTTTGAGCATGACTACTAACCACAACCAACCTCCCTAAATGACCAACAACCACCCACCCACCTACTGCTCTAGCATTTATACCCCCTCTGAAAAGTTTCCAGAATTCTGAATGTCACAGAATCACACAATTGCAGCAACTATCAGCATCTGGCAAAACCACGCCTCTGCTAGAGCACAGGGCAAATCATAACCAGCTGCTACGAACAGTCCAAAGCAGCCCCATATCCCCACACCTGGGGCTAAAATGAAAACAAAATCTTATAATATTTCTGTGTTTTTAAAGAAACCAAATTTCCAGAATTTTCACTCCACACAAATATAGTCATCTCATGAGTGTGTAAAATTGCTTTTGCCTTTAATAAAGTGGTGTAATTATATTAAAGCAAATCACTGTTTTAAAACAAATTGATTTATGATTTGTTATCAGTAAATATTTTATCTTTCTTATGCAGACCTTGAGAGAAGCCTGGTCATAAGTGGAAAAAGTTAAGAAACTCCCTCTACAGCATGGGTACTCACTCTCAACCAAGTCCTACCTGCCACAGAGAGGGTAGTTTGAATGACATATGTTTCCCCATAAGCTTATGTATTTGAACACTTGGTCCCAGGTGGTGTGGCTCTTTGGGGAGACTATGGGTGTGGAGCCTTGCTGGAGGAAGTACGGTCCCTTACGATGGGCTGTGATGGCTTTGAGAGCTTATAGCCTTGCTTCACTTCCAGTTTGCTCTGTTTTCTGCCTATGGTTGAACATGAGGTCTCTTAGACCTGCTCTAGCCACCTGCTGCCATACTTCCCTGCCATTAGGAACTCCCTTCTGGAACCATAAGCCAAAATAAATTCTTCCTTCTCTAAGTTGCTTTTGAACATGGTATTTTATCACAGCAACAAAAAGTAACTAGTAATGTATCTTTATGTACAAAAGAACCACAAGGGGCAGAGCCCAAGGGCTAGCCATGTGTGTCCTACCCAAAGGCCTCACCCAAAACCACTGTACAGCAGTCAGCCACTTTATAAAGCTGCAGTGAGCCAGCATGGAGCCCACCAAGACACTGAAAGGTAATAGCTAAGTCTACCAACAAGGAATGTGGGAGGTCTGTGTGGAGCAGACGTTAGAATCTTACTAAGTCGTACAAAACAAGAACAAAGAAGAAATCCCTCACAGGGAGGGATATGAAACACACACCTGCCCTTTTCTTATCTAAACTCAATCCTGATGTCTAGAATCTCACCAACATTCTTCATTGTGGAGGATACAGGCAGAGTGGACTTTGTGTGTGAGCACGCATGGGTGAGGGTGTACATACATGTGTCTGTGTCTATGTCTGTGTCTGTGTATAGATGGGTTCAGGAGCTTTTGGAGGCCAGAGGTATTGGATCCCCTGGAGCTGGATTCCTAGGCAGTTATGAGCTGCCTAACCTGAGTCCTGGCAACTGAACTCCTCTGTAAGAGCGCTATTTGCTTTTAACCACTGAGCCATCTCTCCAGGTCTTTTGAGATGATTCTTAGTGAAAATAAAGTCGTTATTCGTGAAAAGAGATCAGGTGTGCCCTAGAAGTAACATTACTTAATCATTCCTCCCCCTCCTCTTCCCCCTCTTCTTCCCCCTCCTCTTCCCCCTTTCCTCCCTCTCCCCCTCTTTCTTCTCCCTCCCCCTCCCTCTTGCCTTTCCCTCATGAAACCCAGACTGGCACTAAACCCATTATGTATTCAAGAATAACCTTAAGCTCTTGATCCTCCTGCCCCAGCCTCCCAGTGCTGGGGGTACAGCTGTACACTGCCACCCCAGTTTATGGGGCGTGGGATCAGACCCAGGACTTCACGCTAGACCGGCACCCTTCCACATGAACCACATCCCCAGACCCAGCAGCACTCTCTGCTACTTAACCAGCTGCACACCTGCACCCTCCATGCAACTGAACAGAGTCCATAAATATGACTCAAGGGACTGTGAGGCTTCCGTGTTGATAAACTGGGAGAGGATGGCGTATCTTGTAAATATTTCGGGAAGAATGGCTCATGGGTTAGAGGGAGAACTGGGTTCTGTCACACCAGTACACCAGAAGATCAGACCTGCAGACAAGAAACCACAGGAGGATGGAATGGAAACACACAAGGATTCAGCAAGACCTTCTGGACTCAGCCAGGCCTCTGTGCACATCTCTCTGGTGTACTAGGGTACCCGGGATCAGAGGACAGCTATTTACGGCAGGTCCATCAGGGAATAGTGAGGTAACCAAGGCTATGACATGTCACAGGGGGGAGGCAGGTACCATGGAACAGGTAGGTTAGGTCAGGAGAACTGGAGGAAGGGAAGGTCTCTAAGAGGCTTGAAGACTATCCAAGGATAGTGTGCAGCGGGACCCAAATACCCAAGCACAAACTGAAGAGTAGAGGAGGAGGCAAGCACAGCCCTGTCCACACCCCCAGAAAAGCAGTGTCCCTAAGCCTGGCACTGCGATCACTCCTGGCCACCAGTTCAAGTCCTTCTGTGGTGGCTACAGGGCCTCAGCTCTCCACACCCCTTCCCCTTTCCTCTCTGCTTTAGAGGGCATTTTGCTCCAGCTGGAACTTTGCACCTGATGATAAATGTGACATTCCTGTGCATAATGCTCTGGCACCTGCAGGAAGCATCTCTAGTCTGATCTGTGTAGGAGTCCAGGGGAGCCCTAAGGACAGCTAGCCCAACTCTCACCTCACTGGGTGCTGGTAAGCCGAGAACATGTTCCCTGCTTCTGCTCCTGGGGGGGTCCTTCACTGAGGGGCGGTGTCAGTCATAGGGAAGCAGCAGTCAACACAAGGCTTTACTGCAACCCTGCCTGTCCCTACACTGGCACATCTCTCTGGGGCTCCCATACCACTGCGGTCAGTTGACAGTGCCACTGGACCACCTCGGGAGTTCTGTTGACCTCTCTGATTCTTGGTTTCCCCTTCTGTAAACACAGGAGAAGCATTCCACAAATGGTTGCAAGCTCTGAAGAAACCAAAACAAAGATGAAACGCTCAGCCCACTGCTGAGGCTGATCCTGGTCGATGCTATTACAAAAAGGGGATCTTAGACAGTCCACCGTCTGCAGCTGGCATGAAAGTGGTTCCCAGTCCTGTGCTTCCCACGTCCATCAAAAGCAGAGGAGCCTTTAGAGATCATCTCCTAAAGAGGTGTCAAGTGATGTGGGCCTATCATTCTGCCGTCTTGAACCGAGGCCTGCAGGGTTCATTTGGCCTGCAGACACAATGGCAGAGGCTGGTCCAACTTTCTCTGGACCCTCTGGCTCCTTTAAAAGTTTACACCCAAGAACAGCTGCCTCATGAAGGCGTTTTTCATTAGTTCTCTGGAAGATGAAATTTTAATTTCCACACGTTTGGGCCTCGGGAGGGCCGGCGCCCTTGTACTGATGGGTTCCCACAGTCTTGGTTTAATCATCTCCAGCCTGACACTGTAGCACAGGAGGACAGAGAGCTTGCAGGTGGAAACGTCACTCTCTCCGGTGGAGTGCCCGGCCAAATTCTAACAGCCCCAAGCTTCAGATGATTCCTGCCCTACCATGAACAGCAAGGGCCCTGAAAGGGTGGGAGTTGGGGTGCTTTCTAGGAGTATGTCTTAGGATATGACTGAAACATCCATTGTAGGGGGAGGACGCTGCAGCCTGCGAGCCTAAGGAGGGAGAGTCTTGAACATGCTGTTTGTGTGTTTCCCTGTGTTGGTAGCTTCATGTTTTCCTCCAGTGTCCTCAAGACCTCTTATAAATAATGGGATAGTCCGGTCACTCTAAGGGTGTGGACAGGGCGTGGAGAGCATGAAGTCATGGGGCCTGGACACAAAGCCAGCTGCCCTGGACAGGCCCCACCTGATCAGCTCATAGCCACTTTGCCTGGCCACGGAGAAGCTGAGGGCTATAGCTGGCCTTCACTTAAGACATCTGCTCAAAGGCAGGTGTCCTCAGGTAACATCAGTGTGGGAACCAGACTGTGGCTCTTCAGGTTGTAAAGCTAGCAGTGAGACTGTAGACTCTGAGACAGCCCTCCCACCGCCAATCACATGGCCTTAGGAATATCCTTTCTCCCTTCTGCCTCAGTTTCCTCATGCATGAAATGAATTTCATAAAAGTGTTGCCTGCAGAGTTGTCATATGGCCACAAAGTGCTAAAACTTGGCACATGAGTGTTAAAGCAGCAGCAGGACACGAGTTCTCCAGAAGCTGTGGATCGTTAAGAAAACACTAAAGGAGAGAGGCAGGGTAGGGGTGGGGTTGGCCCTGCAGGAGCCAGAAGGACCCACTGACTTCATGGACAAGGAATTCCAGACCCTGGGGCCTCCGAAGCCCTTCGGGTTGCCTGCCCAGACCAGACGTCTCTGCAGAAGGGCCACAAGGCAATGCCCAAGCCCCAGTATAAAACTCTCTCTTGGAAGCAGGAGGAAGGAATGACTCCCACAAGTCTGTGCTGCCTCCTGTACCCCTGTACCCCTGGCTTCTGCACAGAGATGGGCCAACTTCTGTGCAGCTCTCCAAAGGAGGGCCTTTGGACTTGGCTCCAAGAAAGCTCAGAGCAGTGTGTATGCTGACCCCACCCAGGCCAGCCTCAGCCATGTCCCTGGACTTCCCAGCCGAGGGGCTGAGCCCTAATTTTGGATCTCTGAACGTGTTCTTCGGGCCAGTTCCCGCCGCATCCAGCCAGCTGGCATGGCCTGGCTTTGCCCGTTCCACTCAGGGGTTCCAGGCTTGTGTGACTTTCCTGTCATTTGTTTAGGGGTTCTTTGAAACATTTCTTTTAGTAGAAAGTATTCCTATTACAGAACATAAATAGTGAGTAGCTGAAGCTGGAGAGATGGCTCAGAGATTAGGAACACTTTCTGCTCTTATGAAAGTCCAGGTTTCTATTCCCAGCATTCACAGGGCAACTCACAATCATTGTAACTCCAGTTCTAGGGGATCCAATGCCCTCTTCTAGCCCCTGTGGGCACTGAACACAGATGTATACCATATGTGCCAGCAAACACCCTCCTCCATAAAATAAAAATAAATAAATCTTCAAAACAATAAAGAGAACCATCACTGCCTTCTGAGATGTTTTATGTCCTCCATGTCCAGTTCCACAGACATGGGCCACGTGGGATAATAGACAGTGTGCCCGTGGACCTGCCTGTGAAGCTCAGCCTAACTCAGTGCCTGTCTGTGTAATAGCTGCTGTACAGCACCAGGTCATGGGGGGCGGCAGCAGGGATGCTCTGACTCAGCATCCCTCATGCCTCCGTGACAGTCCTGTTTCTGGTGGATGGAAAGGATGATGGCAGGAGGAGAAGGAAGCTGGTTAGCTGTGTATGTGTACAGGGCTGAAGAGCAGCTTCGTGTAGAGAGCCTACCTGCTGGGCATCAGACCTTGGGTTCCATCTCCAGCACCAAAAAAGAGGAGAGGGGTGAAGAGATGCCCAGAGGCTAAGAGTGAGCACAAAGGACTCAAAAATCAATTCCCAGCACCCATGGCATCAGGCAACTCAGAACTCAGCCTGCAACTCAGCTCCAGGGGAGCCAATGCATCTGCCCTCTTTGGGCTCCCACTCTCACACTCTCACACACACACATCCACAGAAATACATGCATGCATGCATACACACATATATACAGTTTTTAAAACTAAATCTTATTAAAGGGGAGGAGAGGTAAGGAGCATCTCCAAAGTACTAAAGACAAGGACTAAACAACTCCATATGACCAATCTTCACAGAGCACAATTCTCAGCAGCCAAAGGGTGAGACCAGCCCCAGTGTGTACCCCAGCTGAGCAGCTTAGTAGACAGTGAGGGCTTTTGGGGAAAAAAAAGAGACTCCAACGGAAGTGCCACACATGAACCTCAGAAACAGAGGGCAGACACAAAAGGCCAGATTCGGTAGACACCAGTTTCACATGGTGTTCAAAGCAGGAAAATGTAGAGACAGAGAGCACACTAGTGGCTGCAAGGGACTGGAGCTGCAGCCAGGAGGGACACTGGCAGATAGCAGGTACAGGGAGCTCTCACTCCATTTCTCTTTCGGTGGTTAAAACACACTAACAAAAGACAGCTTAGGAGAGAAAGTGTTTATAATCCCAGGTTTGGGACCATCATTTGAGGGCAATCAAGGCAGGAACTAGCAGCAACTGGTCACATCCAGTCAAGAGCAGAGAGAGAGAGACAGAGAGAGAGAGAGAGAAATGCATGCATGCCTACTGCTCAGCTCAACAGCTCTACTCCTTTTTTTAATTAGCATTTTTGTTTTTGATTATGTGTATATGTGGAGGTGGATATTGGGCATGTGAGTGGCCCACAGAGGCCAGAAGAAAGCATCAGATTCCCTGGAACTAGAGTTACATCAAACCTAGGTCCTCTGCAAGTGATATGCATCCTTAATCATGGAGCCCTCTCTTCAGTCCCACCACCTACTCTACTCCACCATCCCAGGCTCTGTTGTCTTGAGATCAGTGCCCACTGTGGGCTGGGGCTTTCCACATCCATTAACATAGTCAAACACCCCCCCCCCATACACACACATGATCACTGGCCAACCAAGACAGTCTCTCATAGACTCTTTTCCCAGGTGATGGTGTGAAGTTGACAGTTAAAATACCTGGCATGTGGAGTTTTATTTGGCTGATAAAAATGTTTGGGAATCAGAAAGTGGCAGGGACTGCAAAGCACTGTGAGGGTGCTGTGTTGTTGTGGGAATGTTTCATTTGTTTGTTTGTTTGTTTGTTTGTTTAAAACATGTTTCTCTGAGAACCTCAGGCAGCCTTGGAATTCACTAGGTAGCCGGGGCTGACTTTGAATTTCTAGCCCTTCTGCCTCAACCTTCCTAGTGCTGGAATTACAAGTGCGTGCCATCTCGCCCAGCTTCCAGGATTGTTTACTTTAAAATGGTTAATGTCATGCTATGTGAGGGTTACCTCCAATTAGGGAGTATAGAGAGAGGAACAAGGGGAAGGAAAGAAAGGAAAGAAAGAACAAGGAAGGAAAGAGAGGAGAGCAGAGAATAAAGGAAGAGAATGAGAGAGGGAAGAAAGGAAGTGGAAAGAGGAAGGGAGGGAGGGAGGCGGAGAAAGAGAGAAAGGAACCAGTTACCACAGGGGTACAGGCACCCTGACGGATGGAGAGGTGTAGGGGAGAGGGGTAGAAGTCCCTTCCCAGCACAGCCAGGAGCTGAGATATTTGCACGATGTCATGGTTTGATTGCAATGTCCCCCAGGTCATTGAACGCCTGTTTCCAGCTGTTGGCACTGTCCTGAGAAGTCCCAAAACTGTTATAAGGAGAGGCCGGGCTGGCAGGGGTGAGTCACTAAGGTTGGACTTCTGAGGTCATAGCCCCATTCTGCTTCCAGTTCCCTTCTTTGCTTCCTGGCTAGCACTTGAGCAGCAGCAACTGCACACTTCTGCCACAGAGTGGCCAGCCTTCCCCTCTGAAACCATGAGCCAAAGTAAACCTTGCCTGTCTTATGCTGCTTTTGTCAGGTAGTCTGTCCCAGTGACAGACTTTTGTCAGGTAGTCTGTCCCAGAGAAGTAACTAACACACACTGACACCCGGGCCTGGTGTGGCAGCAAGGTGTGGGGACGGGGAGTCAGTGGCTGGTGTTAGCCCTACCAGGTAAGAATAAGAACACTACCACAGTTTTGAGCAAAACCTGAAGCAAGCTTTAGTTAAATACTGGCCAGGATGATGGACTGGCCAGGACCGTACCTGGGATTCCCAGAGTATAACAAGTCACAATTGCAGAGGCTTCAGAAGGCAACGCCACCGCCTTCTGAAGGCAGTGCAGGTGTGGCTGTTGTGTCACAAGTGTGTCAGTGGGTGGCAGAGAAGAGAGAGGCTATGTCCACACTTAGTGCTCTGGCCTCTGAGCATCTGAATGACGAGTAGCCTAACACTCCCTGAAGAAAGCAAGCCTGACATGACCACCAGTTCAGCACCCTGCAGGCCTGGGAGAACCGACCATGCTCGAGATGATCCCTGCCAGCTGCCACAGTGCACGAGTGGGTCATAGTGCTCCTGAGACCACTCCTGAGATAACCCCAGACACCCAACGATTCCAGGAACAACTAAGAGGAGCAAGTAAGTGGTGGATAAATGGAAGAGAAAGAAAAGCAGAGGGGTGTGGGCACAATGAGAGAGGCAGAACTGGGTAGTGAGAAACAGCCTGATGTGAGTAGCCCGTGGTGGGGTCCTGGCCTGTGCTGCCACCCAGGGCCACGTCTGGGTCTGTGGCACCAAAAGCCAGGCAGATGTCCCTAGTCTGGCTGCCACCTGGGGACATGTTGATGTCTGAGGCTGTGTAGAACTGGCCTGGGCATCGTGGGTGAGCTGCACATGAGATCAGGAGAACTGACCCCTCTCCTAGCCAACTGCAGTACTCAGGAGAGCTGGCCCTGCACATTGCAGGAGTTGTGGGTATGAGTATGGGAGAGTTGGCCCCACCCACTTGTCTACTTGTTTACGGTGATACGGGCAAAGGAAAGATGTCCCCCTCACCCCTTGCCACCTCCAGCAGGCAGGAGAGCTGGTCCTGCCCCTTACCTACTGCAGTACTCAAGAGAGAGAGCCCTGCACCTTCCCTGGGCAACAAAGAACAGGCATTTTTGTTTCATAGGCCTCTTAGGCACATATATTTAAATGGCTCTCACACTGGGGCTGGGCTGTCTGGGGTGTTTCAGTGTGGGGGAGGGGACAACAGACACAAGTTTCCACACTGATACCCTCAACATCCTGATGACTAACCTTAATCTTGTAGGGACCCTGACTCCAGCCAAAATGGGATTTGTGTCTTTGACACTGAAAAGAAACCCAGGACTAGCAAATTTGTTGAAACAGAGGTGGGGGTCTTATTAAAGATATTTTTGTTTGGGGGGGTTCTTTGTTTTGTTTTGAGATAAGATCTCACCAGTTCAGGCTAGCCCTGAACTCACAGAGATCCACCTATCCACCTGCTTCTGCCTTGTGAATGCTGGGATTAAAGTCGTTAAAGATACTTTAATATAGTTAAGAGAAAGACAAGCACTCAGAGGAGAGTAAAACACCCTGGAAAGCATGGGTAAGAAGAGTACAGAGTAAGACAGACCTGAGTGTGGGAGTGTTCTTCAAGTGAGCTCCAATCCATTGGCTTAGCCAGAAATACTACCTGATGACTCTCAAAAGGTAGCTTTGAAAACCTTTCCTGTCTCTTCTTATAGGTGACATTTTTTGGGAGGCTCTGGAAGTGCCTTAGATGGAATTACAATCTGATAAAGTAAAACAGAAGTCTAGTGCTGCAAGGGTTTAGCACATGTCCTTTGCCTGTAAATGGGCTTTCTGGTGAGATTCCTAGAAATCTGGAGGTTTGTGCCTAGAAAGGGACAACTGTAAGCAGTTGCTCATTGTCCTGGACTTTCTGTGTCTCCACTGCAGAGAGGCTGCAACCATATTCCTGGGCGATGGGGCTCCTCTGCCATTCCTATGTCCCTCAAAATTTCCTATCTTTCTGTCTCATTTCAGAGAGGGACATTGAGGGTGGGGGACAGAGGTGGAAAGAACAGTAAGAATGAAGCAGCCCTGGCCAGCTATACCTGTAGATGCCTGTCCCTGGCCTAACCCCTTCTCCCTAGTTATCCTGAAGGTCACAATCATACATCCATGTAATAGACGTCATGATGGCACCCCAGAGATGTCCTAATTCTGTCCATTCCAATAAATGGACATGGCACATTTTGCAGGGAAGGAGATCCTGAGGGTGTGTATTTGTGAGCTGTTGTTTTTTGTTTGTTTGTTTGCTTGCTTGCTTGCTTGCTTGTGCTCTGGCTGTCCTGGAACTCACTATGTAGACCAGGCTGGCCTCACAGAGATCTACCTTCCTCTGCCTCCTAAGTGCTGGGATTATAGATGAGCACCACTAAGCCAGGCTTAGCCTATTACTTTTTAATTCAGCCTAGTGCAAGTTCTCAGGACATGAGCAGAATGTAGCCAGAAAGTATCCAAAACAGCCCAGTCCTCAGTTCTTGAAAGACTCCATGTTCACCCCTGAAATCTCACAGGGTCTCCGCTGTCCACATTTCTCTTGGTATCTTGCTCTTCCAAGATCCTACCCAAATGACCCACTGTCTCTGCTTGAAGCAGCCTGAAGCTCCAAACTTTTCCACATTGCTCCCCCAGACCAGTTCCAACAACCTGAGAACGAGATGGTCGGGTTTAGCACAGCAATGACTTCTCTACTGGGTACTAGTTTTCTGTATCAGTTGCTTTTTCTGTTGCTGTAATACTTGACAAAAAGAGCTTAAGGGAGACAGGGTTTGTTTGGCTCATAATTCGAGACTACAGTTCATCGTGTTGGGGAAGGCCTTGCAGCAGGGGCTTGGGAATTGTGTCCACAGGCAGAGGAGAGACACGAATACTGGTGTTCAGCTCACTTTCTCCTTCTGTTCAGCTCAGGATCCCAGCACGACAGACACGCTGCTCACAGCAGGGGTTCCTCCCTCCTCAATCAACATAACACAGAACCCCTCCCCCGAACACGCCCACCTTAACAACCAGTATCACACCACACACACACAACACTGTACAGCTGTGGTGTGAATGCGGTTTGGGGCTAACACGTAGTGGAACTCCATCCACACTGTCAGCAGGAGGCTCTTCCTTTGCATGCTACAGTGGGCTCAAGCAAACCTCAGGTCTTTGTACAGCTGGAGGCCTCAGTCACTGCCCCCTCCCCTATTTGTTGTACCAGGGACTGAACCTGGGGTCTCATGTATGCTAAGCAAGTACCCTTCAACTGTGATATGTCACCAATCCTCTTTTAGCTTTTTGTTTGGAGACAGGGTTTCACTAAATGCCCAGCTGGGCCCTTGAACTCACTATGTACCCCATGTTGGCCTTGAACTTGGGATTCTCCTGCCTTGGTTTTCCCAGTGCTGGGATGACAAGCCTGTTGTCTGGCTTCTCTCCTCTTTATATTCTCTACTTGAGTTTTTCGCTTCTCTGGCCCTGAGTTGGTTATTCCTTTGTCATTTCTTTTCTTTAAAAAAACAAAAATAAAGACCAAAAATAAAATAAAATAAAATAAACTTTTCTATTATTGTGGTAAAAAAAATACACATAACAAAATTTACCCTCCTAACCACTTCAGAGTATGTGACTCCAGGGTGTCCAACAACCTCATCGTGACCATGAGCGTGACTATCTGCTCCCACAACATCAGGCCCCCACTTCCACACTCGGCTGGACCTATTTCCTGTGATCCACCTCTGGTGTCCAGGGAGTGACACAGATGAATACCTGAGTTTAAATGATCCCATTTAAAGTTAGACAGTCGAGTCTGGGCTGTTTCAGACATTTAACACTCCCGCACACGCGGGGAACACAAAGCCCCTTGGCAGGCTCACTGCATCCTTCTCTCTCAAACTTGGCAGTCAAGCATCTCTTTCCATAAATGCTGTGAACCTTCTAGGCTTCCATTCTCAGGGCCCCCTGTGGCTGCCACGACTATGGATCGCCGTTTCCCTGGGTTACACATAAAAATGTTGTCCCTCTGGATGTATGGACGAGCTCTATGTAACTCGAAGGAGGAGTTCCAGAAGAGCCAGCCAGGGCTATGTGCCAGCACCGTGGAGGAGTCCCAGCATCACTGTGGTTCCACAGGCATGTTGTAGGCCCGGGGGCAGCCAGAGAGGACCTTTGTGGAGCCCTCTCAAGGACAGCAGCTCTGCCCTTTCCCCTCTGCTCTCCAGCAGCTTCCTGTCTCCTCTGCTCTTACCTTCCTGGTGCTGTCTCTGCCAGAAGCTGAGTGGAAACATCTGAACAGCTCTGGCTGCCTCTCCAGGCTGAAATTCAAACATGACAGTTTCATCCTTGACCCAGATCCGGGTTGCCCTTTGTCTGTGTGCCTTGGGTAGCTCCTTGTTGAGAGGCCCCGGATGAAGGGCATATCGTCCCAGCCCAGTCCAGTATCCCACAGGAACTCAAGGTAGCTCTTGAGGAGGAGTAAGGGGAGGAGTAGAGGGAATACAGACTTCCCATCTCCACTGTCCACCCCTGGACCCACCATTGATGCTACCTTTAGTTGTGACCAGTTATCACACCAGGCCAAGGGGAGCCACCACCCACTGTCACCTTCACCAGAACAGGCCACTCAGAGTTTAGGGACCACATTGAGAAGGAAGGCTTCTCACAAACCAGTGCTGAGGTATAGTGCAATGTTGAGGGTCTGGGGTGCACTGACCCCCAGTAATCTCCACATAATTATGGCAAGGTGGCTCCGGTATCAGTCCTCTGCTGGCCCCAGACTCAAAGTCAGGACTACCATTGGCTCCTTTCTGGGGTCATGTGAGGAAGACATGAGTACCTGACATTTTACAGACTTCCCTCAGGCCCAACAGTCCGAGAAAACCTCTTCCCTGAGCTGATGGCTGGTGGCTCCATGACAGCTACCTCATACCTGTGCCTGGCTCCTCAGCCTACACAACCTCCTTAGGAGCAGGCCTTGGGAAGCTGGATTCGAACCTGGTGCATCCTTGGAGCTGACAAGCAGGGGATGGAGGAACAAGGGAAAAGATACTAGGATAACAGTCTGCTTCTTCACTTGCTGATCCTCAGAAAGTCCAGAGCTGTGGGGAAAGGGAGAGAGGGCAGCAGCCAGAGAAAGTGACACAGAGTTAGGTCAGTAAACACAAAACACATCCTATCCCAGGTGAAACCACCAGAAGTCAAGATTCAAGCAACTCAGGACATTCAAATAGAGGCTTTACATCACCAATGTGAGGAGATGGGGGTGGGGAGACTGAGGGTACAATTATGAAGAGAATTGTAACTGTTTTGGAGGACAGGGGAGAAACAGAATGGGGAGAGAAAAGGGAAGAGGAACAGGGAGGCACACACACTATGCTGGAGGGAGGAGTAGGTGAGAGCAGGTGGGGAGGAGGATGCACATAGACATCTTGAGCCTCCAGGCAGAAGCATAGACTGACTGGGCAGCTATGGTCTTCAAGAAGAGGGCTGTCATCCACACTTGGTATAGACAGGTGAGGAAAGCCTATAGGAAGAAATTGACATCATCAAATTAGTCCTCTGGGCTCTGATCTGAAGTTGGTGTTGGGAGGAGGCAAGGCTCTGGGTGCTGAGCACAGCTATGTGCACAAGGTCCCTTGAGAGGAACTGAGCTACTTCTGCCCAGGAACCACCACCTACCTGAGCAGCTGGCCACTGCACGAAAGGAATCCTAAGAAATTCTTGTGTCCTCTGTTGAATCTAGACCATGGCCATAGGGAGAACCAGACAGTGGGATTTAGATTTTTATTTGACATGTTTGGTGTTTGAAATCTTTCTCGTAAGAAGATGGGACTCAGACCTGGTGGCTCAGGGTTGCCTCTTCAGCTACTCAGGTAGCTGAGACAGAAGCGTTGCAAGCTCAAGGGCATCCTGGGCTACAGAGCCAGTTCTGTCTGGCTAGCCTAGACAACTTAGGAAGACTTGTCTCAAACTTTAAAAAAAGGAAAAAGAAGGATGGAGGTATGTAACTAGGCGGTTGAGTACCTGAGGTTGGGCAAAACCTCAGGTTCAGTCCCAGTACCTCAAACAAATATAAAAGACAGATAGATAGATAGATAGATAGATAGATAGATAGATAGAGGAATGAAGGAATGAAGAAGAAGCTTAGGAAGGGAGGAAGAAAGGAAGGGAGACCCAGGTTTGGGAAAATGGACTCAGGGCCTAGTTGCCTGAGTTCCAAGGAACTGTGGCTTCTGTTGCGCCTGGCCAAGTGTTCAGCTCCCAGAGGCCCAAGCCCAGAGCTTGGGGGCCCTCCACAGGCAGGACCAGCAGAAGTAAAATGTTAATAAAAGAGATATTTAGAGAATAAAAGGAAACAAACAAACAAAAAAAAATAAGCTATGTTAACCGTGTTGCCACTTGTATTATGATTTCGCTCTGTTTTTATTTGAAATTTCATGGGTGTGGGAGGCTCTTGTACCAGGCATCTGTCAGACCTGTGGGCCAAAGGCACCAAGCAGAGCTGGAAGGCCCAATGAGTCCTGAATACACTCTATGCATGCACAGAGTCCATGCTCTGTCATCCAGATGAAAAGACAGGTGTAAACAGAGTCTGACTTTGCGTACACAGACAGAGAAAGAGAGAGAGACACTGATACAGGCCCAGGTCACCCCGTGCCACAGATGCTGAGGGCCAGTTCTGTGATACGGTCACTTCTTAGCCAAGTCTTGGTCTCGTTGAACAATGGCATATAGCCTCGGGCCTAGAGAAAACAGAACCAAGAGGATGGAACAAGGTAATGAAGGGACCTCAAAGGCCACCAAATGTCATGCCCTTCCTAAGAGAGACAGCAGCTGTGTCTCACAGACTGACTATAGATGCACAGAGTGTCTAAGGGAGATAAGCGTTCATGTGGACAGCCCTGAGTGTGGGACATCTTTGCAGGTGGCCGCTCCCAGACAGTGTGTTAGTCACCCATCACAGACGCTGTGCTAAAACACCACGACCCAGGAAACTTACAGAGGAAAGGTTTATTTGGGCCTATGGCTCCAGGGGGAGAGTCCACCATGCTAGCATGACGGCATGGCAGCAGGCAGCTGAGACAGAAGCTCTGAGATCACATCTACAACCACGACACAAAGCAGAGAGCATCTGTAAGTGGGGTGAGGTTATGAATCTCACACTCTGCCCCCGTGACTCACTTCCTCCAGCAAGGCTGTACCTCCCAAACCTCTGCAGACAGCACCACCAGCTGGAGACTAAGTGCTCGTATATGAGCCCATGGGGAACATTTCCCATTCAAACCATCACACCTAAGCTTCCAGGTGTAAAGGGCACCTGGGTCACAATCTCAGCTCCACCAAGCAGAGCACCTCACACTGGGCACCTCGCACGCGGAGCAGGAGCGAGATCACCCAAATCAAGAGGACTAGAACAGTGAGAGGGACATTCTATCCATCTCAGGGAAAATGAAGCAAAATTATTTATTATTAATAAAACACAAAGAAGACACTTTGAACACAGCCAGTCAAGTCAGGGATCTGGAACACACTCATGATGTAGAACATGGGAACAGCATGTCAGGAGCCAGGCAGCTAATTAGAAGCCACGGTTGTAATGGATACCGTATCTGCCAGAGGCCTACAATGACACACTGAAGGGAATACAGGGGTGTGTGCCCCTCAAATTCTGCTAAGGAGAAAATGGTGTCTTTGAATGATTAGGTCAGGAAACTTACCATACAACGGTGTGGTTTACTGGGCTACATAGAGAGAAAAGATTCAAAGCACATAAACATGCAACAGGAGAGAATGGCTAGTCTACTGGCCATCTGTCTGAGGCAGAACTGGGCAGAAACAAAGAAGGATGGGATGAGAGCTTTCTGCATCCCCAGGAGACCTGATAAGATAATGTGAACTGAACTGCCTGGTCTACAAAGTGAGTCCAGAACAGCCAAGGCTACACAGAGAAACCTTGTCTCAAAATAATAATAATAACAACAACAACAATGTGAACTGAATGACAGGTAGTGGTGTGTCCAGCAGCTTTAATAACCAAGCAGTGACACCCACAGAAACAAGCCAGACTCCTGGAGGCTCACACTGCCCCACCCAGAGCTATCCAGTCTACACTGACATACACTGTTCTGAACCGCCTGTGGGGGTCCAGATGTACCAGAAGAGATGACATAGGTATTTGGCACCAACCAGGGAAAAGGTGGCTGGTGCTGTGTAGCTGCTTGGGGGAGGGGGAGCACTCTGGAGACACGTGGTTGACCTCATCTTTATGCCCCCGCTGCTCACTCCTTCTGACTAGACAGTGGCTCCAGCCATGTTCCCAGATGCCTCCCCTGATCCAGTGCTCAAGAGACAGGGTGGCCTATGAGAGACTTCATCTTACACCCTCTCATCTTCCCAGCATCTCTTTATGAGAGGAGACATTGACTTGGAGAATATTTAATCCTCAGAGCTACGTCCTACAGAAGAGGTACCAGTGCTGACTTGGCATCCAAGAGCTCAAACCTAGTCCAAGGGTCAGCTGAACATGAGTTTTGGATTTCTGTGCCTCAGTTTCCTCATCTCTAAAGCAGACCCTTATCTCATGGGGCATGAGCTTTCTAAAGTCCAATAAAGGCCACCTCATAGCCCAACTATGTGCCTCTGGTTTTGATATACATACACTCACTTCTTCCTGAGGCCTCAGGCTCCACATCGTGGCTTTTACTGTTTGTTCTTTGTGGGTGTCAGCTTTACTGCAGGACATAGCCAGTGACAGCCTGAAACTTTTCAGTTGTGTGCACCTAGCAACAGATAAAGGCTATGTCCACTCGCAGCAGGCAGCAGGAAGGCAGCTCATGGCAGGAAAGGGGCTTTCCTCTGTGGCTCCTGCTTACCAGCACCAAGAAGGGCATCCTGGATGCAGCCAGAGCCCCTAGCACAGCCACACACCAAAGTGGGACACTCACTCATCCGAGGCACAGTTTTTACCCAGGACAGCAGCCAACCCCGCCCTCCCACAGATCTTGTCCTCTGCCTACATATCAGCCCCAGATTCTATGACTGGGGCCCCATTCTGGGCTTAGAGACAGCATTTCCACACAGGCCAGAGCAGCCAAGGCCCCCTCCTCATTAGCTGAGGGCTCCCAGTTGAGCTGTCACTGGTGGCCAAACGCCAGCTCCCCCCGGCATGAGCTGTGATGACATCATCCTGGCCTGTGAGGCAGTTAAGTAGAAGCAGATGTCAGCCTCTGTCCTGGGCCAGGGCACCCTAGGAAACTTCTGGGAACAGCCCACTGTGATGACCCACCATCCACAGAATGGACCCAAGGTGATCAAAGGTACCAGGACGGCTGTCCCCAACATGAAGCCTAGAGCCTGCCTTAAGAAACTCAGAATAAGGCCTTGTTTAGAAAGAAGCTCTACAGATGAGACAGTGAAGGGCTAGGGTAGACGCATGCTGGGCCTGAGAGGCCCTGGACCCAATGACAAATCTTGTTAGGAGGAGGAGGAGAAGACCAGAGTCTTTGGAGCCAGGAGAAGATGGAAGTGGCATTTGGAGTGATCTACAAGCCATGCATGCCTGGGGCCTCAAGAGACGGGAGAGGCAAGACAGGAGTCCCACCTCAAAGTTCAGGATGCGGGTGGGGGCGGGGGCAGGGGCATGGGAAGTATAGGGTACTTAATGTGAGACCTCTCCAGAAACTGAAGAAAACACTCTGTTGTGTTAAGCACTTGGTTCTCTGTCAACCCTGGGAAGCCCACAAGTAAGCTGAAGGCGAATGCCATTGCTGCTCAATGATCCCCCAAAGGTCCTAGCAGTGGGGGCTGCTGAGATGGCTCAGGGAGGAAAGAAGACCTGAGCCAAGCCTGAAGACCTGAGTTCAATCCCCAGGACCCACAGGGTGGAAAGACGTGACCAGCTTCAGCAAGGTAATCCTGACTTCTACGTGCATGCTGTGGTAGCACCAGGTCACAACTGAGCATAAACCAATAAGACAGAATATTTTACAAAATGTAAAACTATATAAGTACTAGTGCAGGACAGCCAAGGCTACACAGGGAAACTGTCTTGGAAAAAATATATTTATATTTATTTATATTTATATATATTGAAAAAAGAAGCATAGAACTGCTAAAAAGCAAATAAAATGTAGTGGATATGAACCTTGTTATTTAAGTGATTGTATTAAATTAAAAGAATAAACAAAATCTAACAGACTTGGAGCAGGAGAGACTCCAACATTGACTTTTACAGGAAGCACCTCAAACAGAAAAAGCTGCAGACAGGAAGTAGAATGCATAGAAGATTATAAATGCAAAAAGAAAGCCAATGGGCGATGGGTGCTGGGTGCCGGGTGCTGGGTGCTGGGTGCTGGGTGCTGGGCCGCATGCCTGGAATTCCAGCACTTGGGAGTTGTCTTTTTTTACTTTTCTGTTGCTGTGATGAAGTATCCTGACAAAGGCAACGTAAGGAGAAATGGTTTATTTTGGCTCACAGTCCACTGTGAGGGGGAGGCACCGCAGCAGGAACTGAGACAGCTGGTCATGTCGCACTACAGTCAGCAGGCTGTACAAGTGCTTGCACTCAGCTCTCTGTCTCCTCTAGTGCAGTCTTGGATTCCAGCCAAGGAAATGGTGTCACCCATAGTGGGTGAGGTGGGTCTTCCCCCCTAATTTAACCTAATCAAGATGGTACCCTCACGACGGACAGAGGTTCACTACCCCGGTGATTCGAGACCTCACATTGACATTGGGATTAACCATCCCAGAGGCTGCAGCAGGAAGATGCTGAGTTCCAGGGCAGCCTGGGATACACAGCAAGAGTTTACAACACACAAAAAGAGCAACATGTGAACAGGATACAAAATAAAATATGTCACAAGACAAAATGCACACATACTTCATCCTCCATGCTAAGAACAACTCACCCAGAAAGGCAAACAAAAGCAAGCTGTGTGAACTCCAGGCCGCCTAAAAAACAAATGTAAAAACCCAAACCCTCTATGTCTGCACTCCCAGGAGAGGTCTTGGTGCAGACTACTGGACAGGAAGTCTCAGGAAATCAGGAACAGTCAGACTTCAGTGGCTCTGTGGCTCTGTGGCTGTGGTCCTCAAAGTGGTTGTGGTCCCTCAGTGGTTGTGGCCTCCAGTGGTTATGGTTCTTAGTGGCTGCAGCTCATGTGGAAACTTCGGAGAAACTGACTCTGTCCCAAGAAAGAAGCAAGCTCAAACATCTCAAGGAACTGATAATCAGGGTGTGCTATCTGACCACAACTTAAGATGAACAGGAGGCCCCTCTATTTGGAGTTCACAAGCCCTGAGACACAGCTTGTTTTCAAGAAAAATTCAAGCACAGTTTTACCATAGGCTGTGCCCTGGGATATTCATGTAAAGCCACAGGCAGTCTGCTGAGTACATGAATGCTACCAGGGAATGCAACAGATGAAAGAGAGTTGGGTGTGACTAAGCTGAGTCCAGATCTCAAGAACTGAGAAAAGCATGACCTGGGGTGCAGTACTATATTTCCAGATGGTCAAGAGGCTGAGGCAGGAGCCTCAGATCCTGTCTCAAAAATGGGGATTGCCAGGGCGCCTGGAGAGATGGCTCAGCACATAACAGCATGTACTGTTCTTGCACAGGGTCAGAATTCACTTCCAGGGCTCACATCAGGTGGCTCACCAGCAATCCAAGGTCATCCAGCACCTCTTGCCTCCAAACCTGTTCTCAAGGCACATGTTCTCAAGTGGCATGAACTCTCTCTAGCATGTGCTCTCTCTCTCTCTCTCTCTCACACACACACACACACTCATACAAATGCACACACATGCACACACACACACAGACACACATATACACACATACATGCATACAACACACACTTACACATATACACACATTATTTAAATAAGTATATTTTTAAAAAGAATGGAAACCAAAGTTAGGAGGCTTAAATAACAAAATTATACACTTCTGACAAGACTAATGAGAAGAAAAATGACAGTGGCTATAAATCACTTAACCGTGAACACGGAAAGAGAAAAATCACTGTGCATATTATGATGAGGAGATATTATAAATGAGGTGACATCATGGGATGTGTGCTAATAAATTTAAATTTTCAACAAAATGGACTCATTCCTAGACTGACTCAAGAAGAAAAGGATCTAGATGGTTCTATAATCACTCAAGAAACTGAATCATCAGTTAAAACTGCTCCCACACTTGAAACCTCAAGGATGAGAAGAATCCACAGTCAACACTCATCTTTCACAAATAATCAGAAAAGAGGGAATGCTACAAGCATGACAAGAGCAACACAGCCATGGCCAATATACATCAGGCTTAGCAAGGAACAGAAGTGCACATGGAATTTAATCATCTAAAACATATAGAGGTTGACCATGACCACAGTGGGATTAACTAAGGAATGCAAAGCTAGCTGATTTTAACTAAAAGACAGGCTGCTATCTGCTATGTTGACAGCTAGAGATAAAAAACACAGGCCCAGCCCAGGGAAGAACCTGAGAACCTGAGTTCAGATCCCAGCACCTTCGTAAAAGCTGGGAATGACAGCACCTGTCACCCTAGCGTCAGAAAAGCCTTCTGCCTAGTTGAATAGGTGAACACCAAGTTTAGTGAGACAACCTTTGAAAGAAAGAAAGAAGGAAAGAAAGAAAGGAAGGAAGCAAGGAAGGAAGGAAGGAAGGAAGGAAGGAAGGAAGGAGAAAGCAAGGAAGAAAGAAAGAAAGAAAGAAAGAAAGGAAGGAAGGAAGGAAGGAAGGAAGGAAGGAAGGAAGGAAGGAGAAAGCAAGGAAGAAAGAAAGAAAGAAAGAAAGAAAGAAAGAAAGAAAGAAAGAAGAAGAAGAAGAAGAAGGAGAAAGGAAGGAAGGAAGGAAGGAAGGAAGGAAGGAAGGAAGGAAGGAAGGAGAAAGCAAGGAAGAAAGAAAGAAAGAAAGAAAGAAAGAAAGAAAGAAAGAGAGGGAGGGAGGGAGGGAGGAAGGAAGGAAGGAAGGAAGGAAGGAAGGAAGGAGAAAGCAAGGAAGAAAGAAAGAAAGAAAGAAAGAAAGAAAGAAAGAAAGAAAGAAAGGAAGGAAGGAAGGAAGGAAGGAGAAAGCAAGGAAGAAAGAAAGAAAGAAAGAAAGAAGAAGAAGAAGAAGAAGAAGAAGAAGAAGAAGAAGAAGGAAGGAAGGAAGGAAGGAAGGAAGGAAGGAAGGAAGGAAGGAGAAAGCAAGGAAGAAAGAAAGAAAGAAAGAAAGAAAGAAAGAAAGAAAGAAAGAAAGAAAGGAAGGAAGGAAGGAAGGAAGGAAGGAGAAAGCAAGGAAGAAAGAAAGAAAGAAAGAAAAAAAGAAGAAGAAAAAGGAAGGAAGGAAGGTAGAGAGTGACAAAGATTTGTTGTTGACCTCTGTGCCCTCTAATGTGCCTATATAGTATGCATACACACACATGTACATAATCCCCTCACACACAGAGAGGGGAAGGTTCTTCTCTGTGTGTGAAGAGAACTATTTGAATTTGACATATATTTAATGTGATTTCTTTTCTTTTCTTTTTTTAGGCGCAGTGAAGTGATTCAGTGAGGGACTTGAGTTCAATTCCCAGAACCCATGGAAAGGTGAAAGAAAAGAACACTCATCAAGTCGTCCTCTGACTGCCATGTACATGCCACACTCATTAGTAAAGATCGGCCCCCACACTTAAAATGGAAATTAAATATTTTTAAATGAAAGCTCTCTTTAATAACACACACACACAAGAACAGAAGAGAAGATCTTTAACCACACACAGTGCTGATTAAGCAACCCTCTTCTGCAAGAACCTGCTTTACTAATGAGTTGTTGAAACGGTCACTGAAAAGGAACAAGCCGTCACCACTTGCAGACACTGCGACACATAGATCTTACGGGTGTTTAAGGAAAACAGAAAGTAAGTTTAGCAGAGTAGTCACTGTGCCAAACCTAACACACACAATTTAACTACACGTCTGTATAATAACAACACATGCTTATTAATGAAATGATAATTAAAAAAAAAAGATACTACTCACAGGAGCATCAAAAATGAAGTGCCGAGAATATGTATTCACCAAAGACAGGTTTAGAAAGAAAATTCTTTAGGAAGAGTGTTGGAAAATATGATAAGCCTTTGAGCTGTAAATCTATTATACATGTGTTAATGGCTTGGAAGACTCCATATTGATAGCATGTGAATTGTCCCAAGGAGGTGGGTAGGTTGAGAGAATGGTCACCTGTGGAACTGGCAGATGCCCTGGTTTCATTTCTGTTGCTGTGATAAAACACCCTGACAAAAAGCAACTTAGAGGAGAAAGGGTTGATTTCAGGAGGTAGTTCAGACTATGAGCGTTAGTGTGGGGAGGTCAAGGACGGAGCTTCGTCACGTCAGACCCTCGGTTAGGAGCAGAGATGAACAAATGCACGCATGCTCACTTTGGCCAGCTTATGCTCAGCTTGATTCTTATGTGGTTCAGGAAACTCTGCCTAGAAAATTGTGCCACCCACCGTGGACCGGATCCTCCCACATCAGTTAAAGCAAAGCAGATTTTCCTCACAGACATGCCGGAAGGCGGAGCTGATGTAGACAATCCCTCATCAAACCTTTCTTCCCCGCTGAGCTTAGCCTTTGTCAATACATAACTAATCACACTCACAATGGTGATTATAAGGCCAGACATCAAGCCAACTTCTCTTGAAGACATGAAAGATAAAAGACTACATTTCCTTCTAGGCACCAAGTTGAGGATTTAAGCTCTAATAACCATGGAGGTGTGAAGCTGGGGCAACAACAGATGAAACTGCGAAGACACAAAGTTGAGAGCTCAAGAAGTGAGACAGGGTTCCCCAGGCACACGCTTGGGCTCAGCAGGAAGGAGACACATCATAAACGATCCTGTCAATAACTGACCGCCCACCCATGCATGCCAGGAGGGAAAATGAGATTGGCACCCTATCTGGCACAGGAAATGAAAATCAGTGCCAGGTAGCCCTGTGGTGTTATGATGGTGACTTAGAAAACAGCCTGCTCTTCTCAAGCAAGAAACCATGGGACAGAGATGTCTATGAACCCAAAGAACCATGAGGAAAATGAAGGCACAGGCCAGGGCCAGAGAAGGAGCTGTAGACATAAATCACTCAGGGCACAGCCATGGGCTCTGCCTAGAGCCAGCATTTTACTTTATTTTGTTACTGTAGTCGTTTATTATAAATTTTTAAAGATTTGTTTTATTCTCAGTTGTGCATATGTAGGTAGCATTGGGATGCCCACACAGGCCCAGAGAAGGGATTGCATCCCAGGAGCCAGAGTTATAGGTAGTTGTGAGCTACCCAAAGTGGGTGACTTGCCTAGGAACCCAAACTCAGGTCCAGAGAAGAGCAGCAAATGCTCTGCCCCACTGAGCCACCTCTCTAGCCCATATATCTATATATATATATATATTTGAAGCAAGGTCTCCCACGTCTCCCAGGCTGCCTTCAAACTTACTACATAGCTGAAGCTGGCCTTACTCCTGTTCCTCCTACCTCTGCCTCCCGAGGTGCTGGGGCAACAGACATGTGACCCTGCACATGGCTTGTGTGGTGCTTGGGACTGAACCCAAGGCTTTGCGCAGTGAGGCCAGGGCTCTAAAACTGAACTATATCTCCAGCCCAAGCCAAAACTTTTAAAAGTTAGCAATATAAAAATGAGTACTAATTGAACAGTGACCTTGTCAAATCAAACTCTCCATGACTAAAAAGAAACCACTTGAACTAGGACTATTAGGCTGAATTAAGAAACTTTAAATTCAAACTCCAGGATTCTTTTTTGTTTGTTTGTTTGTTTATTCATTCGTTTGGTTGGTTGGTTGGTTGGTTGGTTGAGGGGTTTTTTGTGGGTTTTTTTTTTTTTGCTGTTGTTGTTTTTGTTTTTGAGACAGGGTCCCTCTGAGTAGTCTTGACTGTCCTGGACTCTCTTTGTAGACCAGTCTGACCTCAAACTCACAGAGATCCACCTGTCTCTGCCTCCTCAAGTGCTGGGATCACAGGAGTGCACCACCAGACCCAGCTTCAAACTCCAGGATTCTAATACACACTACTAAGTTGACCAAAGACATAAACACTGATTTGGTAAGATTTCAGAGCAGTGGGAAGTCTCATTAATGATATAAGCATAAATTTCTAAACCCACCATGAAGCAATCAAAGGTGATCTCTCACTCTGAACTTGTGGCTGTCTCACAGTCTCAACCTCCTATACCTGCAGCTGCAATCAATATCTGAACAGCAATGTCCAGGCTATTCATAGTCCCACAATGAAGATAAGCCAGAAGCCAAGGACAGCCGTAGAATAAAGCACTACCCAGCAAAGAACATGAGACTGCATGGCTGAATCACACCAAAAAATTATTAGACAGTCCTAGCCAGAACAAGGCCTCAGGCGTGATGCCTCAGCAGATAAAGGAGCTCGCTGCCAATTGATGACTGGAGTTGGATCCCCAGGACCTACATGATGGAAGGAGAGAACCAGATTCTGAGAGTTATCTTCTGACCTCCCTCCACACATTCTGTGGTATGCATGTACGAATACAGTCAAAGACAGGCGAGCTTGCATGCACACACACAATACATACATACATACATATATACATGCATGCACAGTAAGTGAATGAAAAAAAAAAAAAAGCAAAGGAAGCAACAATGCCTAGGAAGATGGCTCATTGGGTTGAGTTTGTGCCATACGAGCGTGAAGAACTGAGTTCAGATCCCCAGAACCTATGCGTAAGCAGGTCCAGTGGTGTGCATCTACAATCCTAGTGCTGGGATAAGGACACAGGCGGACCCCCGGGCTTTGCTGACCAGCCAGCTGAGTGAGCTCCACGTTCAGTGAGAGACCGCAGAGAGTAGCGTGACGAGTGATTGAGGAGGATACCTAAAGCCAAGCTCGGGCTCTACATGCACACAGGTGATTACACTTGCACACACATCCTCCGCACATGCACACATATGCATACATGTGTACCCTTATATGCTATACACATTTTGTAAAAGCAGCAGCAATACATCAAGAGTTTTAGAGTCCATTTATAATATGTGTGTGTATGTGTATGTATGTGTATGTGTATAAAACTGAACATTGGTCACAAAAAATAGCTTACTAATAAAAACCCAAAGAAAAACAAAATATATTTCTCACCCAGGACAAGGCTTCAGCTGTTCTGGGCAAGGGCAGGGCTGTGTGTTGGGGGAGGCGGGCTTCTGGGGCAAGCAGAGTGTTCTGAGTAGCTTTCTCCATCTACTGGCTGCTGGGATTTTTCACTTTGGGAGTCCAGATGGTCCTCAGCTTACACAGAGTTTCTGGTGAGCCAGGGTGAGTCCACAGCATTGTAAGTAGAAATGCGTTTGTTACTCCTGACCTGCCAAGCACTGTAGCGTAGGAGCATGTGCCGTAGATTACAGGGCATTCCCTGCAGCCATGGTGGGGTGTTCTGGAGCCGCGGTCAGACACACCCTGCACCTTGCACCCAGCAAACCACTCCCCTAAAGGAATCCTATGGGGTCTGAGCCATAGTATAGTTGAAAGGCTACAGGTCAAGCCATCATGAGTTGGAGGTCATCTGTACTTTCAATTGCATGTATTTGTGCAATCTATCCTAAGTGTGGCAAGCATGGAGACCGGAATGTATTTGTCTCTGCTCAATTTCTTGTCTAAAAGATGAGAGCTGGGTCGGGGATGATGGCTGAGTGGGTAAATTACTAGCTATAAAGCATGATAACCTGATTTTGGACCCCCAAGGCCCACATAAAAAGCCAGAGGTGTGGCACATACCTGTAACTGTGCTCTGGGGTCAGGGGGACAAGCAGGGCTCTAGAGCTAGAAGAACTGATGAATGGATGAGAGACCCTCTCTCAAAAAGTATGGTAGAGAGCGGCTACAGAGTAGGCTCACCAGTAAAGACATGCCCACTGCTCCTGCAAAGGGCCCAGGTTTGGTCCCAGCACCCTCATCAGGCAACTCACAACAGGCTGCAAACTCTAATTCCACTCCCATGAGCCCATACGCACACGATACACACACTCACACAAGGACACACACACGTACACAGTATTAAATAAATATAAAAAAGCAAAGGTGAAGAGCAAGGCAGAAACACCCAGCATCAGCCTGTGCCTTCTAAACACATGTTCACGCATGGGAAAAGCAACCCCAAACACAGACACACAGGTGTATGCACACACACACTTATACCCTCTCGGGCACACACACGGGGGTGGGAGGCGGCCTGGATAGTACAGACAGAAAATCTTCAAGGTTCCAGATTGTTCTATCCAAGCCAGGTATGGTAACACACACCTATAATCCCGCACTCAGTGGTCAGAGGCAGGAGGATCTCTGTAAGTTTGAGGCTAGCCTGATCTACATAGCAAGCCAAGACTACATGGAGAGATCCTGTCCAAACATGCACATACGTTCACACACACACACACACACACACACACACACACACACACACCAGATTCTTTGGTCCCATCAGCCATTGGAGACAGCACAGAATAGAATCCATTTCTACTCACTGATGCAGGAAATGAGCAAGAAATCAAATAGCATCTAGCCGCCCACAAGCCCAGGAAGGGTAAAAAGTGACTCAGACCTTTGGCTGCTAATTAGCTGCTTGGTAACTTCAGCCATGGAGAATGGGACAGACACAATGTTTGGGAGGGACATGCCTTGGACCTCTCACACATGGAGAGGTCACCTGGATTCACAGGTCAGGAATTCAGGGGGATTTAAATTTGGAAGTGGCTCAGTCAGTGTTGGGGTCTGTGTAGGCAGTCACACCCAGCATTGATATCCCAGACTTTCACTACCAGACTGCTTAAAGGAGAAAAGTAATAAGGGCTAAGGAAATGGCAAAACCTGAGAGCTGGAACCCCAGAGACCACAATGGTTACCACCGTCTCCAGCCTACAGCTAGCAAGCCCTCCTCTCAGAAACTGGCTTGAAGCAGATGTGGTCTGGGTCCACAACGTGGCTTCCCACATCAGAGAGAAGACACTAAGAACCCCCAAGACCCTCCTACAGGTGTTCTGAAGCACTGCCCAGGACCTGGCGGGGGACACATATGTGCCCATAGATTACCTCTGGAGACCAGAGCTAGCTGGGGACACCAGACATTCTCCTCTCCTTTCTGGTCCTCTGTTTCCTGGCTTAAAAGTGCTTCTACTGACAGTGATTCAGGGAAGATGAGACATACCTGGCGGGTCACATTAGGGTCAGCAGAATCCTTGCTGTTTGGTGTAGAATTGGCAAGGTGAGACTTTAACCTGGCACAATCTGATTTTGTAGCCCTTGATCCTATAGCAGAAACAGAAGAGGCCAACCCTACAGTCCAGAGGAAAAGCAGAGAGTGCTGACTGCCTTGGACAGAGGGTGAGACCGTGGCTGAGGGTTCCTATAATGATAAAATAGGTGTGGGAGAGAACTCTCCTGCCACCCACCTCTGAGGTGGGAATAAACAAATTCACGGTATCTGGGGAACGGGTATGTCTCTACGAATTGTGGGGATGGGGAAATTGAGACAGGGAAGACCGTGGAAGCTTGCCTTGGCCTCAGATGACTATGTATGTGAAGGAGGACACGTAACTGAGGGAAAAGGGGTGTGCAGGTGGACTTGGACTTAGGAATGGACTTCCGGAGGGAGAGGCTGAGAGCTACCCTCTAAATGAAGCAGTAGGGCCGCAAAGCCCAGAGGTGGAAGTACCCTGTATGCCCTTGACTAGCCCAATTGTCATATCACAGTGTCCTCCAGTCTCTGTCACATAGAAATGACTACCAAGACCTGACCAGAATGGTCCAGTGGCTGCTCCATCCTGCTGGCCAGAAGAAGCCCTTATGGGATTTCCCCAGTGCTCCTGTGAGCCTCAGTTTCCCCACTGTTAAAGCCATCAAGGTAGTGACTGCCCTTCCCTGGAGGACAGCTGTTATGATTTTGCCCAACACTTCTATTTGTATTAAGAAGTTTCTGTCCTGGGAAGCCCCTCAGCCCAGGGCTGGGGAGGGCAGCGGTCACCCTCGCAAAGACAGTGCAGCTGCACAGAGGTTGCCAGACTGGGGGCTGCTGTGACCTGTGGCCTTTTTTCCACCCTCCCACTGCAGTCACACAGCACCTCCCCGAAGTGCTGCAGACAGCTGCGCCCTTCTGCTCTGAGCTCTGTAGTGATGAGTCAGCCAGCTGGGCCTCCCACAGGCGAGGCTGGCCAGTGAGAGTACACATGCCACGTCCTCATCTCCAGCCTGAGGCTGCCTGAGGACCACCCCATCATTCAAAGATGGCCTCCACAATGGGGCCCAGGACCCAGCCACAGCAAGGGGCAAATAAGCTCCTGAGAGGCCAAGTCAGGGCCTGAGAGGCAAGAAAGAGGCAGACTGGGTCCCAGAGCACTTAGTCCACCCTCGCTAGGGGCTCGCCACAGACAAGCCCCCATGGAAGAGCTGACCGTTGGCTATATGGGTGAGCCAGCCTTACTCCGAGGCAGCCCGTGAATAACCCCTGGCTGCAGCTGACCTACTCAAAGCCGCTCAGAGCAGCCTACTCACCACATGTTCATGGTGGGACACACAGCTTGCCCAGAGGGACGGCATTCACCAGACCCTTTGTCTGCCCCGACCCAAGGCTCAGCCCTCCACCGTCCCTGTGGATTCTGGCTACAGAGGACCATGGCTTCTCCTACTGAGCATGTCATACCAGAAGGAAGAAGAGGCCCAGCTGGTGTCCTGTGTAAGGAGGATGAAGGTCTACCCTGTGCTAAGGGCCATTGGTGTGTGCTAGCTCCGTGGTGGCTTTTACGTGTCCATTTTTAAATAAACAAATTCAACCCTTTTGCCCTGCCCTCTCCTTTCTTCCTCTCTTGTCCCTCCACCCACCACGGCCAGGTCTATTCTGCTGGCTGTGTTCCGTGTGGACTCTTCCAGAAGCCTCTGGCTGTGCTCTCCCTCACAGCCACAATAAAAACCAATAAAGAAAAAGGGATTGAATTTTTTACATTTTTTGTTTACTTTATTTAGTTGGAGGAAAAGGGCGTGTGTCACAGCACACATGTGGAAACCAGATAGCAACTAGCTGTAATCTGTTCTCCTTCCATCATGTGGGTCCTGGGTATTGAACTCACGTTGTCAGGCTTGCCAGTGAGAGCCTTTATGTACTAAATCACCTCTCCAGCACCTATAGCAACTTAAAAACCTTGCTCAGCCTGAGGCCTTGGCAGAAGCTTGAGTTCCCAAAGTCTTCCTGGGTAGTGCCTACAGGACCCTCTGGGGGGGGGGGGAGACACTGGATAAGACTATTAGAACTCGGGGTGTGGGACAGCCTTAACCTCAATACTGCCCCAGCTCAGTGAGATGAGAAGCAGGCATGCCTCCCTTCCAAGGAGCCCTGGGGTTCTCTCTCTAGATTCTTTCCTGCACACTTGGGAAAAGCAGAGGCAGGAGGGTTCAGGTACGAGACAACCTTCCTTCATCCGACTCTGGAATCTCTGGCACCAAATTCTCACCCTGCCCTGTCAGCCCTTGGTAGGGGAATGATTGCTCCAACGTATGGCTGAGGAGAAGGCTTATTGTGGCTGTGAGGGAGAGCACAGCCAGAGGCATCTGGAAGAGTCCATATGGAACACGGCCAGCAGAAGAATAGACCTGGCCATGGGGGATGGAGGGACAAGAGAGGAAGAAAGGAGAGCGTGGGACAAAATGATTGAATTATAGAGGAAAGAAAAGTTCGGGGGAAGGAAAGGAAGCTCAGGGGCTGGAGAGGTTTAGGGGTGGGAATGAGAAGTGCAGAGAGGAGCTAGAGCTGCTTTGATATGTGAATAGCTGCTCAGTTAGCCCTTTGTCCCATGTTTCTTTGAGACCTAACAGTAGGGAAAGTGGAGAGACAGGATGTTTAATTTCTATTAGATAAAACTCTTAAATGGCTTTTAGCAAGCCTTGTCTAATGCCCCCGAAGAATTCCCAGAATTCACAAGCCAAGTTGTCCCTCAGGACCCGGGGGCAGGATAAGCAGAGTGACGGAGGAAAGTGGGGGTCATGGGCTGTCTCTATATATCTGATTTGAATAGCTGTCTCCATTCTATTCTATTCAGTTTCTGACTGTAAGTGTACCTACATCACATACAATATCAAAGGAGGAGCTAGAGAGACTGCTCAGACATTGAAGTGCTTGCCACACAAGAATCAGGAACTGAGGCCAGGTCTCCACCACCCACACCGAGGGAAAGGCACAGTCACCTGGGCGCTGGGGAGGCAGAAATAGGCGGATCCCTGGATTTGATGGCCAGCCAGCCCAGCCAGAACAGCAAACCTCACATCCATTGAGAGAGAGCCTGTCTCAAAAAAAAAAATAATAATAATAAGGTGGTAGGCTGGAGAGATGCGCCAGCAGTTAAGGGCACATGCTTTCTTTGAAGAGGCCCAGAGTTCAGTTCCCGGAAGTCACATCAGGTAGCTCAGAACTGCTGCAACTCCAGATCTGGGACTCTGGTGCCCTCTTCTGGCGTCTACAGGCATCAGCATGCGTGTGCACACATACCCACGCAAATATACACATAAATAAAAATAAAATAAAATTTGACAGATAAGGTGGAGAGTGATAAAGATTGACTGATGACCTACACATGCATGCACACACACACACACACACACACACACACACACCATGCACATATAAGCGCATCTGTACACACATAGTGTGCACATATACATAGAACACATACAAAGAGAGTAAAAATTCCCCACTGCTATTAAGCATGAGATTTTCTGCTGCTTGCTACTTCCTTGGGCCCTCTGGGTTTGGTCAGTTCTCCAGGTCTGTTGTTTGTCATTACTGTCACACACCTGTTCCCTTTGATTCATGAGGTCTCACAGAGTTCCACGTTGACAACGGAAGTGCCCTGCACGATGCTGCCATGACCTAGGGGCCTGCATGACCCCGCTCTTCATCACCCAGAGCCTGCAGGCCAGGGGGATGATTTAAAGGCTCCTTAAGACTTTGGCCAAATTGTCAGGAATGGTGGCATACACCTGTGATCCCAGCACTCAGGGAGGCAGAGGCGGGCAGATTGTCATGAGTCTGATGCCAGCCTGGTCTACAAAGCCAGTCCATGACAGCCAAGGCTACACAGAGAAAACCCTGTCTCGAAAAGCAAAAAAAAAAGACTTTAGCCAAAACCTCAAAACGAGATCAAATATCCAGCATTTGAAACTGATTATACAAGCTAGGGTTCATGTAAACAATGGCATATTGCTAAACCAGGGTGAGAGTTCAGTTCTAACACCCACTCCTGTAGGGACATGCAAGCATGTGTGCGTGCGTGCCTGCATCTCTTCCTCCAGAAAGGCCTTCTTGATCCTAGGTATGGTCTGCTCTGTGACCTGGCCATACGGCCCAGAACCCCATGGTGAACATTCTTTACAATGGGCATGTGTGTGCTGAGTTCTGGGTCCCTGGGCATTGCACAACTCTCCCCTTTCTCTTGGGTTTTGCTTGCTTTTTTCTTTCCCTCACCCCTTGTGCTTGTAGCGCACATTTGCCCAGGAGGGAGTGAGAGTGGATCCCCGAAGGCCTGGGCCACAAATAAAGAGGCAGGAATAGAATCCAGCCTTTGCTGATCTGGTCCCTCTGATGACTTCCTTCCCAAGTATGGTGAGCAGCAACGCGGCTCTGCTGTGCGTGTGCCTCTGGAACACCACGTCAACACAGGAATTCTGCTCCGGATCCCAGGTGCCCTGCTTATCAGAAGAGACTGTACAGACCCCTGGAAAGTGCCTTTATCCTGACTCAGAGCCCATGCACCCTGGGGGTGCTGGGCGGCTGTGGTTGACTCTGCTCCAATAGCAAATGCCTGGCAGGGTGTCAGCCAACTTCAAGTTAAAGCAAAGGAAATTCTCCAGAAGAAGCTAGCTCACTGGCTGCTCGGGCTTCAGCGGGGGGCCTGCTCTCACTGAGCCGGGGTTCCCCCTTATCAACCAGCCCTCACAGGAAGGACAGCAGGAAGTGGTTCGGATTAGAGCCAGACCTTCTGTGACACCCATAGCCTTGGCCCTTTCTCACAACTCAGAACTCACAGAAGTTTATACAAGTTGACTCTCAACTGGAACCTTCCACAGGCTTTCTGTGCTCATTTTACCCAAGTGGGAGAGCCCAGAGGGCCAAGTTAGTGGAGGAATTGACTTTATTGTCACAGAGGAGGTGTTCCGGAGTGTCTGTGTGTCACTGTGACCAAAATACATAACAAAAAAAAAATTAAGGGAGGAAATATTTATTTTGGCTCCTTTTTTCAAAGAGTTTGGTTCCTGCTTGCTTGGCTCCACAGACTTGGGCAGAGAATCGTGGTGGTGGGATTGTGGGAAGACTGCACTTCTTGGCAGGAAACAAAAGGCAGCCAAAGAGGAAGAGAAAGTGGTAAGACAAAGCCAGGATGGGCAAAGCACTTTCTGCGCAAACTTAAGGACCTGGATTCAGAGTCTCAGAAACATACCACCCTGCACGTGCCCGATCACGTCAGAGCCCCAGAACCTCTGAAAAACCATCAGGCTTGGCAGCCCACCTGTCCTCTCAGGCTCAGGGAGCAGAGACAAGGAGAGTGGGCTAGCCAGGAGCTGAATGGATGAACGCCAATTTCACTGAGAAAGTCTGCCTACATAAACAAACTAAAGAGCAATCAAGGGAGATACCTGATATCAAACTATAGCCCCAAGGCACACCCTGCAGGCACCTACTGTTGGCTGTAATTCCTTCCTGAAGAGATGTAAGTAACATCTATCCAACTACTTAAGGTTGCAACAACCAACTGAGATAGAGCCCACCAAAGTTTACTCTGATAAACGAGTGAGTTTATTGAGCTGAGTCCCATAACATAGGTGAAGGGTTACTTACTGAATATGGGCGCTCTTCTCACAGAAAGCTGTATTGAAAAGCCTTTACTCAGAAGGGATGAGGGCTTTCCCACAGCCACAGAGATGGAGACTCCTTCTTCTACCCTCTCCAGCTTATATGCTCTAGCCCCTCCCAAAGACCATGCACAATTAGGGCAGGATTGCATACAACGGATGGTGTGGAGTGGCTGGCTGCTCAGGTGAGGATCCTGCGACCCTCTGGACCCTCTGAGGGGGGAGTATAAAGAAAGCCAACAAGCCCAGTCGGGATGATCTCTTTCAAGAGGGCACAGCTAAACACTCAAAGATGGCGGTTGCTTGGCTTGGTCCTCCAACACCTGTACAATACCTAAAGAGGGGGGTGGAACAGACACTCATATCATCAAGGGAAGAAGACGGGTCAATCTCCAAAGTTTCCCACACCCTCTCATCCTGCACTGGGATGAGAGAAAAGACGTGGGAGTCTCAGAATACAGATCACCTGACCATGAGGACAGCACGCGGCAAACGAGACAAGCAGCTCACATCTCCTGGAGAAGTGATGCCAGCCTGAGGTTCCAGGAGCCAAGCTTGTGGTGGTGGTAGTCAGTCTGTGCTGTGGCCACTGGAGGACATAGCTGACTGACAGGGAGAATTTTCAGACCCTGGGTCTGACCAAAGGACAGGAGACAGAAATGTGGATCATTTCCAGATCAAAGTATTTCTGTGAGGCATTAGTGCCTTGTATATTCTCTTCAGAAAGGACTTGGGGAAGCCCTGTGGGTGGAGTCTGAAGACAGAGAGAGCCAGGTTCAAAGCAATAGGTGGAAGGAAAAGGACCTATGAAGGGTCTCTTCCTGGGCGCTGTGTGAGGCTAGGGTCATAGAGAAGAGGGAACCGCAACTGAGAGAATGTCTCCACTAGGTTGTCCTAAAGGCAAGTCTGGAGGCATTTTCTTGATTAATGATTGATTTGGGAGGGCCCAGCCCACTGTGGGTGGTCCTATTCCTGGGCAAATAATCTTGGCTATATAAAAAACAAACTGAGCAAGCATCTCAGAGCAAGCAAACTGAGCAGCATCCTCCATAGCCTCTGCTTCATTCCTACCTCAATGGGCACCTGTGATGATGTGAAAGTGTAAGGCAAACAAACCCTTTCCTTGCTAAGTTGTTTGTGGTATTTATTACAACAACAGAGAGAAAACTAGTGGAAAAATAGCTACATCTAAGACTACTCCTGCTTCCCACCCCACTCACAAAGGGGAGGTCCCCAAGGGGGAAAAGAGCCTGTGAGGACCCGCGTGCCTGTTTCCGATCTGGCTTTGATTCTGCGTCAGATGAGACAGACCCACATCTCCCTGGAACACTGGGAGGATGGTAAACACTATTTAATAACACTACTCGAATCACTGCTCTTTTTAGTGTTGTGTTCTTTATATTCCTGTGAGCACTCTCTTCTCCTGAAATAAACAGCAGCGTTGGGGATATGGCCACTGGACTCCACAGTTGGCAACTCTTTGACACCTGTGCTTCCCTGGCTGACTGAACAAAAATTACCAGGTATCATGAGAAAATTCACAGCTTCAGCCCCTGTTCCTGGAGGGGAAACCTCAGCCAAGATAGATTACTCTCCCTTTGTGTGTATTTCTTTGTAGGACACTAAGATTATTCTTTTCCAACAGGTGGAAGACACTCTAATGTTAGCGCTCCATGTGTTGTAGCAATAGGTGCTATAAAAGGCTTCCCTCCAGTGCTCTTTTCCTGACCACCTGCAGTAGTTTGGGCTGAGCTGCTAACATGAAGAAAGCAGCAGGGAGCAGATCAGCAGTAGTGATGGAGCTGAGCAGTCAATCGGCCTACCCACGAAAGCAGCAAGGCAGCCAGCTACCTTAGAGCCAAAGAAGTAGCTGAACTGCTTGAGCAAGATCAGGGCAGGAAGAAGAAAAAAGCACAAGTTGAGACGTGCATTGTAAGATAGGGAAAGAAAGGTGAAGAGCCAGAGAAAAGAAATGTCATACCCTGGTGACTAGAAAATTGCCCAGTGTTCCAAAGATCCTCCAGAGACCAGTCAAGTCTTCAGAGCAGAGTACCCCAGACACCCAGACCAAGAACTACCACACTGCCTGCTGTTGAGGCTAAGGAATCCCTATTTCCTAGACCTGTATAAGAGCTGTTTGCTGGCCCAGTTTGGGTTCTGGCACTCTTTTTGGAAAATGAAGCTAAGAGTTTGGATGCCCAAGGCCTGCATGAGAGCTGCCCTAACACTAGAGGGCACCACCTGCCACTGCTCCCACCTGCCTCCTGCCACCTTCACAACTGTCAAACACAGAGATGCAAAGACTCCCAAAGACTAACACTTGAAGAGCTTCTCCCTGCCCACCCACAGTGTCTACCAGGGTGGAGGAAGAGGACCCCAGGTGGCTGACTAGTGACAACTTTATCCATCCAGTGGAGGAAGCAGCAGCATAGCAGAATGGAGCCACCATCTCAGGCTCCGAGCCTTGGAGATGCTCCACCATCCATAGACTCCTGGAATATGAGGCAGAGCCCTGATTGGCATGTTTGAACACAATGCAGAGAGGGGGCCGGGAGATGGCCACGTTCAAAAGAGACATCAGGTTCAGCTTGCAACACGCCCTCTGCAGAGCAGGAGAGGGGACCAGAGACATTGCCTACTAGTGCTTGTGACCCCAAAGCAGTGCTCACTACTACTGCAACCAATTGGAAAGGAGAGCTAGGAATGGGGTAGAACTCTCCCCACTTTAGAGATGGCAGTTGAACTCCAAGAGCTTGGGGACACCAATAGGCCATGATTTGGGGCCACATTTCATCCTTTGTAACCCTGTTCCAACTATATAGATTGTCTACAGTGAGCACACCTGCTTCTGTAGACAATCTGCTCTTCTGATGAGATGGCAGGTGGGTGACCATGATGGAGTCTCCCACAAGATGCTAGAGGCAACTTGGCCTCAGCAACCTGGTCTTACTCCAGAGAAGAGCCCTCTGAGGTGATCTTTACACTGACACTCAGACTCAGCACCTCCCTCCACACTTGTCCCGGGCCACCCAAGCTTGCAGATGCCACCAGCCCTCCCCTATCCACCCTGCCTCACGGAAAGGCCAGGCGTGGCATCTGACTTTGGTAGTGTCAGTTCCGCCTGAAAGGGGCTGGAAGATGCGGTGTCCGGTGGGCCATTCCCTCACTGTGGTGCTCTCCCTGTCTGTCCAGTAAGAGCGAGAGCTGTCTGAGGTCTTGCCCAGCCTCAGAAATCTTATGATTTCATGAGCTATGGTCATTATCCCTGGATAAACTCTATGGCTCCCACTGCTGTGGACCAAGAAGTGAGTTTCAAAACCAAGAAGCCCCATGGAGACGTGATGCACACACCCACAGCACCAGCCAGCCAGGCCTGGCACGATGCTGTGACTGCCTGGCCTTACATGGAAAATCCACGTCTGAAGGCCTCCTCTCATCATCTGGGATGCATTAGGCTCTGGCCCTGGGTCTGGGCAGGATATAATGAAGTCCAAGGCCAGGGAGTTTATTCTTGAAGTGATGATAAGTCTCCCAGCTTTGAGGAGCAAAGCCCTGGCCGCCATGGGAGATCTCTATCACTGAGACCAAACACGCCTGTGGCCACCCCACCCCAGGACCAGCAGTACTTCAGCAAGGCAACAGAGTGTGAGGGCTGAGCACCATGGATCTGCAGCTGAACAGAGCTGGAATCAGTGTCTGCCTCTCGCCTCTGTACCCCTGGCTCGCTCCTAACAGCCCAGAAGTAGCTCAGCTCATAGCTGTCTTTTCCCTTATTGCTCGCTGCCCCCAAAGCCTAGGATGGACTTTTTTCCTGGACTTGACTCAGCCCCTGCCACAGGAAGGCCAGAAGAGACAAGCAGCCAATACTTCAGAAGCATCTTTGGTCCATCAAGGAAACTTACAGAGGGTAAATATCCCAGCTTCCTCTGTCCTTGGGTGGGACCCCCAGGGAGCATTTGAATCACCATTATAATGTCCCTATGGCTGGGCCCTGGGTGTCTTCCATCCTCCTTCTATAGCCCCAAACTATGCACACTTGCCTTCACTCCCTCAGAGCCTGCTGGGTGGGAACTTAGTTTAAATTAGTCATACCACTGCCGCCGCTTTCTTCCTACTGAGCCAGAGAAGCATGGGGAACGGCATGCCCAGAGCTACCGGAAATACATTCCTTGGAAACCGTGAAAACCAGCTGTGTCTGGTGGCACAGCCTGTGACCCAGCTACTGGAGAGACTGAAGCAGGATGATCTCAAGTTCAAGACCTGTCAGGGCTACAGAGTGAGTTCAAGGCCAGCCTGGGCAACTTTACTCAAAGAGTAAAAGGAGGGCTAATGATGTTGCTTATTGGTGGTGTGCTTGTCTAGAAGGTGCAAGACCCTGGGTTTGACCCTTAACAGAGAGGGGAAAGGAGAAAGGAAAAGGGAGAGGGCAAAAAGAAAACAGGTGAGATAAAGAGATTAAGAGATAAAGAGAAAGGGATTCTAAGTTTATTTCACACATCACATAGAAACTGACCAGATATGGTCCTCATACAGTTTGCTGGCCCCTTCTGTCCTGTACAAACCCAAAGTCTGGGTGGCTTAAGAAGTCTACTTTGGGTCATGACAAAACCAGTGCACCCAGAGGTGTGGTACGGGACCCCGGGACAGGCTCAGGGCCTTACCAACCATCTCCTCTGTGGGTCTTCTAAAGGCACCCTAAGCATCTGCACCCACCCGGCTGTGGGGAAGTTGATAGTGGGCATTTAAGAGTGGAAGCACAGTGTCATGTGCACCTCTGCCCTGGTCCATGCAGTGGTCTCCATTTATACAAGGAGGTTTGGGGGAGGTTGTCAGTGCTGGTTCCCTGTGGTGACTTGATGGGCAGGCACTCCTGTCCTCTGTAAGGAGTCTGTTGCATTATTCTGGCAGCCCTGATAAGCCAGACTCACCCACCTATCTTTAATAAACCAATTAAAATGGTGAAAAGAAGAAAAGGGAGATTTATTCAATGTAGCCACATTGGGAAAGGCGGGAAATGTAATTAAGTGATACACACCAAGTCGGTCTTTGGGGCCCTGGCGTGTGGTTTAGGTTTAAATAGAGGACCAGAGTTGTACATAGCTAGACATTTCCAAAGTGTGGCCCTACTCATCACTGGCACACCATTGTCTCAGCTCCAGTCCCTCCAGCAAGGTGGTCTGACAAGATACAAATCTCTTTCCAGGAGACTTAGTCCTCTGACTTCTACCTTCTTTTTTTTTTTTTTCTCCCCAAGGATGTGTCAAAGTGTCAAAAATCTTCTTTCTTTCTTTCTTTCTTTCTTTCTTTCTTTATTTATTTATTTATTTATTTATTTATTTATTTCTCTTTCTTTCTTTCTTTTTTCTTTCTTTCTTTCTTTTTTCTTTCTTCTTCTTTTTTGGTTTTTCAAAACAGGGTTTCTCTGTGTAGTCCTGGCTGTCTAAGCTCACTTTGTAGACCAGGCTGGCCTTAAACTCATAGAGATCCATCTGTCTCTACCTCCCTGAGTGCTGGGCATGCACCACCTTGCCCGGCAAGTGTCAATTTCTTATTGACCATTATTTCCATAGTCTGATAGGAAAAGAGGGAGACGTGTCTCTTTAGACCATACTCATTCTTGCTAGGATGGCCGAAGTGGGGGACAGATTAGAGGGACTATTTCCTCATCAGAGATCAGCTCCTGTGGTTGTGCCCCATCGGCTTTCCCTGGCTTGAGAACCCAGGACTTATTGTGGTCAATCTGAAGATCATGAGACAAGCAGTGTCCCTTCTGGGTTCCTCCGTGATTCTGCACATTAGTTGGACTCATGTGTGTCTGTCCATATGTAAAGCTCTCCTCTTAATGCTGTTGGTATCTATGAACACATCCGCCTTCCTGTGAGTACACAGCTGGGTTCTAAGTGTGGGCTGTCTGGAATATCATTCTGCAGACACATTTGTGCACAGCCCATGGCATGAGTGGCTTTCCCTGGGAGAAGACTGCCTGACAGCAGCAGGTAGCACATTCAGTCCTAACAGCCGACCCTAGATGATGTATCTTGGCCATCTTACATCTCACATCCCGCTCAGAGTGCGCAACATACAAAGCTGGCTTGTACCACGGCATGAATGCTCCCCACATCCCAGGTTGTAGTGTCGTCCACCTCATGTTCATCACCCCTGGATCCCACTTGGATTAGTCACTGTTCTAGGTGCTGGGATGAAGTACCTGTCCTAGTTTGCTTTCTGTTGTAGTGATCAAAACCAACTCAGGGAGAAAAGCCAGAGTAGGAACTGAAGCAGAAAACATGGAGGGGTGCTGCTTTCTGGCTTGCTGCCTATGGCGTGCTCAGTTGGCTTTCTTATACCACCCAGGACCTCTTGCCCTGGCACCACCACAGTGCTGGGCTCTCCTACATATTTACCCAGAATTATTAATCAAGAAAATGGCTCATAGGTTTTGCCGAGAGGCAAACTAGCGGGGACAGATTTTTCCGTTGACGTTTCCTCTTCCCAGATGACTCTAGCTTGCGTCAAGTTAGGGTGGTGACAGGTGGCGAAAACACAGCAGCACAAAACCTAACAAAAGCAGCTTAAGGAAGGAAGGTGCTGTTGGCTCACGATTGGAGGGCACATGGTTCATCGCGATGGTGAAAACCTGACTGTATTATCCTGAAACAGCCAATTATATCACATCATAGTGTAAGAAATTAAAAAATAGGGGCTAGAAAGATGGCATGGTGTTTAAGACCACCTGTTGTTCTTCCTGAGGACCCATTTGGTCCCCAGAATCTACAAGGGCGGCTCACAACTGTCTACACGTTCAATTCCGAGAATTTGACATCCTTCCTCTTCTGACCTCCGTAGGCAACTGCACCCCTCTCTCTCACTCCCTCCCTCTCTCTCTCTCTTTCTTTCTCTCTCTCTCTCTCTCTCACACACACACACACACACAAATAAATCAATAAATCAATCAATAAATAAATAGTGGTGATTTTCAAAAGCTCTTTTGAAATCCAGCTACAAATAGACTAACCACAACCCAAGACAAACTACGCTGTCTACCCCACACACACACAAACTAAAAGTTCAGATGTGAAATTACTAACGCCAAGCTTGCTTAAAGACCTGCAGACATGACAATGTCACACACCTGACAAGCTTTAAAATAAAGAGAATGTAAGACATAGATGTAAGCTGAGCTGGGTGGCACATGCCTATAATCTCAGCACTCAGGGAGGTAGAGGCAGGCAGATCTCTGTGAGTTCGAGGACAGCCTGGTCTGCAAAGGGAGTCCAGGACAGCCAAAGAAGGCTACACAGAAAAATCCTGTCTCAAAAAAACAAAGAAGGAGGGGGAGGAGGAATGGGGACTAAAGGAGAAAGAGGAAGAGGAGGAAGAGGAACAGAAAGAAGAGAAAAAAATATAAAGGAACCCATGTATGGTCTTTGGCTTCTGTTTTGTTTAGGTTAGTGTTTCTATTTTATGTGTATGGGATTTTCCTGCATGTATTTCTGGGCCCTACTTGCATGCCTGGGGTCCAAAAGGCCAGAAGAAGGTGTTGGATCCCTTGGAGCTGAAGTTACATGTGCTTGTGAGCTGCCATGTAGGTTCTGGGAATTGAACTGCTGAACCACCTCTCCAGCACCTGCCTATGGTCTTCGTTAAGAAACAGGCAAACATGAGCGACATAGGAAAAGATAAAAGCAGGTGACATGTAAGATTGTGCTCTCCCGATCAGTCAGCTAGTGAGGATGAGGAGGAAGGACCTGCAGCCAGGGTTACAAAACTGTCAGTGCCTTCCATTAAAAGTCATAAAACAAGCTGCCGAGCTTCCACTGCCCTGAGTGGAAGCTCTAGAGCTCCTATGGTAGAAAGGGAGTCTTTGTTTCTCACAGTGAAGAGGCAGAAGGAGATGAATACTGCTGCCTAGCTCACCATCTCCATTTTTTGGAGTCCAGGACTCCAGCACTGAATGGTGCACTCCAGAGTGAGGATAGGGCTTCCCATCTCAACTCATGATCCCTCACAGACACACTCTTGGCGATTCTAGGTCTAGTCAGGTTAACAGTCAGTATTAACCCTCACACCACCTGGAGATGAAGCCCGGGAGAGCTCTGGCCGACCTGCTAGGAGTCAACCAAAGTGAAGTTCTGCCTGGACCAGACCAAGCTGGGCCAGCACAGTCCCATGCATCCCTGGGGAATGTAAGATTTCCCTACACCTCTCCAACACCCAGGCTCTAATGTTCCACTCAACCTCACACAAGGAAAAGCCCCCAGGGCAACAAGCAAGTGGGAGCGGCAGTTCTCCCTGCTTTCTGGCAGAGGTCACAGGGGCATGGTCTTCGTGCCTCTCTGCCAACGATGTCCAGCCTGAGGGCTACAGGCCAAGTGACCTTTACTCCCTCTACCCTCTCTCTGGGCCCCAGTATTTCCCCCATGAGAGGAAAACATGCACCTTTAGAATCCCAAAATGTCTCATTTGGTCCTCAGTGAGTCTCTTTAAGGTGTGGACATCAGAGAGCGTATAGGTAGAGGCTCCCAGGACCAAACCCAACACTTAGAGGTCACATTAGCTAGATCCAGGAACAGTCCAGGATCCAGAGCCAGATCTGGTCAGGAGCTCTTGGGCCCTCATAAGGAGGGGGTTTGTTCCCCAGAGCCCTCGGGGTGATGTGACTGCCCATCATAAGGCAGAAGTAGATTGCCAGCTCCCAGGACCCTGGAGAGTCCCTTTGCTAAGATTTACCTGCTGCCACCTCCTGCCCAAAACTAAGGCTAAGTCACACCATGGCTGGTGAAAAAGAGGTAGCTGAACTCCAAAGCAGTGGAGTTAACAACACAACAGGGATGATGGGCAATGGAGAGCCCACTTGGGGTGAAGCTGCAATGTGCTGGTCCTAAGACTGTTCAGGCTGATATGACATATGGCTTTCCTAGGCCACAGGATTTGTGCCTGTTCAGAAAAGCATCCAAGTCCCTTGGCAGAACAACCTGAGGCCTCCTGGCCTTGCAGGAGTGCCACCTGCAGCAATGGGTGCATGGCTGAGCAAAACCACTCTGCAGAATGAGAACTTGGCTAGGGGACGCCAGGCACCAGGGTCAGATACCTCTTGCCACAGTCCCTCACAGTGTGTAGTACCCCCTTGTTCCTGCATGGAGGCGGGGTGAACAGGTCAAGGGATAAAGTAGCTGCATGAGTGCATGCTCACCCCTCCGCCCTACTGAAGCCCACTCCCAGGTTAAGTGGGGGACCACTCTCTGACGGACACATTCCCTCCATGCTGGAGTACTGTGTGGCTGAGCTTGTCTTCAGGAAGAGTTGAAAGCAGGCAGCAAGCATTCTCTGGGTCCACCTAGGGGAGGCCTTGAGTGGCACTGCAGAAAAGTGGTCACTAACCCTGGTATGCTGAGCCTTATAGGAGGATCTGGGCCCCATCTGCTCCCCCAACTTCTTTCAGCAAAGCTCAGGGAAGAGCCCCAAGCTCCCCAGACCTTATCCCAGGGCCCCACCTTCAATTTCCCTTAAGTTCTGTCTCCAAGGACCATGTTTCACCTCCCTGGAAAGGAGCCTGCAGAACTGCATTCAAAGCATTTTTTAAATGCACGTAGCAACCGTCATAAAACCTACACACAGCTAATTTGGTCTGCCTGGTTTATGTATTTCCTAAATAAATCTTCACAGAGAGCTAGAATTTTTTCCCCATTCTTAAGTGAGCTCGAGAGCACATTTACCAGGGCGGAGTGAGTCAAACAGTGCCAGAGGGCGGAGGGGCTAGAGAGACACAGAGCGAGAACATGTGTCTGCCTCCAAAAGGAGGGACCGGCCCAAAGCTTGAGCTATTTCATCAGCTGCTCCTGCCCCAGATTCTGGGCTCTGGGACACCCAGACCACGCCAGGGCGCGGTGGTTCTTCAGGGCCCAGCCAAGAAAGCTGCCCGAGCCACCTTCCCCCAGCCGCATCAGAGACATCCAGGCCACAGCTAGCCCCTTGGTGGCCAGGCTGGCAAGGACAGCCTATCTCAGGGTGACACCCGAGAAGGGAGCATGGGTAGCAGTGAGATGTGGGGAGCTGTCCTTATTCATACCTCCCCCTTCAAGAAGGCCATGAGCATAGGTCCTCTGCCTGGCACCATGCTCTGCCTGTGGGCTGAGGTTTGGAATGTCATAAAGGGGACCAGGGTGGACAGGACAGTAGCCACCACCACTTGAACATCTAACACAAGAAAGGCATGAGATCCCCTCTACATGCAGGGAAAGTGGAGCACGAAGGGAAGAGGACTCATTCCCCCGAGGCTGGGAGCCAGGCCTTTGTGTGTCATCCACCAAGGTCTGTGCCCTGCCTTCACCCCAGTCAGTCATCTCCAGACCATGTTGCTCAGGGCAGACAACCAGGCGTTCAGAGAACCCCCCTGCCCAGCCCTGCTCTTGACAGGGTGGGCCAAGTACTCTGACCATGGATGTTCTCTCAAGTCACCTCAGCTTCAACCCACACACAGGCTGGTTTTGTGCGTAGCAGAGTAGGCAAACTGCCTGGTAAGGCTGGAGTCCTTGGAAGACCAAGGGAAAAGATGGGATGGGGTAGACCCTCTGCCGAGCCACCTCCCACCAGTGTTGGCTATTTACGGAGCCATGGCCTCTGCAGGAGCTGCCCAGAAAGAGGAAAATTCACCTGGGAGAAGGCTCCTTCCAGACATGTGGCAGCCCTTCACCTTCTGCCCACTGCAGGCCTAAGTGAATGGGGCAAGACCCCCTTTGTCTAACCTATCACTCGACTTTCCTTCCTGTCATTCTGGATGCCTGCCCCTGCTCCTGAAATGGAAGATGGGTGAGCTTGTGGGGACAAAGGGGCCCTTTGGGCCCCTGACTCATGAGAACATGCTGTCCTCAAAGAGGAGAGTTTCTTTCTGTGGCATCAGTGCAGTTGGGCTTGGCCACAATGGACAAGCCCATCAGGCACAAGATAAGGCCAGGAGGCCTCCTGGAACACGCTGGTCTGCCGCAGGATGTGGCACTAACCTTCATCCATGTCTTGTTTAAATCATAAGGAAAATACACCTAAACAGCTGTCCTCCTGGTAGCACTCCTTCCAAGCTCAATAAATGCTTATCCTCCCCGTCAGTGGTGGCCTGGCTTTCCTGAATCACTGTCTCCTTTAACCCTGCACCCCTTTTTCCTCCAGTTAAAACTAGCTAAGATTGGGCTTGCATCCCATTCAAAGGCTAAGCAAGGTAGGAGGAGCATGAATTGGAAGCTAGCCTGAGATACAAAGTGGGTTCCTGACTTCTGCCTGGGAGTTCACGCTTTTTATCTCTATAATCAGGGTGAGTGCCATCTCAACCCATACAATGTTTTTCAGGGGGAAGGTGGGGACCCGGTGGCATGAAAATGAAGGGTATTGGTGGGGTATCATCAGAGAAGAACTCACCCAAGGTGAACCTGTGGGCAAAGGTGGAAATATGGAGCCAATGGAGGGTCTATCTTCCTGAGGCCAGTACAAGGGTCCAGGCCAAAGTAATACAGCTCCACCAAGGACCCTGACACCTTGGATCTTCCTCCTGCCTCCGGGCCTGTGAGTGCCAAGACAGTAGCCTAGAAGCTCATGGCTGCCAAGTGTCAGGGTAGAGCATCCTTCTGGCTGTGCATCCTCTCAGCTCAGAAGGACTGATTCAGCAGGCTAAAGGTCTCAGTGGGGACAAATGAACCTGCCAAAGCTCCTCCAGGGAGATCCCAGCAGGGAGAGAGGGAGAGATCTCCAGACTTCCTTCTGGACAACCTCAAGGACAGACTCAGGGGCCCTTCCCAGTGAGGCCACTTCTTCAGCCTCCCAGTTCCGCTGCCAGGAATGCGGAAGTACTAAATGTAATGGCTGATCTTCATCATCAACCTAGCTGGATTTAGAATCACCCTGGAAATCCATTTCCAGGTGTGTCTAAGCGGTGTTCCCAGGTTAGCTGAAGACGCACACTAGGGGTGGCCAGCATTACCCCACAGGCTGGAGTCCTGGACTGAATTAAAAGGTGAACGTGGCTGAGCATGGTAGCGCACACCTGTAATCCCAGCACTCGTGGAGGCAGAGGCAGGCAGATCTCCGTGAGTTCAAGGCAACCTGGTCTACAATGCGAGTCCAGGACAGCCAAGGCTGCACAGAGAAACCCTGTCTCAAAAAAAAAAAAAAAAAAAAAAAACAAAAACAAAAAAAAAAAACAAAAAGGAGAAAGTGAGCTGAGCACCAGCATCCACCTCCCTCCGCTTCCTGACTGCTGATGCCATCTGACGAACCTGCCTCCTGCCACAGAGACTTCTCTGCTGCGCTAGACCATGTGCCTTCAAGCCGTCAATCAAAATAAGCCCTTCCTTCCTTGAATTTGCCTTTATCAAGTATTTTGTCTCATCAGTGAGACAACATGGCCTTCAATAAACAGCTCTGCATGGCACAGAACATGTCTCTGCCCTGTCTGGCTTCCCTGCAGCCGTTGGCAGCCTTGCACCTTACAGGGAGATACACTCTGGGGAGCAAATGACAGAGACCAGGAGGCCCTCAAGGGACAGTGCGACGTCTGCCTGGCATCTCCCACCCCACGGGATCTGCAGATGCCTACCTGGCTGGGAGTGCAAAAAGCTGTGGTTTGAATGTGAAATGCTTCTTATAGGTTCATGTGTTTGAACTCTTGGCCCTCAACTGTGGGCTCTGTTTGTAAGGCTGGGAAGCTTCTAGGAGGCAGAGCCTCCCTGGAGGAAACTGGAGGTGGGCCTTTGGAGTTCGTAGCCTGGGAGCACTTCCTGTCTGCTCCCTGCTTTCTGACAGCAGATGCAGTGTGACCTGCTGCCTCGTGTTCCTTCCACCATTTCTTCCCTACCTTGATGCACTGTGTCCTCTCAAATCATGAGCTGAAGCAGATCCTTCCTCCTGTTAACAGCTTTGGTCATGGGTTTGTTATCCTGACAAGGAAAGTAACTAAGACACCCGGCCAGTGGCAACCCATGGAGTCTAAGGAAGTGTCCTCTGCAGCCCTGAGGACAGTGAGGACCTCCAGTGGCCACCTTAGGACAGGCCATCTCTCCCACAGGCTCAATTGTCACCCTGGCCTGCTTGTTCATTGCCCAGAATAAATACAAGCATGATGGCTGCATTCGAGAGAATGGCGCAAGCACCCGGTATCCTACGGATGTGAATTCACACCTCCACCACCCTGCCTATCCCTCATGACTGACTCTCACCCAGAGTGAGAATATAGGCCCCTGTGGCTCTAGGAGAAAATGCACAGTGAGCCTGTCCTGGTGCTCCAGTCCACAGCCACCTGCTCCATACTCCATGGCTCCCACAGGACAGAGCGTGCAGGCCAGGGCATCAATGTGGACACTGTCGGGACAGGCTTATTGGAAAAGTTGTGCATGTGCCTCCAGCTGACATGAGAAGGAACATGGATTGCCCTGTGTCTTTGGCACATTGCCCTGTGTCTGTGCCTCACTGCTCAGCCTCCTGACTGCCCTGCCAGCTTACTTGTGCTGCCTACACAGTGGCTTCCCTGGCTGGAACAATGGAGAGAGAGGTCCATGGACCCACAGACCCCACCAGGCAGCACCAAGATGAAACAATTGTGCAACCAGAGCCCTTTGGACTCCGGGCACACAGCACTCCCAGATAAAAGTGTCACTCAGTTCTAGATATAACAGACATGAGGTTGGACCTCCTCACCAGGGAGACTGATCAGCAGCGGCAGCAGCCCGTGAGACTGCATCAGCCAATAGGAGGTCATTTGATGGGGGAAGGTAGGGGCACCTGGAAAGCCACAACTCTGAGGCCAAGGAGGGCATAGTGCTGCCTCCTCCGTGTCCATTTAGAACCTCCATGACCAGTTTCCCATCTGACTGGAAGGTTTCCCTGTTCCCCACACAGCCTCTGAAGAGAAACTTGAAAGCTAGAGTCCTTACCCAAGCACCCTCTTCCTATGCCACTGTTGATGCAGCCTGACTCCAGGGGCCATGGCATATCTCAGCCAAGAAGAAAGGGGAAGAAAGAACACAGAATAAGCATGAGACTCAGGGCCTATGCGTACATGGTGGGCATCAATCACTTTTGAAATGGGCCTGAAAACTCCCTACCATGACCCTGACACAGTTCACATACTTAACTAGGGAAGTCTAGACTTCAGGCCACTCTTGTTTATAAGACAAAGGGCAAACAGGAGCTGGGGAACAGAGGGCAGGACCGGGTCCCCACAGCTGAGACTCTGGCTGCAGCTGCTGGGTGTGCTGAGTCCCAGAGCCGCAGGTACATGATTCCCGAGGCTGCAGATGATGATCTGGGAGCAGCAGTTAGTGGATGGAGGCCCACAGGAAGCCATGTGGCTAACCCCAGACACCTCACCCCAAACAAGTTCCACGCAGAACCCCACGGCACACAGGGGACTCACAGGGGCTCAGATCTAGCCTAGCTCATTCCCCAGGGACAGCCAAGCAGAAGAGAACCCAGGAGACCACACACATCCCCCAGGCTGAGAGCTGGGCATAAGCATAACCCTGGGACACTGCCAGCCACACAGCTTCCCAGGCCATGCACAGGAGAATGGGCACAGAGTAGCAGGTAAATACAGGGGCAGCTGGAGCCCTGTCCTGTGAGCTTCTTTGGCCCCTAGGTGCTGTTTAGAACATCTGTGTGGAGAGGCCCAAGCATAGGAGGACCTGCCCAGTTTCCATGCTCGGGACCGCCTTCTCTGTGTTCTTGGTGATATTGCCTTGGATTCAGGGCCTGCATATTAACATTTTGCTGGGTTCCCCAAATTCTTCAGTGGATCCAGAACCAGCATCTCTCCTGCCTATCTGAGAAGTAGAGGAGGGCCCTGTTGCCAGGGGGTGGGGGTCAGGAAGAGACAAAACCAATGCTTCCAAGCCCTGGGAAGATGGTAGAGGCCTCATAAAGAGGGGCAGAAGACAGGACAGGCTTACAACGGACCCCAGACCCCTTTGGGGGCCTCTTCTTCTTTTTCCTCTCCCTCCCCATTCCCCTAGACCCTCACCTTCCCCCCACAAAAGCCAGTACTGGGCCTAAAGCCCATGGAAAATAGCCCCACACATTTTCTGAGATGTTTTAAACATTGTTTTGGCAACACTGCCTCTGTTCCATAGCCCAAGACATCCTGACATAAAAAAGCCTGACCGAGAGTCTTGGTCCCCAGCCTGTAGGCCGGCCAGTAGCCAGGCCCTCACCTCACCTCCTATCTAGCCAGTTCCCCCAACTGCCACCCACTCAGCACCTCCCAGACTCATTCTCTCCAAGATGCAGGACACAGGGGCAGACAAGCGAATGTATCACTCCTACCAGTGGCTTTAGGATCTTCCACAGCTGCTTGGCACTGTCACATCATGCCCAGTTTGATGACTTCACTCTCTGATGTCGTGAGTCAGGAGAAGGCCCAATCTAGTTGGTAGAGAGTATTCAGGGTGCTGAGCAGAATTAAGTCCAGAGAGAATTCAACAGGGTCAAGTAGTGGTCAGCTGGAGATGGCCTGACCCCACCCCCAGCAAGCAGGTCAGACTTGGTGGAAGCAGCACCAACCTGGCACCCAGAACCCATGTCACCTTTGCTCTTGTTCCTTTGTGTTAACCTATGCTGAGAAGGTATTGTCACCTCATTTCACAGATTAGAAGCTGAGACTTGGGAGGGGTCTAGATAGAGCTGAGATTCCATGTCATTGGTATTACATCAGGAGGGACCTTGTAGGCAATCTAAGCATCTAATAGATAGGCAAATAAAGGTGGGCACAGCCTCAGCCTGCGGGGGTTTGGGCCTGTAATAAGCATGGGCAGCCTGTCCTCAAATCCTGATGGGAAACTTGTTTTATTCCCTGTAGCCTCATCTGCCCCATACATAGTGAGAATATAAAACATTAGCTTCGCTTTCTGGTCCAGGACCCAAAATACAAACAGTAGCATGTTCTGAAAATGAGATAGTGACTATAAAGGATTTGGGTGAGCAGGAATATGTCAGACTGACTGGCTAGAGGTACATATATACAGCTAAGGAAGCCCCATCTGAGCAGGAAATGACACAGCCTGAGGACAGGCTATGGCCACTCTCATCCTCACTCTAAGCAGTGGTCTGTCCCTGCAGCCTGGCCTGGGGAGGAGAGTATAGTGACCAGAAGGGAAACAGGAACATTGCTGCCATCATTGCTACTTGCAGTTCTACTGACTTCCAGGAAGGTGAGCGATCTCAGGCGGCCAGCACATCCCACCTCCTCACTGGCAGAGGAGCTCCTGGAAGAGATCACAGGGTGTCTTGAAGTCCAAGCTGAGCCTTCTTGTCTTTCTTTAAGGTTTTTGTTTGTTTCTTTCTTTTTTTGTTTGTTTTGTTTTTATCTCAGTGTAAAGAAGCCTTAAGGAGCTGGTGTGTGCATCCCTGCCATGGAGAGGTCAGGAGCAGGGACTTGTAGCCTTCACTAACACAGATCCTTATGGAGGCTGTGGCCTGGGTGATCAGGCCCTGCCTTGTGTCACTGTGCCACCTCTGTGGCCTCCTGCCAATGGGCGCTCTGTTGACTTGTGTATTTGTGGTTAAGTTGCTATATACCTTGCTCCAGCAAAATTGATATCTCAGCTCTTTCAAACAATCATCTGCAGGCAGAAAAAAAAAAAAAGATGCAGCATAGAGTCATCTTGACTGTATGAGGGGACAGGAGTAACGAGACAGAAGTGGCAGTGGGGCCCATCAGCTCCTCAGAACCCACAGTCTCTGGTGGTAAGCTCTCAGGGAGGAGCCCTGCCCTGCTCCCTCCCCATGGCGATCTCCAAGGACACAGCCTGGCTGCTGGAATTATAAGGCCACACTGCCCATGTACTTGGCGGATATCTTTCTGATACCATATAGCTTCTGGCATCCATGGCAACTTCTGTCACCCTGCTCAGGAGGCTGAGGATACTCAGCCACATTTGGGACACACATCCCTCTGGTTGGGTATTTCTTCCAAGCCACAACATGTCCTGCAAAGGCCCTTCAGCCCCCACCTAGCTCTATTGCCCTGGATAGAAGGCACACAGGGAAGCCTGGGCTTTAAGCCAACTCAAACACACCTGGCTCTTCCTGCCTAAGAGGGGATTCGGGCATTCATTACATGGGCCATGGCCATAAAGGCCACCTTGGAGTATGCCACTGCTGTGGCCTTGCTGAGCTTAAGAAGACAATCTGAGGGGTCAGGTGACCAGAAGAACCCTTTGGGGTGACAGTGTAGGACTTTTGAGCCAGAAAGGTTAGTACTGCATTGTGTGCATGTCAACTGTTCCATGAAGCTGTGGGGAGCCCCAGCCACATGGTGGCCACTTTGGAAGTATCCTGGTTGACCTTGAGATGATGCAGCCTGGTGACATCTGCAGCCTCTAGAAAGTCAGAAGCCAGGCCCACCTGCCAACCACACCATTCTTGAAGCCTGGGGTATGGAGGAGACCACTGCAAAAGGGTAGAGTAAAGCAACAGAACCCTTTGGGACTCTGAGAGGGTACCATGTATAGGATGAGTACTGGAACATTCTGGAAGGATTGAATACAAAGCTGCAGAAAGGCTGGCTTTTAAGAACTCAGTTCTAGAAGGTCCTTACACACACACACACACACACACACACACACACTCAGGTACATACTCAAACATGGGACATCTGGCATCCTTGCTCTTAAGGACCAAGATTAGGCCCCAGCTCTAGGTCCAGACTTGATTCTGAACCATGCCTCACTTTCTGGAGTATGTCCTCAAAAATGAGGTCAGCAGTGAGCCCCAAACCACTGCCAGAGACCCGAAGTGATGGTCATGACTGTGAGGTCCACAGTGCACAGAGGGGCAGAACCACACTCAGTGTGTGGTGCCGCACACAGGGCTGAAGGGAGGATGTCCTGCCCGTCTTAGCAGGACACACGTCAGACCCTGTGGTCCACCTGCTGAATTCGGCAGAACCTTGCAAAGAAGGAAGCTGGGCCTGGCAGGAACATCGTGGGTGGGCTTCCCGGAGGAAGGCAGACCTACTCTTAAACTTTTCCTCTCTCTCTTGTAGTCATGGCTGCCATCGGTACCCGAAGCCTGGAGCAGCCTCTTAACCCATTATCCCCTGACAGCCTTAGGAGTCACAAGAGGGTGGGCATGTCTCTCAGCCCTCCTGCTGATTCCTGGTCCTTGCAGGCCCCTGCCTCAGGCTCAGTATCACCCAAAGGGCATCAGCAGGGCTAGGGAAACATGGTTGGCTCCCAGCACATGATGGAGGCTCTCACTGACCATTCGGAGCCCCAGCAGACAACTGGTGGGAACACAAGACAGATAGGTGCCTCCCACAACAACTGGGGAAAGGACTTCACTGGGAAATTTTTCAGACAGGCTGCTCCCCTTGTCCAGGAGTGGCATCAGGCAGTAGACTGATACCAGCCTCAGGAGAGCAAGTGCAACTGCCTAAGGCCTACGAGCCCTCCCTCTCCTTGAGCAGGTCACAAGAGACACCTTTAGTCAGGCTAATCCTTTTGTATGCCTGTCTAATACGGCCACTGTGCTGCCTGCTCCATCAGACAGGGACCAGAACAGAGGCTCCGAGGAGAAGCCCTTCTGAGGCAAGGGCCTAAGTCCAGCTGTCTGCCACCCAGCTGGTGCTCTGGCTTCAACTCAGGCTGACTGAAAGTCCAACAGAGGTGGTCAGCCCCACTAATGGTGACCAGCAGCGTAGCTCAACATCAGGGCCCCCAAAGGCCGTGGGAGGGGTCAAGAGCTCAGGAGCCCACAGCTATTTCCACAGGAAAAAAAAATTCCTTCAGGCCTCCCAAAGGCTCGCATCCCAGCTGTGACTCAGGGGCCTCTGCTGCCAGATGGCTTCTTGTCAGACTGCTTGGGCCCTGGCTCCTGTCACAGCCAGGGCTGCTCCAAGCAGGGCCCTAAGGTCAGCTCCATAGCCCCTAGGACTTAGGCCCCTCATCCTGGTAGAAGCAGCAGTCAGAGGGGACCAGACAGTTTAAGCCCAGTGACAAATGACATGACCACAGAAACTCCAGCTTCCCATGTATAAAAAGCACCATTGAGCTGTGGAGTGTCTCATAGGACCCTAAAAACTCAGTGCGGTTTGCTCAGTGCGGCTCTAGGGCCTGAGCCCTGCAGGGCTGGTCCCTGGGCGTGGCCCTCCTCCCACACTCTGTTGCTCTGTACAGTGGGCACCTCTATCAGATTTAATTTTAGGCCATGTTTTGGAGACCAAGGTGGGTAAGATACCAGATGAGGCTGTTGGTCAGACCTATGTCTGTACCATGCACTGACATGGCAGCATCTGTGTCTCACACATATTCACGAGAGGCAGGCCTTTCCACCCTGATGGAGCCTGGCTGCAGTGGTGGAAGTTGAGCAGGCCTGCAAGGGAGGCTGTGGACCGCTCCTGGAGGGCTGGCCCCTGTCGGGTGTGCCAGCGCACCTGGGAGCCCCTGGAATCTTAGTAATGTCTTCTCATACAATGAGGACCACATGGACAAGGCACCTAGCTCAGAACTGTTCTGGGTCAGGAGGGACAGAGGATGGTACACAGTCCTCCCCATACTACACAGGGGACAAGATCTGAGGACACCATGAGAGGTCCTATAAAACAGCAGAACAACCCTGAACTGTGCTGGAACTGGAGGACACCAAAAGAAGGACACCCTTGGCAGGCCCTGGGGATGGTGGAAGGATGACAGAGCTTGCTGGGGAAAAAAAAAAAAAAAAAGCCGGAATGCCTCTATCCCTGGAACTAGCAGTGCGAGCATGGGGTTGAACCAATGCGCTCAGCCTCCTGTCACACAGAAGGCGTGGATGAGAGAACCCAGTTAGGTCCCTAGAGAGAGACCCTGGAGTCTCCACTTCCGGGGAAACCCGTCAGCCATCCCACCCCAAGCAAGGCTAGGAGAGAGCTTGGGATGTATTTCATGTTGTGTGTCACCAAACCATGGCGAGCTTCATATTTTCCCACTGACGTCAGCGGCGCGGTCTAAAGCGGCTGCAAGAGCCTTAGCAGCATAATTGCAGCTGTCTCCGCAAAGCGGAGTCAGATGGTTTTTCCGACCCGCAGCCCCCGCTCCTCCCCCAGGCCTCCTCTCCTTTTTATTATGTTCCTTGGGCCCCGTCCAGATGTTCCCTGCAACAACAACCCTCCAAAAATTTACAAAAAGGGAGCGAGAGCGCGCCGCTTCCTGCCGGCTAGGGTGGAAGTGGCGACGTGGCAGGGTGGGGGCAGCCACGTCTGCAGGCCTAGCGGGGGAGCGGCCACGGTCTAAGAATCAGGCACATCTGACACCCTTTAAAGGCCGGGTCTTCTCCACTCTGTGTCTTGGTTCCAGAGGACGTGGCCTTGGGCCTCAGGATTCGCAGACAGCCTCTGACCCAGATGGGACAGCTCTGGCCAGGCTGTGGCTGAGCAGAGACTGGGGCACTGTGGTCAAGAGCAGGCCCCAGGTTTAGACTGAGCTGGCACCATGCTAGCAGCGTGTGTAGATGGGGTCTCTGTGCTAGAGCTTTGGAGGTGGTGGCTAGAGCTTTAACTAAGATCAATCTTTATTCCTGAGCTGGCAGCTGGGATCACCTCAGCTGGACTAGAGCACCTGGAGGCAGATGCAGCCGCTATCCAGGTGCAAGAGCAGAGCAGAGAAGGTGAACTCTACAGCTCTGGAGACAATCATCACCTGTTGCTTCAAGGCAGGCAAGGGCCACACGGGACCACACAGGGCCACACATGACCACACATGGCCACACGGGGCCACACGGGGCCACACAGGGGCTGGCATTCCATACAGAAGAGCTGGCTATCCCAAAGGCTCAGGGCTGGACTTAGAAATGCTAGACCACAGGCACTTTGGGAGAGCTGTTCACAGTGCCACATATTTTATTCCAACATTCCTGGATGCCAATGAGACCTTCCTTGGAGCCAGTCTCTACTGCCCCCCCAAAACAGTGAGCCCCAGTGCTGCCCTAGGAAACCCCAGACCTACCTAGTACAGACTGGAAAGATATAGCTGAGACCAGAGGAGGGATCAGCAAACTGTCAGAGGGTTGACACCTGTAACGCAGGGCCTATGAAACACAGGCTATGACAGAATGGCCCCGTGACACCTCCCTGTCTCTGGTCTTCCCAACCAGTTACTGAAATGCTCAGAGCCTGGGGTCTCTGAGATCACCTCAAACCCAAGGATATGCCGAGGGCCTTGGACGGTTCCCATAATGCTTGGGACTTGCTTAGGGACAGGACGCATGCTAGCTCAGGGCCCAGGAGAGCCCAGCCTGCACTCTCACAGGTTCCCCTCCAGAGAAGGCATGCTGACCGTACTGCCTCCTGAATGTGTGAGCAAGCCAGGTCAGCCTACACAGCCCCATGCCAGCGTTTTTATTGGGAATGGGCAGTGCTGACAAGTCTGACCACCATGCAGAGAACTGTAGTCTCAGCCCTTCTGAGATCGAGTGACAGCATGGCTTGAGGCCCCACCATAAATCACACTGTCAGCATGGACCACTGGGTGACCTGAGACCGCCAGGCAAACACAGACACTCTAGCTGGCCAGACTCTCCAAGTGGGTTGAGGTCAGAGGTCACCTACCAGGGGTTGGGTCAGAGCCATGCCTGTGGGGACTGTGCAGGGTGTGGCTAAACCAAGCCTGTCAAGTTAACCCTTGATTAGATAGTCTCCATGACCCCAGGGCAAGGTGGGCAGGGAGGCCATCAGCTCAGCTCCTATGAGCCCTGTGGGGTCAGCAGGAGAGGAAGATGTTGAAGCCTGGAGGAAAATTGAAGTGGTGTAGGAGGAAGGTGGGGTTGCCATGATCGAGGCCACGGCATGCCCAGGGCCCAGGACCACCTATGAAAGAACCTAGATCCAACTGATCTCCCCCCGCCCCCAAGCCTCTGGAGCAAGAGGTCTGGCCCCTCCTCAGAAGGAGCCTAATCTCTTCCCTTACTTACGGTGGACTCTGGACTAGAGTATTAGTGTTACCACCACTATTATTAGTGGGGTCTCACTTGTTCCCTCCCAGGACCCCCCAGGTGGATGAAGATGGACCATCTCAGCCCTGGAAGGGGACAGGCACTGTTTTTTCCAGCTGAGGGAGTCCTGTTATAGATGAGGGCTGTATTAGGGACAGACACCGCCTGCTTCCTGCTGCTGAGCCAGCCCCACAAGAAGAGTGCATTGAAGCAGCAGCAAGACTTCAGTTAGACCTGAGGAAGACTGCCTGAGCAGAAGCCAGTGGTCAAGCCTGCTTATAGACAGGTTCCAGGAATTCCCTCTGTGTATGAACCACATGGGAGAAGGTTCTGGAAGCTTCCCAAGTATAACACAACCTTGCCAACCTCAGAAAGTCCTTAGGAAACAGTAGTTGGACCAGGTGACTTAACCAGTGACCCAGTCAGAAGAGCCCACACCCCTTCCAACACACAGAAAGTAAAGGCTGGATCTGCCTCCCACCAGGTCGGGCAACTGGCTCTGCCTGGTATCTAGGGCGCCACCTGCAGGAGAAAGAATGAATTTCTGTTCCACCCAGATGGCAGCGGCATGGGCAGAGCCAGGCAGGCAGCAGCCAGGAGACATGCTTAAACAGGGACTCCGGGCTCCATGGTCCGCAGTGTGGGTGTGGAACTGTGGCAGAAGACTGCACTTCGTGATTCTTTCGCAGCACCTGGTGGGAAGGTCGATGAACACACCCGATTCCTTCAGGATGTCGGTGATCTTCTGGAGACCTAACCAGAAATGACATTGAAGGTCTCCTTTTCCCTGCTCTGTACTTGAAGAAGCCTATTCATCCTTCAGTGCCAAGCTCAAGTGCCACCTCATAGGAAGACTTACCCATCTCCTTGCCCTCTGGTAGGATCGTGTCACTATGATGGCCCACTCAGCCTGTAGCTACTGCAAGCACGCAGCGTGTGAGAGCCTCCAGACCCTCGTCACACAACAGAGAACTTGAGCTGCAGCAACGGAGATGTGCTTGCCTTGAGAACTTGAGCTGCAGCAACGGAGATGTGCTGCCGTGGCAAAGTATACGCCAGGTCTTGAGGACTTGGTACCAAAATGTGAGTTAAAATGCCCTGTTTATGACTTATATTGATTGCTCGTGGAAATGGAATCTGCTTCGCATATTGAGGTAAGTAAAAGATGAACTTCATTTCAACGGGTTTTAATGTGGCTAGCAGGAAGTTTTCAGTTTTCAATAGCATATTCGGTTCACGTGAGTTTCCTGCTGAACAAAAAACTGCATTCTCCTGGAATCACACGCATGTCCTGGCCAATGGCATTTGCTGAGTGAACGGATGGATGGGCGGGTGAGCAGATGGAGAATGGATGAGTGGATGGGTGATAGTGGTGGAGATGTGACTGGATGGGTTGGGTCACTGGAATGTGGATGGGTGGGAAGCTAGACAGATAGATGGATCGGTAGGTAAGTGGGCACATGGGTGGGTGGATAGATGGACAGGTGAGTAGGTGTATGCACCAGTGAGTAGGTGGGCAGATGGAGATATGGATGGTGGGTAAATGGATGACTATATGGGCAAGCAGTGCCTGGAGCCAAATGTCTCCCGTTGCTAACTGCAGGGCAACTACGCCCCGGCCAAGCCCATAGAACCATAGGCACTCTTCTCTGGGTCTGCACTCAACCCAGTCATCCGATCCCCCACTGACACCCTGGGGGCCCGGGACAGCAAGGGGCTGTCAAGGTTTGCAAGCACACTTCCAGTCTTGCTGAAGGACTGGTGCTCTAGGACACAGGGATAATGCCATCCTGCTCTGCACCCCTGCCTCTCCCACCCTCCAGCCCCCTGCGCACCACCAAGGGGCAAGTAAGGGCTCTGCTGTCCTCCAAGGCCATTCCCAGGCAGGGCTTTGGCCCCCTGCCTCTGGGGCAGCATAGGTGAACTCAGCTGGGCCTGAAAACGGGAGGGGATGGGAGTGGTTGCTAGGAGACATGGGGCTGTGATTGACCGGCACTTAGTGAAGTGATGCTGCCCTCTGGTGGTAGATATGGGTGCTGACAGCTGGTACACAGGCCTCAGGGACCTCCCTTGTTCCCAGGTGTACTGAAAACACAGCTCACAAGGGACTCTGTGGGACAGAAGTTGAATAAAATAGGGTTGTGGTGATTCTAGCCCCTAGTGACATCAAGTGAAAAAATCTGGTTGCAAGATATAAAGAGTTTGTGAAGTCCCTCTTCCATTCAAAATTATTTCATTCAGTGCAATAATCAAAGCCGGCTTCAGTCCAGCTTGAAGTAAAAGGCAGCATAGCCTGCTGTTGACTCCAAGAATTGCACCCCAGCTTGACAGGCAGTTAAAACTCTGGAGACAGAAGAGCCAGTCTCTGCCAGGGAGAAGGCAGAAGAGAAATGGTAGAGTTTCTAGAGGATCCTCAGGGGACTGATGTGACCACGGAGCCAGGGAGGTGGCAGAGTCAGATCTGACTCCTGGAATGCGTAGGCTATGCCGCTGGCAGCTAAGCTCATGTCCACATTCAGCCCTCCACAGTCCTGAAGCTGCAGCACGGGCAGTCCTCCGGCATTCACCTCCATGACCAGGCTGGTCCTTTCCCACTGACTTCCCCACCCAGGGCTTGGCAGATCACAGTCCTCCAATACAGAGTGACCCTCAAGCCTCCACCTGCTCAGCGCAAGCCCCTTTAGCCTCGGAGGGCCACCTTGACTCCCCTCCATCCTGTGCTGGAGTGTCCCGCGCCATGACACCTCTGGCCCCTTGCCACGGCACTGCTGTTCTCAACACCGTTGAGTTGTAAGAGGCTCTGTGTGTGCCAATCATGTACACAGAAAGGACGGAGTGGTCAGGTGATGGGATGGCCCTTGCGGCCACCGTAAGCCAGAAACCACTTTATAAAGCAGCTGGTGTCCTGAGCAAAAGTCATTTAGACCCTAACCTGAGAAGTGGGGAGCAGAGCAGAAGAGAAAGGAGAGGAGGTATGGGCTATCTCAGGAAACCTACTCTTCTCTCACCACACCACAGAATGCATGCTCTTTTCTCTCACCCGCCTCTTTCCCTCTTGGATAGGAACAAAGCCACGGGTGCTTTTAGAAAAGCCATGTCCTTATTTATAATAGCTAGGGTATAACACAGAAGGTCTTCAATCAGCAGGCTGTTCTTCATAAGGAAATATGCAGGCAGCAATTTCTCTAGAACTAACCATGTAGACCAGGCTAGCCTCAAGCCCACAGAGATCCATCTGCCTGCCTCTGTCTCCGAGTGCTGGGATTAAAAATGCGTGCCACCACACCTGGCCTGGCATGTGCCCTAGTTCCTGGTGGCTCCAACGGGGCATGCAGTAGGTGTTGTATAATGACCACACCCCATAATACATTTTTAAACTTTAGAATGGTTTTACGTTTGCTGAAGAGTTGCAGACAACAGAGACTCTGCCTGTGCATAGTGTCCATTTCCCTTCCCTTCCCCATCTCTCCATCCCCCCTTCCTTCTCTCTTTCTCCTCCCTTCATTCCTCCTATCCCTCTTCTCCCTGAGACTCCCTCAGTCTCTCCCTTCTCTTCCATCTTTATCACTCCTCTTAATTGAGATCAAGTCATTGTGTTACGTTTTGGCACCCTGTCTCCTTGGGCTTCTCAAGACCTCTCTGTTGATGACTTTAAGGTGACTGCAATGCCCCACTGGGATTCATCTGGGTCAATTTCTGCCGTGCCTCTGCATGCCGGAAGCATGTGTTTCCTTTCTGATGTACAGGTGCCTGTGCTGAGGGAGCCTTGGATTTTTTTTTTTTTTTTTGCTTATTTATTTGTTTGTTTTAAGAAAGGGTATTGGTATATATAGCTCAGACTAGTCTCAAAATGGTGATGCTCCTGCCTCAGCCTCCCGAGTGCTGGAATTACAGGAGTATTCTACCATGCCCAGCTTGTACTTGGCCTTTTGAGCAATGCTGGATCTCTTCAGACTTCCAGGACTCTTAGAGATAGACTTCCACGAGCCGTTGGATGGAACGTTTTGGCTTCTATATAAAGTAAAGCCCCCAAAGCCTCATGCATTGAAGGTGTGGTCTTCAGCTAGTGACAGTACCAAGCAGTGACTGGATCTTGAGGCCACTAACTGTGAATGATTAACCCACTAGATGGACAGTCAGGAGCTGCTGGATGGCTGGTGCAAGTAGTTCCCATGGGACCTGAGTTGAAGGATGTGGCTTATATGGACTCTCCCTCTCTCCATCTCTGATTCCCAGCTGCTGTGAGATATGCAGCTCTTTACACAGCATGTTCTGCCTCACCCACCCCCACCCCTGTGATGAGCCCAGAAACAGCACAACCAATGGACCATGATCCCAAGTGTCAAAAAGTGAATGAAAGTTAATCTTTTCTACTTGTTTCCCTCAGGTATTGATCAAGTGAGAAAGGCTACTATCCAGGCAATGGTGGATGTGACATTACAGAGAGTGTGGCCCTTGGTGACAATGTCACTTTTCTCCCCCCTGCCCACCAGGCTCCTCCAGGGAAGTCACCGTACTGGGCCCACACTCAGGCGTGAACGGAAGCTTCCACTCTGTATCTGCTGAGGGCGGCAAAGTTTGTTTGGAATTTCCCTTCCTCTTCCCCACTCTTTGTTTATTTATTCAGTCTTTTGTTTACTGAGCTCAGCCTTGTGGATTTCAAACTTTTAGCTGCAATCCAATCACTGCATCATCCCAGCATGGCCTTGTTGACTTTCACTGCTCAGCCTCCCTGCCTGCTTAGCCATCTCTCTTGCCCTTCAGAGAGGGGTTCTACTCCTACGACACAGGCTAACCATGCCATTCCCCACCCTCCACTCTCTGAGTTCCTGACCTCCTGAGTACAGCACCTCTCATGGTGCTAGAAAGCTCTGAGGTGCTGACAAGTGTCCCCTGACCCTGGATAGCCCAGAATAACTTCACTACCCTACAAAAGCCACCTGGTTTCACCAACTCTGACTTCCTCCCTGCAGAATACCAAGCACACGAATGCAGTTACCCAACGGAGGCTTCTTGTTGATCTTTCTGTGGTGTGACACATTTAGGCCACTTCCATGTGTGTCCAGGCTAGCAGCCCTACCCCCAACCCATTTCTTGTTAAGCAGCATGCTGTGGTGTAGAGGTGTCATCAAGGGACATCTTGGTCATTCTAGCTTGGAGTGATTAGGGGAAAGGTGTTATCAATGCTGAGAGTTTCTGGTGGGTGTAAGTTTTCATTCCTGTGAGGTGCCTGCCTTGGATAGTGACTGCTGGGCCTTCTTCAGTCTTTCACAACCTGCTTGCCAATGGCCGCCCTCAGGTGCGCAGCAAGTGGGACTATGGGAAGCCTCTAGCTGCAGCAGCCCCTTTTTTTTCTGAACCCTCAAGTGCATCTTGGGAATCTAGAGTGTGTAACACACACACACACACACACACACACACACACACACGCTGGCTCCCGCAACTATGCTCCTCACCCACCCTGAGGCTTCTGCCCTCTTTCTCTGTGTTTGGCTGTCTAAGCAGAGCCAGTCTTGGGCTTCAGGGCCTAACTGTGTAGCTCCTTCTCCACAGTTGTGAGGTCCTCCAAGACCTGCTCCCATCCATCCCATCCAGAGTGTTGGCCTGGAAGTGAAGGCCTACTCAGCTGGCCCAGAGTAGGGTCCTTTGCTCCTGGACAATTTCTATCCTGATCTCTGGGTTAACCACCCTTGGAAGGTCATTACCCTACTCTTTGGCAAGGCCTCATTCTGTGTAGCTCTCTTAAGTCTTCAGGACACATTAACCACGGCAGTCCTGACACCACGGTGTGGGAGGCTGAAGCCAAGGAAATAACACTGTCTTCCAGGAGATGGGCTTGAGCCCCAGGCCTGTCTCCCTGTCCCTCACACTAGGGACTAGGGTACCACTGCCCCCAAGACAAGCTGGGCCACACAGTGATAGCTGCTGACAGCAGGAAGATAGAAGATGATGCTCCAGCCGGCTGCCCCAAAGGACAAAGTTCCCTCGTCTTTCAGTACCTGGGACGTTGGAGCTGGCTCACAGCAGCGGTCACACCATTGAAGGGTGACAGGGCCAAGAGGAAAGAAACCCAGAGTCTCAGGGATTGAGGCCTACGGTGCCTGATCTGTCCTGGAGGGACAGAGTAAAGCCCCATCAGGACAGGACCTAGGCCTAAGCAATGACAGATGGGTAGATGGAAATATGGATGGACAGATGGAAGGATGAATGGTTGAGTAAACAGAGGAGAGTAGAAAAATAGATGGTGGGTGAATGGTTGGCTAAACAAAAAAATGATGTGCTGCAGGAAGAATGCAAAAAATGGATGAAAGAAGGATGAGAGGGAAGGAGAAGGGGAGGGAAAAGGAAGTGCAAGATAGAGTGAGGATAGAAGGAAGGGAAGAGGTTGGAGGAAAGGGAGAGGAAGTAGGGGGAGAGAGGGAAAGAGAGAGGGAAGGAGGAACAAAAGGGGAAGGCGGGAGGGACACAGTGATGGATAGACCAGCATGAAGGACCCCGGGAGCCGTCCTTTCTGCTGTTGCTTCCTTTGGCAGCTGTCACCTTGCTCTCTGCCCCTGACCTGAGCCTCTTTCAGGGTCCCTTGTCCTTCCTGAGGCTAGACTTCTGTGGAAGGATGAGGGCCAACAGAGGACTGCCCTAGCTTCTAATGCATCTTGAAGTTAGTACAGAGACCACACAGAAGCCGAGACAAGACCCTACTCCTCTCAGAGGTGACCCTCTCTCCAGACCAACAGCTCTCCAGAGGGGAGCTATCAAAGTCTCCACAGTTCCCAAGCTTTCCCTTACTTGCCCTCCTCAGGCAGGCCTGATCTATCCTTGGATCTCCACGACTCGCTGTCCACCTTTGAGGGTGTCACAGTGCCTCATCTTATTGACCCTTCTTCCAGTAAGCAAGGGAAATGGTGCCTTTTCCTGGGACCTGGACCCATAGACCCAATCTTCTTCAAAGTGGATCTCAAGGCTGGCATCTGAGTCCAAACTCCTGCTCCAGTGCCAGCGTCAGAGCCTCATTATACTAGCGGAAGGGCAAGTGGCACCTAAAGGCTACATTCCAAGTGACTAGGATCCTTGTTACCAGGGCCCGAGGCATGGGGACCCTGTCCTTATCAGAGATGAGGAAACAGACCCAACTTTGGCCCTGCTGCCAATCAGGCACTAGTGATATGATGAGCCTATCTTTGCACACAGCCCACTCCCCAGAGTGCTGGTGAACATTCCAGAGGCTACAATCCTGCCAAACCCTACCCTTGTCAGCATGGTGAACTGTCTGCCTTGGGACTGGCCAGCACTTGGAGTGTTCTAACATTGGGGAGGGCCAGGGAGGGGGGTAGAGTGTATTGCAGAGCTCAAGGCCTTAGGAGGGACCAGAAGGGCCTGGAGGGAATCAGCCTTGTCCAAATATGTCCAGCAGGGGGCAGTGCCACCTCACATTTGGAAATTGCCTATGACTGGGTCAATCCTGGGCCACCCAGCATATCCTCCACAGCCTCAGGCTTCTAATCCACATTGGCACAGCCCTCCAGGCAGCCTCTTACCCCCAGGGCTCTGCAAGGACTGGCAAGCTGGGCCTTCAGCTATGAAGCTTCCCCTGGCATTTCTCTGGGCCCCTGCATCAGATGACCAACTAGTTCTTCACTTCAGCCAGACAGCACTCCCCTCTGTGAATCCCCAGACTCCCTCACTGCTCTGACCTCTACCTACCCAACTTTCCTGACACACTTAAACACTGCATGGCACCACTGTCCTCAGGCCTGGAGACAGGGCTAGCCCCATTTGCTCCCAGATGTACCCGCAACCACCACCACCACACACACCCTTTTTACCATTGCTTGCTCATGGGAGGGTCTGTTCTTTCCTGTCCCTCAGCTCCTAGTACCAGCCATAGGACCCAAGGCGGGAGGGATTGGGGGCTTGGTGGTAGTCCAAGCAAACATCATGTGTCCCCAGACCTGAGGCCCTGCCCCCACCCTAGCCTCTCGGGTTACACAGGCCTAGAGGCTGGCTCAGCCTGCCACTGCCTGATTCTGCTGCTGATAAACTTATCAAGCCCGGCATCTCTGGTCCAGAGGGACTGCCCTGCGCAGGCATTGCCATGGCAACTAGAGGCAGCAAGGCAGCCTTCGACCAGGTTGCCAAGAGATGGCGGCAGGCAGCCTGGGTGTGCTCGCTTAGCGCAGCGTTCTGCAGCGCTGCCCTGGAGGGCTCGGTCCCACATACCACCCCGGGGAGCCCTGAGCCAGCCCGGCCCCACCTGGACTCACCTGCCGAAGTCCCCTCTCATCCCACGAGCCGTGGGTCACTAAAAACCAGCATGAAGGACCCCAGGAGCCGTCCTTTCTGCTGTTGCTTCCTTTGGCAGCTGTCACCTTGCTCTCTGCCCCTGACCTGAGCCTCTTTCAGGGTCCCTTGTCCTTCCTGAGGCTAGACTTCTGTGGAAGGATGAGGGCCAACAGAGGACTGCCCTAGCTTCTAATGCATCTTGAAGTTAGTACAGAGACCACACAGAAGCCGAGACAAGACCGTACTCCTCTCAGAGGTGACCCTCTCTCCAGACCAAGGAACCAACCAGCAGGATCCTTGAGCACAAGAATTTATCAGAGGACCAGCGTGGGCTAGCAGAGTTCCTGCAATCACCTAGAGGCATCAGGTAGGCAGCTCAGTTATCCAGGGACCCTCCAGGGGCCCCACCTCTGAACTGCCAAAAGTTCACTTTCTAACCTGGGAAAGACCTGGCTCAGGACAAAATCCCTCTTAGTGAAAAGAGGAAACTGCACCTTGCAAGGTCTCATGAACTAGGGACATGGGGAAGGCTATTTCAGACACCACCAGTTTGTTTTTTTGTTTGTTTGGGAGGGAGGCTGTTTTTGTTTGTTTGTTTGTTTGTTTTCTTTTTGTGTGTCTGAGGAAGTGGGAATGGTACTATGAAGGTCTTGAGCCCCAACACACTGGGCCCAGCTTCCCACTGCCCTCTGCAGCCAAGGGGGCGGTATATAGGGCTCTGCAGCTACACGCGCAGGAAAGCACATGGGATGGTGTGCCTCGAAGGGCGTGGCTCTGTGGGCTGCCAGCCAGCTGCTGCAGACAGGGGCCCGACATCACAAGGCCCTGCTCCCACCTATACACTGGTACCCAGTGCCTCTCAGGAGTGAACATATCTGGGTGGAGAGGCAGGAGATGACAGGGCAGTGTCACCAAACCTGGGGTCGGATGCAGCCCAACCTGTAGACAGCACGGAGACAAAGGGCATTTATCACGAGATGGCACAGATGGGGCACTGGTGACCTGTAATTAATCGGGCGGTTGGATGACACCACATATCTGGGCCCCTCTGTGTGAACCTCCTGCCCACTGCAGCCAGCACAGAAGTAGAAGCTGGGTGCAGGAAGGCCAGGGCTGGGGCAGGTAGCAACGCATGGATTGGAGAGTGGCTCTGACAGGCCCCAGGGGAGAGCATCACAGCAGAGCAGACTTGGAAGAGGGAAGCCCACCCAGAGGCGGAGGCAGGAAGCTGGGGCCTGGAGCTGACCACAGGGCCTCCCATTCCCATTGCCCCGCATGTCTGGAACTCCCAAGACAGGACTCCCCCACACAGGACAGATGAGAACCGAATGGAGATATATTTTCGAAACGTTCATATTTGTCTCTCCTCTCACGTTTTTGTTTCTTTTCTACAATCCTGAGACTGCTGTTCATCAACCCCCAGCGGCTGCGCCACAATGTCCCAGAGAGCAGTTACGCAGGGAAGTCATTTCACAGTCAGACGAGCTGCAGCGAGGCTGGCAGGCAGGCACCGAGGACAGAGCAAGGTTGTTCAAATCACCAAGAAGGGGAAGGAAACCCTGCTGGCGGCGGCCCTCCCTCCCACCAGAAGGAAGTGTCTGTCTGTGCTGTTCTCACGAGTCTTCAGCCTCCCCGGAAAGGCCTCCTCTGCTCAGCGGCATCAGGGTGTGCCAACGCTTCTTGACACTCAAAACAGAAACAAAACAGGTCCCCCCCCCGCCATGCCATCCAGTTTACATGAGGGATAAAATTACATTTGTACAAAAATAGATTCATTTACCCTTCCCGGTGCGTTAAACATTCCTCTATCTTTACTCCCTGCGGCCTCGGCATCCTCCCCACAGCGGCCGCGCATCCCAGCTAAGGCATGGCTAGAGATCAGGGCACTCCAGCCCTGCAGCATCTGAAAATAGATGCATCTCCTGCCTCCAGAGTCACCAGAGCCCGACTTCCCCACAGAAGGGATCTCAGGTCCTTGCTCACAAGAAGCAAATATACAGGAAAATGGGAAAGTCTTGATTAAAAAGAACACAGAACATCGGTAACTGTGCCGCATCTCCCGTCGCTGGTGTGCAGCCTCTGCGCAGCGTCTGTCCAGCACATGCATGTTCACACCACACACTCGTGTACGGGGACCAGATGGTACGCCCCCGATCTGTGACGGGGACGGCAGATGATTAGCCATGGTTGCCTGCTTTGGCCAGGTCCCCTGGGATCCCACACGAGGAAGCTTGGGTGTCCCTTGGCACTGTCACCAAGCTGCCCAGTATCCTTGGGGATGCTGTAATTTGGAAAACTTGGGGTGTGGGACCAAATTCCCCCAGTGACTGTTGTTTCAGGGTGACACGGGCCAGCAGCTGCCACGGGCCCTGTGGTCATCTTCACTTCTCAGCCACAGGAGAGCCCCAAATGAATCTCCAAGCAGGGAGGTGACAGAGATGAAGAATATGGCCCAGAAGCAGCAATTGTGGAAGTCATATGACCATTGGTGGCAGCTGTTATCCAACCAGGCTAAGGTGGGTGTGTGCGCAGGATGGCTAATGAGCTGGTGTTAGTGCTATCTTTAGAAAATTAAAGATTGTCCCACCAAAATAATAATAGCAATAATAATTACAATCACCTTAATTGAGCCAGATTGGTAACAGGACTGAAGGTCTGGTTAAACAACGCCCAATTCTCTCCTTAGTGACACCATGCCCACACTTCCATTGAGAACAATGGTGACAATGAGGCTAAAGGGACAGGAAGCTCACCAGGGAATCTACAGTGACAAGCAGTGGCAGGTAAGGCTATGTGTATGTGGGCCAGTGGGGCTAGGGGCCAAGGCCCCAGTGCCTGCCAGCCAGCCAAGCCCAGACATGGCAGCATTCCAGACGGTCAGCCCCAGGACTTTCTCTGCTGGAGCCGCCGATGGTCCTCAGCAGCTCAGAGGACCACAGAGCACAGCGTGAAACAGGGCCAGCATGAACAGTGGGAGCAGAGGTCTGCAGAAGGCACAGTGCTGGGTATGGACTGGGGAATCTGCTGCTCTGCCTGGCGCTACCAGCCCAAGGGATAGACAGATTTTCTAGGAAAGCCTGGGAGGAGCAGACAGACGGTCCTGGGAACTGTGGGGCTAACCAACCACATCTCCCATGCCACCACATGGAGAGAAGGAGCACAGGGAAGATGTTTCTGGAATCTTCTATAGGTGCCTCAGCTAGCTACGGTTTAGAACTTTGAAAAGGTGGAAAATAAATGTGCCCTTCCCCACAAAGCCCAGGAAACAGGCTCCTCCCATCCACTACCTCCAGGCCCAGTGCCCTAGGTGGTCCTTGAGGTCCATGAGGGCCTTTCTCCCCTACCGCTGTGCATCAGTGGGAGAAGTTGGGGAGGCAGTATGGCCATACCCACTAAGGCACCTGCTCCTGACAAACCTGGGCCCCTGGGTCTGAGACTAGATCATAGGACCCAGGAAGGCCCTACAGTGCAAACAAGATTGCTCAACTGGAGAGCCACACACACTCAGAGCTACACAAGACAGGGCTGAAGCCCAAGTCCATAGCCTGCCACCCGAGCGGGTGTGACAGAGCCCTTGGGGAAGATTCTGGACATACACTGTCCACAGACAACACCATACCAAGGGGAGTCCCAGAAAGGCCCGTCAGCATTCCTAACAGAAGCGACCAGTCCAAGAAGGGGCCCGTGCTAGAGTCCCACACAAAGCCTGGAGAGTTAGCCACACCAGGACACAGTCACCTGTCACATCTGCATGGTTCATCCCCAGGTCCCGCAGGACCCCTGTTCAGAATCCAGACAACAGCTCCCCTCCCTTCCCTGAGCCTCAGGATGTCCAGTGTCCTACAAGAGGCCAGCAAAAGGACAGCCCATGTGCTTCCCACAGGAAACCCCATTCTACATGAGCCAGGGGCAGCCCTCCAGGATGATCCTAGGTGCCATCTTGCAGACCACAAAATAAGATTTGGGATAGGGAAAAGCCAGGCCACTACCATCAGCTAACCCTGGGTTGGTGAGACATACAGTTGGGAACAATGACACAAAAAGGAACTGAGGGACATGACAGAGGACCTCTAGCCCACACAGCCTTGAGGTGGTCCCAGAATCCTGCACAGTGGCTGGGGTGATATCTCAGGGTATCTTTGGAAACAGGTTTTACAGGTTAGCTATGCCCCAGGAGGATAAGACCTGCCCCTACCTGTTCCCTCTTGACTCCGGGTGGATTCCCACCCTAGCTGGGTAACCAGGACTCTGAACAGGCAAAGATGGGGCGCTCCAAACAGAGGTGCCACACAGGCATGTCGAGAACCAGCGACAGCAAACAGCAACCAGAAAAGCCCTTCTCCTAGCTCTTGCAGCTTCAGGTGCTGAAGACCCCATGAAGTACCCCAAGCCCCTCAGGGTGACAGCAGTGTAGCCTAAGAGCTGATGTGGGGAAGGAGGCTGGCTGGGTCTCACACCAGCTCTTGCCGTGGCCCTGGGCCGGAGGCAAGCAGTAATAAAGATGACGAGGGTGGTAACGCATCTTTTGGGACCAAGGGTCACTGAACCCCAAAGATCCACATGGGCCATCAGAAAGGGCAGGGACAGGGCTGGAGCTGAGCAGCTGCGTCAAGGCAGGGCGCGGGACTGGCGCATGGGTGGCAGGGGCCTAGGTGGCTTGATGTGGGGCCTCCAGCATCTCCATGAGGAAGGTGTCGATGGGCGTGTCCCCGATGAGCTTGAAGAAGAACAGGTGCTCCAGGCACTTGAGCCCAATGGAACGCAGCGCAGGCAGGCGAAGCAGCAGCTTGGCGAACCTGCGGGATAGTAGAGAATAAGCACAGGCAAGGGGGCAGGCGGTGTTCTCCTCTGTACCTGTGACCTGCAACTTCCCTGGAGACCAGCTGAGTCCAGCAGCCTGGGGCCTGCATCTGGATTGCAGAGGAAGCTGCCTAAGCTGATCCTTCAAGGAGGAGGCATGAGAACTTAAAAGGAGAGACGAAAGAACACAGAGGTTGAGTGTGGGATAGGGAGAGGTACATCAAGATCCACGAGGCCCTGGTATGAAAGGAAGAACCAATGAAGACTCCTGTTGGCCAGGACAAGCCCAACAGGGTTTGGGAGAGAGGTTACAAGTGTGGGCTTGCTCCATGGGTGATGGGGAGGCACTACAAAAATCTGAGCAGGTAAGAGCATGAACGTGTTTTTGCATCAGAGAGGCCTCTGCAAGAGCAGCTGTCCCTCTAGCAGGAGTGGGGCATGTCCTGGGAAGAGGCAACAGAAAGCTCTGTGTGCAGCCTCATGGGTAGTAATAGGCACGGTACTCAGTGGGTGCCTGAAAAGCCACAGCAGGGTGGAGACCCCTCCCGGAGGTGGGGCCAGACTGAGCTGGGGAATTCTGAGCTCCAGCAGGAATGCCAGCCTCCCATAAGTAATCCCAGTATGCTATGCAGATCCCTCCCCAGAGCGGGCTCTGCTGGGTTACTAGGCACTGTGGAGGCTCTTGAGTTCCTCTACCTCTGGAGTGTTTCCTGGGTAAGACTGATAGGCATGGGAAAGGAGTCTAACAGCTCAAGAGATGGACATCCAGGCCAATTAGCTACGGCAGACAAGAGAGGACAGTGTGGTGTGGGGACAGGACCTGGGGTCCCACGTGTGACCTCTGTGTCTGCTTGGGGCCTCCCTATACACTGGAGGGGGCTCTGGGCCTCATTAATTATTAACAATGTCCTTCATTTCTAGGGAGGAAGCCGTGTGGCTGGCTGCCCTGCAGTCTTCAGTTTAAAGGCACAAGCGTAGCTTGGAGGCTGGAGAGGCGCCAGAGAACAGGCTGTTTTCTGCTGAGCTGGCGAGATGGGCTAAAGGCAGGAAGCCAGGAAAAACAAGCCTCTGCCACCCTCCTGTCCTCCTCCGGGAAGTTTCACTTTAAACCAAACCAGATGAGGGCTAAACAGCAGTGTGGACAGTTAACTATGTGTGTGCCAGGCAGCAAGATGGGTCGGTGTGCCTGTCTGCCCAGTCTCCCAGGCCCCCTTCACCCCAGGCTGCAGACTGGGAGACTGCAAGGGAAGAAGTAGAAATGAACTTCAGGAATTCCTAATGCGTGGTTTCTCCCGGACACCTACAGCGTGCCTAACACTACAAGCTATGCGCCCGGCACTGCGGACCTGCACACACAGTCCTCCCTAGGCCTGTACACAAAATGTGCTCTCCAGCTTCAGCCATCTACTCTGCACAGCTGTAAAGCACCTACACTGTGCTGGTATCTCCAGGCCACTTAACAGGTGACGAACAGAAGGATTCACACTCCTGAACAAAGGCAAGCACCTACTGTGCACCGGAAACTGGATCAATTCTCTCAGTTGGGTACAGAGGAAGGCAGGTTGTCTGTCCTCAGAGCCCATGAGCCTGAGAGCTGCCTCGTTCCTGTCAGAGCCTACAAAGCTTCCCAGGCTGGTCTTGAGGAGGACAGTGTGTCTTGTGGCACACAAAGGGCTTCAGAGAGGTGCTGCTGAGCCCAGCAGCCGAGGCAGGGGGCTGTCTGGGAATGGAGGTGCAGCTCACCTGCCGGGCTGCTCCGGATACTTGTGTTTGCAGTATGCCTCTAGCGATGCGTATACCTTCTCCCTCAGCGCCTCCACCTCAGCAGGGTTTGAGAGACCCTTGGAGTCTGTATAGAGAAGTAACCTCAGGTCAGAGCCCCCAGGCTGTATCCTAGCCACATGCACACACAGCAGAGAATGTATACGCTACACAGCTAGACATGGCTGCCCTGCTGACCCAAAGCTCTCAGACCAGGGGGATGGGTGCTCTAGAGTCATGCCTCCGCTCTACCTCTTGAAAGTCAAGAGACCCTGAATCAGTACCTTGACTTTGAGGGAGTTAGTTTCCCCATTTTTCTCCACCTGGCCATAAGAGATAACCAATGCTTTCACTGACCTTGAGCCCCATCCCCAATGACAGGAAGAGAGCTGCAAGCCCCTCCCTGAGGATCTTCTCACCATGAGCAGAGGCCCCAGAAGCCCTTCGTCAGAGACTAGACATTGGTTACAATCCAGTCTGCAGAAATGCTACAGCACCATCAGGGCACAGTATCCCAGTGTGAATACTGAGGGTGGCCTGGGTCTAGGGGATCCTTAGAATACATCAGACTCCTTTAACTGACCTGGTTCCTGACAGTGCCTCCTTCCCACACAGCCTCAGGCCCAGGCCTCCCTGGTCGCCATGCCTCCAGCCAGGCCACTCAGACCTAACCTGGGATCTATCAGCTTGGCTCAGGAATTCTGGTGAGCTATCAGGGTGGAGGATTGTGCTCCTGTCCCTCCTTATCTTCTACACACCATGGACAGGGCTGGTGAGCTCCACTGGCCAAGCCTCCAACCCACCCACATACAACCCCCTCCCCAGCAGCAAGGATGAACTTTCAAACACAAAAGCCCACACACACCTTGTGGTACCAAGAGTCCCAGGCTCAGCAGCATCCTAGGGCCTAGTCAGAGCTGCCCACAACCCGTGGGCCATTCACTGAATCCCCAAACCTCTTCCCAGCAAGGATCCCACAGTCTCAGCAGCACTATGCTTCCATCACCATATGGAGTGGACACCGGTGGCATCTGCCACTAACCCAGAGCTGTGAGTACAGGCCTGGTCCACTCCTCACACTACAGCCTCCCATGTATAGCACCACACAGAAGACACTGTCTCTGCCTTTGTGACAACAATGGCTTGGAGGCCCCAAACATTGCCTCTCCAGAGCCACAGAAGGGACATGGCTATCCTCAGGAGGCTGTTCCGCCCTAAGCCCATGCACCCTTGAAGTCACTGTCAGGACACCTAACAGGATGGACTGAGCACCAGGCCCACACTGGGAGCTCACTGTGAAAGATGTGGACAGTAGAGTCCATGAGGCTCAGCTGGAGTCCACTAATGCCAAGTGCATACTCTGGCTGAACAGAGTGCCACTTGAGCCTCTCCAGTAAGTCTTCAGACAAGGGAGGCACAAGATTAATGTCTTTGTGATGGGGACACTGGCCCTGAAGCTCAAAGCATGAGGCAGAGCAGCTGGGAAGATGCAAGTGCCCTCGACCACATGGGAGGCAAGAGGGCCATACCAGGGTTGAAGAGGACAATGGCACGCAGGCAGCCCAGCTCCGTCTTGTCCATCTGCATGTCACGCATCTTAGACACCAGCTCCGTTAGCACCCTGAAGGAAAAAGCAGGCGCCAGGGTCCATGTTAGACATGTCCTTACCAGGGCCCCACCAAGGAAGATACATTGGGCTCTTGTGACGCACAGAGTAAATGGAGAGTAGCCGGATGCACTGGGCCAGGCCAGGGCCATAGGAAGGAACGAGCCCACAGTCCTTTGAAGGATGGGGTCCTCCACACCCCCAAGGCTATCTGGGAACCAGGGCCCAGAGGAAGAACCCCAAGACTGCTGAGCCAAGGAGAGTTGAGTGGCCAGTCATGGTTGCCCTCCATTCCCTTAGCTCCAGGTTAGACTTTCCCTGGGACAAAGCCTCTTAGTGGGAGTCCTATTTCATCTCTAGGTATCACAGAGCCTCCTCAGCAAGATAGGGACCCCTCCCAGGGGCCCTCAAGTGTCCTTAGCCCACTCAACACATGTGGAGTCTGGAAGAATATAGGCCCCAGCTGAGCTCTGACCTCAGCAGCAAGGAGCCCTGGGTCAGACTTCATTGTCTACTCGCTTTGACGGTGAGGGTAAGCTTGGAGTCTCAAAACAAATAAGCATAAGCCCCCAGTACCATTATACTGTCACTTCATTACTAGCTGGGCATGTGTGCCTAGGACTGTATTTCCCCAAACCAGACCCCAGAGGGCTAAGACCCAATTCCTTCCCCCGTGGAGTGGCCCCACACATAAGCTTGTCAAAGGCTTGTAGTGCCTGGCAGCGAGTCCAGGTTAGCATTTGCCCCATACTCACATACCTTTCTGTACTGATACAACCTGTCTGTGTGTTCTAGCTGGCCTTCCCTGAGAAGAGCTCAGTCTGTGCACTGTCCTCACTGTCCCAGAGTGCTGGTGGGTGGCTCTGCTCACCTCCAACTTCAGGAGCTCGGGGACTCACCTGCCCCGCCCCTACCTCGCTTCCTCCTATGAGTCTGCCCATTCTTGCTCTGCCCTATGCCCTCTGCATTTTCCCCAGTCTCTCGGCTTGAGCTGGCAGCAACTGACATCTAGGTCCCCAGAACACTGAGGTCTGGCATGGGCCCTCAGCTTGTACACAGGGCTGGCTATCCAGACAGGCAGGAGCGTAACTGGGTGGGGCCAGGTGACCCTTGGATGTGGCTGCACTCCAGCCAGCCGGCTCCTTTGAGCATGTCTCTAAGATGTGTGCAGAGGCATGCATCCAGGTTCACCGGGGGTGTAGGAGCAGCACTTCAAAAACACCAGTCATACAGTGAGTGATAGGTCAGGTCACAGGTCACCCTGGGGCTGCAACACTGTTTATGGCTGAGATGTGCCAAATGTTGACACTTGGAAAACCACACCAGTGGCATAATCTGTTTATATGATACTCGGGGATACTCAGATCACAAAGAAGGAAGGCTGCCTGTGGCCTCAACTCCCCTGACACTGGGCTCCACAGGCAGCAGTCTCCACATGTCTGGCCTGCATTTTCCACATTAATGTCTTTCCTAAGCAGAGGCTGTGTCCAGTAGGGTAGGAGGAGACTAAGGGGCCTGTCCCACACCTGTCAAAGATAGGCCCCATTCTAATGTATTTATTAAAGATGGCCCAACTACTGATGATGGTGCCCACCCCCCCTGCTTGCTGAACATAATTTACAGTTAGCCTAACAGTCAAAGACAGTCCCCAATTCACCTACCCATCAAAGACGATGCCACACCACTCATGTGATAATGATGGCATCCATTCCACCTACCTATCAAAGATGGTCCCTACCCTACCCACCTGTCAAAGATGGCGCCCACCCCAGCACTGTGAGCACTGTTCCGGTGTACATGCAGGCCAGTGGCAAGAAGGATCCCGTCTTTCACAGCTATGGAGCGGTGGGAGAAGGAGGCAATGAGCAGCTCGTTCCAGCCTGGGGGAGGGGAGGGCATATGGTCACTCTGCTGTTTCTATATCCTCCACCACTGTCCCTTCCCCTCACCCTCAGCCAGACCTCCAGAAGGAGCATGTTCCAGACTCATCTCTTTCCACACTCAAGTCAGGGATCCCAAAGTGGAACCCCAGAAGTACCTCTTCCTTCTACCAAGTACACGGGCAATGTGCCGGCCCTGAGAAGTCCCTGTAACAAACGCAGAACATAAAAGCTTTCTGTACACAGAGAGGGCATCTGCCTCTGAGCAGCCAGGAGTGCTTCCGATGACTCTCCCTGGGATGGCTATGAGAGGACTGCCACAGTCTGGGCCATGTGGAATGCAACATGAGTTGAGTGTTGAGAAGAAAAGCCACCTTGGAGCCACAGGTCCAATGCCATGCATCCTGGGCCCCAGGACCACACCAACCAGAACTGTTGTGCAAGCATTAAAAACGGGCCTAGAAGCTGGGCAGAGTGGTACACACCTGTAATCCCAGCACTCAGGGAGACAGAGGCAGGTAGATCTCTGTGGGTTCAAGGCCAGCCTAGCTTATAAAATGAGTCCAGAACAGCCAAGGCTACACAGAGAAACCCTGTCTCAAAAACAAACAAACAAACAAATAAGGGCCTGGGAGAGGAAGATAAGAGAGGACTCTACACAGACAGCCAGGGGTCCCTTGACAGGGCGGCACATGAGCCTTGTAACCATTCCGGAAACTGGCTGTGTCCTGAGATGCCAGGCCCCGCGGTTTCTATACCATGACTGCAAGCCTACTAACACATTTTACAGGGGGAAAATGGAAGCAGTCAGCACTTGAGAGGCAGGGCCTCCTACCACAGGTTCAACTAACTTGGATCCTAAAGATCATTCCCAGAAACGTGACCTCAGGGACCCCACATGGGTATGTGGAGCCAAGCCTGCCTCACCTCATATCTGAGCCCCACACTGACCAGGTCACCAACTAGAGCTGTCCCTTCTGCATGGGTTGTCATGCCTGTGGCAAGGGCTTATTGGAACACCTGCACTGAACAGTTGGTCCAAGGCTAGAAGGTCAGGTGGCTTTGCTCTTTCCACAGCCATTGCAGTAAAGACCTGGACAGCTGTGTCCCTGCTGGACAGAGTGCTTCCCAGAGCCTCAGAGAAGCCTGGGTTCACACAGTGGGCCGCATGCCTCATTCCAACAAGGCACAAGCCCACCTAGCCAGGGGCAGCATACACGGCAGGATCCATCTTGCTCATCTCAGCAATCCAAGCCCACCAAGAGGTCTTTTCAAAGGGAAAGCAGGAAGGTTGTGGCTTGTGTGAGCCTCACCCCAACCAAGTATCTTCCAAAACATTCCATGATATACAGGGATCCACCTCTGCTCATTTTATCTAGGGAGGTGGGCTGAGGCTGAGGAGAGCCATTGTGCAAACAGAAAACTGAAGCAGTAAGGGTGCTCAGCCCCTCAAAACCGTGTGGTCCCCAGGGCCCTTCGCAGGTGCGAGAGACTGTCAATGGTCACCACAGCTCTGCAGTGAGCAAGAGCCTTAGATGTCACACCCAACATATTTGCCCCACAGGTAGGAGCCTGAGCTAAGGCTCCCAATCTTAGCACCCCTACTGGTGACCTGGTGGAATCTGAGCACCAATTAGCACTGCCCAGTTAACAAACAAGGACTAGAGCAGCCTGCAGCGCTAGCCCCATCCCCAGTTTCAAGGCTACACTCCTACCCCGTAGTTCCCTTCACTGAGTATGAGGGGACTTATGCTCTTATGGTCCAGGAACTTCTAAGATGACAAGGCTACAGAGGTTACACAGAGCTGGTGTGATGAGACCCTTAACAGACACTTTCTTAGCTGGAAGGGAAAGCAGCCCTAGACAGTAGGGATGATGCCCACCCCACCACTCGCAGCTCCCACCCCAGCTGCACTTGGCCTGGCTACTCACCCGCCCGAAGCAGGATGACCTGGTCATCCAGGGGCAGCTCAGAGAAGTGCGGGATCCTCTTGGCCCACTCCACAAGAGTGAAGAGCTGCTTGTCTGCTGCCTGACAGATGTTGGTGACGGGGTCATTTGGCTAGAGTGAAGGAAGGACACTGATCAAGCCTCACAGTTCTTGTATCCCAACAGAACCACCTCACCCCACACAGAACACCTAGGGGACAGAGTACATCCCATCCCCTGGCATCTGAGACCTGGCACAGTGAAAGGACTCTGAGATCTATAATAGTGCCAGGGATGGGGATGGCCCCAGCTTATTGGAGATGGTCTAATGCCAGGAGCCACCAGAGGAAGCAGAAGCCTCAGAGTCAGAAGGGCTATATCAAGAAAAGCAGATTAGGGGACATGGCTGACCTAAAGCTGGCAGGAGTCCCAAGCCAGGGGTCTCGGGACACCTCCAAATGCAGGAAAGGCAGGAAGAATCAGAGCTGCCAATGACCTGAGTGGGCCCACCAACAGTACAGTGTCACATAGCACAAAAGCTGAAGAAAACAGAATCTGTACCGTAGAAACCACTGGCAATTTGTTGGAGCAGCCCATCAGGTCTTCCCCACCCCTGAGAGACATGTGCTGAAGAGGAACAGGTCTGGAAAGAGGGTTGTGTAATAGACAGGTGAGGGAGCTGAGGTAGGGCCAGACCCCTTCTCTAAAAGGTAACAGTAGCTCACCGAGGAGAGAAGTCCTATCAAACATACAAGCTTGAGGCTGGTCCATGCTTGGTCCAGAGTCCAAGGTGCAGGTAGAGGTGACATGGATTAGAAGCCTTCCAGAAAGTTCTGCTCAGAAGAAGAGCACCCAGTCCTTCTTATAGGTGAGGGGGCTCAGGTTCACCTTACAGTAGGCAGGGAAGCCCATTCTAGTGCCTGGCAGGTGGGTCAGGGTCATGGCACTCTGATCTCAGAGTGTGATGGTTAACAGTACCTAAGAATAGGATACAGGACTCCTGGCTTTGAAAGCAGAAGAGACTGAGCTTCGGGTAAAGCGAGAATTGCTGGCTTTGAAGGGCTTCAGCTGACAGAAGCCATCTGCTCAGTGGTGACATCCAGTCTAAACACCCAGCCCCATGTGAAGGGCCTGTGAAGGGCTCAGTGAAAGGCAGTGACAAATCAGCTTCACACCACTGGCCTGGCAGACTGGCTGCAGGGGCAGCCTAGAGCTACAAGGGCAGGTGATGTCAGCAGAACATCCCCAGGACAGAATCAAAAGGGATGGGTGACCTCTCCCAGTCACATGACCCTCAGCAAACCTCAGGAGCCACTAGAGCCCCAGCACGATAGATACTAGAGGCTGCTTAGCACTCAGGCTGTCTGCAACCCAGCTCTGCCTCTCAGCCACAGGGGGCTAGTCCATGGGTGCTGTCCTTGCCTGCCATCTGCCAGGGAGCAGCCCCAAGTAAAAGGCAGTGATTGTAGGGCCCTAAGTCAGCTGTAAGAATACTCAGACCAGTAGATATGAGGCCCACACTTGGGCTCTGTGACCTATGCCTTGCCCCAGGAAACAGCTTTCCCTCTGGCCACCTTCTTGAATCCTAGACTGCCAGGATGCCACTATGGTTGGGAAAAATTGCTCACAAAGTTATTCCTGGGCTGACTGTGGCACACACACCATCTGTCAGGACTGGACACGAGGCTGGAGCAGAGAACCGGAGAAGGAAGGAGGCAGAGGCCACACAGTGTGAGGACCCATCCTAGCAGGCACTAATTGGAGGGCTGTCTGGAAGGGAGGGGCTGGCCAGGCTCTTGCTCTATCCTGTTTCATCCTACACTGTGTAGCTTCACTCCTCTGAGTTGCTCCGAAGTAGACATTTAATGAGCTGCCAGGGATGTGTGATCACAAGACCACCCAGGCAGGGCCAGAGGAGCCAGCAGCGCATCCGGGAGGCTAGGTGCTACCTGTCCAGCCTCCTTAGCTTGCTTCTGAGGGAAAACCCAGCAGGTCCATGTGTGGATTGGATCAAGGCTGGTCACAGGAGGCTGGAAGGACACTGACCTTTCACTGTGTAGCTCTGAAGACCTAAATCCTCACGGAAGGACAGCAAAGGCAAGAAAACCCTAGTCACACTTTGCAGCCCAGGCAACCACCTCTCAAATCCACAAGGGCAGAGTCCTGATGCTGCTCTCCCCTCCCTTCTAGGACTGTTGAGAGAGCTTGGGGGACAGGACCCCACGTGGAGCACTGGGCAGGTTTGAGTGAGCAAGGTTTTTTGGGAGGTATCATAACACAGCCAGGATTGGGTCTCCCAAAGACTACCTATAAGACCCTATGCCTTGTCTCCAGTAAGGCAGCTCTGGCCCTTAGACACAGGAGAGCTGGGTAATGGGGGTGGGGATAGGATAGTGACTGTGCCATGGGTCCTCACAAATAGGCAGGAGGGCATCTCCACTCACAGACTACAGAGGGAAAGAGACACCTGAGCCCCTGGAACAGAAGGAAAAGAACCTGTACTCTGTGTCCATCACAGCCACAGGCTGTCACTAGGGCCCTAAGAAGCAAGAGAAGACTAGTATAAGCCTGACTCAAAGAGAGAAACTGATTTGGCCTTCTTTGAAGTCTACCTGGACTGGGTCCAGTCCTGAGGCCCACACAGAGGTCTAGATGGCGTCTGGACATCATGAAAAAACATACATGAGGCAGACATTTCTGGGCCATGAGCTTGAGACAGCATAAGGTCTGTGGGTTTGTGCAAGGTCCTGTTCTTGGATTTTTCACAAGAAAATGTCCCAATCTGGGACATGCCTGCAGCCACCTCCTCTTTGGGGCCTTGGGCAAATGGAGTCTCCCACCCAAACAAGCCCACCTTGGCCAATGGCACCTGAAGCGATGGTGTGGGCAGAGCAGGGAGGGCCAGGGGGAAGAGTTCATATGAGAGTCCAGAAACAGAAAGATCCAAAACCAAGACCCCGCAGGCAGCCAGAAAGAGAGCTAGCGGTAGGAACTGTGGCCAGCTGTCTAGGCCATTCCGACAGGTGGCCATCTCAAAGGGGACCACTCACAAGCACCTTCCCTGTCAGCTCCTCCACCTTCTCCTAGCTGTGGATGGGACAGGGCGGCTCTAGAAAGTCACCCTGTAGCCACACACTGGCGAGAGCACCAGCCTGGAGCCTAGTAGCTGCTGCATGGCGTTCTACCCAGGCTCAGCTCCTCACAGCTTCTTTGAAGGATTCCCTTACTCTGAGATTAAGCCTCACCATGCACATGAGCCAAGACCCCACGGTGACAGCTAGGCCTGGCCTTGACCCTGCTGAGTATTTGGAAGGGGCAGACAAAGCAAGACCAGCAGGAGGGTCAGCATATCCCAGGCAGAGTAAGGCATTCACAGGGCCACCCAACTGCACAGAGGTCCCATTGTCGGAACAAGAGGCCACAGCGGCCAG